>NC_139461.1:288835833-289449166 GCF_057233095.1 Heloderma suspectum | reverse complement strand
GTTCTGAGTGTTACATCTGCATTTGGTAGCTGTTCACTGGAACCCCCAACATGAGGTCCAAATGCAAGTGAAGGAGGCCATCATTAGGCTGAGGAAACAAAATAAACCCATCAGAGAGATAGCAAAAGCAGTGGGAGTGGCCAATACAACAGTTTGGAACATACTGAAAAAGAAGGAATTAACTGGCAAGCTCAGCAACAGCAAAAGGCCTGGAAGACCAAGGAAGATAACTAAAGTGGATGACCACAGAATGCTGCTCATGGTGAAGAGGAACCCTTTCACAACATCTAGCCAACTCAAGAACACTCTTGCGGAGGTAGGCATGTCATTGTCAACATCTACAGTCAAGAGATGGCTTTATGAATCAACAAGGTGCGAACCACTGGTAACACTCAAGAACAGACAGGCCAGATTAGCCTTTGCCAGCAAACACCTAAAAACGCCTGTCCAGTTCTGGAATAAGATTCTTTGGTCTGATGAAACCAAGATTAACTTGTACCAGAATGATGGGAAGAGAAAAGTATGGAGAAGGAAAGGAACAGCTCATGATCCAAAGCATACCACATCATCCATCAAACATGGTGGAGACAGTGTTATGGCATGGGCATGTATGGCTGCCAATGGAACTGGGTCACTGGTCTTTATTGATGACCTGACTGCTGATAAAAGCAGCAGGATGAATTCTGAAGTGTATAGGGCTATACTTTCTGCTCAGATTCAGCCGAATGCTGCCAAACTGATAGGACGCCACTTCATATTGCAGATGGATAATGACCCAAAACATACAGCAAAAGCTACCCAAGAGTTTCTGAAGGCAAAGAAGTGGGATGTTCTTCAATAGCCAAGTCAGTCACCTGATCTCAATCCAATACAGCATGCTTTTCACTTACTGAAGACAAGACTGAAGGCAGAAAGACCCACAAACAAGCAGCAGCTGAAGGCAGCTACAGTAAAGGCCTGGCAAAGTATCTCGAGGGAGGAAACTCAGCATTTGGTCATGTCCATGGGTTCCAGAGCCTCATGTGGCGCAGAGTGGTAGGCAGCAGTATTGCAACTGAAGCTCTCCCCACGACCTGAGTTCGATCCCAGCGGAAGCTGGGTCCCAGGTAGCCATCTCAGGTCCACTCAGCCTTCCATCCTTCCGAGGTCGGTAAAATGAGTACCCCGCTTGCTGGGGGAAAGGTAGTCAGGACTGGGGAAGGCAATGGCAAACCACCCCGCTATAGTCTGCCACAAAAACGCCAGCGCAAGCGGCATCCCTCTAGGGGTCAGTAATGACCCAGTGCTTGCACAGGAGGAACCTTTCCATTCCCCTTCATGGATCACTGCCTTGTTGTGGCGAAGGGGCTTGAGTAACTCAGTGAAGCCATAAGCCATGCCATGCAGGGCCACCCAAGACGGACAGGTCATGGTGGAGAGTTCTGACAAAATGTGGTCCACTGGAGAAGGAAATGGCAACCCACTCCAGTATTCTTGCCAAGAAAACCCCATGGTATGTATCACAAGGCTAAAAGATGTGATGCCGGAAGATGAGCTCCTCAGGTCGGAAGGTGTCCAATATACTACTGGGGAAGAGCAGAGGGAATTTCCAAGTAGCGCCAGAAAGAGTGAAGCAGCTGGGCCAAAGCTGAAAGGACACTCAGCTGTGGATGTGTCTGGTGGTGAAAAGAAAATCCGATGCTGTAAAGAACAATATTGTTTAGGAACCTGGAATGTAAGGTCAATGAATCAAGATAAGCTGGAGGTGGTCAAACATGAGATGGCAAGACTGAACATTGACATCTTGGGGATCAGCGAACTAAAATGGACAAGCATGGGCAAATTTAATTCAGGTGACCATTATATCTACTATTGTGGGCAAGAATCCTTTAGAAGAAATGGAGTAGCACTCATAGTCAACAAAAGGGTGGGAAAAGCAGTACTGGGGTACAATCTCAAAAACGATACAATGATCTCAGTACAAACCCAAGACAAACCATTCAACATCACAGTAATTCAAGTCTATGCCCCAACCAATGAGGCTGAAGAAGCTGAGGTTGATCAGTTCTATGAAGACCTACAACATCTTCTACAACTAACACCAAAAAAAGATGTCCTCTTCATCATAGGGGATTGGAATGCTACATTAGGAAGTCAAGAAATAACCGGGATAACAGGCAAGCATGGCCTTGGCGTACAAAATGAAGCAGGACAAAGGCTAATAGAGTTTTGCCAAGAGAATACACTGATCATAGCAAACACTCTTTTCCAACAGCACAAGAGGCAACTCTACACATGGACATCACCAGATGGTCAATATCAAAATCAGATTGATTATGTCCTTTGCAGCCAAAGATGGAGAAGCTCTATACAGTCAGTCAAAACAAGACCTGGAGCTGACTGTGGCTCAGATCATGAGCTGCTTCTTGCAACATTTCGGCTTAAATTGAAGAACATAGGGAAAACCACTAAACCATTCAGGTATGACCTAAATCATATCCCTTATGAATATACAGGGGAGGTGAGGAATAGATTTAAGGGATTAGACCTGATAGACAGAGTGGCTGAGGAACTATGGACGGAGGTCCGTAACATTGTTCAGGAGGCAGCAGCTAAATCCATCCCAAAGAAAAAGAAATGCAAGAAAGCAAAGTAGCTGTCTGAGGAGGCTTTACAAGTAGCTGAGGAAAGAAGGGAAGAGAAAAGCAAGGGAGAAAGGGGAAGATATACCCAACTGAACGCAGAGTTCCAGAGAATAACAAGGAGGGACATAAGGCCTTCTTAAATGAACAAAGAAAACAATAGAATGGGAAAGACTAGAGATCTGTTCAAGAAAATCGGAGATATCAAGGGAACGTTTTGTGCAAAGATGGGCATGATAAAGGACAAAGAAGGCAGGGACCTAACAGAAGCAGATGAGATTAAGAAGAGGTGGAAAGAATACACAGAAGAACTATACAGGAAATATCTGAATGTCCCTGATAGCCATGATAGTGCGGTCACTGAACTTGAGCCGGACATCCTAGAGAGTGAAGTCAATTGGGTATTAGGAAGCATTACTAACAACAAAGCTAGTGGAGATGACAGTATTCCAGCTGAGCTATTTAAAATCCTAAAAGATGATGCTGTTAAAGTGCTGCACTCAATATGCCAAAACATTTGGAACACTCCGCAGTGACCACAAGACTGGAAAAGGTCAGTTTACATTCCAGTTCCAAAGAAGGGCAATGCCAAAGAGAGTTCAACCTAACACACAATTGCGCTCATTCCACATGCCAGCAAGGTTATGCTCAAAATCCTACAACCAGGCTTCAGCAGCATGTGAACCGAGAACTACCGGAAGTACAAGCTGGGTTTTGAAGAGGCAGAGGAACTAGAGATCAAATCGCCAACATTCGCTGGATCATGGAGAAAGCAAGAGTATTCCAGAAAAACATCTATTTCTGCTTCATTGACTACGCTAAAGCCTTTGATTGTGTGGACCACAACAAACTCCAGCAAATTCTGAAAGAGATGGGAGTACCAGACCACCTTACCTGACTCCTGAGAAACCTGTATGAGGGACAAGAAGCAACAGTAAGAACCGGACATGGAACAACCGATTTTTTCAAAATTGGGAAAGGAGTATGACAAGGCTGTATATTGTCGCCCTGCTTATTTAATTTATATGCAGAGTACATGATGAGAAATGCCAGGTTGGATGAATCACAAGTCGGAATGAAGATTGCCAGGAGAATTATCAACAACCTCAGATACGCAGATGATACCACCCTAATGGCAGAAAGCGAAGAGGAACTAAAGAGCCTCCTGTTGAGGGTGAAAGTGGAGAGTGCAAAAACTGGTTTGAAACTCAACATTAAAAAAATGAAGATCATGGCATCTGGCCCCGTCACTTCCTGGCATATAGAAGGGGAAGAAATGGAAGCAGTGATAGATTTTATTTTCTTGGGCTCCAAGATGACCGCAGATGGTGACTGTAGCCATGAAATTAAAAAACACTTGCTCCTTGGGAGGAAAGCTATGGCAAACCTAGACAGCACAGTAAGAAGCAGAGGCATCACCTTGCCGACAAAGGTTCATATAATCAAAGCTATGGTTTTCCCAGTAGCAACGTATGGCTGTGAGAGCTGGACTATAAGGAAAGCTGAGCACCGAAGAATCGATACTTTCAAACTGTGGTGCTGGAGAAGACTTACGAGTCCCCTGGACTGCAAGGAGGTCAAATCAGTCCATCCTAAAGGAAATCAACCCTGAGTGCTCATTGGAAGGACAGATACTGAAGCTGAAGCTCAAATATTTTGGCCACCTAATGCGAAGAGAAAACTCTCTGGAAAAGACCCTGATGCTGGGAAAGACTGAAGGCAAAAGGAGAAGGGGACAGCAGAGGATGAGATGGCTAGATAGCATCACCGATGCAATGAATATGGACTTGAGCACACTCCAGGAGAGAGCGCAGGACAGGAAGGCCTGGCGTGCTATGGTCCATGGGGTCACGAAGAGTCGGACATGACTGAACGACTGAACAACATGGGTTCCAGACTTCAGGCAGTCATTGACTGCAAAGGATTTTCATCCAGGTATTAAAGGCGATCCTTAAGTTTGAAATGATGTTGGTTTGTTCCATTACTTATGAGCCCCCATAATGGGGGGGGGGGTGTATGCCACTGGCTGTACTTCCTGAATGGTTAGTGCCCCACTTTTGTCAAACCCCTTGAATTACAGCTGAAAGTCCTGACTTCGCTCCCATCTGGGTGTGTTTCCTTTCAACTTCAATGTGGTGGTGTACAGAGGCCAACTGCCAAAACAGTTATCCTTGTTCCAATATTTCTGGCCCTGACCGTATATCGCATTTTATCTTTCTTGTTGTTAGCCATCTGGGCCACTTTTGTGTGGAAAGGCTGAATATAAATTTGAATAAGAAAGAAAACAACCCACAATAGACTAAGACAAGCAGTTCCATCAAGAGGCAAAGACCCCCTGAAACAGGAACTGCAGCAGCAAATAGCTGATAAAGGGGCATAGCCCCATTACAACAGCAAGGGAAACAACCAAATGAAAACAGTCAGCCAATTCCCAAGGCTTTTCAAAAGCAAGTCACGTGTTTGCCAGGTGTCTCTCAGTGTTGATGCTGGGCAGGGCTTTCTGGGAAGGCCGTTCCATAAAATTGGTGCCACTACTGAGAAAGCTCTGCACCTTATGGATACTTGATGAATATGAATCAGTGAGAAAACATGGAGGGTGACCTCAGAACTTGACTGGAGGACATGAGGGTCACATATGTGTGGAGGCTGTGCTTAAAGTTCACAGGTCCCAAGCACTTTCAGGCTTTAAAGGAAAGAACCACCGCCTTAAATTGAATCTGGGAATAAATAGGCAACCAGTGGAAATTAAATAGCACTAGACAAAGGAGTTGTCATAATTTTAACAGTTCCCATAGCCATGTCCTCAAGGTGAGTCCAAAGCTTCAAGCAGTGGTGTGGATTCATACCAACAAACCAGGTTTCAGTTCCTCCAGGAGCTTCTCCAGGAGCTTGTGAAGCTAATGGGTCAAAATACTTTGCATTACACCAGGGAACAGGATACTGTTGCTGTGAAAATTCATGCCACCTGCCCCCAGCTACTGTGAGGATTACAACTAAGCTCAGAGAGAAGAGATAAGTCTGGATGGGGGGCAGTTGACATCAACATCTCTGCTAGTAAAACAGGGCCAGTGCTGGGTCCCAGTGAGCCACGGCTCCACTACACCTCTGCCACGATATGCTCTGATTGACCAAACTCAGCCAGTAATCTGGTGAGAGCTTGTGCACCAGTTAAATTTGTTTGGTGCTTTCTAAGGGCAGCCCCATATAGAATGCATTGCATTACCGTAGTCCAGCTTTTCCTAACTCCCAATATTTCCAACTCGAACTGTGGTGCTGGAGAAGACTTACGAATCCCCTGGACTGCAAGGAGGTCAAATCAGTCCATCCTAAAGGAAATCAACCCTGACTGCTTATTGGAACGACAGATGAAGCTCAAATATTTTGGCCAGCTAATGCGAAGAGAAAACTCTCTGGAAAAGACCCTGATGCTGGGAAAGACTGAAGGCAAAAGGAGAAGGGGATGGCAGAGGATGAGATGGCTAGATAGCATCACCGATGCAATGAATATGAACTTGAGCATGCTCCGGGAGAGAGCGCAGGACAGGAAGGCCTGGCGTGCTATGGTCCATGGGACCACGAAGAGTCGGACACGACTGAACAACTGAACAGCAACAACAACAATATTTCCAACCATTGGCCATGCTAGCTGATGCTGATGGGAGGTGAAATTCAAAACATCTGAAGGCACCACACTGGGGAAGGTAATCTAACTGGGAGTTTACTCAAGCATTATATGAATGACTGTGATCAAATCTGACTTCTCCAGGAAAGGGCACAGCTGGCATGCCATCCAAAGCTGGTGAAACACTTTCCTAGTTACTGCTGCCATCTGAGCATCTAAAAGCACTGCCAGATCAAGGAGCAGTCCCAAGCTGTGAACCTGTGTCTTCGCGGGGACTGCAAACCCCTCCAAAACAGGCTGTACACCTATTCCAGTCCCCCATCCAATAGTACTTCCATCTCATCTGAATGAAGATAGCCTATGTCTCTCCCTAGGAACGGACAAATCAGTCTATATCTGGTCCATGTCATTTTCACATGTAGTCCATTCTGTCTAATTTCCACACCATGTGTGCAAATATTTTAAAAAGAAATATGCACAAAAATTTGCATTCCTAACATACACATTTTTATGCAGTCTCTTAAAATATGCAACATTTTGTATGCAACGTTCCCTAACATATGCATTTTTAGACACACGTTTTGAGCATCACGAAATTCAGAGTGCACAATCCAAACAATAACTGTGTTCCAACACACATCTTACTTCAGGAAGTGTGAAAGATTCAACTGGTGCTCCTGAGAGCTCCCAATGAATTGATGGGGGTGGCCTGAGTACTCCCAGCAGCTGCAGGAAGTTTCAGTCTGTTTCCCACCTCCCAGCTGAGCAGAGCAGAGCAGAGGAAGCTGCTCCAGCTGGTCTTGGGACTATAGAAGCAAGCAAGCTCCCAGAGAGTGAGCAATCAGGGGGAGCAAACAGGAGCTGGCCAGGGGAGTTGCAGCGGAAGAGGAGACAAAGGAGACAAAGGCAAAGAGGAAGCTGGAGGAAGCCCAGGGGGCTGTCCTTTTCCTTCTGAGTGGCTGTGAGCTCACCAGGTGCTCCTGAGAGATCCAACTGAATTGGGTGTGTGTGGCCTGAGTACTCCCAGCAGCTGTGAGGGCAGAAAGCTTCAGTCTGTTTTCCACCTCCCAGCTGAGCAGAGCAGAGGAAGCTGCTCCATCTGGTCCAGGGACCATAGAAGCAAGCAAGCTCCCAGAGAGCGAGTGGGGGAACAGGGGGAGCAAACAGGAGTTGGCCAGGTGAGTTCGGCAGGGGAGGTCAAGGGGGAGGCTCCTAATGTTTTTTGTTTTTTCATTTCTTTCATTTCTTTTTATTTATTTCATTTTTTCCCCATTCTTAAAAATTTATTTGTCTTGTAACATACACTTCCATACCAGTGGGCTGGTGTTTTTCATAGGGATGTACAAAAGTCACTTACCTTTTTGCAGGGGTGATTCGTGGTGGGGGGAGGCGCTCTGCACCTCCCCCTGAAATCCTAACTTGGACGGCTCCGCTCCACGGCAACTCTGCTGAGCCACTGGCCGGGTGCATTCGCAGGTGTCTGGAGCCTGCAGACGCAAATGGCGGCGGCTACGGCAGCCGCCATTTGCGTTCATGTTTTTGGCCGTGATAGGCAATGTAAATATTTACGTAGCCTATCACGGCAAAAAAAACAGGAACACAAATGGCGGCGTCTACAGCAGCCGCCATTTGTGTTCCCTTTTTTTGCCATGATAGGCTACGTAAATACTTACATAGCCTATCACGGCCTCCTCGGGGACACAAATGGCATTCCTGTATTAGCTGTGATGGGCTACGTAAGTATTTACGTAGCCTATCACAGCCTAAATGGGGAAGCGAATGGCGGCCGCAGACATGGCCGCCATTTTCAAAGCAGCGCGAACAGCACCAGGTAAGTGCTCCATTTCACGTACCTTTCGAGGGGTGGTGGGCCGGGGGGCTTCATTCCGCCACAGGTTTTGGGGGTTTTTAACCTCCAGTGAGTAGAGGACCAGGCACAGGCTACTCTAGACCAATCAGAAAGCTAGAAACAAAAAGGGAATAGAGACTATGGAAGGAAAAGACTCTCCAGTGGTGGTGACCTGCAACGTTTGTGCCATTTTGTTTTCTTGCCTGAGAATAACATGGCCTACATGTGCAACAAGTGCAAGTTGATCACGCTGTTGGAAGAAAAAGTAAGAGGACTGGAGCAGCAAGTGTTGACCCTTCAGGGAGTAAGAGAACATGAAGAGTTCTTGGACAGAAAGGTGGAACTACAGCAGCAAAGTGAAGAACAGAAGCTAGAAGAGCAACAGCAAGCTGAGCTAGAAGAGGAAAATGCTGAGGTGAGGAAAAATGAAGCAGACCATACTCCTTGGAAAAGGGTGACAGTTAGGAGCAGAAGAACTAGAAGCCACTCTGCACCAGTGGAGGCAGTGGAGCTATGGAACCATTTCCAGGTACTTGAGGATGAGAGTGGAGGACAGCCTGCAGAGGAAGAATTACAGGGGACCCCGCATGAGAGCGAACAAGAGGCTGAAGGTCAGTCAAGCAGAGGTGATGAAACCCAGGCCTACAAGAAGAAGAAGAGAAGAGTAGTAGTAGTGAGAGACCCTTTGCTGCGTGGGATCAAAACCCAAGTATGTCGCAAAGACCCATGGACTCATGAGGTATGCTGTCTCCCAGGAGAACAGATTAGAGATGTGATTGAAGGGTTGCCTGCACTCATAAAGCCCACTGACAGGTATCCCTTTCTTCTCATCCATGTGGGAACAAATGATACCACCAAGCGCAGGTACAAAGAAATCACATCAGACTTCGAAGCTTTGGGAAGGAAACTCGAGAACTTTGGGGCTCAGATAGTTTTCTTATCCATCCTTCCAGTAGTTAGAAGAGGGACAGAAAGGGAAAGAAAAATACTCCAGGCGAATGACTGGCTATGGAGGTGGTACCAGCATGGAAGATTTGGATTCTGGGACCACGGGCTATACTTCCTGGAAGGTGGACTGTTGGCAAGGGCTGGGTTGCACCTCACAAGGGCTGGGAAGAATGTGTTTGGCCACGGCATGAAGAACTTCATCAGGAGGGCTTTAAACTGAATCCTACAGGGGAGGGAGACTTAAAGTTGGGAATAACAATGGATGAAGGCTCATGAACCACAACAGAGAGAACAGCTCTAATAGCACCCAATAATAGTCTTCACAAACATGTAGGAAGAAAGCCAGACTATAAAGCACATGGTCTTCACTGTCTATCCACTAATGCCCAGAGTATGGGAAACAAACAGAACGAACTTGAACTCTTAATACAGGAGGGAAATTATGACTTGATAGGTGTAACTGAGACTTCCGGTTGGGACTGATGTTGCTTTGGTAGCTTCCCACGGGTCTCCGTGGGAGCTTTCTCAAACCTTTTTTCTTCAAACCTTTTTAAAAGGTTGAAAAACCTTTTCATCTCCCCCCTGGAATGGAAAGGGGGGGCAAGGCAACAGCTCTGGACAACATCGTGGAGAAAGGTAACTCCCACGCGATAGTGGGGAGGGGGGGGGGCTGGATTCCAGGATTATCTCCCCAGAGCTTTACCAACGCAAAAAGCTGTACTGAGACTCCTATTTTATAGGAGAAAACAGGGCTGATGTGTTCCATAATAATACATGCTTTAAGAAATATCAACAACCTCTGAGGGATGGTTTAAGAAAAGTTAACAATATTTGAGAACATCTGAGGACCTGTAAAATCTGTTTGAGAGAAACATGTCTGTGCCGAGGAGAAGAAAGGAGCTGGCATCTACTCCCCCCGCATCCTCTGTGTCAAAAGTGTCGAAGACAGAAGATATAGGGGAATTATTTACGCTGATAAAGACTTTATCTTCGCAATTTACGGAGCAAGTCAAAAGGCTGGATTTAATCCAAAATTCCATCACCGCCCTGCAAGGAGCTGTAGATTTAATTAATGCGTCACTGCAAAAAATGGAGACGAAAATTAATGAGCTTAAAAACCGAGTGGCAGGAAATGAAACTACGTCACAAATTTGTTTTAAAAATATCTCTGATAGAATCTCTCAACTGGAGGCCTTCACGAAAAGATCAAATGTACGGATTATTGGGATTACAAATCTGCCTAATGATGTAAAATTGCCTATTTTTGTGGATAAACTTTTGCATGAGATACTCCCTATTTCATCTGATTATTTACTTGATATTGAGCAGGCATTTCGTGTGCCAAATGCTAAAGGGACTGATTACACCATCATAGTTCAATTTGCAAAAGCCTCCACAAAGAATTATATCCTGCGTAGGGATGTACGAAAGTTCCGCCACGGATCTCGGGGAGGCCAAATACCAGCGCATTCAGCCTCCCAAAATCGGTGGCGGAACGGCTGCCCCCCCGTCCCCCCCAGGACGAGACTTACCTTGGGCGGATCTTCCTGGCGGTGGCGGCGACGGTGGCGGCGACTCCAGCAGCGGTGCGGCGGCCGGTCTTCCAACCGGCTGCCGCCACCACCATTTCCAGTTTAAAAAAAAAAAAAAGTGATAGTCTACGTAAAGATTTACGTAGCCTATCACGGCTAGGTTTTTTTTAAAAAAGTGATAGGCTACGTAAATGTTTACGTAGCCTATCACGGCTGACTTAAAAAAACAACAACAACAACATGCGTACGCAAATGGTGGCGGCCATGGCCACCGCCATTTGTGTTCCTTATTTTGGCACGTCTTAGTCTACGTAAACATTTACGTAGACTAAGACGGCGAAAATAAGGGGAACGCAAATAGCGTAGTGTCTACGCTATTTGCGTACGCGCGTTTTTGTTTTTTAAGTCAGCCATGATAGGCTCCATAAAAATTTACGTAGCCTATCACGGCTGACTGCAGGGACGCAAACGGTGGCAGCTACAGCCGCTACCATTTGCGTCCCTGCTAGCCAGCGGCCTGATGTCCGGCTGCTGGCGGAGCTGGCCAGCGGCTCCGCAGAATCCCTGCGGAGCACAGCCGGCCGGCCAGGATTCCGGGGGGAGGGACGGAATGCCTCCCCCCCAACCATAAACATAATCCGCAAAAGGTAAGTACCTTTCGTACATCCCTAATCCTGCGCTTGGCAAGGGAGGCTGGAAACCTTTCCTGGAAACAAGATTGTTGTTGTTGTTGTTCAGTCGTTCAGTCGTGTCCGACTCTTCGTGACCCCATGGACCATAGCACGCCAGGCCTTCCTGTCCTGCGCTCTCTCCCGGAGCGTGCTCAAGTTCATATTCATTGCATCCGTGATGCTATCTAGCCATCTCATCCTCTGCCGTCCCCTTCTCCTTTTGCCTTCAGTTTTTCCCAGCATCAGGGTCTTTTCCAGGGAGTTTTCTCTTTGCATTAGGTGGCCAAAATATTGGAGCTTCAGCTTCATTATCTGTCCTTCCAATGAGCACTCAGGGTTGATTTCCTTTAGGATGGACTGATTGGACCTCCTTGCAGTCCAGGGCACTCGTAAGAGTCTTCTCCAGCACCACAGTTCGAAAGCATCAATTCTTCGGCGCTCAGCCTTCCTTATAGTCCAGCTCTCACAGCCATACATTACTACTGGGAAAACCATAGCTTTGATTAGACGAACCTTTGTCGGCAAGGTGATGTCTCTGCTTCTTACTATGCTGTCTAGGTTGGCCATAGCTTTCCTCCCAAGGAGCAAGCGTCTTTTAATTTCATGGCTACAGTCACCGTCTGCGGTGATCTTGGAACCCAAGAAAGTAAAATCTGTCACTGCTTCCATTTCTTCCCCTTCTATATGCCAGGAAGTGATAGGGCCAGATCCCATGATCTTAGTTTTTTTAATGTTGAGTTTCAAACCAGCTTTTGCACTCTCCTCTTTCACCCTCAACAAGAGGCTCTTTAGATCCTCTTCGCTTTCTGCCATTAGGGTGGTATCGTCTGCATATCGGAGGTTGTTGATAATTCTCCCAGCAATCTTAATTCCGACCTCTGATTCCTCCAACCCGGCATTTCTCATGATGTACTCTGCATATAAGTTAAATAAGCAGGGTGACAATATGCAGCCTTGTCGTACTCCTTTCCCAATTTTGAACCAATCGGTTGTTCCATGTCTGGTTCTTACTGTTGCTTCTTGACCCTCGTAAAGTTATGTTATTCCCAGACTACATCAAAGAGGTGGCGAATAAAAGATGGCAATTTATCAATGCAAAGAATATGGCAAAACAAATGAACTTACAATATTACTTAAAATATCCTGCTACACTTTGTATTGTGTCTGAAGGTCAGATGAAGAAGTTTTTAAATCATGAAATGGCGGAGGCTTGGCTTAACATAAAAAGTTACAACCTCATGAACTGGAATCTTTAAACAAGCTTTGTTAACTGTTTGTGCTTAGTCTATATGACTCAGGCTAGTTCCGAAGATAAATGATTATATTTATATTGATTTATTCTCTTTTCTCTTTTATTTTTTCTTGCTTTTCTTTATATTGTTTATTTTAAAATAGATAATATATCTAGTATAGAATTTATTACTGATGGTTGAAGGTTTATATTGAGTTTTATTATTATATAATACTATATATATATATATATATTTAATTATTATTATTACTACTAATAATAATATAGGATTTTAGGAATGAATTGTAGACCTGTTTCCTTGATATAAGATTGATGATATGATATAGAAATGTAAGGTTGTTTATTAAACTGTAAGATTATTAAGGCTATAGGTATAGTTTTTAAAATAGAATGGCATCAGAGGCCGGGGGGTGTTGGAGTTTAAACTTAATTTTTTAAGGGGGAAGGGGAGGGAAGGGGAGAGAAACAAATTTCTTTTTTTCTTCACTTCCTTTCCTCCTCCCTTTTCCCCTTTTTCTCTTTTTTCTTTCTCTCTTTTTTCTTCTCTCTTTGTTATTGTGGTGTCCTCATCAGAATATTGTACTATTGGGAAATTGAAGTATTGATTAGGTTGTTGGTAATTTTGGTATTGTTTATTTCATTTATAAAAATAAAATAAATAAGAATATATTAAAAAAAAATAGGTGTAACTGAAACTTGGTGGGATGACTTCCATGACTGGAATACAGCAATTGAAGAATATAACTGGTTCAAAAAGAACAGGAGGAACAGAAAGGGAGGTGGGGTTGCACTGTATGTTAAAAATACATATCTCTTGCACAGAAATACAGGAGGGTGAGATTGGTAGCCCAATTGAGAGCATCTGGGTTAAAATAAATGGAGCAAAGAATAAAAGGAACATGGTGGTTGGACTCTACTACTGGCCACCCAATCAAGGAGAAGACGAGGATGAAACTTTTGAAAAGCAAATTGCCAGGGTTTCAAGGAAGCATGATGTAGTAGTAATGGGGGACTTCAATTTCCCTGATATTTGTTGGGAGACAAATTCTGCAAAACATGGCCATTCCAAGAGATTCCTGACTTGTGTGGCGGATAATTTCCTCCTACAGAAAGTAGAGGAAGGAACTAGAGGATCGGCTATCCTTGACTTGATCCTAACCAACACAGATGACTTAGTGGATAAAGTAGCAGTTACGGGAACTCTGGGGGAAGCGACCATGTTATACTTGAGTTCTTGGTTCTAAAGGAAGCAAAAGCCGAGTATAGCCAAACACGTACCCTGGATTTTAGGAAAGCCAATTTTAATAAACCCAGAACAATGATCAGTAAGGTCCCATGGCAAGCAACTCTAACGAGAAAAGGAGTCCAAAATGGGTGGGAGTTTTTAAAAAAGGAAATTCTAAAGGCACAATTACAAACAATTCCAACAAGAAAAAAAGGTGGAAGACAACAGAAGAAGCCAATGTGGCTTCACAAAAAGCTTAGAGATGACCATAAAACAAAAAAGGACACATGCAGGAAGTGGAAGGAAGGCCAAGCTACAAAAGAAGAGTACAGGCAGGTAGCACAGAATTGCAGGGATGGCGTCAGGAAGGCTAAAGCTGAGAACAACAATATGATGTGGCTGCAAAAAAAGGCAAATGCTATTTTGGGCTGCATTAATAGAAGGATTGCTTCCAAATCCCGGGAAGTACTAGTTCCCCTCTATTCAGCACTGGTTAGGCCTCATTTTGAGTACTGTGTCCAGTTGTGTGCCCCACACTTTAAAAAGGATACAGACAAGCTGGAGAGGGTTCAGAGGAGGGCAACAAAGATGATCAGGGGATGGCAACAAAGTAGGGATGTCAGAGAATTCCGCAACGGATCTCGGAGAGGCTGAATGCACTGGCATTCAGCCCCCCGAAATCCATCATGGAATGGCCTGCCACCCCCCCGCCCCCTGCAGATCCCCCCCGGGACAAGACTTAGCTGGGGCGGATGTTTCGGACGGCGGCGGCTCCAGCAGCGGCTTCGGTGGCGGTGGCGGCTGGTCTTCCAACCGGCTGCCGCCACCACCATTTGCAGTCTGTGTTTTTTTCTCCCCCCCCCCTAGACATGATAGGCTACATAAAGACCTATGTAGCCTTTCACGTCTGGGTAAAAAAAAAAAACGCATACGCAAATGGTGGCGGCTACGGCCGCCGCCATTTGCATTCCTTATTTTTTGCCGTCTTAGTCTGCATAAATATTTACGTAGACTAAGACGAAGACAAGAAAGGGGAACGCAAATAGCGCCCAGTACGCTATTTGCGTTCCCCTTTATTTTCGCCGTAATGGTCTACGTAAATATTTATGTAGACTAAGACGGCGAAAAATAAGGAATGCAAATGGCAGCAGCCATAGCCTCCGCCATTTGCGTACGCGTTTGTTTGGGGTTTTTTACCCAGAGCCCTCCGCGGCCGGAAATCCGGCTGCAGACGGCCCTGGCCTGGGCCTGCCCGGCTGCTCTGCGGAGCTGCCGCGGAGCACAGCCAGCCATCGAGGATTCTAGGGGGGAGGACCGGATCGCCTCCCCCCCGTCGCGGATTCCGGGGGGAGGGAATGCCTCCCCCCCCACCATGAACAGAATCCGCGAAAAGGTAAGTGACTTTCATACATCCCTACAACAAAGCCCTATGAATAGAGACTGAAAGAACTGTGCATGTTTAGCCTTGAGAACAGAAGACTGAGGGAAGATAAGATAGCACTCTTCAAGTACTTGAAAGGCTGTCACAGAGGAAGGCCAGGATCTCTTCTCGATCATCCCAGAGTGCAGGACACGGAATAATGGGCTCAAGTTACAGGAAGCCAGATTCCAGCTGAACATCAGGAAAAACTTCCTGACTGTTGGAGCAATACGACAATGGACCAATTCCCTAGGGAGGTGGTGGACTCTCCCACACTGGAGGCATTCAAGATGAGGCTGGACAGCCATCTGTCAGGGATGCTTTGACTTAGATTCCTGCATTGAGCAGGGGGTTGGACTCAACAGTCTTATACGCCCCTTCCAACCTTACTATTCTATGATTCTATGAATTAAGACGGTTCGCTTAAAATTAAAGACCAAATTTAATTCTCTCCCATTGCTACATCTCCCGTAGTCTTGGTTGTATGTCCTGAAGTTACTCAAGGCCAGCCTGAGGTGGGCTGAAGTTAGCCAGGTCTAACACACAGCAGCATACATGGGAGGAAGATAAATCTGCTTTCTGCTCAGTTTAGCAATCCAAGGAGCCAGATTTGATTTTTAAAATGGCGGTGGCAACTGGGTGCCTGGAATTGTCCAACCTTATCTGTATTTAACAACCTTTTGAAAGGAACTGTTTTGGGTTCAGACCATCATCTCTTCCAGTGTGGTATAGTGGCAAGAGTGTTGGACTAGGAGCTGGGAGATCCGGGTTCTAGTCCCCACTCGGCCAGTCACAGTCTCTCAGCCCAACCCACCTCACAGGGTTGTTGTTGTTGTGAGGATGAAATGGAGAGGAGGAGGATAATGTAAGCCTCCTTGGGTTCCTTGCAAGAGGAAAAAAGGCGGGGTATAAATGCAATAAATAAATAAATAAATAAATAAATAAATTTCAAAGTTGAAAATTTGGTAATGGGGTCGATGACGGCCAATAAACAACTTGAATTCTGATAAGGTATTGTGGATAGATGGTTCTGAGGTTTCAGGAATTAGTTCAACCTGTTCTGGACAGTGCAAGTTCACAGTTTTTGGGATCAAGTTCATTCACTTTTTTTATTACATTTCTATTAGGGCTGTGCACCACTTCGGCCCGAGGCCCGAACCTGAAGTCAAAGCGGGCCGCTTTGGGCCACTTTGTGCCCCTTCTGAGGTAAAGTGGAGGGGACATGAAGCAGCCCAGAGCGGGTCGGGAGCTCACCGAAATGCTCAGTGCACTTCGGGGCTTCAGCCCCCGGCCCAGCCCAGCTCTCCCCCCGGCGCCTTCAGGTCCTAACCTGAGCAGCCTTCTCCTCACCGCCGTCACGCTGCAGTCTTCGCCACCACTGCCATCGCCGCTGCCCACTGCCGCTGCAGCTGTCTTCACTGCTGTCTGCAACCACCACTTCCATCACCTGAGGCCTGGATGCATGGCAACTCTTCTTGCAGGAAGTTGTCATTTTTAAAATAGCTACTTCCTGGAACTTCCAGGAGGCTGCCATTTTAAAAATGGTGACTCCCTGGAAGAAGACCAGTCGCCAAGTGTCCAGGCCTCAGGAGATGGCAGCAGCGGCAAAGACAGCAGCAGCACGTGGCAGCAAAGAAGAAGACGGAGAAGGCAGTAGTGCAATGGAGAAGGCGACAGCATGGCAGCAGAGGCAGCAGAGGAGGAGGCAGCCCAGGTAAGGAGCTGGGGGGTTGCGTGGGGGCGTCAGGGGGATCCGAAGCGGGGTTCGCCATCCGAACCCCGCTTCAGGTTCAGGGCGAAGGCGGGTCGAGGGGTGCCCAAATGTGCCCGAGCCAGATCAGGCCCACCTTGGAAGCCACAAAGTGGCTTCTGAGTCAGATCAGAGGGTCCCTGCACAGCCCTAATTTCTATACTGTCCATTCTTTCATTTCTTCTATTACATTTCTATGCTGTCCAATAGCCAAAGCTCTCTGGACAGTTTACAAGGATTAAACCCCTCAAAAATATAATAGTATGCATAATATAAAAACAGTTTAGCTACAACATAGAAACAGAGCAGAAACACATACATACATACATACATACACACACACACACACACATATATATATATCGAAACAATACCCCATGACCTGATTCAAAACCTATCATATGCTGCTAAATGCCTGGGGGTAGAGGAAGGTTTTAACCTGGTGCTGAAAAGATAACGATGTTGGTCCTAGGCAGGCCTCGCTGTGGAGTTCATGCCACAATTGGGGAGCCACCACTGAGAAGGCCCTTTCCCTTGTTGCCTCCTTCCAAGCCTCCCTCGGAGGAGACACCTGGAGGAGTGCCTTAGACAATGACTGTAGTATACAGGTAGGGTCATGCTGAGAGAGATCACAGGTCCTGTGATCCAGAGCCATGTATGGCTTTATAGGTCAACCCCACCCCCCAGGTTGGGGGACCTAGATCCAGCACTGCCAGTAGAAGCCTCAGAGGCACAGGATACTTTACTAGCTTTGGTTGGTTTGCCAGCTACAGCCACTTCTGGACAGGATAGTTTGGCCAGTGCAATGCTTGCCCTGGTAACCTCTGTTTGGAATACAGCAATGTGTTCTACATGAGGCTGCCCTTGAAAATGGTGCAGAAGCTTCAATTAATACAGAATACGGCTACCAGAAGAGAATGTCATGGACTGCCTGTTCAATTCTGCGCCCAATTCAAGATGCTGGTACTTACCTTTGAAGCCAGTGTGGCGTAGTGGTTAGAGTGTTGGACTGGGACTGAGGAGGCCCAGGCTCATGACCCCACTCTTCCATTAAGCTCACTGGGTCAGTCACTGACTCTCAGCTAACCTATCACACAGGGCTGTTGTGTGGATAAAATGGAGAGGAGCATCATGTACGCCACCTTGGGCTCCTTGGAGGAAAAGGTGGCATATAAATGTAACAAGCAAATAAATACGCCCTAAGTGGGTGGCACTGTTAGTGGGTGGTTCGTCTGCCCGGCTAAGTGATATTCAACCTGTTCAGGAGGGGGTTGCACTCCCCCTAAAGGATCACGTTCGCAGTTTGCGGGTGCTCCTGGATCCAGAACTGTCACTTGAGTAGGGGTGGACAAAAGTCACTTACCTGTCGTCGAAGGCCGTTCGCGGTGGGGGGGAGGCGCTTCGCTGCTCCCCCCGTGAAGTTCAGGCTGGGGGGGGAGGCTTCCCGCCTCGCCCGGCCGAAATTCAGGCCGGGGGGGAGGCTTCCCGCCTCGCCCAGCCGCGAACGCGAAAGTAAAAAAAAAAACGCCCCCTGATAGGCTACGTGACGATTCACGTAGCCTATCACGGCTAGATCTGCAAAGTCAGCCGTGATAGGCTACATGAATCGTCACGTAGCCTATCACGGGTGACTTTAAAAAAAAAAAACGCGTACGCGAATGGCGGCCCCCATAGGGAGCCGCCATTCGCGTTCCTTATTTAGTCGCTGTAGTCTACGTAAATGTTTACGTAGACTACGGCGAAAATAAGGGCAACGCAAATAGCGTTGTCCTTATTTTCGCCGTAGTCTACGTAAACATTTACGTAGACTACAGCGACCAATTAAGGAAGGGGAATGGCGGCTCCCTATGGGGGCCGCCATTCGCGTACGCGTTTTTTTTTTTAAAGTCACCCGTGATAGGCTACGTGACGATTCATGTAGCCTATCACGGCTGACTTTGCAAATCTAGCCATGATAGGCTACGTGAATCATCACGTAGCCTATCAGGGGGCGTTTTGTTTTTTTTTTCTTTCATTGCAATGGCGGCGGCGGCAGCCAGTCGAAAGACCGGCTGCCACTCCCGCCTCGCTCGAACACCCGCCGAACCGCCAGCCGGACCAGCCACCAGGAGGGACATTCGGTGAAGGTAAGTCCCGTCCCAGGGGGGGTGCGGGGTGCGGGGGGGTGCGGAGGATTTCTCCCCGAAACTTGTTCGGGGGGCCGAACACGTTGGCGCTCGGCCCCCCGAAGTTTCGGGGAGAAATTCTCCGCCATCCCTACACTTGAGGCACAGGTGAACTCAGTGGCACGGAGCACTTTTTATCAGCTTAGGCTGGTATACCAACTACACCCTTATCTGGACAGAGATAGCCTAGCTACAGTTATCCATGCTTTGATAACTTCTCGTCTGGATTACTGCAATGCGTTATACGTGGGGCTGCCTTTGAAAACGGTCCGGAAACTTCAGCTGGTCCAAAATAGGGCAGCAAGATTGTTAACAGGGACTGGCCTACGAGCTCATATTACACCGGTACTTTTCCAGCAGCACTGGCTGCCAGTCCATTTCCGGGCCCAATTCAAAGTGCTGGTATTAACATTCAAAGCCCTTAAAGGCTTGGGGACAGGTTATCTGAAGGATCGCCTCCTCCCATATGTGCCTGCCCAGACCTTAAGCCCCTGCCAAAGAAAGTGAGGCGGGTGGCTACTAAGAGGAGGGCCTTTTCTGCTGTGGCACTCCAGCTGTGGAATGAGCTCCCTAGTGGGGTTCGTCTGGCACCTACACTGTATACTTTCCAGCACCAGGTGAAGACCTTTTTATTTTCCCAGGCGTTTTAGCATTTTAACTTTCTAGACTTTTAGCTTTGCTGTTTAAAATCTGTATTTTAAATTCCTGCATTGCTGCTAGGTTTTATTCTGGTTGTATTGTATATTGTCACCCTGCTTATTTAACTTATATGCAGAGTACATCATGAGAAATGCCGGGTTGGATGAATCAGAGGTCGGAATTAAGATTGCTGGGAGAATTATCAACAACCTCCGATATGCAGACGATACCACCCTAATGGCAGAAAGCGAAGAGGATCTAAAGAGCCTCTTGTTGAGGGTGAAAGAGGAGAGTGCAAAAGCTGGTTTGAAACTCAACATTAAAAAAACTAAGATCATGGGATCTGGCCCCATCACTTCCTGGCATATAGAAGGGGAAGAAATGGAAGCAGTGACAGATTTTACTTTCTTGGGTTCCAAGATCACCGCAGACGGTGACTGTAGCCATGAAATTAAAAGACGCTTGCTCCTTGGGAGGAAAGCTATGGCCAACCTAGACAGCATAGTAAGAAGCAGAGACATCACCTTGCCGACAAAGGTTCGTCTAATCAAAGCTATGGTTTTCCCAGTAGTAATGTATGGCTGTGAGAGCTGGACTATAAGGAAGGCTGAGCGCCGAAGAATTGATGCTTTCGAACTGTGGTGCTGGAGAAGACTCTTACGAGTGCCCTGGACTGCAAGGAGGTCCAATCAGTCCATCCTAAAGGAAATCAACCCTGAGTGCTCATTGGAAGGACAGATAATGAAGCTGAAGCTCCAATATTTTGGCCACCTAATGCAAAGAGAAAACTCCCTGGAAAAGACCCTGATGCTGGGAAAGACTGAAGGCAAAAGGAGAAGGGGACGGCAGAGGATGAGATGGCTAGATAGCATCACGGATGCAATGAATATGAACTTGAGCACGCTCCGGGAGAGAGCGCAGGACACGAAGGCCTGGCGTGCTATGGTCCATGGGGTCACGAAGAGTCGGACACGACTGAACGACTGAACAACAACAACAACAACAAATTGTTATACTGGGGTTTTAATGTTTTATATATTTTATATTGTTTTATTGTGTGCTCTTTGTTTTTAATTTTTGTGAACCGCTCAGAGAGCTTCGGTGATTGGGCAGTATAGAAATAAAGTAAATAAAATAAATAAATAATAAAAATAAAGCTGCCTCAGATTAAAGTACCTGAAGGAGTGCCTACGAACCGGCTCTTGCTCTAAGATCTTCTGCCAAGACTCCTCTCTAAGTACCTCCTCCATTGGAGGCACACTGTTCAGCTACAAGAGAGATGACTGTCCACAATGGTGCCTTGGGGTTGGAATACCCTGTTCAAAGAAGTCCACCTGCAGCCAACACTGCAATCTCTTAGGCACTAGGCAAAAGCATTTTTCTTCATCAGTATATTTTAACTTGTGCAAACCTCAGTCTGTTTTAAGGAATCTAACCTGCTGTTATATAATTAGGCTTTATCATACCAATTTTATGCTGGACAACTGCCCTGAAATCCAAACGGGATGGTGGATGCTATATAAACGTTTTAATTAAATAAATGCTGAATAAATAAAGAACACATTTTTGACACCACTATTCTCATATCACCTCTCATATGTACCAGAGACCCAAGCCCTTCTGGCACACATTGCTAAAGCAGAGATCCCCAGTACAGTACCCATTGGCACCATGGCACCCCAGAGACATTCTGTGGTGCCCTCAAGGCCCCCAGCTTCTCTGTACCCCATCTCTTTTGAGGAAGCAGCTGCTGTGGGAAACTGAAAGCATATTTCAATGTTTGTAAACCATTCAGAGAGTATTTGCTATTGGGTGGTATAGAAATGGAATGCATGAATGAATGTGCAAGAATGAAGCAGCCAGAGAGGGAGAGAGAATGTCTGCATGCATGCATATGCACAGAAAGAAGGGGGATGCTCCCATCATGTTGTGACTGGCCATAGCCCCCACAGCAGCCATTTTGTGGTCTCATCCATAAAAACCTTTTCAAAATTCCAAATGTGCCTACGGGCCCAAAAAGGTTGGAGACCCCTGAAGGTTCTCTATCTGCTATGTGCTGTATTCATTTACTCTGCAACACCCTGTCTTGCACTGTTTTAAAAACCAAGGTGAATGTTTTTCATGAACAGAGAATCATACATCTGCATTTCTCCCCCACCCCACACACCCTGTATGAACTTAGCTGCACAGTTAGATCTTCAGAAGAGGCCCTGGTACATGACATTATCTGTGTGTGATCAGCCGGACAATGTGGGGGGGGGGGTTCCTTTTAAGGACCCAGAAACACTGAAAGGAGAGATGCTGGGCTAAGAAACTCTAGCAGCCACCATCTTCTTTCACTCAAGTGCCACTGGCAGTGTAGCAGGGCTAGCTTGGAGACGGAACCCAGAGGGATATGGGAGGGAAAAAAATCGTGGCTGGAGCCACCCAGGTTAGCGCTTCTCTTTTCATCACTGGACTTTTAAGAAATTAAAGTTTTTTGTTTTTTTTAAGTAAACACTAAAATAATCCTGGAATCTTCTTCAGTGGCCTCTCTGGAGTTCGTAGGCACTGGCCTGATCATTCCAGGTGCTGATACTGGCCCTGAAGCACCCCCCCCCCTAAAAAAGGCAAGAGACAGTGGGGCTGTTCACACAACACTCTCACCTACACTCAGAGTGTGGGCTGTTCTGAACCATGAGTTGGTTGCTGAACCGTGGGTTATCATGTTGTCTCAACACAGCGTGGGTTATTGTGTTGTCTGAATGCAGTTAGGGTGGCTTCTTAATCATGCAGTGTGGCTTGTTTACCACCCTGAACGATAAATAAACCATGGGTTCTCAAGGTGGATTGTTTGAGAAAATAACCCACACTGCATGTTTAACTGGCACGTTCTTTCATCCTCTCCCTTTGCAATCAACACACTCCAAGATACCAGGCTTCAGGGTGTTTCTGTATTAAGCAAAACCCCCACAAAAACCCACATCCTTTCCGGGGCTTCCTGCTTTTGATTTCTTTGCGGGATTAGGAAGGGCTCCTTTACATGGCAGAAATGTGATTTGAACTGAGAGAGTGCCTCCCTCCCTCCCTGGCATGTGTGCAAAGGAGCATGGGTTGGGTGTGGGTTCTTGTTTCCGTAACTTAACTTCTGCTGTACTCTTTTCTCGCAGCCCCCAGAAAACCTCTGACTTAGTTCTGAGTAGACATAAAATGTAAGATTGTGCCACAAGTCTGCAACCCTCAGCACACTTACGTGGGAGTAAACCCCATTGAACTCAATGGGACTTACTTCTGAGTAGACATAAGATCACCCTGTAAGTCTGCAACCCTTGGCACACTTACTTGGGAGTAACCCCCACTGAACTTAACGGGGTGCCCTGAATCAATAGAGGATGTTGCTTCTGAGCTTGGTGGGGTGGGGGATCAGATGTGTCTCCCTTCATTGTAGGGAGGCATTTTACCTTCTTCTCCCTCCAGCTGATAAATATGCTCAAGCATTTACATGGCAGACACCTGGGTACTGAGGAAAGTCCTTCCTCAGCAAGACTTGATCAGAGGCAGGAGTTGCAATTGGCAGGCGATTCTTGCCCTCGCGCCTATCAAATCTGCTCCTGCACACCCTTCTCCCATCCTCAATGCCTTCGTCATCCTGACCGCACATTCATTCCTGACATTAACAAGCTACCCTGGCTGCATGTTGTGTGAACAGCCCCAGTGATTACTAGGACAAGTTCCAGAAAAATGGGACTATCCATGGTAAATACAGATTTGTTGCAGTGTGAG
The DNA here is from genome assembly GCF_057233095.1 of Heloderma suspectum. Taxonomy (NCBI): domain Eukaryota; kingdom Metazoa; phylum Chordata; class Lepidosauria; order Squamata; family Helodermatidae; genus Heloderma; species Heloderma suspectum. Next base: position 289,425,710 of record NC_139461.1, on the reverse strand, counting down.
GATCAGTTGCTGCTCCTCTCCATTTAGAGCCAAAAGTGATGCATCAAAGGAGTGGGGTGGGTAGAAATCCCAGAATTTTTAAGGGATGGGGGGATCTTCCTTACCCCAATAGGCCAATACTGAAGGCCCTCATCAAGGATCCTTTCTCTGAACAGCCCTTTTGCATTCATCAAGAAGCAGCCCACATCTGTGACACACCTGCTATTAGAGTCAGTGGCAAAACTCCCTTAAATTTCAGTGGGGCAGGACTTGCACCCCGCATCCTTAAATCAATGTTTGAATGACTTAATGTGCAGTTGCACATCTAAACTGTGTGCTGGCATTCACTGCTTTGCTGGCATGCAGTCATACTCAATTGCACTTTGAAATCCTGTCTAATCTGCATTGTGTCCATGTAATTAGCCACCAAGTTTCATAATAAGTGCTTGGCCGAATCTGAAAAGGGGACCCCTGAAGTGTTAAAAAAAAAAACAACAAATAACAAAACAAATCCATGTGTCCTGAATTGCTTCTCTTTCCTTGCCTGAATTATTTGAAATGCATCACTCCTTTCTGCCTCCACAAGAGTGCTTCAGAGGCTATGATAAAAGGGGTGGTAGAGTTGGCACTTTTAAGCAATATGTTACAGTATTTAGCACAGCGCTCCAGAAGCACGTACGTAGACCTACTGATCAATTTCCAATGGTGTGCAAAGAAAAAAGGAGGTTTTAGCTGTAAGACTCTGGAAAATGCCAATGGGGATCGCGTGGTTTAATCCTTGCATGCTGCATTGAAAAATTACCCATAAACATTTCACCATTGTGGTTTATTATTACAGTCAAATTTGTTTTATGTACTTATTATTGAAGGGATAATAGGGCAGGTGTCGCTTTTTTATGAGGCAATATTCTGGCTCACTTTGGCTTCGTAGTTTTTCCCTGCCACTGAGTTACGCTATAGCCAAGGGGAGAAAGGGGGGAGGGGAGGCTGTCCTATGTTAGTAATAATAATAATAATTACAGTTTATATTTTGATAGCACCCTTTCATCTCAAAAGGGTCCTTGAGTTCTTTGCAAATCCCATTAGATCATTAAAAAACTGGAATTTTATCCATTACGGTTCTGTCCTGTGGCAGGAAAGTGAGCAGGAAGAAGGCAAAAGGCCAGTAATGCCTTTGGAGAAAGTCTTGAGCCATTTCAGGAATGATGAAGGCCATGAAACAGTGACTGGATGCTCATGCTATCCTGTAACACAGAGATGGACAGAAGGTAGATTGGGATCTACTAGTAGAAGGCTGGGTGCTTTACAACAGTCCAGCTAGGGTTTTCTGACTCTCAGTCGTTAAACAAAACAACAAAAGGCTTTAGGGGAGTCCCTAAACAAAGAAAACAAATTACAATTCAGCAGTTTCACATTATAGTCTCCAGTTCAAGAATGGTCACTTAAAGGTCAGTTATACAGTGCGCTGGGAGGCTGAATGTTCCCCCCACTGAATATTTTGAATATGGTCATTACCAATGTCAGATTTGTGTCAGTGTGTCCTTTTGCGTAGAAACTGGACTGACTGTCGAATGCTGAAGGCCATTGTTCGCAGATGATGGCATATTTCACACTGGAAGAAGGTGGATGTTTTGGACAGAGCTGACATCAAGGGTAGGCATGACTGGGCACCTGCTGAGGTCCCACACCCCATCAGGGGCCTACTAACAAGAAAGCCCTGGAGTTGCTCCTCCTCTTCACCCTTGCGGCCTGTTTGTTCACCTGTGTCTCACTTCAGCTCAGACAATCGTGGTGGTGAGAAGGAGGAGGAGTAGATGCCACTGCCACCTTGCTCACTGGCTTTCTGCATGGAGAAAAAAGGGAAAGAATATGCATTTATTCCTGTTACATGTATAAAGGATTAGGTACAGTGGGCTCAGGAGACTATGGAGTTCTGCCAAAGGCATCACAGAAAAGAATATAACGTCTGTATGTTACAGTTGATGACTGCAGCTGAGAACCATATTAAAATGTCCCAGGGTATGGTCTGAAGGCACAGGAGGCAGCCACCTTGCTGAAGCTAAGCAGGTTTGGATCTAGTCAGCGCTTGGAGGGGAGACCACCTGGGAACCACATGTAGCCACCTTCAGTTCCATGATGGAAGAAAAGTGGGATATAAATGTAATGAATAAATAAATAAAATTAGTCCTATTTGGGCATTCAAGCCTTCATGCGATTATGATTATGTGTGTGTGTGTGTGTGGGGGGGGAACCTGGCCATTAATCCCCTGTTTCAGGCCCTCAAGGATGGAAGGCAGTTGGGCCAGAACATCAGGGGCACAATCGAGATGGTGTGGCCAGCCAGTGAGACCCCTCTCTCACACTCCACGTGATAGAAATCATGTAGACCACAATGCCTGAAGAGGGCTACTCTGTCCTCCAAGGAATATGCCAGCCCCATGGCTTGTTTTCTCCCTCATACCATAATCTACAGTTATTTACTAGAGCTGTGCACAAATGGCCTCTTGAAACTCTCCACCTTACTTGTGGGCAGAGAAATTTGGGAGACAATTTCACTGAATTTCTCCAGGGGGAGGAGTAGGGCTCCCCATTGGCAGGGCTTGTAGCATAGCTTCTTTCTTTTTTGGTAAGGGGTTTGGGGGTCTTTGTGCTGCAACAGCATCAATTGTCTTGGCAGGCTGGCCCCCAATTTGCATCCACCGCAATGCAGGTAGGGGCAGTGTTGTGTCTGGCTCCAGGGATGCGGTGGAGTTAGTGCTCTGCCAAAATCTGTCCTCCAATTTCCTGAAAGTCCCCCCCCCCCGCCCATGAAAGAGGCTTCCATTGTTCTGCCTCATTCAGGATGTTTAATAATTTATTTTTGTGGTGTTTTTGAGCTTACCTAATCACAGCTAGCCTCCCAGGCTGCCTACATGTCCTGATCTGAAAAAGCCTTAAACTTAAACCTTAAACCTCATGGTGCCTTAAACTGGGCTTAGTTGAAGTGTAGGAAGCTGAGGAGGCTACAGGCAGCCAGAGAGATTACAGTACTATGAAAAACAGGATACTTGTGCTCACTCCTCAGCCACCTCCTAAGCAAGGTAAGCCCAAGAAACCCAAACCCAACCCATGAGAATTTCTCCAAAATTTCTTCGGTATTGCATTTCTTTTCAAAAGCAATTCCTCTTCTATCACATCGAATGAGAATGGTCGAAAAAAATGTGGGAGGAATTTTCATCACAGCACTTATTTTTTACCATGGGACACAACAACTTTATAATGTGAGTTGCCTTGTCAGCCGATGATAAGGAGCACAGAGCAGGATGCTCTATCACATGATGAGTACTCTTTGACCAGGTGTGGGGAACCTCAGGCCCGGGGGCCAAACCTGGGCCTCCTGGGGTCCCAATCCACCCCTCTGGGGTTTTCCAGATGGCCATACCCCCTCCTTTGGCCTCACCTCCTTTTCCCCAGCATTTGGTGGCTTCCTGGCTTTGAGTCATTCCCAACCCCTTCCATACTAAAAAGTTGAAATGCCTCTAAGCTAAAATCTGCTGGCATTTTTTTTGTATTTTGATCCTGCCCCTTTTACCTCTGGCCCCTCCCCATTTGTCTTCAGCCCTGCCACCAGTGGAATGTGGCCCCCAAGAGCTTCTCTAGAATGGATTCAGCCCTCAGGCTGAAACGGGTCACCCATCCCTGTCCTAGATGTTAACAGTAAGAAGGAGGAGAACCAGCCTTTGTGAGAGCAACCTCAGCTGATCTTGTGACCAAGGAGCTCATCTGACATACACTTGGAATCAAGATCATTGATTGATCTCACTTACTGGATATGCCGATATGACCCGGCTGCAGATATTGGATGGGACACATGTTGTTTTCTTTTCTGTGTTAAAAGTTGGGAACCTCTGATCAGGCTATTTAAAAAAGAAGAAAAAGGATTAGACAGATGTACAGATTCACCAAGGGTACATCTATGAATGGCTATCAGACACTGATGATGACAGCTATAGTTGTTGTTATCAATACTACTATTACTAGGGATGGGTGAACCCCCTGACATCCAGGGGGGTCTGCCAAAAGGAAATCAGGGCCACTTGGGGCCCCATGGATTTCCCCAGAGCCCTAGCGCAGCTGCCGGAGTTCATGGGGCAGCTCTCTGGCCTTCAAAAAGGAGCAATAGACTAATGGCAGCTGCCGTTAGCCTATCGCAGGAAAACTACAGCCGTAAATGGCATATTTTATGCCATTTGCAGCCTTAAAGCACTTTTTTTAATGTAAATTGCAGCTGTTTATGGCTGTGTTTACATAAAAGTAAGTTCTTTACAGCCACAAGTGGTGTAAAATACACTACTTATGGCTGTAATTTTCCCACTATAGGCTAATGGCGGCTGCCATTAGCCTATCGTTCCTTTTTGAACACTGGAGAGCCACCTTGCAGGAACCCCTAAGGACCCGGAGAAGGGTGGTGCCCTTCCACTGTAGACTCTACAGGTTGGATTTTTGGGAATCCTGCCTCATTTGAGGCTGCAACAGATTTCTCCAGCATCCCTAACGACGACGACTACATTTCTATGCTGCCTAATAGCCAAAGTTCTTTGGGAAGTTCACAAAAATTAAAACCCTAAAATACAACTATCTATCTATCTATCTATCTATCTATCTATCTATCTATCTATCTATCATATAAAACCAGAGTAAAAACCAGCAACAGAGTAAAAATCTAAAAACACAATAACACATTTAAAAATAAAACGAAGGCCCAAAGGGCATGGAAAAATGAACATGCCTTCACCTAAAAGACAACCACAGAGGCACCAGGCGAGACCTCCTGGGGAGGACATTCCACCACTGGGTGCCACCACTGTAGCTTCTCTCTCCATGTAGCTCCTACTTAGAGTTAGATGGAGAGAGAAGTATTTCTCTCTTTCTCATAACGCTACAACTGCAGGACATACCATGAAAATGGATTGGCCCGAGATTCTGGGCAGAAAAAGGGAAGTATTTCTTGAAGTGCATGATTCATTGACGGGCAAGATGTAGCGATGGCCACCCTCTTAGACTGATTTAAAAGGCGGTCAGAAAAATTTATGGAGGATAGCTGGCCATGCTGGCTGGGCATGATGGGAGTTGCATTCCAATGCATTCGGAGGGCACCAGGTTGGTATAGGCAACTGGCAGATTTCAGAGGCAGCATGGCCCTCAGTATCAGCTTTTGGAGAGCAACCATGGGAGAGGGTCCTGTTCTTCATGCCCTGTTTGCACGCTTTCTGGAAGCCACTTGTTGGCAACATCTGGGAAACAAGATGCTGGTCTAGTCTGATCCAGCAAGGCAATTCTTACAGTCTCAGCTGGACCATCTGTCAGACCCATTAGAGCAGGTCCTGTGTTCTAAATAGCTTATGTACAACCTGATGGTTCTTGCTCCCAACAGCTTTTTTATGGGGGCCCAGGCAACTGACAGTGCTGTATAACATTCATGCCCCCAAATGTCCACCCCCTCGATTAATTCATCTGTGGTAAGGTGACAAAGTATCTCATCACTCAATATTTCAAGCTCTCCAGACAAGCCCCGAATGTGTGATTGCAGCCTCTCTTCTCCATTGCAGCCTACCCTAGGGAGATGGGTTGCCAAGTTGAGATTAGGTTGGTAATGTATGTTATCAGAGGAAATGAAGGATTTACCCACAATACACAATTTCCCCCCCTCTGCGTTTGTCAGAGTGGTGTTTTCCCCTTGCTCTCACAAATCTCATCCTCACTCTTTTTCTTTCTCTTTCTGCCAAAACAAAAACAAAAAAAAAACACTGTAGCATTTTATAATTATTGCATTAGTTCACCACTTTGAATTTTACAGGAAAAGAGCATTGGTGTAGTGGTAAATGTTAATGTGCAGGCACTCATCATGGCAGTCTCTGCAGCCACACCGCTGAACTGCAGGCTGCTGTGTTAATCCATATCAAGAAACCAGTTCTAGCACTTCCTATATCCACCAGAAGCAGGTCTTTTGTAAAGCAGATGGGTCTTAATTACCCATTCAAAGCCAAGCCACCCCAAAATATTTTAGGAGGATTGCAATTAAGCTCAGAGGCAACAGGGAACTCAAGCGGGGAGGGGGAGCAGCAGATGGCATCAACATCCCTGCTAATAAAAAAAGTACCAGTGCTGCATCTCTGTGAGCCCTGGCTCTGCTATACCACTGGGGAAAAGGTGCTGGCAAAAGTAACTTGTGGTTATTTAAACTAAGAGGTGGAGTGAAGGTAGGTTAGGATCTACTGGGAGATCTCTTGGTGATGTGCAGTAGATCGGCAAGGGTGTCCAACACCCAATTATTTAACAGTAGCCATTTTTAGGTCTACATTAGACTGTTAAAATCCCAGGTATGTGGTGGCCCAGACGTAGATCTGTGTCTGCGGGCACAATCCTATGGAGATAGGCAGCCACCTCCAAACTCGGAGGCAACCACCTATTGAATGCAGGGCAGGAGAAGCACAGAGGCTATTGTTTTCTCTGCACTTCTCCTGCCCTGCATTTGCAGCTAGACAGCTGATTCTGGCTGTCTAGCCGTGGGAAGGCGGAGCAGGGGAGGAGGCTGCCAGACGACACATAGGATGTGTCGTACCGGCATTTCTACCTTCCCCACCCCGGAACGCACCCCAGAACACCCTGTTTTGGCCGCTCTATGCTCCTCTTGTGAGCGCGGAGCACGTGTGAGGCAGTGCAGAAGGATGGGAAGGTCGGCTCTCTGGGAACCGATCTCAGAGCTCCGAGGTTGTTTCCCAGAAAACCACATATCTTATGGCCATCTAGCTGCTGACTAGCAGCCATAGGATTGCTCCCTCCAAGTCATTCCAGCGTATGGCTCTTGGAGTACAGTAGATAATGGGTTCCATGCCCTGAGCCACCATTTTGCATCTGCCTCCACCTGGCGGACATTGGGGTTCTAGTACAAAACAAAGTAGATCCCACCAGCCCGAAGCCTCCCCCCCCCCCCGATTTAAACAAGCACTTTGGGCACAATTAACCATTTAATTTCCATTTATTTCAGCTGAAGAGAACTATATATGCCAAAGTTCTACACAGCCGTTCACCTGCAACCCGAGTACAAATAAACAAGGGAGGGGGGACCTTTGGGGGGGTTCCGATCATGGGTAGTGCTTACAATCTTCTATCTAAGATGTCTAACACAGCTGGGGGCATGGGGGCATCAAGGCAGAGCTTGCATGAGCATCCACATATCTTCCATGCTTTAGCCCTGCTCATATTGCAGGCAAATGCCTACACAGGGCTTAACTCTCCCACTGAAGTATGCACTGAAATGAGTGGCCCAAAGCCAACTAGCCAGACATGCAGCAGCCAGGGCTGCTTCCAGGTAACCCTGGTCTTGGGTGTGAAAAATGTCTTGCCGGTTAGCTATTTATAAGGGGAGTGAGGGCGGGGGGGAAGGAGAGACTAAATCCAGGATGTGAAGCCTACTCCTGAAACGTTTATTGACACCGTTGCAGTTCTCCTGAGCATTCAGGAGCTGCCGCCAGACTGAAAGCCTCTCTCCTAAGAGGCCCACGATGCTGTGAGAAAGAACGGGGTGTTTAAAACTTCCTTTTGCTCACAGTAGCGCAGGGCTCTTAGCAGAGAGGCTTCAGTCCAGTAGCAGCTCCTGAATGCTCAGGAGACTGTGCAACGTCACGTGGTCTCCTGGGCATTCCAGGAAACACTGCTGGGATGAAAGCGTCTCTGCTAAGAGACCCGTGATACTGCCAGCAGGGCATTTTTACAGTAAAAAAACAAAACAGAAGGAAGACCCCTTGGCAACCTCCTTCACTTAAAAGGTAAATGGAACCCCTGCCCTCTTCCCCAATGAGAAAATTCTTCAGAATTCTCCCCCTCCCCAGCCTCTTTCATGGGAATCCTCATTTCTCCCCCACCCCCCACAAACTGCCAGAAATGGACGCTTCAAAATATTCAGCACAACACTAGTTAATGGTATATGCCAACAAACATCAGTTTTGCACAACATTAAGGTATAATGCAGGGATGGAGAACCTGTGGCCCTCCAGATGTCTTTCAACTACAACACCCACCTAAGGTGGCCATTTGTCCTACTTTACAGAGGACAGTCCAAGTCAGTTTTAAAACTAAAGAACGAGCAGAAGGACAAGAGGGGCCTTGAAGTTGCCCATCAACAGAGAGCACCTGGAGAGCAGACTGAGCAGCAGACGCACAGCTCACCTGGTCACAGTCTTCCCCCACTATTGGTGAGATGTCTTGTATTTCTATTTAAAATATCGGACAGTATCCAAAGCGATGCTACTGCTAATGTAAATTGCGCTAGCGTAAACAACCTCTAATGCAATGCCAATGGAAACCCATTGCGTCAGCAAGGGCTATTGGCTCTGTGCTTGAAGTTGTTTTCGCTAGCACAAAGTCATTTACATTAGTAGTAGCATCACACTGGAGACTGACCATCATTATTATTTAAAAATTTGCATCTATACATACGAATTAGCTCGTGCAAATGTAATGCAAATTGGTGTCCTTTTTGGTCCTTTTTTTTTTGGTGGTGCATAACTGGCCACCCTACCATCATACCTGACTATTGGACATGCTGGCTGAAGCCAATGGGATTTGGAAGGCCACAGGTTTCCCATAAGGTCTGGGCCATATTTGAAGCAATCACAACTGATATTGCTTCAAAAATGAGAAAGGGACACCTACTTGTACCACTTATTTTATTTTATTTTATTTATTTATTTATTTATTTATTTATTTATTTCTATGCCGCCCAATAGCCGAAGCTCTCTTGAAACTCAAGAGTTGAAACTACTTGAATTGAAACTACTTGAAACTCGGGGCCCAAATATGTTACATGCAAACACATGTATCATATGCTCCCTGCTCTGTAGAGCCCCTTCCTACCATCCCATATATGATATCCTTGGTCTTTTTTTTACAGACAGTTTTTAAAACAAAAACAAAAACTGAGCAGTTAGAACACACATAAATATTCAGCAACACCTCAGCTCTTCTGCCAATGGATAGGGAAAGGCTCACTTCAATCTGATCATGCCAGAGCTCTTACAGCCAATAACTACAGGAATTTTAAAGGCAGCAGCTTGATGCATTTACCATAGCTTTCCCTTGTTTTGTCAAGTTTATTTGATCTAGGGCATAAAATAGAAAAAGCATTCTTTTTCTGGAAATCAAAGGGCTTCTCCACACCAGGCTTTTCTCCACAACTTACTGGGGCTTCTGCTTCTGGATTCTTTGTGGGATTGGCTCCTTACACAGCTGACATGAGATTTTTTCCAGGACTTCCTTTGTCTGCAAGTTCTACATGTTTCATCATAGAGCCACTAGATGGCGCTGTATTATAGTGGAACTGTGCAATGTCATATGGTCATTAAAGTGGAATTACATTTATTACAGCATTATCCCTGATCTTTTAAAAACCAGGATGAAGGTCAGAAAGTGTGGGAGATGCCCTGGAGATTGACGACATCACGTAAAGGACCCGCAGACTTCCATCAGTGACCAATCATGAGCATGCATTAAAAGCCTGGTATAGAAATGGTCAAAGTATCCTATGCTTTAATTTGACACCTCATCCATCCCTCTTTAGGTCCCCTTAAAGATTATCCAAAGTTGGCCTTGACTTTGCAAATGGATATATACAGAATTCTGTTCAAAGTGGAGAGTTCTACGTAATGCAAAAGGTGGAGATTTCCACACCGTCGGATGTTGGCCCACTTATCCAGGGGTGATAAAGAGCATATTGTTGTTGTTGTTTGTTACATTTTAAAAACTACACATTTTTAAAGGCTGAGTTGAAAAGCCTTTACACCTTTTCTAAAGGTAAAAGGAGTGGGGTCAATCATCATTCTTGAGGGAGCTCGTTCCAATCATTTGGGGGCAACACAGGAGAAAGCCCTTTCACGCATGCCTGACAAATGGGCCTCTGTGGGTAATGGTGCCCTCAAAAGGGTCTCTCCTGCTGATCTTAATACTCAGGTGGGTTCATATTAATCTAGACCAGCCTCCCCTAACCTGGTGCCCTCAAGATGCTTTGAACATCAGTTCCCATCAGCCCCAGCTACCATGGCCAATGGTCAGGAATCCTGGAAGCTGTGGTCCAAAACATCTCGAGGGTACCAGAACAGGGGTAGTCTGATCTAGAGCTGTTCATTCTGCACCCAGAATGTTCCATTCTTTAGAGAATGTGGGAAGCCTGGGCAGGAACTATTAATGAATTCTCTTGCAAAAGATCAATTGAAGTGAATGGGAGACATATAAGAGGATTACCATTTTCTTGAGCCACTCCCATTTATTTCAATGGGACTAGCAGTGGAGTGCATCCCAATGGATTGCACCCTTATTTGGGTTTCTTACATTTATTTTATTTCATTGATATCCTGCCTTTTATTCTCTTGCAAGGAACCCAAGGCGGCTTACATTTTCTTCCTCCTCTCCATTTTATCCTCACAACAACAATCCTGTGAGGTAGGTTGGGCTGAGAGTCCGTGACTGGCCCAAGGTCACCCAGTGAGCTTCCATGGCTGAGTAGGGACTAGAATCCGGATCTCCCGGCTCCCAGTCCAACACTCTTGCCACTATACCACGCTGGTTCTCATGTAAGTATGAAAGTAAACTCTCATAATCCCAACAAGAAAATATAATCCTGTTACACTGCTTCACATTGTTAACTAAAATAGTTTGGGATGATCTGTCATTAAGTGCATATTGCAGAGAAAGAAAAAAAGGGCTAGTAATTGGATTTTGTAATATTCCAATTATGCGTTCCATGAAAATATTTCCAAAACAGATCTTTAAAACGGCAGAACTTTCAAAACTGTAAATTGAACTCCTGTAAACTGAATGCTGGAATGAAAACATTTGTGAGGAAGGAAACACAGGGAAACGTTTTATCTAAAAGCCCCTGTGGAGCACCTCAGAATTTGCTTTGTTAGGTACAGTAGATTATAGAAAATTGGCTCAATTATGCCTTCAATTACAAGGTGCAACTCGGTGGGACTCGCACCCCATTGCCGACTGAGGGGCCAGGGCCAATCAGTCTTCACCGAGGAAAGCGCTGCTCGAAAATCAATTGCAAAACACCAGGCTGAAACTCGGTGCAGTGCAGGATCAGAATCCGTGCTTCTGGGAGTGATTTATTTAAGGCAGTTGTAATCCCACTTGAAACAGTAAACAGCACTGGAGCTTGGAGGGCATTTTCGCACAAATGCTAACATTACACTAACATATTAAGTTAATTCCTAAAGGGCCGATTTCCCCCTTAGGCAGCTATAGCAGGACAACAGGGATATCCTGGGCATTTCTGTCCCTACAACCAGACGTGCAAGCAATTATGCAAATGCACACAACTACAGAGGGAGGCTGAAATGTTAAAGGTGCTTTAATTGGAGGAATTGCGCAGGCTTTGGCAGGGTTCTCTTAGGTTTACAGGCATTTGCCTTAGGTTCGGCAAAGACAGCCAACCATTAACCTAGGGCCCAAATGTGGCCTCTGTAGCCATTTATCCGGCCCCCAAAAGGCTCTGCCAAATTGTGATCTAGACGCAGCAAAACGCTTGCCCACTGTTTGACATTTAAGGAAAAGTAACCCATTTTCAAAATCTGTGAGGTGGATATTCAACATTCAGGTTTCATCATCTTTTGTGTTTTGTATGCAATACCTCAGACATTATCTATATTACTTATTTAACAAATTTGTATCCTTCTCCTCATCCAAAACAGCTCCTCATATAATCAGTAAAACAAGACAGTCCCTGCCTGCAGGCTTACGATCTAAAAAGACATGACACACAAGGAAAAAAGGAATGAGGAGGAGGAGATATATTTTAGTAAAGCTGGTGAAATCTCATCTCCTTCAGTACAGCCTGCTGGAATAGCTGCTAGTGGTGACCCTTGAGGGTAGAGGAATTTTCACGGGAGTGGTCTTCAGGACAGCTGATGGAATGATCCTGTGTCCCCCACTCTACTGAGTTATGTAAATATACAAGCTGAAATGTAAGTATACATCCATGTAAGTATACATCCATGAAATGGGATGGGTTGTGTTACAAATTGATCACTCTAGTGAAGCAATTGGCCATCCCAGGATAAAAATAAATCAACTAAACACCTTGTTGTTGTTGTTTATTCGGTCAGCCGCTTCTGACTCTTCGTGACTTCATGGACCAGCCCACGCCAGAGCTTCCTGTCAGCCGTCGCCACCCCCAGCTCCCCCAAGGTCGAGTCTGTCACCTCCAGAATATCATCCATCCATCTTGCCCTTGGTCGGCCCCTCTTCCTTTTGCCTTCCACTTTCCCTAGCATCAGCATCTTCTCCAGGGTGTCCTGTCTTCTCATTATGTGGCCAGAGGACTTCAGTTTTGCCTTTAATATCATCCCCTCAAGTGAGCAGTCTGCCTTTATTTCCTGGAGTATGGACTCGTTTGATCTTCTTGCAGTCCAAGGCACTCTCAGAATTTTCCTCCAGCACCACAGGTCAAAAGGATCTATCTTCCATCACTCAGCCTTCCTGATGGTCCAGCTCTCGCAGCCACAGGTTACTATGGGGAAGACCATTGCTTTAACTATGCGGACCTTTGTTGTCAGTGTGATGTCTCTGCTCTTCACTATTTTATCAAGATTTGTCATTGCTCTCCTCCCAAGGAGTAAACGTCTTCTGATTTCCTGGCTGCAGTCAGCGTCTGCAGTAATCTTTGCGCCTAGAAAGACAAAGTCTGTCACTGCCTCCACGTTTTCTCCCTCTATTTGCCAGTTATCAATCAAGCTGGTTGCCATAATCTTGGGGTTTTTTAGGTTCAATTGCAACCCAGCTTTTGCACTTTCTTCTTTCACCTTCGTCATGAGGTTCCTCAGCTCCTCCTCACATTCAGCCATCGAAGTGGTATCATCTGCATATTGGAGATTGTTAATGTTTCTTCTCGCGATTTTAACTCCAGCCTTGGCTTCATCAAGCCCAGCACATCGCATGATGTGTTCTGCATACAGGTTGAATAGGTAGGGTGAGAGTCTGCAACCCTGCCGTACTCCTTTCCCAATCTTAAACCAGTCTGTTGTTCCGTGGTCTGTTCTTACCGTTGCTACTTGGTCGTTATACAGATTCCTCAGGAAGCAGACAAGATGACTTGGTATCCCCATACCACCAAGAACTTGCCACAATTTATTATGATCCACACAGTCAAAGGCTTTTGAACAGTCAATAAAACAGAAATAGATGTTTTTCTGAAACTCCCTGGCTTTCTCCATTATCCAGCGGATATTGGCAATTTGGTCTCTAGTTCCTCTGCCTTTTCTAAACCCAGCTTGTACATCTGGCAATTCTTGTTCCATGAATTGCTGGAGTTTACCTTGCAAGATCTTGAGCATTACCTTACTGACATGTGAAATAAGTACCACTGTTCGATAGTTTGAACATTCTTTGGTGCCTCCCTTTTTTGGTATGGGGATATAAGTTGATTTTTGTTGGCCATTCTTGTGTTTTCCAAATTTGCTGGCTTATGGCATGCATCACCTTGACAGCATCATCTTGCAAGAGTTTAAACAGTTCAGCTGGGATACCGTCATCTCCTGCTGCCTAGTTATTAGCAATGCTTCTTAAGGCCCATTCAACCTCACTCTTCAGGATGTCTGGCTCTAGCTCACTGACCACACCATCAAATCTATCCCCGATATTATTATCCTTCCTATACAGATCTTCCATGTATTCTTGCCACCTTTTCTTGATCTCTTCTGCTTCTGTTAGGTCCTTGCCATCATTGTCTTTGATCATATCAATTTTTGCCTGGAATTTACCTCCGATGTTTCTAATTTTCTGGAAGAGGTCTCTTGTCCTTCCTATTCTATTACCTTCTTCCGCTTCCGCACATTGCTTGTTTAAAAATAATTCCTTATCTCTTCTGGTTAACCTCTGGAATTTTGCATTTATTTGGGCATATCTCCCCCTATCACTGTTGCCTTTTGCTTTCCTTCTTTCTTGGGCTGCTTCCAGTGTCTCAGCAGACAGCCATCTTGCTTTCTTGGTTTTCTTTTTCTTTGGGATGTTTTTTGTTGCTGCCTCCTGAACAATGTTGCAAACTTCTGTCCATAGTTCTTCCGGGACCCTATCTACTAAATCTAGTCCCTTAAATCTATTCTTCACTTCCACTGCATGTTCATTAGGAATATTCGTGAGCTCATATCAGACTGATCTGTGGGTCTTCCCTATTCTCTTTAGTCTGATTCTAAATTGTGCAATAAGAAGTTCGTGATCTGAACTACAATCAGCTCCAGGTCTTGTTTTTACCAACTGCATAGATGTCCGCCACCTTTGACTACAAAGGATGTAGTCAATCTGATTTCGGTGTTGACCATCTGGTGAAGTCCATGTATAAAGTCGTCTCTTCGGTTACTGGAAGACAGTGTTTGTTATCCACAGTGAGTTGTCTTGGCAAAATTCTATCAGCCTATGTCCTGCTTCATTTTGTTCTCCCAGACCGTGCTTGCCTGTAATTCCAGGTGTCATTTGACTACCCACCTTAGCATTCCAGTCTCCTGTAATGAAAATAACATCTTTTTTTGGCATACTATCCAGTAGGTGCTGCAGATCCTCATAGAACTGAACTACGTCTGCTTCTTCAGCATCTGTGGTTAGGGCATATATTTGGATCACTGTGATGTTAAATGGCTTACCCTGAATTTGAATTGAGATCATTCTGTCATTTCTTGGATTGTATCCAAGCACTGCTTTAGCCACTTTATTATTAATTATGAAGGCTACTCCATTTCTTCTGTGGTCCTCTTGTCCACAGTAGTAGATCTGGGGGTCATTTGATGTGAAGTGGCCCATTCCAGTCCATTTCAGTTCACTGTCCATTTCAGTTCACTGACACTCAAAATGTCTATATTTAATCTTGACATCTCCCCAATAACCACATCCAATTTGTCCTGGCTCATAGATCTTACATTCCAGGTTCCTATGGTGTGTTGATCTTTAGAACATCGGATTCGTCATTCACCACCAGCACCATTGGCTGCTAGCTGTCCTTTCGGCTTTGAGCTAGCTGCATCATCACATCTGGGGCTAGTTGAACTTATCCTCTGTTCCTCCCCAGTAGCATTTTGACCATCTTCCGACCTGGGAGTCCCATCTTCCGATGGTATACCGACACATCTCTGGTTGTGCTGATCCATTTAGTTTTCATGGCAAGAATACTGGGGTGGGTTGCAGTTTCCTTCCCCAGGGATCGTATTTAGTCTGACCTCTCTGCCATGACCTTCCTTTCTTGGGTGTCCCTTCATGGTTTAGCTCATGACATCATTGAGGAGCTCAAGCTCCAGCACCACAACAAGGTAACAATCTCCTTTTCTGGAGAACAAAACACCTTAGGCCCCCCAAAACTCACCCTTCCCTTGTTTGTTCTCACAATCTCTAAAGGACCAACTTAGACAACACAATACATCAAGCGTGCATTAAAAGTATCTGATTTAAACCACAGGGTGGGGTGGGGAGACACTATGAATCTGATTGAAATCATCTTTCTTCCCAGCCCTTTTCACCATGTTATCTAGGAGATAAGCTTTCATAGAGTTTAGTGGAAGCTTCCCTTGCAGCGCAAATACCAGCTTGAAGGGACAATTTTCATCAAGAGGACCATGGTATATGGAAAGGGTTAGCACTACCACCCTATTCCACATGTGACAGAATCCCAATTAATGTATTGCATTTAACTGATTGTCTTATTTTGCCTTATTTGCAGTCCAAGGCACAACTTACCTGGGAGTAAGCCCCCTTGATTTACTCCCAGGTAAACACGCATATGTTTGCACTGCAAGCCTGATGAAAAGCACCTTCTTAATGATAAAATTCACGCACCACATTTTGCCATGAGAGAGAGATTGTGTACAGACAGACAATTATTTTTTTGTGTAATTTTCCCCTTACTGGATTTAGCCCCAATCATGACTGGATAAATGTGCAAATGTAACTGAAAGAGGACGCCTTGTTTTAGAGAGCAAGGGAAATATCCTTGGCAAAGGCAAAAGAGAGTATCTCTGCTTCTCTAAAAAGATATTGAAAGCTGGGATATCATCCTCTAATAGCAAACTCAGCTGGTTAGTACCAAGAGGACTGTAGCCAAAACGGGGACACTGAGAAACAAAAGAGAAGTATTTTCTTTTTCTTTGTTTTTATTTATCTCATTTCTATGCCGCCAAATGGCCAAAGCGCTCTGTATCTGTGTGCTGGGGAGGGAGGGCGGGGAGGGGGGTCCCAAAAGTTTGCAGAAATACAAACAAATCTTTAGGGGGGGGAACCTAAGGGAGCAAAAACCCCAACACATGCAAAATAGCCCAACGAAGGCTGAGCATGCTCATTGAACACAGAATGCTGAATACCTGTGCATGTTTCCCTGGAGGGAGAGGGGAGGGGAGGAAAGCGGGAGGGGGGATGTAATGGAGTATCCTGCAAGAGGGCATGGCTGGTTGGCTGGCTGGAATCCTGAACTGCAACAGTCCGCACTGTAACATTCTGTCGCAGGTCCCAGTTTTATTATCCTTAGTACTGAAGAGAGGAATAAATGGTTGTTGATGTGTGTTTTTATGAAAATGGCTTTTAAGAAATAAAAAGAAAGGAAATAAAAATGAGGCCTGCTAGGGTGGCCTCTTACGCATCACCAAAAAAAGAGGAAATGCATTACCAGAAAAGAGAACAAAACAGGGCACCAATTTGCACAACATTTTGCACAACATTTGCATATGCAAATAATAGATGACTGATAGATAGATGATAGATAGATAGATAGATAGATAGGCAGACAGATTTAGAAATCATCACTATAAATTAAGTAGAAATTAATCTCACCATAGTGGAGAAGATTCTGACCAGGTAACTTGCATGCCTACTCAGTCTGCTATCTAGTCGCTAACTGCTGATGGGCAACTTCAAGGTCCCTGCTGCTCTCCCTTTTTGTGGATCTTTATCTTTAAACTGGCCATGGATTCAGCAGCTCTTCAAATACAGGATGCCTTCAAATTGAAGATTGTCTTCCATAAAATAGGACATATGGCCATCCTGATGTCTGCACTTTTGGAAGTTCGTATCATCCGCATTCCAAGTAGGTTGGCCACTTACGCATCACCGAAAAAGAAGACGAGAAAGGGCACCAATTATAATAAATAATGTATGTTATAAATTAACATAACATCTGCATATGCTGATTTATATGCATAAATGCAAATTTAGAAATCATAATTTAAGTAGAAATGCAATACCATAGTGAACAAGACTGACCAGATGGCCTGAGCATCTGTTCAGTCTGGTGCCCAGGTGCTAACTGTGGATGGGCAACTTCAAGACCCCTGCTCAGCCATGTTGTGGTTCTTTATCTTTCAGAGGACACCTTCAAATAGAGGACTGTCCCCTGACAACCCTTCAAATGGAGGACTGCCCACTGTAAAGTGGGGCACCTGGCCACCCTAA
The DNA here is from genome assembly GCF_057233095.1 of Heloderma suspectum. NCBI lineage: Eukaryota > Metazoa > Chordata > Lepidosauria > Squamata > Helodermatidae > Heloderma > Heloderma suspectum. Next base: position 289,408,271 of record NC_139461.1, on the reverse strand, counting down.
TTCCAAGAGACATAATCAAGAGTTTTTTGGTCTCCACCAGCACAGTTGAAAAAGGAAGTAGTAAAGAAATGACAGACAGGAAATATGAAAATGAGACAACGGGAACCTGATAAACTCTTGATCCTTCTGCATGCAATTAGGAACAGTGGAAGCTGCTGTATACTGTCACACCATTGGTCCATCTAGCCCAGTACTGTAGACAATGACTGGCAGCAGCTCTCCAGAGTTTCAGGCAGATTTTTTCTAACCCTACCTGGAGATGCTGGGGACTGAACCAGGGACATTGTGGGGGCAAAGCAGGAGCTCTACCACTGAGCTACGGCCTCTCCCATATTGTATGCATCTCACAGAGTAAGACACAATGGGGGAGCAGCAACATTTTAATTCACCTCATGCACCCATTACCCATCAGTGTCTCTCGTCTTCCATACTAGTGCAGTTGAATAATATTCTTATGGCTGTCGTGTATCTTATAAAGAACAGCCCTATTCTTTTTCCTTCCCCAAATATATCTTGATGCCATATTTCAAAAACCTCATTCCAAGGTACTGTGCATGTGAGCCCTTCCCAGAGGCCCAGAGGCCTTCATTAATTCTGGGTACACTTCTGCTCCAAACAGAAGACCACGAAGCTAATGGCACCCATTCTTATCATGTGAATGATTTAGAGGGTGGGGTGGGGGAGAAATAAACAGGAGATAAGCCCCAAACACAGGCCTAAAACTTTAAGCCTTGATTCATACCTCTTATGAATATATAAATCAATAACCAATTGTACCACTAGGGATATTTTTTTCCTATTTGCTTTGCAGTGAAGGACCCAAGTGCTATCTCATGTCCACTTACACATTGTATGACTGCAGCCCCTTGACGTAGAAATATCACAATGGGTGAGCTCCTTTATTTCAAACAGAATTAATAGCAGGCACTGTAAGGGTAGAAATGCCAGTGAATATTATTACATTTTTACCAAGGACCGGGAGAATTCTTGCCGATACCAGATCAAGAGATGATGAGCATATTTTCAAAGACATATTTTATTTTGTCTCCTAGCTTTTGTTTTCCTGAACTGAGACATCTATGGGGCCAATCCAGCTTTAGGCTGCAATCCTATACCCACTTATCTAGGAGTAAGCCCCAATTAATTCAATGGAAATTACTACTGAGTAGACATCCATAGGAATGGATTGTAGGCCTTTTCTCTGTCTAAACATGCATAGGATTGCACCCTTCATGACCTAATGCCTCCCCCACCCCCACTGCTACCATTTTTCTCTTAAGTAACCCCCTACTCTTGGTGGTGGTGTGGTGTGGGGGGACACACTTTATTAATGTGCTATTGGGATCACATAGTCAAGTTATCATTTTTAACAGAAAACAATAATGCATTTTCCAATGACTCCAAATTAATGTAAAATAACAGCTATGACATTGTATTAAGGATTATTTTTATAACACAGAGGTACCACTAGAGGCGAGGGTGTATGGGTTCTGTAATTTTTATGGGGTCTCAGAGAAAAATCACATTCTATGAAGTCATGAATTTCTCCTCCAACTCAAAACGTCCTGGAGGAATGAACTGGGAACATACCAGATGGTCAACACCGCATTTTAACTGCTGCAGAAAGAAGCTATTGCAGTGTTAAATGAAAGGAGCATCCCTTTAAAACTTCCCTAATGCAGTGTCATTTCCCACTCATTTTAATTGGGGTCTGACTGACCCCACTGCCCTTTTAATGAAATCCACATTAAAAAAAAAAAGTAGGACACTATGAAGCAATGATTCTGTGATGTAAATTTTTGGTAGTGAAACCATAATTTGGGGGGCGGGGATGGAGATACGCTTCATTCTCAGACTGAAAGAGTAAGAATAACACCCCATCAGAAGAGTCCATCCCATGTGTTTCTGTTTTAGATTAGAAGGAAGGAGGCCATAACACAGGCAGAGTCCTCTAAGAAGATCTCTTCAGCAGGACTGACTGACTTGTCCAGTCACATCCAATACGAACAACGGGTGGCTACTTATGCATTGCCAAAAAACAGGAAATGCATTACCCGAAAAGAGGCACAGATTTGCATGAAATTTGCATATGTTAATTTATATGTATAGATGCACACTTAGAAATAATAATTACTATAATTTAAATAGAAACACAATACATATCCCCGTAGTGAGGAAGACTGACCAGGTGACCTTTGTGCCTGCTCAGTCTGCTGTCCAGATGCTATTGGTTGATGGGCAACTTCAAGGCTGCTTTCCCTTCTTATGGTTCTTTATCTTTAAACTAGACTTGGAGTAGACTCCAAATAGAGGACACCTTCAGAGAACTGTTCTGATAGCACTTCAAATAGAGGACTGTCCTTTGTAAATTTGGACACCTGGCCAGCCTATGCAAAGATGTGGCACCATCATCCACCTTAGCAAAGGCTCAGGAAGGCAAAATAAGAGTGCAACCCTATGCATGTCTAGACAGAAAAAAGTCCTACAACTCCCAACATGCTGGCCGGGGAATGCTGGGGGTTGTATGCCTTTTTTCTGTCTAAACACGCATAGGATTGCACTCTTAAGTGAATCATATGGGAGAGGGAATCACTAGTTTCCCATATGGTTGGTATGTTATGCTAGAGATGAGCCTCTTATGTTTGTTTTTTTTAAACTTTCAGCTAAAATTGGAAGGGGGCATTTTTGGCCCCCAAAACTGAGGGGCAATTTCAAAGGGGAAGTTAAACTTTACAAAAGTTTTCACAGAGTTGCATGCAGTTGATGGTGAAAGGCATGACTTCTCTCTCTCTCTCTCTCTCTCTCTCTCTGACTCTAACAATGAAATATTTGTCACTGCCTGTAACAGTGGTGGAACTCCTGGAAGTGGCCAAAAGCTGGTATCACTGCCATATCCCTCAAAATGAGCCTGGAATGATGCTACATCATGACACAGCATCATTCCAGGGGCATTCTGGGGAGGACATGGTAGCCGTTGGTTGGCTGCCATTGTGAGCAGCTGCAGCGGTATAGGTTGGGGCAAAACTGTAAGTGAATTACAGAGAGCAATCCTATTGCCCCTAGAGAGGGTCTGGGGGGCCACAGGATAGTTCAGATTCTTGGATCCAAGGTCGGAGACCCCGCTCCAACCTCGGGCCCAGGAGTCTGAGCTCCCTGCCCCCTCCCCCACCTCCTTGCAGCTGGTGTGGAGAGAATCATGCCAGCTGCCTCTCCGAGGCTGCAAAGGCGACCTAGGAGAGAAGATAAAGGGGGCATTTCTGTGGGTGGGGAGGGGAGTCCATCTTACGAAGAATCCCCCACAGTCTCCTTCCCTCCCACTCCACAGAGCCCCAGCTAGATGGGTGAAAAAGCCCATCTAGCAAAAATGCAGAGAGGGAGGTAAGTGGAAGTCAAGATCACCTCTGTGCTCCTCCCGCTCTGCATAGGCTGACAGGCATCCCAACAGGCATCCCAACAGGCTTGTGCCCTTAATGGATTTATTTTTCATGGCACACTGGCAGTTCGGTTGCCACACAGATGGGGAATTACTACTGAAAGGGAACATATGCCGTATGAAATGCCACAGGTTAAGAGGGAAAGCTTTTACTAGAAGTGCAACATTAAAAAGGTGCTCCTGATGAATCCTATTTAAAAGTAAAAATTAAGTAAAAATAAATAATTTGATATAAGTGTACATGTATGTGTGTGTGTATAATTTTGGGTTGGATCCAGACTTAGTCATGTGTAGAGTAGACCCACTAAAATACATGGGGCACATTAGTCAAGACTGGCCAAGTCCCATTGGTTTCAATGATCTAATCCATAGATTTGTATATACAAGATGAAACAAATTGGAGGTGGGGGATCATTCTTAAAGCAGGCACCTAAATGTGTGGTTCAGGCAAGGCAACAATAGCTCAGTGGTAGAGCACATGCTCCCATGCTACCCATTATTTACTGTGATTTTCTTAATGATTAGTGATGCTATATATAAGCCGCCTTGGAAGGATCTGTATCGTGAAAGGCAGGATATAAATAATTGTAATAAAATAATTAAACAAATGAAACTTCAGGTTGCAGGTATCAACATAGAAGGCACATTTGCTCCTCTTTCCAACAAACAAGAGCAAATCTCTCCTCTAAGTGTCTGCTGTGATAGATTTATAATCTAAAACAGATGTGTGTGTTTTCTTCTGAACTATTATTATATTCACATGGAAATATATGCAGATTTAATTGAGTATCAGTCAATTAAAGCTCATATGCTTAATTGACAAGGAGAGCGGAGGACAGGAAGGCCTGGCATGCTATGGTCCATGGGGTCACGAAGAGTCTGACACGACTTAACGACTGAACAACAACTTTTAATTGGATGACAGGCCTAAGTTTTTGTACTGTTTGGGGGTCCATCATGACCTCAAATGTGTAGAAGGATTTTTTAAAGAGCTATTTGTTAATATAATCCTGCACTTTCCCAATTCATTTATTTCTCATGTCAAGGACGGTAACAGGGTTGCCATACAAAGTGAGTGATCAAAGAACTCATGTGTATCATACACAACTTATTTCAGTGCAAGCTTTGAAACAGCCTAACCTAATTAGATGCAAGCACTTTGTCCAGCCTTGGGGTGGGGTGGGGGAATACTGTTATGCTCCTGCACCCCAGTCCTGAGAGGGGAGAACTTGCAGGGCCTTCGGTGCTTATGCAGACTTCCGTTTCCTGGAAGGAGGACACTGGAGACTTGTGGTGCTTCTCTTATAAAGGTTTATTTACACTGTCCTCAGGATGAGCCTCACAGCTCCAAGCAATCCCTGCTTTGTCTCTGCTGTCCAGCCATCCGCTCTGCTTCAAGTCAAAAGTCAATCTCTCCTTTTGTCTTAAGATTCACCTCTCCCCCAGATTCATTTCCTCCTACCCCCTCAGGCCTTGTAGGACAAAGGTTAGCAGTTCAAGAGTCAGAGTTACTGGGGGAAATCCTCAGTCTCTTTGTACTCAGAGGGACTGAATTCTAAGGTATCTCTGGAGGTAATTTAGACTGTCCCCAAACACATAACAATCTCTTGAAAATTACTGGACCTCAATTCTAGTTCAGGTGTGAGTAGATTGCTATGCTTTGTTTCAGGGGATGGTATCAAGAAAACACTTCACTCAGCCAGTTCACACCTGGGTCATCTGAACAAGTGGGAGCGAGCAAAGAAGGCCCCTGCCCGCCCACCTGCTCCTGCTGAACAACTGAGGGATGCTCTATCCCTGGCTTGTTGTCCATGACATCCAATTGCGGGATTGCAGGTTGTTAGGGGGGAAACAAGTAACTTGTAACCCAAGAACAAACCATATGCCATATTACGATCTGGAAAATCCTTATGATTGGCTTCCTTAATTAAATATAATTCGTACTGTTCTTATGAGCCTTGATCACACCCTAAAAATAATTGCATCAATCAGCGTATTTGCCAAACATGCATACTTTGTGCATCAGTGAATACTGGATATACTATGTCCCAAAATGTAACTCTGTTTACAATGTCTAGACATGTAGAAGAATAGATTAGAGGTTAAGGCCTTGGAATAAAGTTCTCTTGAATAGTTAATTCAGTTAAGTAAACCCTTAGCTGGAAACATAGGAAGCTACCTTATCCAAATAAAGACCAATTGCCCATCCAGCTCAGTGTTGTCTATTATTATTTATTACATTTATATCCCATGTTTCTTCCACTGTGGAACTCAAGGTGGCTACATGTGGTTCCCTGGTGGTCTCCCCTCCAAGCACTGACCAGACCCAGACATGCTTAGCTTCAGCAAGATGGCTGTCTCATGTTGCCTTCAGACTATGCCCTGGGACCTGACTTGCAATGGCTGACTTGTAGTGGCTTTCCAGTTCCACCCAGGAGTTTTCCCCAATTCTCATTGGAGATACCAGGAATTGAACCTGGGCCCTTTTGCATGGAAGGCATGCATTATACCACTGAGCTAGCCCCCCCCCCCCTGTTCCTAAAACTACTACCCTGTTACATATGAATAGGGTGCTGTTAGCATGATTCCTTAGGTTAGCCTTTCCCAACCTGGTGCCTTCTAGACATGTTGGACTGTGACTCCAACCATTCCCAGCCAACATGGCCAAGGGAATGATGGCAGTTGTAGTCTAACACATCTGGAAGGTTGGGGAAGAGTGTCTTAGCTGAACATAGGCATGCAGCAAATCAGGGCTACATACAATGGGTACTATTGTATTTTTAATGTTTTTAATTTTTGTAAACCACCCAGAGAGTTTCAGCTATTGGGCGGTATAGAAATAATAATAATAATAATATCCAGTGTTATTCTTATGTAGAGTAGACCCATTGAAATGAATGAGACTTAAGTTAGTTATGACTAACATGACTAACTTAAGTCCCATTCATTTCAATGGGTCTACTCTATTTAGCACTAACATTGGATAGTACCCAATGTTTCTGACATGGAATTAGGGATAATTCCTACTACATAGCAGGAGCCTCGTGTGGCGCAGAGTGGTAGGCAGCAGTAATGCAACCAAAACTCTCCCCACGACCTGAGTTCAATCCCAGTGGAAGCTGGTTTTCAGGTAGCTGGCTCAGGTTGACTCAGCCCTCCATCCTTCTGAGGTGGGTAAAATGAGTACCCAGCTTGCTGGGGGAAAGGTAGTTAGGACTGGGGAAGGCAATGGCAAACCACCCTGCTATACAATCTGCCAGGAAAACGCTGAGGAAAAATGGCATCCCTCTAGGGGTCAGTAATGACTCGGTGCTTGCACAAGAGGAACCTTTCCTTTCCTACTACATAGCAGTGCAAATCAGATCTGTGGCTGAATATTGGAAAATGGATGGGATGTATCTTTTTAAAAATACATATTCTGATAGACATCGTCTTGCATCTACGTGGCCATTGTGTGTGCTTATTACCCGCAATTACCTACTCCTATATAAGTCTGCTGTTCTTATTACCAGAGTGTATCTGTACTTGCTCATACACAACACTTTGTTGTGTATGATACAGGGTCTATTCACATGAACGTTTTTTCTTTAACAGGTAAAGGAAATGAGTTAACCTTTCCCATGGACTTGAAATGGTTCTGTAGATGCTAAGTTACACTATAATGTGGCATAACCATCGCCTTCCGAAACAGTAATTAAAATCACCCAAGTCATGTGCCATCATTTTTCTTTTTGTTACTTCTCTACCTTAAAAATCACATGGCTCCCAAAAAATGCTATCCCTGGTCTCTTGAGACAAGGTGTGTTGTTAAAACAGGAAGTGATTTTCTAAATGGCTGCCTAAAAAGCTTGAGTTAACATAGCAGTAAAAGCCCTCTGGAGCCAAAGAACTGCACTATCTTTGCACCGCTATTTTCCCCCCTGTCAGCCCTTGAAATGACCTTGGTTTAATTACCTGCATCTCAATGAGTGAATCTACATAGAAACTGAAGGTTAATTAATGAAGGATCGTTTCTTACTCTAAACCCATTAGGCACTGGCTGACAGCAAGTCTGGACCATGCAGTGTTATCCTATATCTCATTAGAAATGGCCAGATTGATGTGTTAGCTCTGGTCTCAGGGAAGAAGAAAAAACCCAGGACATTGTGTTAATGATGAGTGCTTGTAGTCTTGCTATGGCTCTTCCTATGTCACACTCAAGTGGTGTATACTGGCCCCTTCTTTGTTCAGTTTATATATAAATTATTGGTAATAAGAAACTTTTAATGATACTGTAAGCCAAATTCCTAGTTTTGCTAACTCAGAATTGTCTTGGCCTTCAGAGAGTTTATTTATTATTTATTTATTTATTTCATTTCTATACCGCCCAATAGCCGAAGCTCTCTGGGCGGGTCACAAAAATTAAATCCAAGCAACACACAATAAAACAATTTAAAATATATAGAACATTAAAACCACAATATAACAATACAACCACAATAAAACCTAGCAGCAGTGCAGGAGTTTAAAATACAGATTTAAAACAGCAAAGATAAAAATTTAGAAAGCTAAAATGCCTGGGAAAATAAAAAGGTCTTCACCTGGCGCCGAAAGGAATACAATGTAGGCACCAGGCGAACCTCAGTAGGGAGCTCATTCCAGAGCCAGGGTGCCACAGCAGAAAAAGCCCTCCTCCTAGTAGCCACCCGCCTCACTTCCTTTGGCAGGGGCTCACGGAGAAGGGCTGCTGACGATGATCTTAAGGTCTGGGCAGGCACATATGGGAGGAGGCGATCCTTCAGGTAACCTGGCCCCAAGCCGTTAAGGGCTTTGAATGTTAACACCAGCACTTTGAATCGGGCCCGGAAATGGACTGGCAGCCAGTGCAGCTGGAAAAGTACTGGCATAATATGAGCTCGCAGGCCAGTCCCTGTTAACAATCTTGCTGCCCTATTTTGGACCAGCTGAAGTTTCCGGACCGTTTTCAAAGGCAGCCCCACGTATAACGCATTGCAGTAATCCAGACGAGAAGTTATCAGAGCATGGATAACTGTAGCAAGGCTATCTCTGTCCAGATAAGGGCGTAGTTGGTATACCAGCCTAAGCTGATAAAAAGTGCTCCGTGCCACTGAGTTCACCTGTGCCTCAAGTGACAGTTCTGGATCCAAGAGCACCCCCAAACTACGAACGTGATCCTTTAGGGGGAGTGCAACCCCCTTCCGAACAGGTTGAATATCACCTAGCCGGGCAGACGAACCACCCACTAACAGTACCTCCGTCTTGTCTGGATTGAGTTTCAGTTTATTGGCCCACATCCAGTCCATTACCGTGCCCAGGCACTGATTCAGAACAGTCACTGCCTCACCTGGTTTTGATGTAAAAGAGAGGTAGAGCTGGGTGTCATCTGCATATTGATGGCACCTCAGCCCACACCTCCGGATAACCTCCCCCAGCGGTTTCATGTAGATGTTAAACAGCATGGGGGATAAAATAGAGCCCTGTGGAACCCCATGGCACAATTGCCATGGCACAGAGCAATAATCCCCCAACACCACCTTCTGGAATCAGCCATCCAAGTAGGAGCGGAACCACTGTAGTGCAGTGCCTCCTACTCCCAACCCAGACAACCTATCCAGAAGGATACCATGGTCGATGGTATCGAAAGCCGCTGAACGGTCCAGGAGAATCAACAGGGTCGCTCTCCCCCTGTCCATCTCCCGGCAGAGGTCATCCCACAGGGCGACCAAGGCAGTTTCCGCTCCAAAACCAGGCCTGAAGCCTGATTGAAATGGATCTAGATAATCCATTTCATTCAACAGTGCCTGGAGCTGTCCTACAACCACCCACTCAAGCACCTTGCCCAGGAAGGGGATGTTGGCCACTGGCCTATAATTGTTAACATCCTCTGGGTCCAGGTTAGGCTTTTTCAGGAGTGGTCTAATTACTGCCTCTTTTAAAGCGGCAGGCACCACTCCCTCTCTCAAGGAGGAATTTACAACCTCCTGGACCCAGCCAGACAACCCCTCCTTGTTTGATTTCATAAGCCATGAAGGGCAAGGGTCAAGCACACAAGTGGTCGATCAGACTTGGCCAAGCACCTTGTCCGCATCCTCAGGCCTCAGTAACTGAAACTCATCCAATAAAACTGGACCAGACGGTGCTCTGAACGCCTCTACCAATGGAACTGCATTAATGGTGGTGTCCAATTCATGACGAATCTGAGCGACTTTATCCTCAAAGTGCCATGCAAACTCATCACAGCGTGCTACCGAGGGTTTCACCATCTCTCTCCCTGGCCCAGAATGTAACAGGCCGCGAACCACTCGGAAAAGCTCCGCTGGACGACACTGAGAAGATGCAATGCTGGTGGAAAAGAACTGTCTCTTTGCCACCCTCACCGCCACAGAGTAGGCTCGATAGTGGGCTCTTACCTGTGTTCGGTCAGACTCAGCACGAGTTTTCCTCCACCTGCGTTCTAGCCATCTCCCCTCTTGCTTCATTGCCCTCAGCTCAGGTGTATACCAAGGAGCTGGCCGGGCTCTGCTCAGAGGGAGAGGGCATTTGGGCACGATCGTGTCAACCGCCCGAGTCATCTCTGCATTCCACAGAGCGACCTGGGCTTCGACAGAAGCACCAGCCATACCAGCAGGAAAATCCCCCAGAGCCCTCTGGAATCCATTGGAATCCATTAATCTCCGGGGGCGGACCATTTTAATAGGTCCCCCACCCTTGCAGAGGGGAAAGGCCGCCAGGAGTCTAAACCTCAGAAGGAAGTGATCTGACCATGACAAAGGGATAGATGTTAATTCCTCCACTTTCAGATCACCATCCTCCTGCCCAGTCAAGAAAACCAGATCAAGCGTGTGTCCTTTTCTATGCGTTGGGCCGATGACATGTTGGGACAGCCCCATGGTTGTCATGGCGGCCATGAAGTCCTGAGCCGCCCCGGATACAGCGGCCTCAGCATGGAAGTTGAGATCCCCCAGGACCATCATCCTAGGGGTCCTCAACACCAAGTCCAAGACCACCTCCGTCAGCTCAGGCAGGGAGTCTGATGGGCAGCGGGGTGGGTGGTACACCAACAGAATCCCCAATCTGTCCCGAGTACCCAACACAAGGTACAAACACTCAAGATCTGCGCTCGAATGAGCAGGAAGCCTGGAGAGGGATATTGAATTCCTATAGACCACGGCAACCCCCCCTCCCCGACCCTCAAGTCGGTGTTGGTGCTGCACCGAGTACCCAGGAGGGCACAGCTGGGAGAGAGTGACCCCTCCCAGTTCCCCCATCCAGGTCTCAGTAATACATGCCAGGTCAGCCCCCTCATCCACAATCAAATCATGGATGAGGGAGATTTTATTTTGGGCCGACCTGGCATTCAGCAGCAGCACCACCAGACCCGAGGGCAGACTGGTAAGGCTGCCAGGAACCATCAGGTTGGGGGAAGAACCAGAAGAGGGGACAGCTGTAAGGTGTCTAGCCCCTCTTCTCCTCAGCTGGCCTGTTAATCCCCCAACGCCATACCTCCCCCTGCCCGTGACCACAGTTATGGTGGCACCTCCCCCACCCCCTGAGTTCCCCAATAGTCCTCCCAGGCACATATTAAAATGTTAAGATATAAATAGCACAACAGTTTAAAATAATATAAAAGATAAATGAGATAAAAGAGAACAGCAGCTAAGAAGGAGCAGATAAAGTCCACGTTTGCCCCTTTCCCCTTGTCTTTAAAGCTGCTGCCCTCCGCTGCTGCTATTTGCTGCTGGTATTATGGCTGCTGGTGTCTCTGGAGAAGCAGGTGGGTAGGTCTTCAGGTCCTACGCGACTCCAAGTGCGACGCTAAGTGCGCACTTAGCGTCGCACTTGGCGCAACGCCGAGGCGCATGCTGAGGCGCAGCCTCTGGCAGCCCCACCTTAAGTACCTGTGGGCGGGGGCAGAAGCAGGTCTTTTAGGAAGTGATCAAATGAATAATTTAGCCATCAATTTTCCAAAGGTAAAATTATGGGTTTGGGCTGCAATCCACCCCACCTTAATTGGAAGCCAAATAACCATTGGATTGAAGAATTTGCTCCCTTTAAAAAACTGGGTTCGGTTTTTTTAGTGAAAAGAACCTGGAAATTAAATATTCAAAGCTTAAAGACACTACTAATTCAAAGGGTATTCTCTGTTAAGACTAGAGGATTTAGTGGATGGATTCTTGAAGCACAACTTACTTCTGATTGGTGTCTGTGTTTGGAGTTGCTTTGGGATAGTCTCAACCTTAGAAGCAGTTCAGAATAGATTTCTTGGAATTTTATTCTTTCTCGCATCAGCAGCCTTTCTTAGACTGGAGATGAACATGAGTTCAGTGATGTGAGAAACAGTGCTTGAATTACAGGAAGTGGGCATGGAAAACTTGCCTTCCTTACCTCTTGTGATGGCCACCATAGCTAGTTTTTAGAAACCAGGTGGGTATTAATTATTATAATTATCAATAACAACAACAACAACATTTCTACACCCCCACCCCCACCCATACCTGAAGCTCTCTGGGTGGTTTACAAAGGTTAAAAGGTATGCCTTGGCTAAAGTTGGGGGGAGTTAGGGAGCAGGACTTGTGGATTTCCTTAAATACACACACACACACCCTTTCTCCACTAGTTTCAATTTAGTTTTATGATCTTGAGTTACTGGTTGCATTTGCACTTAACACTAAGCCATGGTTTATGTGAACTATGGCTGCCCCTTTAGCCATGAATTGTCTTGCAGACAAGCAAAGAAACCATGGCTTGTTTTCTCTATTTCTGGTTTGTTTCTCTCCTGCCTGTTTTGCCAGCCTTCAGAGTGGTTTTGTGCTGGTCCTTCTGTTTCAGGGTGGATAGCAGTACAAACAAGCCAGAGATAAGCCATGCTTCTGGCTTCAGACTTCAGACAAAGCCATTGTTTAAACAAGTCAGACTTCATAAACTAACAACAAACCATGGCTTCTGTTTGTGATTTTTTGCTGGTTAACAAATCATGGTTCGTTTGCAGGAATGGGTTCAGACACAGCAACAATCCAGATTTCACAAACCATGCCATGGCTTAGTGTTATGTGCAAACTGGCTAAAATTAAAATGTATGTAGGATATCAGGCTAACAAAGCAGACTTGAAGGCTATAGCCTTTAGCAAAATTCCTGGTAGGCTCACATTAATACATTACTAAATGCATGTGGGTTTTTGCTATAAGAAGGCTATTTAGAGCTAAATTTCTGATAAAGACTATATTGAATTCCATACTATGGAATCTGCCTATACTAGGCCGATACTGAATTCCAAGAAAATTTCACAAAGAATCAACATTCCACAATCTCTCCATCATATCATATGCTCAAACTGTTGCTGAACAGCTCTAGTTACTTACTGCATGTGAGGCCTGACTTTTAATCAGAAAATTATCTCTCTTCATCTCTCTTTTATGAAATCCTTGGTTAAGTTACGATGATGTAGTAATACACCTTAAGAAACAAGATGTTGCCCACGAGGTTTAGGAATTATTGAAGAACTTCCTTGCTATATATTATTTGCTCCCTTTACAGAGTCTTAGAATACAACTGCTGGATCCTTTTCTTTAGCCAGAAGGGTAGGTTGACTGTTGCTATATAAAAGTTAATGTATTTGTTGAACAAAGGTGGCAAATACTTAACTTTAGAAGTGTTTAGTTTTACTGTTTTGCTGGCTAATGTAGATGAGATTTTGTGAACAAGAATGGAGCAGATGGTTGGGTGGTACTCAGAATATCTACATCCTGTATCTTCTCTTCTACTACTGGTTCTTCCACCCCACTCTTTGTTTGCTTTGATGCTAATCTGTTAATGATGAATATAATGTATGTTATTGGTTATATTGTGAAGGCCTATTTCTTTACAGTAAAAGAACTACTACTGTGCTATTACTATCATTCACAGGAGTAGCTGTATGGTTAAGGCAGCTGGCTTTTCCAGTTTTTATCATTATACAGCCTGAAAACTCCATTCATTCCTAGGGCTTGAAATGCTAGAGCTAAGAGCTGCTTTTCTATTCACTTCAGCGGAGAAGGAGGACCACTCATGTGTGCACCTAAAGACATACGGATTTCTAAAACACTAAGTATGTCTGAAGAAATATTTTCTAATGGTGCAATCCTATGCAGGTTTGGACAGAAAGAAGTCCTGCAACTCCCAGCTTTCCCCAGCCAGCATAGCTTGACTTCTTTCTGCCTAACCCTGCATAGGATTGCACCCTAAATCTCTTCAGATTTTACCAGTGCTGAATTTCTACTGCATTTACATTTGCAAGTGCTGAGTAGAGAAAATAATGAGCTATAAAGATGTGTTTTTGTAACTCAGAAACAGAACTCATTTACCTTTTGTGAATTTCTATTAAACTACTACTAATATTCACTTTGCATTTAATTTGGGCCTCTGACGCTTTAAAACTGTGCCTTTGGTCCTTCCGCATTTGTGAGTTCTGTCATGTCAAGCTTCTTCAGCTCCTTTATGTTCATTTATTTTAACTTTTGCTAGTCTTCTTCCCAAGCTTTTATCTTTTTTTATTATGAAAGCATGAAATTTTACAATCCTCCAGAGCTTCCTAGTCAGATGCTACGAGGGTGTAACCTTCATTAATTTATTCTTTCATTTTTGTCATTCAGATACGGAGCATGGGGGGGGGGGTCTAATATTTTGTTATTTTCAATGTGAAAGCAACTTTTATTAAGTAGGTTTATGGCATTAATAGATTTTTTATTTCATTTGTAATGGTTACATTTGGCTTCCCTGTGAATTATACTCCATCAAACTTTCCATACCAATTTATATGTCTCATAATGTAAATTACATTTTAATATAATCTAGTGCAATAATGGCTCACATAATTCTCAATAATTTTCGCAAAAGCTTCTTTGCATACATTTGCTCATGTTGCTGGTTTAAGAATTTAAACAAAAAAAACCTTTCATCACATGAACAAAAACATCTTTTAACTAAAATAAAGAAATACAAAAATTTAATAGGTAACATATAAGCCACACTACAGAGACATCCAGGGCCAATTCCCCTCCCTAGAACCCACTGGGGGCTACACTCCTGCCCTCCACCACCAAACTTGCCACCAAAATTCAGCAGTGTCATGACACAGCAGCAGAAGGGCCAATTTTCCCTTTTTTGCTGCCATACCACCACAGCACCAAATTTCAGCCACAGACTGTGGCAGAAGGTTTAGCATAAAGAAAAATCAGCCCTTTGGAGCTGCTGCACCACCAAATTTTGGCAGCAAATGTACGGGTGGGCAGTAGGGGGCACTGACAGGGGCTGGGGAGCTGAAAGACCGCTTTCTCCCATACAAGCCTGCCTGGTTCTTAAGATCTTCTGGAAAGGTCCTTCTATTGAGACCACCACCATCATAGGTACTTTTGGTGGCTGGCAATGCAAGAGAGGGCCTTTTCAGTGGCTGCTCCCAAGCTGTGGAAGTTCCTCCGAAGGGAGCCGAAGTTCACTCCCTCTCTGCTATCCTTCCAACAGAAGGCAAAGACCGCTTTATTCAAAAAGACCTTTGGCCTGTAAGTGGATCTGTTGGGTCGGGCACTGTTTTTATTCTGTAGTGGTTATGTTTTTTATTATATTTTAATGTGTGTTATTGTTTTAATCTATTTAATCTATTAACCTAATTTAAATTGTTTTGTAAGCCACCTTGAGTGCGGGGTATAAATCAAAGAAATAAAAAATAAATAAAATTGGGGGCCACAAAAAGGCCTGGAGAGCTGTGTGTTGGTCAACCCATTTTAGGATTTTACCACCACCTCCAAAGACTAATTTGATCTTTGGTGGGTATTTTTGCCCAACCCCCAGAAAATGCCCCCAAAGGAGGAACACTTGGAAACAGATGATTTAGGCTGGAAGCAGATGTTCGTTGTTCCTTCTATGGAATTGAAGGCAGTGACTGCTGTTCACTATATGCACACACATCCCACTTTCTCTTTTTGGTTAAAAAAAGGGGGGTTGCAAGTTGGGGTATTGTTTAAAAGTCTTTCAAAACCTATTTGTGACAATGAATCAACAGAAATGTGCATGACCTCCGTGGGAAGTGTAGATTCCTTTGAAGTCACTATTAAAATATTAAAATCAACAATCAACACTAAGGATAATAAAGCAGGATGTGGGAGAGAGGGTTTTTTTAAAAAAAAATCAACAAAACAAATGATCAGACAACCACAGATTTAAAAGTCTAAAACAAATTTAAAAAAAACGAATAACAGTTTAAAACGAAAAGAACCCTCTTTTTAAAAAGGCCTGAAAAAATAAAAACATCTCCACCTGGCACTGTGAAATGATCACAAAGTAGAAGCCAGGCGAGGCTATCTGGGAGGAGCATCCCACTTCTGAAGCATGTTAAGTTCCATGGAGTTTGATGGGACTTGCTCTCCCATGAGTGTCCATAGAACTGCAGCCTTAAACGTTAATGTCTTGGATAGAATAAAAATTCTGTCCCAAATAATTTAAGAAGACTGCTCTAAGAATACTACCTCAAGGACTTAAGAAGGTTACTTGGGCAATGTGTATATATCAGCCTCTTGGTCAAGCTTTATGTATTCTCATCAAGGTTTACACTATATTCAATTAGCATTTCAAGCTAATAACACTGTGTTTTCTTTGGCGTGTGCTTATGATCAGTCTAAACTGTCATATTATTTCCAGTCTAAACTGTGATTATATGTATACATATATATGATATCCATCATATATTCTTTGTGTTTATTCTTGTGCTTATGGTCCACTGGGAGCTAACTTTTAAAATGCTTCTTTTAAAAAAGAAGGGAATATTTCATTGTCAGGTAAAAGCTTTTAGTCATTATGACATGTAACTATCGTGCAGCAAAAATATTACTAATGTTATTTTGTCTCCAAAGTGCATTTGTTATCAGTGTGCACTTAAACTAGTGATCAAGATCTAGTAAGGAGACACACCTGCTCTGCATTTCATCTCTCTTTAATACCTTAGGGATGCATCGCTTAATAATTTAGTGCTAAACCATTTAGCATTTTAGCCCATCATCTCTTATATTACACACAGGATTTCAGTAATGTCTGATAAAATTATGTGTTAGCTGCCTTATGTGTGCGTAAAACTTAATAAGTCTTCCTCTCCTCCCCCCACCCCTTCCCCCTCCCTCCACCAAGCTTAATAACTGATTTCTTACATTTATGGATGTGAAATTTTATCGCTTGTGGATATAGTTTGAACCTAAATCTTCCTATCTTATAAATTGATTTTTAGTTTCCTTTTTGACCTTATGAATTTCAATCAGACATTGACCTCTTGTTGCTCATGAATCCGACTGATTTAATGTCATATAACAATAATACTGAAGAAAAGAATTATCATAAGAGCCCATAGGGCTTGTTGAAACCCATAACCTGGTTTTGGAGGCCTCTGGCAATCATAATTCTTGACCCAAGACCATTTCCTAATGCCTTCATCTTTTACCTCTCTGGACTGGCCAATTCTTGCATTAGTACAGTCAAGGAAACGAATGGAGATTCTCTGGAGGCTAACAGCTAAAACTGTATATAATATAAAGGATAGTGTTGAATATACAGCAATCATGTGAAGCATATAAAAAAAGCTAATTCTATCTGGATTTGTCATGTTTAGAAGGGAAGGGTGAACCACTATGAAGAGGGAGTCTTTTGCAGTCAAATTAGTGTTTTGTAGCATGCTTAATCTCTCTAAAAAATAAAATAATAATATTAATGTGTCTTTTTATAGGAACTGTTGTTGGCCTTCAGTCTGGTATTGTGCTTACTGCTTAAACAGAAGACTTGAACGACTGATTCTTTGTTTGCTTGGTTTGCTAATTTAATTTAATTTAATTGCTTCTGTGCATGGATTTACTGAATAACTTGGGTGTTGATGTTCATTATTCCTTATTAAGAAAGACTCCTAAAACAAAAACAAAAGCAACCGCCTTTTAAAAATGAAAATCAAAGTTGACTTTCCATTTTACAAAGTGATTAATGCTCATCTCCAAAGATGAATGGTTAAGAATCAAGACTCAGAACTATTTGACCTTGTAAAAACCTATAACCTGATTCACACACTGCTCCAGTTGTTATTATTTGGAGAATTTATTTGCATTAAAAACACTTATTAATTGCATTCATTGCAGGCAGGAGCCCATCAGAAGGCACTACGCTGAGGGTCTCTGCAAGCTGGGAACCAGCTCTCTGAAGGAAAAGAAGCCTATAAAGACCTGTTTCCCACCTTTATTGTTTGTCAATCTGGGGAGGCAGGCAGTACATCCCATTCGTCTACTTTGAGAATTTCCCTCTGGTTCATCACTCTTTATGGGTACAAGGAAGGACTTCTTCATTTCTGTAGTGTTAGTCCTAATTGACCAGCGGGCTGGCAAAAAAAATCGCCTTCCTTGGGGACACGGTTTTTCTCTTAGATGTGTTTCAGGTGTGCTGGGATGAGCTGATTTTGATGTTTCAGTATTTCTTAGTTGTTCAGTCAACTTCAGCAGAAGGATCAACATGGATGTGGCAAAAACATCAGCAGTGCTGAGAGTATGGGCTGGTGTTGGGAACTGGGTGGCCACTTACGCATCACTCAAAAAGAGGAAATGCACTACCAGAAAAGGGGACAAAAGGGGACATAGATTTGCAAAACGTTTGAATATGCCAATTTCTAGTTATAGATGCAAATTTAGAAATATTACTCTCATTTACAGAGAAATAAAGTCTATCTTCCCATAGTGGGGAAGACTGTGAACAGGTGAGCTGTCCAAGTGCTAACTGTTGATGCACAACATGAAGGCCCTGATCTTCCTTTTGATGGTCCTTTATCTTTAAGCAGGACTTGGACAGGACAGCCGTTCAAATAGAGGACAGCTTCAAACAGAGGACTGTCCTCTGTAAAGTAGGACACATGGCCACCCTATCTGTGGAGGA
Organism: Heloderma suspectum; assembly: GCF_057233095.1. Taxonomy (NCBI): domain Eukaryota; kingdom Metazoa; phylum Chordata; class Lepidosauria; order Squamata; family Helodermatidae; genus Heloderma; species Heloderma suspectum. Next base: position 289,389,912 of record NC_139461.1, on the reverse strand, counting down.
CCATCTTGGCTGCAGTGAGGGATGGCAGAACACTCACAAGGCTGGGGCATCCCTCAAGTGGGAATGCTGTTTGAGGCAGTGAAGATATATCAACAGAGCCTTGTAGACATCTCAGATGGGAGACTTGCCTCTTACCTACCTATCTCAAGAGGAAGGGAATTTGTTGGTTTCACCTCTGGGGTGAGCCGAGGTTTGCCAGGGGGAAATCTTGGCTGGTGTGTCCATGTCAGTTCTCCTGGTTAGAGTCACACACTTCCACTGTGGTCTTGATATTTAGCATGTTATGCCTGCCCCTTTTAATAGAGCTGTGGATTGTTTAATCCCAGCTATTGGTATCTTCCTCTTCCTTCTCACTACAACATGGGTTTTGCTGTAGCAATTGTAACGTCTAGCAGAGATCATAAAAGACACTGACGAATAACAGCTCTTTGTTTTTCTGTAGGCAATTTAGCTTATTTACTGTCCTTAAAAGGTGAACCATTGCTGTAAGACTTTCGGGCTATACACCCATGGATGTTTGGACACTGCCTTTCTTATACATCCAGATTTTTCATGGCTTGATGTACATTTGCCATTTCAGTATCTGTTCTTGGTCATCTGCTACACTGGGGAGCCAGTGTAGTGTAGTGGTGACAGTGACGGACTGGGAGCCGGGAGATCCGGGTTCTAGTCCCCACTTGGCCATGGAAGCTCACTGGGTGACTTTGGGCCAGTCACAGACTCTCAGCCCAACCTACCTCACAGGGTTGTTGTTGTGAGGATACAACGGTGAGGAGGAGGATAATGTAAGCCGCCTTGAGTTCCTTGCAAGAGGGAGAAAGGCGGGGTATAAATGCAATAAATAAATAAATAAATAAATAAATAAAAAACACTTGTCATTTCTGCCCTCCAACTGCACTGGAGCTATAATGCAGACTCCATAAATATGGCTGCAACTGAGGAGTACAAGTCTTCATATGGTCTAGGTGGTTGATAAGAAGAAACACAAAATGGCTTAAAAACCACAGTAATCAGAAGCAACAGCATGTTACCCTGAAGATGTGGTAAACTGATACCCAACTATAGAATCCTGAGTGCAAAATCTCTGGGCCTATGCATACATAGTTTTTGCCAGCATTCACATAGCATACGGCACAATCATATGCATGTCCGCTCAGATGTAAGTTTCACTGAGCTCAATGGGGCTTACTCCCAGGCAAGTCAGTAGTTTAATTAATTAAAGAGAGTCACAGGAATGAAGAAGCCTTATAGTCGACTAATTCTCATGTCACAACAAGTCAACATGGGTTCATTAACCCTCCAGGCAGTGTAGTGTGTGCCAGCTGCCATTTTGAGTAATCAAGTCCCAGTCAGTGGTTGCCGTGGCTTATTGTGTTGTGTGAACCCAGGCAGGAGGGGTTATGCGAAGGTTAAACAATCCTCACATGACCCTAGAACAGACCATGGATCTGTTAATGAATCCATGATGGCTAGTCATGACATGCGAACTCGATCACTCAGTCAGACCATTGGTCTACCTGGGTAAGTGCTGCTGACAATGGGCCTGTTCACATGCCACAGTGGTTGCAGTGCATGCTGGTGGCCATTTTGAATATCCAAGCTGTGACCATGGCTTGTTGTGTCATCCGAATCTGGAGGGGGTGGGTTGTGCTAAACAATCCTCACAGAACTCACGGCCTGTTTTAGGGTCATGTGAGGGTTGCTTAACCCTTGCACAACCCAGCTTCGCCGGGTTTGGATGACCCATGGGTGCTGCAGCTCGTCGTGGCTTAAATAAGCCACGACGAGCTATGGCGATCAAGCAAACCCGGTCAATGACTGGCAGCAGCTTTTCATGGTTTCAGACGGGAATTTTCCCAACCCAATGTGGAGATGCTAGGGATTGAACTTGGGACCTTCTCATGTAAACCATGTGCTTTACCCCTGAGCTAGAGCCCTTCCTCAAGACTCCATATATACGGGCCAATTGGATGGAAATATATGCCAGTGAGATGTACTAATTTTATTAAGGATATTTTATTTTCTCCACCTCTGGGCATAAAGCCCTCAAGACAAATAATAATGCTAATAAATGACTGTGTGAAGCAGCCCTTGATTGTGCTAGTTTTGTTTAGACTTTGGTTTATAGACCTCCTGAGAAACCTGTACGAGGGTCAAGAAGCAACAGTAAGAACCAGACATGGAACAACCGATTGGTTCAAAATTGGGAAAGGAGTACGACAAGGCTGCATATTGTCACCCTGCTTATTTAACTTATATGCAGAGTACATCATGAGAAATGCCGGGTTGGATGAATCAGAGGTCGGAATTAAGATTGCTGGGAGAATTATCAACAACCTCCGATATGCAGACGATACCACCCTAATGGCAGAAAGCGAAGAGGATCTAAAGAGCCTCTTGTTGAGGGTGAAAGAGGAGAATGCAAAAGCTGGTTTGAAACTCAACATTAAAAAAACGAAGATCATGGCATCTGGCCCCATCACTTCCTGGCATATAGAAGGGGAAGAAATGGCAGCAGTGACAGATTTTACTTTCTTGGGCTCCAAGATCACCGCAGACGGTGACTGTAGCCATGAAATTAAAAGACGCTTGCTCCTTGGGAGGAAAGCTATGGCCTACCTAGACAGCATAGTAAGAAGCAGAGACATCACCTTGCCGACAAAGGTCCGTCTAATCAAAGCTATGGTTTTCCCAGTAGTAATGTATGGCTGTGAGAGCTGGACTATAAGGAAGGCTGAGCGCCGAAGAATTGATGCTTTCGAACTGTGGTGCTGGAGAAGACTCTTACGAGTGCCCTGGACTGCAAGGAGGTCAAATCAGTCCATCCTAAAGGAAATCAACCCTGAGTGCTCATTGGAAGGACAGATAATGAAGCTGAAGCTCCAGTATTTTGGCCACCTAATGCGAAGAGAAAACTCCCTGGAAAAGACCCTGATGCTGGGAAAGACTGAAGGCAAAAGGAGAAGGGGACGGCAGAGGATGAGATGGCTAGATAGCATCACGGATGCAATGAATATGAACTTGAGCACGCTCCGGGAGAGAGCGCAGGACAGGAAGGCCTGGCGTGCTATGGTCCATGGGGTCACGAAGAGTCGGACACGACTGAACGACTGAACAACAACACATTACATTATCATGAAAATCTATAAGTACTCACGCCATAGGGAGGCCTAGAACATATCATCATTTAGGGCATGAATGGGGAACCCATGGCCTTGCAGATGTTGTTGGACTCCCAAGCCCATCACCCCTGATCATTGGCTGGGGCTGATGGGAGTTTGAGTGCCACACATTCCCCAGCCCTGCCTTAGGCCAGCAAGATCATTCTTCCTGGAAGCAGCAGCCCATGCAAGCAGCAGACCGGAAGTAGGGAAAAGGAAACCTGCCTCTCCCAAGCCAGGCAAGTCTCCCAAGTTTGCTGAGCTTTGCCCTCCTTAAAGAGAGCACCTGGTGGCTTGTATGCAGCTAAGGAGCTAGGGTGACCACCCATGCATCTCCAAAAAGGAGGAAATTCATCACCAAAAAGGAACTGATGAATCTCAAAAAGAGAGTTGCATAATATTTGCATAAGGTAATTTATATGTATAGACACATTTTTAAAAAAAAACTATTACTATAATTTAAGTAGAGATACAATAAATCTCACCATAGTGGGAAAGGCTGAGACAGGTGACTTGTATGCCTGATCGGTCTGTTGTCCAGGGACCATGGGCATCTCTACATTAAGGAAAAAATCTGCACCCTTCCCAGACTTTCTTCTTTTGGAGTCTTTCCGTGTTCACTATGGGCTCCTTTAGACGGTGACCAATGGCACCGGTGACCAATGGTGAAACATCACCATCTAGTGGCTGTATTATAGCCCAACGCCAACTTTACACACTGGGGATATCCCGCAATAATTTGAAATAGTGAATTATCTCTGATCTTTTAAAAAGTGAGATTACCGGGAGAAGGCACGGGAGACGTCTTGGAGCTTGACAATGTCGTGTAAAGGACCTGCAAACTTCCATGAGTGGCCAATCACAAGTGTGCAATAAATTGCTTGTGTGAAGAAGCCCTAACTGCGCTCCCGTCTTATAGTTCTTTGTCTTTAAAAAAAGCAGCCTTACAAATAGAGGGTGCCTTCAAATGAGGACTGTCCTCAGTAATGTAGGACACATGACTACCCTATGAGGAGCTCTGGGACTTCAGTAGAGGGGATCAGCATATTTCACCAAGACATGAACTAGACAGAGAGGACTGTGGGACAATATCTCAACACATGGCAGGGAGAACCTTGGGGCCAAGCTGAAGCTCAAATATTTTGGCCACCTAATGCGTAGAGAAAACTCCCTGGAAAAGACCCTGATGCTGGGAAAGATTGAAGGCAAAAGGAGAAGGGGACAGCTGAGGATGAGATGGCTAGATAGAATCATCAATGCGATGAATATGAACTTGAGCACACTCTGGGAGAGAGCAGAGGACAGGAAGGCCTGGCGTGCTATGGTCCATGGGGTCATGAAGAGTCGGACACGACTGAACAACTGAACAACAACAACAAAGAAAGGATGATTAACTTTCTCTCAGACCAAGCACAAATTTGGCCCTGGGTGAACTGAAGCTGCTGATAAAATCCCAGGAATACGGGGAAATGAGGTGTGTGGGGTGGGGGGTGAAAAGTGGATGTACTTTATCCTCTTGCTCTGTCTGGTGTTCTGGGGCTGTTAACTCAACATGAGTTGATCGGAACAAAGATATTTCAAGACACTTTGGTGCCTGAGGCAGACAATCCAGGCAGCAGCACTGCCCCCACCTCCCATGCTTAAAAATATGCCCTACCCGGGGCCAGATTGTCTGGCTAAAAGGGGGGGGCATTGCAGGTGGGTGGGGTGACAAGATGCAGTGGCCTCTGATTGGTGCATCCCAGTGGCACCACCATGCAGGGAGGGGCATGCTGAGCGGCCTTAAACTCAGCTCCCCCTCCCAATCTCAGCTCTTTGGCGCGTCGCAGCTCCCTCCCACCCTCCCTTAGGCAGTGTGGGTTCTTGCCGGTTGCCCCTTCGGGAGCCATGTAGGAATTTTTTGGCTCACAGTCCGATTGGCCTAGGACTGTGGGTCTTTTTCGCCTACATCACACTGTTAGTTGGGGTGGGTGTGTCCTATAGGGGAATACGGTCTATATCATCGGTCACATTCCACTTGGCAGCTAGGATGGGCAAAACAGGAAAAGGAGTAGGGATGGTGTGCATGCAGAGGCACCTTATGGTGACAGGTGACGCCTGAGGCCCCCCGAACGGGTTGTGCGGCTCGGCGGGGGGATAAGGGTTGCCTGGGAGACCAACCCTACTCACTCACCCAGGTGTTGTGCGGCACCGGGTTGGGGGTGACACCGGAAGGTCTACCTCCCCCAGAAGGGGCAGTCCGGAGGGATGGCGAGATCACCGCCACCCCTCAGGCTGGGTGTGTTTTTGCCCAAGAAGTGTCAGATAGCCACTGACACAGTTAGATGCCCGTCCTAGTTACCCCTTTGCAAATATTTCAATAAAATGTGGCCCAATTTTCAACCCAAGCTTGTTGTCTGCGTCTTCTTTGACCCATCTCCGCTCGCAAATGATTGACAATTCACTGCGTATTTTTAATGGTACCTCAGCATCTGGCCAATGAGATGAGCCCCCTGCCCCTCCCTCATGGTTAGGCCAGCCTGGATCTCGAATGAGCTCCCATCTTCAAAAGAACCTTTTGCATAAACAAGGCCTTTAGGGAGGGGTTGTAGCTCAGTGGTAGAGCACATGCTTTGTATGCAGAAGGTCCGAGGTTCAAGCCCAGGAACCTCCAGTGCAAACTGAATCAGGCACCGGCTGAGAACCTTTGCCGGACAGAATCTAGGCCAGCCCTAGGATAAATTGTGCCCTGTACGAGGGGTGCTTTTGCCCCCTCCCCCGCCCCGTGGTCAGCTTTACCTTACTGTGATGGGTTTAGACTCCTTTATAATAAGCAGGCCCCTCCCTCCTTCCCAGCCTCCCAAGGATACATTTTACCGCCAGCTTAAGCCTCAAATCGGCATCTATTCTGTTTCATACACAACTATGTAAAACATTTACTTCATCATGGCCAGGGAGAGGTACCCTTATGTCACAATTACATGCTGAGATTCAGTGTCATCTTGCACTGTAATATACCATTCCCTTTTTTTATGAAAGCTTTCAACAAAATACCAAGAATTCTGGTGAGCAATGTGGCAGGGTCTGGGTGGGGACCAGTGGTATGCATAGGAACTGAGGTAGTCAGTGGCAGGGGGACTTGCTTTGTCGGGGCTTGAGGCAAATTGCCCCAGGTGTCCCCACACACACCTCTGGACAGCCCCACAGCTTTGCAGTGTTACCAAGTTGTATGGCAAATGACATCAACGTGGAAACCGGAAAAGAAACATACTTTAAAGTGAACTGAAGGGAGATCATTTTTGTAGTTAGTACCCAAACAACTTGTAGAACCTTGAAAACACAGACACTTGCTTTTTGCCTCCCTAGTTCACTGCAGACAGTACATTAAAAAAAAAAACACAGCCACTGAGCTCAGCTTGGCGCCCTGTTCTGCTCAGATTGGTGCCCCATCCAGCTCACCTTGGCACCTCCTTCAGCGCACTTTGGCGCCCCCGCCCCTCAGCTCAGCACCCCAGCTTGCCCATTCCTAAGGCCAGCCCTGGTCAGAATAAACAATACTGGGCTAGGTAGGCAAATGGGCTGACCTGGGATAAGGCAGCTACCAGTATACTCATAGTTTAGAATAAATCAGGGTTAGAACTGGTTCAGACATAAAGAGAAGCCATGGTTTTCCACTACAGCTACAAGCCTAGGGCTTATATGTTCTCTTCTTGTGTGGCTGCAAGGAGGAGATTAGAAGTGTTTGCTTCTACTTTTAAAGTACCCAGAGTTACCTCTTATGTCTGAATTCAGGGAACTGTGGTTTCAGAATAAGCCAGGACCTGAAACCATGGTTTGTTCTAACAAACCACAGTTTAACCCTCCATCAACAGGTGGGGTCAAATGCACTCTGGAAGCATGGAAAAAAATCATAAAACTTTCATGTCAGTCTTCCACACCTCCACATTCAGTGTAGTCCTCAGCAATGATGATATGTGAATTCCCTTGTGGTGTTTCAGGGGTGGAGCTCCTTAGATTAGTGAAAAAAAACAATGTTTTTACTCTTACAGCTTTTGGGGTCAGTTCTGCCACTGTAGGAATGACTGGAACAATTGAGAAACAATGCACATAAAGTACTAGAAATCAAACTGACCTTGCCAAATGCTGTTTAAAGTTATTAGTTACTTGTCATGTCTGCAAAGTTGACCACAGACCCTGTTCTGTATATTTCATGTGAAAATGGAGCATAGAGAGTAAAAAAAAAAAAAGGATTTTGTTTTCATAATAGACAAATTACTCATTTCCCTTAAAATTACCAGAAATAGTATGAGCGGTCAACAGTATCCCGCAGGTTTACAAAACCTCTTCACAAACCTGATTTGTAAAGACCTTGGGACCCAACAAAATTGGGGTGTTTTTTTCCTTCATCATACCTATTTTGCACAAAACCTACTAATCTGGCTTTTAGAGTCATTTTGGCCCCAATTTCAAGATTTTCCAAGAGTGTTTCATATATGAGAACGTTAGCTGATGAACAATTAGCGCCATTCAGTGGAAGATGCCCAACAAGGCAGTAGATGCCATCACAACCCACAAAGTAAGATGTACAATTCTAGCTGCGTTACGATTCCAAAACATCCTATGTTTATGATGCTGACATATGTAACAGGTCCTCAGCAGCCAGACAGTAGCTGATAAAGTTACCTCACATTTACAGGGTTCCACATGAACTGTAACAATGGATAACTTTTTTTACCAGTGTGCTTCTAGCCAGGAATTAGCTAAGAAAAACCCAACTAATTTGCAAACAGAAAAAAACAAACATGCCAGAAAGTCTGCTAGCATTCCTTTCCCACAAATCCAGATGTGTGCACAGCAGCATTTTGAGTTTTCAAAAAGATATGATGCTTGTTACCAAAGAAATCACAGTGACTCTCCTTTCTTCAATGCTTAAAATGTAGCAATCTCAGATAATAAATCCAAGTCTGATATTCATTATTACAATAAGACTAAGGTGGTCTCCACACACAAACTTCCAAAAGTTGTTAATTATTAACATTTGTATGCCACCCCATAACAGAAAGTTCTCCGAGTGGATTACTGTAAGTGTGTGTGTGTGTGTGTGTGAGTGGCCAATGGTCGTCGTTCTTTTTACAAATACAGTGAGCATTGCCTGTTTAAATGTCTATATGATTTGGAAGCTCAACAAACCATGTTGGTGTGAACCTTCATAATGGTTGATGGCTATATGCTACCTCCAGTATCAGAGGCAGTATGCCTATGTATACCAATTGCTGGGAGAATATGAGCAGGAGGCTGCTATTGCACACCTGTGTTACTTGTGGGTTTCCCACAGGCAGCTGGTTGGCCACTCGGTGAACGGAATGCTGGACTAGATGGACCCTTGGTCTGATCCAGCAGGGCTTTCCTTACGTTCCTAAGACATGCTGATGTGTAATTCTTGCTGGCGAGCATTATTCTACTGCCACTTAGGAAGGGAAGGAAGCTGGAGTGACCTCAGTACCTTGGCTCAAAAGATTCCATTTCATCTAGAAAGGTGAGCTAGTAAGGACCAAGCAAACTAGGACAAAGTGCAATTGAAAGATACCTGCCAACACCATTTGTGACAACCTTCCCAACCTGGTACCCTCCAGATGTGTTGGACTACAATTTCCATCAGGCCATGCTGGCTGGGAATGATGGGAGCTGCAGTCCAACATGTCTAGTCCAACTGCTCTCCTTATGTTCCAAAAGATGTCTCTTTCTAAGACACCTAGTTTTAGAACTGATAAAACTCTGGGCTGAAACATAAGCCAATTTGCCTGGAACACTGAGAGAGGAAGCCTCAGGACAGGGAGGATCTGACACTACTGATGCCAAGAGAAGGAGCAGGTATCATCTTTGCTGTCAACACAATGATGGGAAATCATAGCAGCGTTGTGCTTCATGTCACCATTTTGTCTGTCCTACTCATGTGACTGGGAAATTTGGAGATCGAGCATAGGCTGCTCGGGTGGCACATGCTATGGTTGCAAGCTCCATGAGATTCGTTGCTCTTATCATAGAACCATAGAATCATAGAATAGTAGGGTTGGAAGGGGCCTATAAGACCATCGAGTCCAAGCTTGTGCAACTGTAACAATGGTATGTCCTGAAAAAGTACCTGTTTACACAAGCTTTCCCTGGCTTGTCATCGATATCATGATGCTGCCTCATTTGATTGTTTTCTATTGCTGTTTTAAATGTTTTAACTGTTTTTATTATTTATTTATTTATTTTTGTTTTACCTGTACTTGTTTATTTTAATAGTGACTTTTCATATTTTAGCATGTAAGGGAGCAATCCTGTGGCCCCTAGACAGTTTCTGAGGGGCCATAGGATATTTTGGATTCCCACCTCCGAGGCTGGAGACAGCACCCCGACCTCGGAGTTAGGCATTGGAGCTCTGACCCCCTCCCCCTCACAGCCAGAAAGAACTCTGTAACAGTTTTCTTCAGGTTTTAATATCTTAAACAGTAATAATGCATATATAATAATTTTACATGCATAACCCACCAAAACAATAAAACAGAGCACAGCCCTCCCAAAGTTCTGTCTTTGTTTTCAGCTTGAGTCCACAACAAAAATATAAATAAAACTTCTCTCTGAAGTTTGATTGTTTTTTTTTTCCCTGCTGGCAGAAGAAGGAAAACAGTCTTTACTCCACTCACTCCAGCTCTGCACAATCTTCTCAAAAACGGATCAGGATCCAGCAACATGAGACCTTTGTTAAACAGCCCTGTCTCAAAGACTCAGGGTGTTACAGGGAGAAGAAAGCAAGCTTCTTCCACACTGCAATTTTGGTATCTGCTTAAAATGGTGGCCACTCCCTATCTCACTCCTTTACTGAGCATGTGCAGGAATATTCCCTCAGAATTCTTAAAGAAAAATATACCAGTGGGTTACAACTGCAGCTGCTGCCTCTCCGAGGTCAGGAATGCAACCTTCCAGAGTGGGGGAAAGGGGCATTTTGGTGGGTGGGGAGAAGAGGAGAAGCCAGGATATGAGCTATACTGGGGTCACTCCAGCTTCCTTCCCTTTCCCTCTGAAATGCTTTTGCTCGACAGGCAAAAAAGCCCATCTAGCGAAAATGTGGGGTAGGAAGACAAGGAGGTGAAGATCACCTCCAGCGCTCCCTCCATGCTTCATAGGATGGTTGTAAGGCTCTGAACTGGGGGGCTTGCGAGCATCGAGAGGGCAACTCATAGGACTGCGCCTAAACCACTTACAGATTTTGTTATATCAAGCAGTATATAAGTATCATTAATATATAAAAACAAATAAATATGTTTGTAAATGGCACGATGTTGACATTTTTAAAACTGCGGGGTCAGTTAGACTGCACATGCCCATTTATGGAAGTTTTTGAACTTTACATTGTGGGGTATTATTAATCCTGATGACTTCTGTGCAACTATGTTGTTTTACTGGAAAAGGGAAGGTGTCAGGGTGGATACTGAGCCCATAGAGCCCCAGAGTAGTTCTGATTCTGAGGAAGACCAACCACCCGTGGGAGAGGAGCTCACTCATCTCTCATAGGCACAGCGGCAGGGAGAGATTCCTCCTGCCTGCATTCCTGAGAGACATAGTGACCCTAGCAGTGAGAAAGCAGGGGATGGGATCTTGCTGGACGCTCGGCAGAGACGGAGGGAGCGGCGCCTGATGGAGGGCACCGAGAGGTGGCGCTCTGCCCACTCGGTGCTAAAACAATGGTCACATCCCGAGGATCCCCAGGTAAGAGGGAGGACCTCTCCATAGCCCATAAGTTCAGAGTTTTCCCACTGTTCCCCTTCAAACAGGGACCAACTGCCCTACCCAGAGCTTAGGCTGCTCCGCTAACTACCCCAGTGTGTTTCCTTGCTTAGTCCCTGGTGATTAGCATCTGAAAGAGTCATTAAGTTGTAAGGGAATAAAGCCTTGGAAAGAATCACTTTCGTCTGTGTCGTGAGTTGGCTATTGGAGGGGTCTTAAAGAGGCAGCTAGGGGGCTCCTGACAGCAGGTCTCAATAAAGGCATTTTTTTAACTTGCAAATGGTGTCATGCTTGATAACTTCCGTCACATATTTTATATGTATGGCAGTCTTGGAGTACATTTGACCCCAATACTAGATTGGTGCAGTCAATTTTTCTATCAACAGAGGGTTCAAGAAACCAGAATTCACCAAGTTCTGATATAACAGGAGGCACTGTGGTAGAGTGGTTAGAGTATTGGACTGGGCCTGGAGAGATCCAGGTTCAAGTCTCCACTCAGCCATGAAGCTCACTGAGTGACTTTGGGCCAGTCACTGTCTCTCTGCCTAGCCTTCCTCACAGGGATGTTGTGAGTATAAAATGAAGAGGAGGAGGATCAGGATCATGTACACTGCCTTGGGCTCCTTGGAGGAAAAGACCAGGATATAAATCTGGCAAATAAATAAATAATCAATCATAATAATGGGGAGCTGTGGCTGCTTAAAGAGCTCTGAGCTTCTTCTTTCACCCACACAAGAACGGAGTGTAGGGCGCGAAACATGCAGGCTTGTGCAAGTAGCAGGAAGCTATGATTTCCCATTATGTCTGAACCACCCCTTAGAGCTGACCTGCTCTCTCTCTCTCCCCCCCCCCTTTTAATGTATAGGTGCTTTGTACCATGTGTGCAGCTGTTTCTCTCAGCACAGATTATGACTGCATTAACTACTGAATCTTTTAAAGCCGTAAGGCACCACATACAAAGCAGTTCAACTCAACTGGTTTTCTGACAGGGTTTTAACCAGCTCTCTGATTTGGTCACATTGCCTAAAATCAGTTGTAGGTTTGCCCATGCAAAGAATTAGGAAAGAGGGCTGAACACAGGAGACTAGATTGTGCTTAAGGGGACAGAGCACACTTAATCCCCAGTGCATGAATACCATGTAATCACATGTTAAATAGAATCAATAAAATGAAGAATAATGTAGGGAAAGCAAAGCTATAACAATTACTAGCCATTGGCTTCATATAGTAGAGAAAAATCAGATTTGCTAGGAAGTCCTAGGTGTTATTTTTCCTTCCTTTTCCCCCTAGTACTCCAGCAACCATAATCTATTTTGATTTCTCGGTGTCCTTTCTACTTAAGTTGTATTACTCATAACTGCAGCACAGTGGTAGCTGCCAATACAAATTTAGTCTTCTCTGTTTATTTTGCAGCATTCTGTCAAAGCAGATAAGTCTGTTTTGCATTAGAGTGCACCAAAAAAATTAATTGTGGGAAAATGATGAGTCACTCTTGCTAAGGCAAACCAACATCTGTGTTGTTCAGCTTCCTTCTGATATACAAAGCTGAAAGATGGCACATAGATCATAGGTGAAACAGAACAGTTGCCTTGCGGATCAGACCAAAGGTCTAGGGAGTTCAACACTCTTGTTTTCAACAGTGAGAAGCTCACAATCAGGGCATGATCTGGGCTGTGGGTAAGCCATGATTCTGTGAAAGTGCAGGAAAAGTGCAGATTGAATTACTCGCTACAGAATCTAGCTTCCTGAGAATGTCAGCTTCCATTTTGGCAGGTGACCCCCATACCCTAAGTTTCTAGTCATTATATTTTTTCAAAAACATGTAGGCAATGCCTGGTGGGATTTTGGAAGCCAGAGAAACTGCTGAATAACATTTTCAGTGGTTGCAAGACATTGTTTATATATTAAATTTTTGTCCAACTTCATCCTTCCAAGGAGCTCAGGATGGTGTACATGCTTTGTCCCTCCCCACTTCCCATTTTATCTTCACAAAACCTGGGGGGTGGGGGAGTTAGCTGAGACTATGTATGTTTACTCATAAGTATGTCTCATTGTCTTCAGTAGGGCTTACTACCTAGTAAGTGTATAGGATTGCTTGCAGCCTTAGGCTGGCAAAAGTTCTCCTAAAAGTTTCCTAAATTAACACAGTGTCTTATGATGAGTCATTTACTGGGTTGGATCCAGCCTAAGTTACTTGCACTTTATTTGATCGAAATCAATGGGACAAAGTAGAGATGACTTAAATCCCATTGATTTCAATGGGAACTACATTGAACTAACTTAGGCTGGAACCAACCCACTTTGTTTATCTGAGGATAGATAATGGTTCTACATTATTTTCATAAGATGCAGAAAGGATATTTGGGGGAGATGTTGACTCTTATTCAGTTCATTTCATGTCATGATGAATTCCAAATCGATACTAAATAGCTAATGGAGACATGGTGTCATGAATCAGGACCTGACCTTCATCCTCAGAGGATGGTGATTCCTTCTCCTCAGAGGAGGCTGCAGAGTTAACTGTTCAGGAAGAGGATTCTGGCACAAAAAGGCATCATAAGGCTTCCATCTTCCCAGGACCTAGTTCCCTGGAAAGATCTCTTAGGTCAGATCCCCTGCATCCGGAGGAAGTTCCCTTGACATCTTTGGACTCTCAGAACTCGAGCCATAAGGACACTCCCATGCCACAGCCACTCCCATATCACTGCAGTCTCCCATATGACTTTAAGAGACAAAGCCTCAATTAGTGTAGAGGTGGAGCCAACCAGCATAAAAGTGACCAAACTGCTACTTAAGCTTCAGTCTTGAACTGCTCCTTGTTGGAGCAATATACAGACAATCCTGTCCGGTTTTCTGTGGGGCTGATCTCTTCCTGTCTTGCTTTCTTGTCTTCCCTGAGAAACCTGACCCTTGCTAAAGATTTGACCCTGCAACCCAGGCTACATTGCAAAGCCCCAACAGAGCTCCTTTACATGCATCTGCATCTGAAACAGAATTAACCCATATCTAAATGTAAAAGTCATATGTCTAAATCTGAAGCCTTGTCTTCCTTATACATTTCTTTCACTTCTGACATGTGCTGTGATTCAGAGTACACTCAGCATTGTTGTGCTGGCCACAGCAGCAGATCCCTCAGCATGTTTTAGCTATCTGTTGTACTGACAGGTGTGCAGACCCAGCTATTCATCTGTTCTCCAGAGAAACTTCAAAATACATAGGACAAACAAGTCAGTCTCTGGTCAAAATAATAAATGGATAGAAATCTGACATCAGAAAGGGCAATATTCAGAAAACAGTGAGAGAACGTTCAACCTTCCAGGAAACTCTCTCACTGACCACAAAGTGGCCACTCTTGAACAAAAGGACTTCAAAAGGAAACTCCAACATTACCAAGAAGTTCAGGTCTATCACCTGCGGCCTGAATCTAGATAACAGGTTTTTATCCCACTACAGATGTTTATTAGCTGGATGTTTATATTATCATCAACACTGCTTTGTGAATGGCCACTGTAATGACTTTACATACATTTAAGCTTAAAGTAATTGTCCAAGGCTGTACTTCTTACACTTTATTTCCTTGTAACCTCACTGCTCACAGTCTCACACACACACACACACACACACACACATCCCTGAAGTAACACCTCACCCTGTATCAGCTTGCCTGTGTGCTTAGATCTGAGGGAGAAACCTGTCTCATTGTCCCACCACTAGGAGAAGTATATCAAGTGGTGACATGACACAGGGCCTTCTACATGGTGGTGCCCCAACTCTGGAATACTCTCTGCCAAGAGGTATACCTAGCACCAAATTTACTGGCATTTCAGTGCCAGACTAAGACCTGTCTGTTTTATGGGTATTTCTGAGTGTTCAGTGGATATGACTGGAACTCTGCCATACTCTGTATTTGTTTCTCTCTACTGATTGTTAATGGTTTATTCGATGTGTTGTATTTTATTGTTTTAATCTTGTTACCCATCCTGGGATTTTTTGAAAGATGGAATATAAATAGAATGAACGAAATCCAAAAATAAATAATATGTGTGTATATACCTGCCAACTTAAGATAATACATCATACATCTGATGAAGTTGATTGCAGTCCATGAAAGCTTATGGCCATCATCATCATCATCAACACTCTAGCCAGTGTGGCGTAGTGGCTAGAGTGTTGGACTGGGAGCCCAGAGATCTGGGTTCTAGTCCCCACTCAGCCATGGAAGCTCACTGGGTGACTTTGGGCCAGTCACAGACTCTTAGCCCAACCCACCTCACAGGGTTGTTGTTGTGAGGATAAAAGGGAGAGGAGGAGGATCATGTAAGCCGCCTTGGGTTCCTTGCAAGAGGAAAAAAGGTGGGATATAAATGCAATAAATAAATAAATAAATAAATTATTATTTTGACATTATAAACATATTAGTCTTTGAGGTGCCACCAGAACTTTAGTTGTTGTTTTTGCTGCAAGAGACTACATGGCTAGAGCCCTCTGGAAATAATTAAGAGTAATTATCTTAAAATTAATCAGCAACAAACACTGTGTGAAGATTTGAAATGTATTCCGTATTGTTAAATTTCATAGTGGATAGATCTGTCAATGGCTATTAGCCATGATGACTAAATAAATCCTCCATTCTCAGGGAGTCAGCATGCCTCTGAGTACCAGATGCTGGAGGATAAACAACAGAGACTGCCATTCCTTTCATGCCATGCCATGCCAGTGGTGGCCCCCTGACTATGGAATCGCCATTGAGGCCCACCTGGCGGCCACACTGTCATCTTTTCTGCACCAGGTTAAGTCTGTCCTCCATTTCTAAGGATTTAACAACATATGATGCGGTATCTATGCCTGCTGTCTGAACATGTCTAGTATTCTGTTGTAATTGTTTTTAGCTGTTTAAATTGTTTTACGTTTTTGTATATTTTAATATATTTGTGTGCTGTTTTCATCTGTGTATTGTTGTGAACCACCCAGAGAGCTTCAGCTATTAAAATATAAAATAGCGGTATAAAAATGAAATAATAAATAAAATAAAGAATATATGCCACACCACTCCTTCCCCCCACAGCAACGACGGTAGATCTTTTTCCTGCTCTGCAAAGTTTCATAGGCACTTAAGCTACATTTAGGCCATGGTCAGTCCTATACATACATTCCTGGAGTACACCCTATTGAACTCATCTAAGACATGTATTGGATTGCGTGGTTTGCAATACTTGTATGTGATGCCTTCAGCTGTGGTGGAAGGACACTACAGTATGGTGCCCTGGGAGTGGCGGTTGTGTCTGAAATGCCCACATCGAAATTGAGGATTACCTTCTGACATGTCCCCTGTTTAGTCACATTAGATTTAAATTTATAGCTGGTATTCTAGGATCTCATGAGTTGGCTTCAGATGTAGAAATAGTCTGTTATTTGCTGTCAGACCAGTATGTGGCAATTCCCTATAGAGTATCGATGTTTGCACTAACAGGAAAGAAATTCAGAGCAAATGTTGTTGGCATGTTGGAGGAACCTGGGGCCTACAGTCCACACTGTACTATATGCCTATTTCTCTTTTTATTTTTTATTTTCCAGTTATTTGTATTTTTGATATGATATTCCTGTTGTCATGACCTTTGGCTTGTACCATAAATGTGTGATTAGGAGGAGGATTGCACAGTTAATGAAACATGAGATTTCCAAGATGTAAAATGTCATACTAGGAGGAGTTTCAGAGGGCTGTATAGACACTCACAGTAAATTTGATGGAAGATGTTGGACCAAGAGTCAATTCGTTAAATACTTAGACTTCAAAAAAAATGTCTCTCCTTCAGAGTGAACAAGAATATTGACCTGTCAAGGATGCTTCAATTCATCAGGACTGGGCAGAATTTAAAATTATTTTGAATGGCTAGTTGGGTAAACCAGGTGCAGGAATGGTGGTGGAACTCTGTCCCCTTTTCATTTTATTTCAACTTATCCAGTTTTGGAGGAAGCCAAAGACAAGGGGGTTAAGAAGAAGGTGAGTGGATCCCACACACGTGACATCAACAGAATTACTCCCCTGAATGAGAGTTTGCAGAGTATGACTGTACCCTCATCGTACAGCATGAATTGTGAGTTATAAATCTAAAATGTGAAAAATCAGTTTAACTTAGCAGGGCATGCATTATTTTATGAATGCATGCACTCATATCTCATACAAACTGATAAGGGTCGTAATGCTGTCACTCTTTGGTATACTTGTGCTAGCCAGATTTTATCGCTTCCTACTTCTGTGATCCATAGTGTACAGCAAAGTGGTATAAAGCCTATTTAAAAGCAAGCTCCCTAATGAAAACTGGAGGATAATCTGGGTTGAATTATACTCTAGCAAATGCTTTGTAACTGCAATACTTCAGCACCACCTCCCCACGGCCAACATGTCTATTTCCTTTCTTTGGTATTCCATCTCACCCATTTTAGTTGTATTCCTCTTTGATTCCCTACATAAGTTGTGGAGGAAAAGAGAGAATAGCTCATTTGGGTCAAAGTAGGCAGAGCTGGAAACAAGGGTAGGATATGGTCAGATACCTGCCTAGGACCCACACCCAGCAGACACCCACTGTTAAGAGCCCCATAGAGTTGCTTCTCCTCTTCAGCATTGCAGCCTGCTTGCTCACCTGTCTCTCACTCTGGCCCAGACAATGGTGGTGTTGAGAAGGAGGAGCAGCAGATGCCACTGCCTACTTCCTCACTGGCTTTCTGCATGTCAAACAAGCAAGTAGGGATGGATGAGCCCACCCCTGTCCAGTATTGGTGGGCACCCACTGAAGCACTGCCTCCACTCAAGCCCCCCCCAACCCCCACTTGAGCCCCCATGAACTTGTCAAGTCACCCGCACTCATCCTGGATCCCGTCCACAAGCACCTGCCATTTTGCAAGCTTATTTTTATGGGAAAAGGTGGTCATTAAAATGTGCATATTTAAATGTGTGCAAATTCAGGCTGGGAAAACTTGATATACACAGTATTAGAGGCATAAATGAGCCATTTATTCCTCCAATATTGCACACATCAAGCTTTCCGAGCCCAAATTTGCACATATTTAAATATGCACATATTTAATGACTTCCTTTTTTCCATAAAAATAAGCTTGGCAAAATGGCGGGCACTTATGGACAGGTCCAGGTGAGTGTGGGGAATGTCTGGTAGAGTGTAAGTGGGGGCGAGTAAGGCCAGAGTCTCGGTGGGTACGACCTGGGGTCATGGGCAGGGGGGAGCCTGATGGATTCCCGGACCCAGTCGGGCATCTGTGCCATTCCTACAATCAAGTGGTAGCAATGAAGAGAAAGAGAATGAGGGACAATAGCAGACAGTGACAATGGTGGTGAGAAAGGAGACTCACTGAGGGAGGGGGACCATTGAAGGTATCTTGCCCAAGGGCCCTCAAAAATCTGGAGCCGGCACAGCAAGAAGGTACTACATTGCTTCAATATGGTGCCAGTTTTATACCACCCTTTGTCCTATAAGTGTCAGACCTAGCCCCAACAGCAGTGTGGGCACTTTGGCTTTGGAACCAGAATTTGTTTCAGGCTTAGAGCAGAAGGACTGGGAACCCAGTTCAGTCGTGGGAAACTCGGGGCCTGGGACCTGAACTCTTCCTGGCTTCCCACCTGATTGCAGGACGGAGGAGGAGGATACTCCCTATCAGCCACAGCTGTAAGATGCAGCCTTGGAGGCCTCTGATTTGCAGCCTGGGAATGTGAGAACCAAGCAGGAGGAAGACTCCGCAAGAGAGGGGGACTCAGAGGTGTCACACAGGTTACAACACCAATTGAAAACGGTGGAACAGTGATGCCCCCTCAGACACAGTGATGATTCCCCTTTAGCAGCCTCTCCTCTGTATTTAAGCCAGTGCTCAGGCTGTAGAGCCTTTGCTGAGACAATATCTTAATTGCTTAGAAAACTTCCTTGCCTGGACTTACTGTGACTCTTGAACTCTTCTCTGCCTTGAATCTTGTACCGTTAAGTCTCTGATTTGCAGTATATTCCTGGGACTCAGACTCTGTATGAATTCTAGCCTTGGGACTGTCTCTTAAACAAAGCAATGTGCCAATAGCCTCTTCCTAAGCTAATCAATTTACTGAGAGTTATAAACGCTGTATGTTCTGCCACACACTCTGAGAAGCTGAGCTGTGTAACAAGATCTACTGCAATAAAGAGCTTCATTGTAATCTGTGATCTGTGTCGATTTTCCAGAGAGTGTCAGAAAGCTGAGCTAGACAGCAAGTCTCATCACCACTGAGGCACACACAGCCATATTTTATATTGTGATAACATGGTGAAGGTATCACAAAACATTTTGGCACATTCATTAGTCTAGTTATCACCAAACTTCTAGAGAAAAAGCAGTTTATGGCTACTTTGCTACAGGACTACATGCAATGTGGTTGTGTGGATCAGCCCTTACCATGCTGTTCCCACAACTTTCAGTGCCTGCATCTCTAAACAACTGAGGATCAGGCCTTAATGTCTAATAATTCATAATTAGGGCTGTGTACACTCTGTAGTATCGAATATGGCCACATTCTATGCCAAGATAGCACAGATTCTGCAGGAAGAACATGCTGACTTTTGCAATCTGTATGAATTATATGTACCCACTGTCTTCTGAGGTTTCACCTACAATACCACATATTTTCAAGCCCATCTGTACGTTGATTTAAAAATGGCTTTCTTCCACTTTCTATCCTGAATTAACAGCATTCACAAGTGCCTCATTTCAAATTCAAAGGCACCACCTACCCATGAATCATAGAATAGTAGAATAGTAGGGTTGAAAGGGGCCTATAAGACCACTAAGATGGAAACTTAGCTTGTTAGTTACCCATAGAAATCACCTTCTATGGAAATACCTTCATCCATTCATTATTCCAAAAGGGAGATATAAGAATGATCTGGAGACATTAGCCTCCCACTCCATGCCACCCCGGTGTCATTCATACAGTTCTCCATGCAATTGGGAGCCCAATTGTACAAGGATTCAGATCACGTGGAAAAGCCACCACAAGTCCAGCTGGCTCCCCCTTCAGTAGTTTGTTTCCATGTGACCTGGTTTACAGAGCACAAGCCTCTACTTGAAGGTGCCCTCTGTTTGAAGGGCTGCCTGTTCCAAAGCTGGTTTAGAGTGCAATCCTATGCATGCATGTTTAGATAGGAAAATATCCTACAACTCCCAGCATACCTCAGCCAGCATGGCTGGCTGGGGCATGCTGGGAATTGTAGGACTTTTTCCCCATCTAAACATGCATAGGATTGTGCCCTTAAAGATAAAGAACCAAAAAGAAGGAGAATTCTGAAGGGAGAGGAGCAGGGGCCTTGATGTTCCCTGTCAACCCTTTGCACCTGGACAGCTGTTTGAGCAAGTGCATGGGTCACCTGATCACCATCTCCCCACTGTGGTGAGAGGTATCATATTTATTTTTAAATTATAGTAATTATTTCCAAGTTAGCATCTATACATATACATTAGCATGTGAGAATGTTATGCAAATCTATATCCTCTTTTGACCTCTTTTTGGGGATCTTCTGAGGACAAATACGCTAGTTATTGTTTGGGCATGGGTCAAAAGAAGATATATTATAGTGTTCATATAATTTAAATTAGAGCTGATCCAAAATGACTTGCCTTATTCTGTGTTCATGTCACGAATGTTGAAAAACATCAATTTTGGCAGTTTTTCACAGTGGCTGCCAACATTCCCATTTTGTTTTGATGTTGTTCACAGCACCGTTTTGCCCTCACTAGCCTTGGACTCATTTGCCCATTTTATCAGTCGTTCAGTTGTGTCCAACTCTTCGTGACCCCATGGACCATAGCACGCCAGGCCTTCCTATCCTGCGCTCTCTCCCGGAGTGTGCTCAAGTTCATATTCATTGCACTGGTGATGCTATCTAGCCATCTCATCCTCTGCCGTCCCCTTCTCCTTTTGCCTTGAATCTTTCCCAGCATCAGGGTCTTTTCCAGGGAGTTTTCTCTTCGCATTAGGTGGCCAAAATATTTGAGCTTCAGCTTCAGTATCTGTCCTTCCAATGAGCACTCAGGGTTGATTTCCTTTAGGATGGACTGATTTGACCTCCTTGCAGTCCAGGGGACGCGTAAGAGTCTTCTCCAGCACCACAGTTCGAAAGCATCAATTCTTCGGCGCTCAGCCTTCCTTAGAGTCCAGCTCTCACAGCCATACGTTGCTACTGGGAAAACCATAGCTTTGATTATACGAACCTTTGTTGGCAAGGTGATGTCTCTGCTTCTACTATGCTGTCTAGGTTTGCCATAGCTTTCCTCCCAAGGAGCAAGCGTCTTTTAATTTCATGGCTACAGTCACCGTCTGCAGTGATCTTGGAGCCCAAGAAAATAAAATCTGTCACTGCTTCCATTTCTTCCCTTTCTATATGCCAGGAAGTGATGGGGCCAGATGCCATGATCTTAGTTTTTTTAATGTTGAGTTTCAAACCAACTTTTGCACTCTCCACTTTCACCCTCAACAAGAGGCTCTTTAGATCCTCTTCGCTTTCTGCCATTAGGGTGGTATCATCTTCGTATCTGAGGTTGTTGATAATTCTCCCGGCAATCTTAATTCCAACCTGTGATTCATCCAACCTGGCATTTCTCATGATGTACTCTGCATATAAATTAAATAAGCAGGTGACAATATACAGCTTTGTCATACTCCTTTCCCAATTTTGAACCAATCAGTTGTTCCATGTCTGGTTCTTACTGTTGCTTCTTGACCCTCGTACAGGTTTCTCAGGAGACAGGTAAGGTGGTCTGGTATTCCCATCTCTTTCAGAATTTGCCAGAGTTTGTTGTGATCCACACAATCAAAGGCTTTAGCGTAGTCAATGAAGCAGAAATAGACGTTTTTCTGGAATTCTCTTGCTTTCTCCATGATCCAGCAAATGTTGGTGATTTGATCCCTAGTTCCTCTGCCTTTTCAAAACCCAGCTTGTACTTCCGGTAGTTCTCAGTTCACATGCTGCTGAAGCCTAGCTTGTAGGATTTTGAGCATAACCTTACTGGCATGTGAAATGAGTGCAATTGTGCAGTAGTTTGAACACTCTTTGGCATTGCCCTTCTTTGGAATTGGAATGTAAACTGACCTTTTCCAGTCTTGTGGCCATTGTTGAGTGTTTCAAATGTGTTGGCATATTGAGTGCAGCACTTTAACAGCATCACCTTTTAGGATTTTAAATAGCTCAGCTGGAATACTGTCATCTCCGCTAGCTTTGTTGTTAGTAATGCTTCCTAAGGCCCACTTGACTTCACTCTCTAGGATGTCCGGCTCAAGTTCAGTGACCACACTATCATGGCTATCAGGGACATTCAGATCTTTCCTGTATAGTTCTTCTGTGTATTCTTTCCACCTCTTCTTAATCTCATCTGCTTCTGTTAGGTCCCTGCCTTCTCTGTCCTTTATCATGCCCGTCTTTGCACAAAACATTCCCTTAAGATCTCCGATTTTCTTGAAGAGATCTCTAGTCTTTCCCATTCTATTGTTTTCTTCGATTTCTTTGAATTGTTCATTTAAGAAGGCCTTCTTGTCTCATTTGCCCTAACTACCATTTATTCTAATCACCATGGCAGGCCATGTGGTTTTGTCAGTGGCATCATTATGTTCCGTCTTACATGATGACATCACAGAAAGATGCGAGCAAAGAGACATGGGTCAACACAGCCAATCAGTGTGAGCAAACGTAGCCGAAGATGTGAAGCCAAGGCAGAAGAAGGAAAACAGAGCTCAGAAGCAGCGGCATCAACACTGCACAAATATTCTGCTAAGCGCACATTTTTTGCTAAATGGGGGGGGATATCAAAACGAGGGGCTATGATGCAGCCTTAAATTAAATCAGATTCTCCTTTATGCATACATTTCACACACAAAGGATTTTTCACCTTTTCCTTCTCCCTTTACCTCCCCAAGCCCAGTGGTCTTTACAATATCAGCTCAAAGGGGAAATGTCTTTATGTGGCTAGCCTCTTTCATAACTAATGGGGTTTGCCCTGCACCAGACAAATCTTATTAAACGTGGCAGGGGAGTAGCAAATGATGTACTGGGATACTGGAATTAGTGTTGACTGCCCTCTAATGGCACATACAATGTAAGCAAATGCTGGAATTCCCAGGGGATTCCAGCCCTAGGGCCCAGAGGGCTATAACTGCTTAGTTCATTACTTCATTCCACTGTGCCATATATTTGTTGTGACAGAGAATTTCGTATCTAGAGCACAGATGTGAAATGCACATTGGATACTTGCTGTTAGCCCAGACAGTGATAACAAATGCACCTAGTGAGGAGTAGCAAACAACACAGAACTGAAGATGCGTTCTCAGCAAATCTCGCCAAAAAAAAGAAAGAAAAAAGGAATTGCTTACTTAGAAGCATAAGTTGCTCTGTTTGCAACAAAATATTTTGCTTAACAGATGACTTGGTGATGGTTTGAAGGTCTGGAATTCGATGATGCTAACCCACCTTGTATTCTGTGACAAAATATTATCAGTTTGCATCAATCAACTCCATCTGCTGATCATTTTTTTCCCCAATGCTAATTTTAGGCTTCTGCAGAATCAAAAACAGTTGGGTAGGGATTATGGCAGTGGAGAGTAAGGGGTGCCTTTCGAGGTCAGAAACCACAGGGGCACCATTTTAGATAGGCTGTTCTGAACCACACATGTGATTATTGTTCAGAGATACATCTATCTCCAATTAATATAAAATACAGGGCACATTTGCAATTTTATTTATTTATTTTGATATTTTTATGCTGCCTTTCAGGACAGAAAAGCCCTCTCAAGGAGGCTCACAGAAATAACATAAAAACAATAAAAATATAAACCACATGCATAATATATTTAATATCCATAGTTGGGCAATACCTTTATTTTGACAGATCTGAGTAACTGCTGGACCTTATTTTCCCCAGACAGAAATGGGAGACATTTCCTTTGCCTTTGAATCC
Organism: Heloderma suspectum; assembly: GCF_057233095.1. NCBI lineage: Eukaryota > Metazoa > Chordata > Lepidosauria > Squamata > Helodermatidae > Heloderma > Heloderma suspectum. Next base: position 289,366,024 of record NC_139461.1, on the reverse strand, counting down.
TAGGTGCAACCTGTTTCCTGCAGCACCCAGCAAAGAATCATTCAAGCTAAGCTGGAATCTCCATTTTGAGACTGGGTCTAAAGGTAGACCTTATGGCTGGAAGACCCAGACTATTTCTTTATTTTGCTCTTTTTTGTTTTGTAATTCTCCTCTCCCCCCCCCCCGACACACACACACACTTTGTGTGATACCCAGCCTGATGCATAGTTCTAGAGAACTCAAATGTTTGCTCACTTATTTTGTGACATTTTGCATCATCTGAATAAAGGTATTGCCCAACTGTGGATATTGAAGCTTTTCTTTTTATGGACCAACGTGGCTGCATTTGCTCTTTATAAAAAAAAATTAAAATTGAAACAGCAGCATAAAACGACTCACACCCCGACCAGCAATCCACAAAAACATAATATAAAATTAGAAACAAAGGCAGCTTAAAAATCCATTCCAACGTCATCCGTTAAAAGTTGATTGGAACAGATAGGTTTTTAAAGGCCTGTACAAAAACAGCTAAAGAGACAAACATGCATCCTGGGGTAGAGAGTTTCACAAAGGATGGGGCCACCATTAAAAAGTCCCCATATCTGTGCACCTGGAATACCTACAAGAGCTGGTCTTTGAACCTTGCTTTGAGTCTTGCACGCTACTCCAGTCTTCACCTTTCCTTACAGAAACCTAAAATGATTGTGAGGAGTAATTTGAAGGTATTCCCAATTGAACAGGAACTGGAGCAACAGAATGAGACAAGAAGCTGAACATATTATTTATTTAAGCAGATGTTTAAATTACATTTATATTCTGACTACATTCTACCCTTCTATTACATTTATACTCTCCCTATACTCTGTAGGCAGCTTATAGGTATGAAAACAGATCATGCAACATACACAGTACAAGAACCATATAAACATTTATCATGAAAGCACACGGAAAATTGGAATAAAAGTAGACCTTCAACCAGTCTAATCAGTAGATTAATCAACTACAGCTTTACTTCGTTAACTGGTGACAGCCAATTTTAATTAGTGAGGGCAAATATACCAGTGGGGCTGAGAATTAAGAGCAAACTTGTCTGTCTGTATGTTTGTTTGGCTCTGATGTGTAACTGTAATAGGCAGTGGAAAAGAAAATACTTACGATGGCCTTTCCTTCCGACAACAAGCGGTAGCTTTGTTTATTAAATTGTAAATTACTTCACACATTTTCTTCCAGCATCTCAAAAAGGCACCTATCCTGAGATTTAGAAAATATGGAAATTCAGTTAAACTTAATTGAAAGCAGGTGACGGATCACCTTAAAAATGTTCCTCAGTCACTTGACACCCATAAATAAAAGTAGTTCGTGTAAAACCAAACTGCAGTTTTAAAATACTCTCTTAAATTAAAACACATCATGCCTTTTTTCTAAAAATAAAATAAATAAATCTGAACACTTGAGGAGAGTTCACATGGATAACACCCCCCACAATAAATGAAAATATATGAGAGAACATGAGAGGGCAATCTTGAGGCTGCATGGGCTAGCCACATCACTCCATCATGCACTGCAGCCACACACCCGCCATCCATGTGTTCAGAGATCATTGGAAGGGGCTCTACACATATACTGATGTCCACATATAGAATTCCTCCAAAGATGTCGGGGCACCCTGATCTGTCAATGATCCTTCCTCATGCGGAAGAGCTTCGTGCATACATTGGTATGCACATAGAGCCCCTTCCAACATGCTCCAAATGCACAGAAGGCAAGGGGGCATGGTCATTGGATACTTGGGGGGGGCTGAGCCAGCATGGCCCCACAGACACCCCCACACACACACACACACACACACATTCTCTCAATTCATGGGGTTGTATAACCTCCCTTTGGTTTTAGAAGGTTCCCTTGGGCAATGAGCTCCATAAATCCAGGACAACCACACAGAAGATCCAGCTATACTGCCCCCCAACAGATCTTATCTCCTCAATGGGGAGTGGGAGACCCGAGGTGGGTCATCTTCTCTGCAGATGTTAACACATAAGTGAGGTTATACACATCTCACATATCCTTTCAGCAGTGTTAGGCTATGTAAGGGATACTGCTTGAAGTGCCAGCTGTACCATTAAGCCGACTGAATTGGTTGCCTCAGGCAATTGATTTGGGGTGTCATGAAAGAGCAGCAAATTGTTAGTGATTTAATTTATTATTATTGATCTTTTTATTGCCAGGATTTCACTGTGCTTGTGGAATTTCCTACCTCAGATGCCAAAATAACTGGACTAATCTTGGGTACTATGTACCTTGAGTTGGAGGGGGGCACTGTTTGCTGCTCTCCCTCAGGCAGCAAAATGTTTGGAGGTGCGGGGGGGGTCCTGGCTATAAAAACCTGTAAGCCACTAGTAGTAGTAGGGCTGGAACTTGGGGCCAAGATTCAAAGCCTCTCAGACAAAGTTCTCACAAATGACCACCCAGAGAGTGGCGGGTGGTGGGGGGCAGTGGCAAACAAGCCCAGCATCTGGGCTGGGATGGGCATGTCGGGGCCCACCAGAGCTGACCCTGCCTGCTGCAGGGCTGGCCCTTCTAGTAGGCAGAGAAGCAGTCACCTCAGGCAGAAGATGTTGGGAGGTGGCAGCAATGTGTTAGAGGAGAGAGCTGTGTGCTAAGCTGCCTGCCTCATGTCCCCTAAGCTAGCTTGCTGCCTTCAGACATGGTGAAGGATGCTGTCCCATGGCCAGCACTGAAGAATTATTCAACTGCCAATCCAGTCAACTTTGGAACATGGAATAGGAGGGGCTGCCATCTTGTTCTTTGCCTCAGGCAGCAAAATGTCTTGGGCCGGCCCTTGCCTACTGCCACAACTTTTCCTATTTTTTTTTTTTAAGATATAGCCAGGGGGGCAGGCAGAAAAGCCTGCACATGGTTACAGATGCTAATTGTGTTATTTTTACTTTAAATATATATTATCCTGTTCTACAACAAAATCATGCTTATATTCCCAAGTAAATGTGTTTCGCACCAGGGCAGTAGAAGCAAACTCCATTATACCTGTAGTCACAATGGTGCTATGATGCAAGCAAGTTTAAAATGCAGTACTGCACATGGTCAGAGTATTTCTTTCTTTTTTAACCGGAGTCAGTTTTGGGGTCTAACATATCAGGCATGTAGAAACAGTTGTAAAGCATCGAATGGCAGTGGTGGAGAAGATAAATGTTAGTTTGTGCTTCAAGACCATGAAGTTCAGGGTCTAAAACAGGGATGGGAAACTGCAGAAGGTTGGGGTCGTTTTTGCCCCCTGGACCCTCCCATGGGCTCCCCCCGAATCCAAAAAATTGGTGGCTTCCCTCTGCTGCTCTCCCCCCGCCCCCCACATTGTGGCAATGAAGAAAGCACGTGCTATGGGGACTGGGTAAAATGAAGATCCATAAAATCAAAGAAGGATCCTTATGATTTTTAAAGGGGAGACCCACAAAACCACCATCCAATCACAGAGCACATCTGCCTCCATGGACTGAACCAGAGAACTCATGGATCCACCACTCATGGGCGCAGCCACGGTGCAAAACCGTGGATCCTTGGCAGGGATCCTCTTGATTTCATATGATTTTTGCAGAGCAAATCCCCCAAACTACCATCATATCACAGACCACATCTGCCTCCACAGACTGAACCTGAAAGGTCATGGATCTGCCACTCATGGGTAGGGATGTCAGAGAATTTCTCCACAAATCTCGGGGAGGCCGAATGCCAGTGCATTTGGCCCCCCGAAATTGGTGGAGAAACGGTCTGCCACCCCCCCGCCACCCCCCGGGATGGGACTTACCTTGTTCAAATGTCCCTGGCGGCGGCAGCGGCTCCGGCAGCGGTGCGGCGGCGGTGCGGCAGCGGCCGGTCTTCCGACCAGCTGCCGCCGCCACCATTTCCAAGTAAAACAAACAAACAAACGTGATAGGCTACGTAAAGATTTACGTAGCCTATCACAGCTAGATTTTTAAAAAACACCGTGATAGACTATGTAAATGTTTATGTAGCCTATCACGGCTGACTTTGAAAGAAAAAAAAAAAGCGTGTACGCAAATGGCGGCGCCCATGGGCGCCGCCATTTGTGTATGCATTTTTTTTTTTTTAAAGTCAGCCGTCATAGGCTACGTAAACATTTACATAGCCTATCACGGCTGACTGCAGGGACACAAACGGCAGCGGCTACGGCCACCGCCATTTCCATCCCGGCCGCAGAGGAGGTTTCGCGGCCGGAGGGACGGGGCGCCTCCCCCCCAGCCAGAATTTTGGCGGGGAGGGACAGGGCGCCTCCCCCCCCGGCCAGAATTTCAGGGGGAGGGATGGAGCGCCTCCCCCCCCACCGCGAAGCAAGCTTCGGGATCAGGTAAGGGACTTTTGTCCATCCCTACTCATAGGTGCAACCAAGGCACAAAAACATGGATCCTTGGCAGGGATCCTCTTGATTTCATATGATTTTTGCAGAGCAAATCCCCCCAACCACCATCCAATCACAGAACACATCTGCCTCTATGGACTGAACCAGAAAAATCACAGATTCGCCACTCGTGGGCACAGCCATGGCACAAAAACAGGGGGAAATGGCTCCCCCCATTCCCCGGAACAAGATAGCTGCAAGCGCGCATTCAGAGGGCCTAGGAGTTGGTGGCAGCAGTGGTGGCAGCCTGCCCTCATTGGCAGGAGTCGTCCTCCAACCGGGTGCCCTCCCCTCCTTCCAAGGAAGGGAGAGAGTGCAGTTGGAGGGCGACTCCTGCCCTTGTGCCTGTCGGCGGTTAGCAGGCTGCGACAGGCAGCATTTTCCCCGACAGTGCCTTCCCCAGCAGCACCAGCAGCGGCTTCACCAGCAGCACTAGCAGCAGTGGCAGTTCCCCTGGTGGCGGTGCCTGCCCCCCCCCCCCCCCGGAATAAGAGCCCAGGTAAGAAGCTGGGAGCTGGGTGGTATGTTGGGTGGGGAACAGGATTCAGATGTCCAAATCCTGCTTCGGCTTCGTAGCCTGAGGAGTATCGGGGGGGGGGAATCAGCCCGAGCCGAATTGGGCCTACCTCAGAAGCCCCGAAGCGGCTTCCAAGTTGGGTTGGGGGGTCCATGCACAGCCCTAGTACTCTGTGTGTAGCCTTAGAAAACAAAGAGCCCAGCCCAGAAGCATTCCTTAAACATACCTCCTTTTTCTGCAGTGGGGAAAGCATTTTCACTCATATAGGCTTCTCCATTGTGAATGTCTTTGTGAACCTTGGTTTTACACAAAAGCTGTGTTGGGGGATGACCTAATGCTTTGAGCAACTCCTGGGAATACTTGACATTTCAACTCCAATTGTCTCCTTGTGGTTATCTGATGTTATCTTAAGTTTATAGTAGAGTCCCTCTGAGCTCCTAAATTCTTCCATGCTCATTCGGAGGAAAAAATGGCACAGACAAGAAGAGGTATGGGGGAAGGGTAAATTCAGGGACAATCACCAGTCACCTAACTTCTTCCCCAATCTCTATGTTCCCTATTATATCTATCAGCCAGTAATACACAATGACACCTAAAATGGCTTGTTTGAAGGCATTTCCTACTCTCTTTCTACAGTCAACCCTTTATTGTGGGCCTGTCTTACTTGTTCAACCAACTTTCTTGCAATTTTCCTTTGTAATGTGGTCAATAGCAGACATGGCTGTTCTCATCGGTATTATTGCAGAATCCAACGTTAGGGCAAATCAAATAACCTCTCTGGTGATTTTCACTCTTCCTTCGGCAACCACCTATTCTTCCCATTGTTTCCCACCCTAGGAGAAATAACTGATGGAACCTCTGTAGCGCACATTACACATAAATGCCTGCATTTGTCTAGCTGTTCTAAATTGGAGATGGTTTTGAGAACATCTTTTCTTCCCAATGTCAATTGCATTTCGACAAAAAGGGAAAAATGGAGAGGCCCCAATATCATCTGACTCCCTGAATAAATATTATCCAACTCCTTCTTTCCACTGCTGAAATCCTTTCTGCTAAATCTCTGTTTTCCCCTTCTTGAAGCTACCCTCCTTACTCATCAATATTATGCTCATCACAACAACGGGTGGTTTCTGTGACAGGATGCTGGCATGGGTCAAGCTGGAGTTTTCATCCACCACCTTGCCTTGCACTATGAAACTGTCCTCAGTTAAAATTACAAAAATCACAAAAACTCAAAAATGATTGTTGTTGCTTGCAACAATGCCAAGTAGGCTTCCTTCACATTCTTAGGTATTTGTGAATACCCAAATGTCTGGTTCACATAATCAGAAGTGTAGAAATTCTATATATGAGATAGGGATGCTTGAGGAATTCCATCTTTGAAAAGTCTGATGTGAACTGACCTGTTTTTCACCTCCTGGACTAATTAATGTCCAGATGGGAATGTAATTAGTTATGCAACCCCCGAGCATTTTTATCTTTGCTGTTTTAAATCTGTATTTTAAACTCTTGCACTGCTGCTAGGTTTTATTGTGGTTGTATTGTTATATTGTGGTTTTAATGTTCTATATATTTTAAATTGTTTTATTGTGTGTTGTTTGGTTTTAATTTTTGTGAACCGCCCAGAGAGCTTCGGCTATTGGGCGGTATAGAAATGAAATGAATGAATGAATAAATAAATAAATAAATATCCTTCAGATTTCACACTTCTCTCTATTTCACAGTGACGTTCTCAGTGCAACAAACATACCAAAGTAGATTTTAACATGTGTACATTAGGATAAAACACATTAGTGATGTGTACTTTGAGATAAAATGCATACTGTGTGAGAAGATATGTTCAAAATGTGTATTTAAATATGTATTTAAGGACAATGTTTACGAAGATTTTAAAAGAAAAATACACGAATTCAGGCAAAAACAGGACAGGAATTAAGGCAGATACAACCACCTATCATTCAGTTAAGAAACAATGAGAAATGCTCAATGCATTCCCCACATAAAGCCCATAAGTGATTTATTTCCATATTTTAAAATTAATTAAGATGTAGAGAAACTTGTGTAGCAGGGATCATAAACGACAATTCTTCAGGGGAATCAGATTATGCAGATGTTTACTGACATATATAAGGCAGCTGACAAGACCAAGAGGAGCTTGATGACCATGCGGGTGAAGCATAATACAAAGTTGTAGCAGGTGAAAACATACCACCAGAATCCAGTGGAGGCTGGTGGCTCTGATTTCAGTGGAGCTGTGAATCTATTTCAGTCAGTGAATCCATTTCAATGGGTTTCAGTCAGAACCAGCCAGAACTCTAAAGGAGCTATCCAATGTGCTGAACCTATTTTGAGGGATAGGGATCAGCACCTTGGATAGCTCCGTTAGAGTTCTGGCTGGTTCTGACTGAAACCCAGAATGGATTCACAGCCCCACCGAAATCGCAGCCACCAACCTGCACTGGCAGAATCTGATCCAGACTGGACTGTGCAGCCCTCTCACACAATAAAATAAATACATGTGGAGCTCTTCCATTCTAAAAGAAGAAGAACTGACAAAATCGGAACACTGATGCCTCCAATATGGAGACCAAAATTAAACTAATTGTGTGCGAGAGAGATTGGGGAAGGGAACGCTGGAACCTGCTGGCCCGTTCCAGTGAGAACACCAAGCTTTCTCTTTGGAGGAAACAGAAGCCCTATCAGGGCCTAGAACTGCACTGAGAACCAGTATAATGGTTACAATATAGGTGTCACATGTTCTGACCACCTGGCACCCACCAGTACGCAGGTGGCAGCATTTGCACCAGTTGAAGTTTCTGGATTCTCTTTAAATTCAGCCCCATGTAGAGTGCATTACAGTAGTCTAGCCTAGATGTCACTAGTACATGGGTAACTGAGGCAAAGGCCATCCACTCCAGATAGGGTTGCAGTTGGCGTACCAGCCTAAGCTGGTAAAAACCACTCCTGGCCACCACCGCCACCTGATCTTCCTCCGTTGGCACTACGTCCAGGAGCACTGTGAACTCTGCTTCAGGGTACATGCAAACCTGTGTAAACCACCTGCAAACTTCTGTCTGGAGCAGTCGGATTCGGGAAAACAGAGTGTCTTCATAGACTCAGTGTTGTGCCTGATTTCTCCACAGATTGTTTTAAATCCACTTTTAAAAGCTAGTGGCAGTGGACTTCACCCTCGTTTAATGTTTGTAAAGCACACTGTATGTCCTCATTTGGAATGAAGACACTGAGGATGAAATCAAGTCAATATCGATCAAGGAAGCTGGAAAAACACTCAAGTGTTATGATGTATGACCACCAGCCACCCTACTGGTCGATATTTTAAAGTTAGGACTTACAGCAAACTTACGAGGGGGAAAAAATGACGCATTGGTACCTGATGCCTCAACAAAGATCCACAATAAATTATACAGTGACAGAGACAGATAAACAAACTTGGATGCCATCCCAGGGGCATGATTATAGTTTGAACATTTCATCAGCATGGAAGCAAGAGCAGGCAGAGAGTCCATGCAGACAACCAAACCATCTTCGAGTGAGGTAACTTGGTCATCTTTTCATCCTGCCAAGTGACAGCCAGTGTGGTGTAGTGGTTAGAGTGCTGGACTGGAGCCAGGTTCTAGTCCCCACTTGGCCATGACGCTCACTGGATGACTTGGGCCAGTCACAGACTCTCAGTCTAACCTACCTCACAGAGTTGTTGTGAGGATAAAATGGAGAGGGGAGAACATGTAAGCTACCTTGGGTTCCTTGCAAGAGGAAAAAAGGTGAGATATGGATGTAAATAAGAATAAAAATAAGCATTTTACCACACATGAACTGTCAATGTGTGGTAAATATTTGGTAGAATAGGTGGTTAAATGATTACTTCTGTGGGCTCAATGGCTGTTGGGGGCTTTTTTTAGGACTAGACCATTTGTTTTCACACTGGGAATTTACTGGGCTTTGCCACTGATCATTTCCTCATTTTTTACAGAGTATCTGTTAATGATGTAGTGCTAAATTTTAAAGTGCAGGTTCTCATCATGACAGTGCCCATGACCACGCCCCCAAAGAGAATCCAAAAATTCAAGGCAGCTGTGTTGATCTATACCAACAAACCACTTTTAGCTGTCTTCATCTCGACCAGGAGCAGGCAGTTTATAAAGCTATTGGGTCTTCACTCCCCATTCGAGACTAGGCCACCCCAAAATAGTTTGCATTACAGCAGGGACAGCTCACAATGCTGTGTTGTTGGTAAGAAAATGCATCCCCTTTCCCGCCCCGCGGTCTGCCCCAGGACTGTGAAGATTGCAGCTAAACTCAGAGGGAACGGGGAATTCTTAGGGTGTTGGTGGATGACATCAGCAGCCCTTCTATTTAAAAAGTGCCTGTGCTTCGTCCCTGCGAGCCCTGGCCCCACTACACCACTGGCATTTGCATAGCTTTGCGAGCAGGGAATCCTTCCCCCATGTTTGTCAGGAATTACCTTCGTTTTCTTTTCAGCACTCAGAAAATCTTACTTTTAAAAAAATCAGCAAACAAGCTGTCCATTCTCCCCAGGTATAGCGGAATCATGGGGAAGCTGTGCTGCAGCTTTTCAGCTGATCACATCCTCATGACCTGTATCGGTCTCTTCCTCCTCACCAGGCATGAGCTCTCTCACCGTAACCCTTCCCATTCTAAATGGCATGACCTTCCTATCTTTCTTCCTAAATTGCAGCTGGGTGGGGCCCCAACCAGGCTTAGAACCACAGCAAAGGGGGAGAGCATATTTAAAAACATCCCCTCACTCCCATGACAAGGGCTTGATGAAAATGCCCCCCGCCAACATTTCCATCTGGGGAAAAGGGAACTGCCCATCCACTTGCAGAGAGAGTTTCTATTCTAACTTCATTGAGAGCCAGTGTGGTGTAGTGGCGAGAGCGATGGACTGGGAGTCGGGAGATCCGGGTTCTAGTCCCCACTCAGCCATGGAAGCTCACTGGGTGACTTTGGGCCAGTCACAGACTCTCAGCCCAACCTACCTCACAGGGTTGTTGTTGTGAGGCTAAAATGGAGAGGAGGAGGATTATGTATGCCGCCTTGGGTTTCTTAAAGAGGAAAAATGGCGGGATATAAATAAATAAATAAATAAAATTTGCGGGTTGACGTGGGCAAGCAATGATTGGGTGTTGCTAAAACACCTACATCTGGAAGCACGCAGAGTCAAAAGGAAGCTGCCGGTTATCTAATCAAGATTAGGCCTAGCAAGTGCCTGCAGTGGAGGCTGGTGGCTCTGATGTCAGTGGGGCGGTGAATCCATTCTGGGTTTCAGTCAGAGCCAGTCAGAACTCTAAAGGAGCTATCCAAGATATGAAGCCAGCAGCCTCCACTGAGTACACCCTAGCCTTTTCCCTTATTGATCTGCCCTGTTTTAAGATCAGCTTTTGGCAGCGCCAGCACAAGACCTCCCGCCACTGCCCTCTCTTCTCCGCCCCCTTGCCTGCGATGACACCCCCCCTCCCCACAATGATGATGGTGGTGGCAACCACCACCACCACCCCAGTGATACTACAGCACCACAGGCCTCTCCCTCAATGTCTCACTGTGAAGGGTCCTTCCTGAGAGCAAGGCATGGGCGGGGCGATAGTCCTGTAGACCACCTGTGCCACAGCAACACAGGTGATCTTCAGGGCTGCCTCCCCACTGATGCCTCCCTCTGAGGAAGAACTTCTCACAGTGAAGCCTCTGGCCTGGGCTCTCTGGAGGGCTGCACTGGCTGCTGTCTCTTGTGAACGGCCGGCGAGGCTTCCCAGAGATACTACCTGCCTGTTGCCATGCTCTGAGGTGTCCTCAAAGCAAGGCATCAGGTAAATGGTGCTCCAGACAGCCAAAGCAGGGGACCAGCCCGCACCAGGCGGTCCAGTGCCTTGCTTTGAGTTACCTCAGAATGTGCCATTGGCCCTCCGCTCTGGAAAGCCGCACCAGGAGAGAGGCAGGTGCAGCTTACCAGAACAGCTGCCTGCCCTATGCCTTAATCTGAGAGGTCCTCAGTGTGAAGCATAGGATGGGCAGCAACAGTTGCTTTGGCGAGCCATGCTGGATGTGTTCCTGCAACAGAAGAGTGCCCAGCAGGGTTCTCTGGAGAAGCAGCACAAAGTCCTCCAGGCACTGGCGGGGGACACAGATCCCTTTGGGATCCACTGTCTGAGTCAGGGGATTCACCCCACTTCATGGAAGGGCCAGTCCTGGCATTGGAGTCCTTGCTCTGTGTTTTGTCATTGGAGATATGATGGGCAGGCATGAGAGTCAGGGCCTTTTTTGAGAGTGGAGCCAAACTTACAGAATACCCTCCCACACGGCCAGATCCAGAATTGTGATGGCCCTCTGCCATTTGATGTTTTCCTTCCAAAGCAAAGAGCTAATCCGGGCTGGGACTGCAGTGGGAAGAAAAGGTTAGGGTCCACCCCTCCCCCAGCTCCTGATCCAGATAGCCACCTCCTCAGCTCCTATTTATTCAAAAACCATCCTCACAACTGCTTTACACAAACTAATTGTGTAAATGATGACATGACTAGTTTGGTCCTTATGCTCCAATTGTATATTTGTAAATGAAGAAAATATGACCAAAACTACCAAACAGATCAATAAACATACAATGCATATGTGCCCACACTCGCTCTCTCCTCTAAGCAAAGTCAGTCCCCAACAGGAACTTCTCCCTGCTTTAGGGAAAGTGGGGAGTGCGTAACAATGAAGCACGAATGTTTTGATTTTAAGAAATTATGTCCATAGAAGAAAACGATGCTTGCTGAGCAATTACTAACGTCATTTTTCTCCCACATAGTAGCTTTATTTGAATTTCTCAGTTTCAGGTTTGTAAAATTGGATTGCACCATTCATTAGCTTTGTTTCTTTTAAAAAAAATACTTTTATCAGACAGTTTAACTCCTGTTACACAGGAGAACAGCATTAATTATAGGAAGACTTCTGTAAGTTCTGAAGAAAAGTTCCTGTGCAGAGCACAGATGGTTTCCACGTTTATTGTCAACATGTTCATTGTCAAGATCTGTTGGACTACAGCATCCTGGCTGGAGATAACGGGAGTTGAAGTGGAATACATCTGGGGTGAAGGCTCTTATAGTCCCTTCCTCATTGTTAATTGCACCTGGTTCTCACCAGAAGTTTTTGTGGGTTGTATTTTCTTCTCTTTTTGTCACTCAGAAATCTAAATCCACACCGCCAACCACTTCATCAGTAACGGCATATCTATGTGCAAGGACACACAGCTGCATTTCAAATAGCATTTGCGTGCTCTGCCATTCCCCATCAGTCTTCAGGATGCTGATGAATGTGCTGACAGACAGAGGCTAATTGGCAGACAGTACGGAGTCAGTTTTTGATGACACAGTGGAAATCATCGGAGACGGAGAAGGTAACAAAGAAAGTTTAGATGGAATAAGAAAGGAAATCCAGACAGAGACCGTTTCACATGAGGAACGAGGGCAATCTGAAATACAGCAGGAGGGAACCACAGGAGTGCAGAAAAGTATAAAAATGTGTGACGAGACAGGGAATGGTGAGCAGATAGAGAAGGGGAAACAAGCTGCACCATGAGAGGTAAGCATGACAAATTTTGGAGCCCATGTGAACTCCAAGCTTGGCTCACTTCCACATTCCAGTTTCAGAACAGTATCATCGGAAGCGTCACCTCAAGGTTCTTGAACCTCCCAAGTGTAACCAATCCCACTTTTAACTCACTAAGGGTGCAATCTTATATACGTTTAGATAGAAAAAAAAGTCCTATGACTCCCAGCGTGCCCCAGCCAGTGGGAGTTGTAGGACAATTTTCTGTCTAAACATCCATAGGATTGCACCTTAAGGCTGGAATATTATGCACACTTACTTGGCAGGAAGCACCATTGAACACAACAGGACTTACTTCTGACTAGATTTGTATAGGATTTGCTGCAAGGCTATACTCTTAAATACTCAGGCTGCTTCCAGACGGGTGGCACCCACTATGAATTATTGCTTTTCTGCTGTAAGCTACACATGGAATTGCCATTGACTTTCCACACTATTGGGATTATTGTGCTTTTTCTGGGTATACATCGTCCTGTGTGTACCATTTCCCAGGGGGAAGGGGAATGTTTAATTAACCTATGGCCTTTGGGGGAGGGAACCCCACAACTCTTGAGTGATCCTTTAAAAAAATACCCAGTGAGTTAATTAGAATTAAGGGAGCAATCCTATGGGGATAGGCGGCCACCTCCAAACATGGAGGTGACTGCCTATCCAATGCAGGGCAGGCGGAGAGCGGAGGGGGGCCGATTTTGGCTGTCTAGCCACGGGGCTTTGAGTGGGGGAGTCTGGGCAACACATAGGAAGCATCATAGCGGCACTTCCATGTTTCCCGCCCCTCCCCACCCCCAGGAATGCCTCCATTTATGCCACTCCATGCTGCTCTTCTGAGCATGGAGCTTGGGAACGATCCGTGCCACCTAAAAGGCAGCAGGAGAGGGGGCAGGGAGGCAATTTTCCAGGAATCAACCTTGGAGCATGGGCTCCGAGGTCAGTTCCCAAAAACTGAAGAATCCTATGGCCATCTAGCCGCTGTCTAGCAGCCATAGGATTGCACCCTAAAGTGCTTCTTAATATGTGTGACTGCCCATGAAATGTAAAAAAAAAAACAAAATAAAGTGTTTCATGTTTATTTTGGATAAGAAGCATGGATCGGGGGAAAATGTTAAAAGGCAGCAGAGGCTTAAATAAAAAGCAGAGGGACAGGGGGAGTGCGACCCTGTTGATTCTCCTGGACCTCTCAGCGGCTTTCGATACCATCGACCATGGTATCCTTCTGGATAGGTTGTCTGGGTTGGGAGTTGGAGGCACTGTACTACAGTGGTTCCGCTCCTACTTGGATGGCCGATTCCAGAAGGTGGTGCTGGGGGATTATTGCTCTGTGCCATGGCAATTGTGCCATGGGGTTCCACAGGGCTCTATTCTATCCCCCATGCTGTTTAACATCTACATGAAACCGCTGGGGGAGGTTATCCGGAGGTGTGGGCTGAGGTGCCATCAATATGCGGATGACACCCAGCTCTACCTCTCTTTCTCATCAAAACCAGGTGAGGCAGTGGCTGTTCTGAACCAGTGCCTCGGCACGGTAATGGACTGGATGAGGGCCAATAAACTGAAACTCAATCCAGACAAGACGGAGGTACTGTTAGTGGGTGGTTCGTCTGCCCGGCTAGGTGATAATCAACCTGTTCTGGAGGGGGTTGCACTCCCCCTAAAGGATCAGGTTCGTAGTTTGGGGGTGCTCTTGGATCCAGAACTGTCACTTGAGGCACAGGTGAACTCAGTGGCACGGAGCACTTTTTATCAGCTTAGGCTGGTATACCAACTACGCCCTTATCTGGACAGAGATAGCCTAGCTACAGTTATCCATGCTCTGATAACTTCTCGTCTGGATTACTGCAATGCGTTATACGTGGGGCTGCCTTTGAAAACGGTCCAGAAACTTCAGCTGGTCCAAAATAGGGCAGCAAGATTGTTAACAGCTCTGGATAGGGGTGAATGCTCCTTCCTTGTTCTCCTCGACCTCTCAGCGGCTTTTGATACCGTTGACCACGGTATCCTCCTGGACCGCCTGGAGGGGTTGGGCATTGGAAACACCGTATTGCGGTGGTTCCAGTCCTTCCTCTCTGGCAGGTACCAGAGGGTAGCACTGGGAGAGGAGGTTTCGGACCCGTGGCCACTTACTTGTGGGGTGCCACAGGGTTCCATCCTCTCCCCGATGCTATTTAACATCTATGTGAAGCCACTGGGGGCTATCATCAGGAGGTTTGGGGTGCAGTGTCATCAATATGCGGATGACACTCAGCTCTACCTCTCATTCAAATCTTCACCAAGGTTGGCCGTAGAATCCCTGTCCAAATGTCTGGAGACGGTAAGTGGCTGGATGGGGAGGAATAAGCTGAAGCTCAACCCTGACAAGACCGAGGTACTTTTGGTGGGAGACAAGAGGAAGCTGGGGGATGTTGACCTGGTGTTGAATGGGGTACAGCTACCCTTGAAAGACCAGGTCCGCAGCCTGGGGGTCATTTTGGACTCCCAGCTGTCCATGGAGGCTCAGGTGTCAGCTGTGAGCCGGACAGCGCTGTATCAACTCCATCTGATACGGCGGCTGCGCCCCTACCTTCCCGACCATCTGCTCCCATCGGTAGTACATGCCCTGGTCTCCTCTCGTTTAGACTACTGTAATGCGCTCTACGTGGGGTTACCCTTGAAGACGGTTCGGAAACTGCAGCTGGTACAGAACGCGGCGGCTCGCCTGATTAAAGGCAGCCGCCGTCGAGATCACATCACTCCAGTGCTGAAGGAGTTGCACTGGTTACCAGTTGTTTTCCGGGCCAAATTCAAGGTGTTGGTTTTGACCTTTAAAACCCTATATGGTTCCGGCCCAGCCTATCTTAAGGAGCGCCTCCAGCAACACCAGACAGGCCGCTTAACAAGATCAGCCTCGGATGGCCTTCTCTCTGTCCCATCAGCCAGGACAGCTAGACTGGTGGGGACGAGGGAGAGGGCCTTCTCTGTGGTGGCCCCCACTCTGTGGAACTCCCTCCCTAGGGAACTCCGTCATGCCCCCTCTTTAATGAGCTTCCGTCGTGCATTAAAAACATGGTTGTTCAGGCAGGCATTTGGGGTGGGTTAGGGTATTTTTTTTAAAAAAAATTATGGTAAAATTTTACTGTTTTAAATTGTTTATGGTGGGTTGTACATCGCCCAGAGTGGCTGGGTGACCAGTCAGATGGGCGATTAATAAATTTAATAAATAAATAAATAAATAAATAAAATAAATTAACAGGGACTGGCCTGCGAGCTCATATTACGCCAGTACTTTTCCAGCTGCACTGGCTGCCGGTCCATTTCCGGGCCCGATTCAAAGTGCTGGTGTTAACATTCAAAGCCCTTAACGGCTTGGGGCCAGGTTACCTGAAGGATCGCCTCCTCCCATATGTGCCTGCCCGGACCTTAAGATCATCAGCAGCAGCCCTTCTCCGTGAGCCCCTGCCAAAGGAAGTGAGGCGGGTGGCTACTAGGAGGAGGGCTTTTTCTGTTGTGGCACCCCGGCTCTGGAATGAGCTCCCTAGTGAGGTTCGCCTGGCGCCTACATTGTACTCCTTTCGGCGCCAGGTGAAGACCTTTTTATTTTCCCAGGCATTTTAGCTTTCTAAATTTTTATCTTTGTTGTTTTAAATCTGTATTTTAAACTCCTGTACTGCTGCTAGGTTTTATTGTGGTTGTATTGTTATATTGTGGTTTTAATGTTCTATATATTTTAAATTGTTTTATTGTGTGTTGTTTGGTTTTAGTTTTTGTGAACCGCCCAGAGAGCTTCGGCTATTGGGCGGTATAGAAATAAATAAATAAATAAATAAATAAATTTTGTACATCATTTAAAATCAGAATTATAGCACTATGACATTATTTCCTTTCAGCACTATTGCACTAATATTTTAATATGTTAAATAAAATAGCCGGAAAAGTGTTTTAGCACTAATTTTAAGAACTGATTTAAAAAAATAAACAGGGTGATAAAATGGCTATAGTGACAGTGTGCTGAGAGGTGACAGGTTCACCTGCAAGGCTGCAGACCTTCTGGTCCAGAGGCCAAATTCAGCCTTCCAATGTTCCTCAGATGGCATGTCCGCTTCTCCCTGACTGCCCATCATTTGGTGGTTTCCTGGCTTTTGTGCAGTTTTTCCCCTCCATTTTAAAGGGTTGAAATGCCTCTCCTAAAGCTTAATTACTGCCAGTAAGAGCTTTAGGGCACAATCCTATGCGTGTTTAGACAGAGAAAAGTCCTACCAGGCATGCTGGCTGGGGAATGCTGGGAGTTGTAGGACTTTTCTCTGTCTAAACATGCATAGGATAGCGCTCTTAAGCTAAAATATACTGGTATTTTTCACCCTTCCCCTTTTGCCTTCAGCCCCCCCCCACAAATGTGACACCCGCAAGCTTCTCCAAAATAGAATTTCGTCCTCTGGCTGAAGAGATTAAACACCTCTGACCTACCTGATGTGTCACCACACTAGTGGAAACCATATCTCTTGGAAAGACAGAACAATAGAACTAAAAACCATCCAAGCCTGTGGAGATTGTTCCACTGTTACATTTTTTACACACACACACACACACACACACACACGACTTTCTGTGGTCTGAGAAAAGATGGGGAAAGCTCTGGGTCCTCACAGAAGGTCAATTATCTGATGTTGAGGTAATGTGAACACCCAGAAAAAAAAGTGAGCGAAGGAGGCATGGTGATTCCACACTTTAAAAAAAGTTCTAAGTTAGTATGGCTGTTTTATCGATTCCTGTGCTGTTTCTGGATTTGCATTATATTGTATTTTATTCTTTTAAATATTTGAATTGTATTTTATATTTTTAATGGCCATGTGGCATTTAAGTTTTTAGATAATTTGTAATCTGCCCAGCAACCATTAGTTATTTGGCAGATTAGAAATGTACTAAGAGAGCTATCCTATGGCCCCTAGATAGAGTCTGGGGGGCCATAGGACACTTCAGATTCCTGGATCTGAGGTTGGAGGCAGTGCTCTGACCTTGGATCCAGGAGTCCGAGCTCCTCACTCCCTCCCACTCCCAGCTGGCATGGAGACAAGTTTAATGGGACTTCTCCCTAGTAAATATCTTCAGAACTGTAGCCTTACAATGTTCCCACAGTAGGCTTTTATTTTTTTATTATCTTTTTTAATTTAGGGTTCAATCCTGTTGAATCCTCCCTTGATACTCCTAAGCCTCCAAACTGAGAGGCTTCCAAGTATCCGGAGCAGAGCAGGAGGTGTGGCAGAGGCAATCGTTTTCTAGACTGTATATCAACATACTATTTTGAGAGTGGCAGAGGCAACACACATGTACTTCTTTGGCTCTAGTGCGAATTCTTTAAAATATGGTCTGCCAGTTGAGTTGGAATGGGGAAGATCCAGAATCTCTAGAGATAATGCATATTGGCTGGTATTGTAATCCTGCAAATCCACCTACGTTTCCCACCTCCCAGCCCTCGCAACTGCTTTGCAGCTCTTATTATTATTTAAACTGTTTTTCAGAGGTGAAGATGGGGTGGATTATACAAACATGAGCAGCAATATCTCTTTCAAACTCCCTTCAAATCTCTGAATGAAGATTATCTCCAGCCTTCGGTGTCATTATAACATTCAGATGTGTTCTTCTGCAATTTTACCTTTGTTGTTCAGTCGTTCAGTCGTGTCCGACTCTTCGTGACCCCATGGACCATAGCACGCCAGGCCTTCCTGTCCTGCGTTCTCTCCCGGAGCATGCTCAAGTTCATATTCATTGCATCCGTGATGCTATCTAGCCATCTCATCCTCTGCCGTCCCCTTCTCCTTTTGCCTTCAGTCTTTCCCAGCATCAGGGTCTTTTCCTTGCAACAGTACATAGCTATAATTACTGGCAAAATACAATCATTTGCATGCATTTGGCTAAAAGAAACTTTAGACATTTGGGAAAAAATAAATAAATGTCCTAAATACAATTTTGTGTGCAAATAATCAGTGAAACCAGGCATCTGCAAATAATCTTTTTTCAAGCAAAAATGGCCAGGCAAACCATCTGTCTAATCTCAGGATCTCTCTAAAGCAGTTTATCTGCCATGCTTCCTCTCAACATATCCTGGGAACTGTAGTGTTGGTAACTACCAATAATAAATTCCCTGCAATCTCACAAAACTACAGTTCCCAGGGTTCTTTGGAAGACGCCATGGCAGTTTTCCAGGGTAATACTAATTTAGGTTTGTTGTATAGATGTTCCTTTCTTGTTTCGGAGGCTTGGCTATGTATGTTCTTATTTTAAGGGAATCATTGTGATTGGCTTTGGAAATCTGTGACCTATTTAGATCCCTCAATTTATTTTAATTGAAAAATTTCTGCATGTAGTTTTTCAATATTTTCCCAGTGCTACTGCCTATTATTAACACCCAAATATGTAAAAAGCGTTGCCACACACACACACAATTATAGGATGGCCATGTATCCTACTTTATGGGGGACATTCCTCTATTTGAAGGCATCTTCTATTTGAAAAACACATTAGGGTGAATAGGGGCCTTGAAGTTATCCATCAGCAGGTGGACTGCCGATAAACACAGCAGACTGAGCAAGGCACACAAGTCACTGGGTCACAGTCTTCTCCGCTATAATGAGATGTATTGTATTTCTCTTTAATGTATAGTAATTATTTCTAAATGTGCACCTCTCTCCACAAATTTGCATATCTCTTTAAATTAGCATATGCAAATGTTATGCAAATCAGTATCCCCATTTGCTCTCATCTTTGGCAATGCTTAGTGCCCCCTCTAAAAATATAATATGGCATTGTGGTGGAATAATTAAACTGAAATTTAAAAAAAAAAAATCCAAAGAGGTCAGGTGCAGTTTAGTCTTGCATCTTTAATGGCTCTGTAAAAGAGGGAATTTTAGCAAATACCAGCTTTCCTCTGTATTACAACTTTTCCTTTGCCCTTTCCTGCTACTGAGCTCTGTTTCTGTACTGAAAATTACTTGTTCAAATGAGAGTTCCGTCTTGTGGTGCTAATAAACACGCATTGGAAGAGCGGAGAAAACTACTCTTTGAAAAGGCAGTGTTCATGCATATTGCGAGTTCAAGAACAGAGACAAACTAGACGAGGCATGGCAGCCGGAGACCCCACATTTCCCCCCTTCTCCAGAGCAGCTACCCAGGGATCGGGGGTGGGCGGGAGATACAATGTAGATTTAGCTGTGGTGCTGGGGGAACCAATTAGGCAAATTACGCTGAGGGCAATTTAGATAGGGGAAGTGGGGGGCAGGAGGGGGTTACTTATTCTCTCATAGCTCTGCAGCCCCAATCCAATGGGATGGGAAGGGATGTTGTGGCTGTTTTGGAGAAAAAAATAGTTCCTACTGCCAGCTTCAGCAGTTTTTGCAGGCGCTGGGTCAAGATACCCTCAATGGGCCCCCCTCCCTCAGTGAGTCTACCTTCTTATAGCCATTGTCCCCAGCTGCTAATTCTCCTTCACCTCTTTCTCCTCATTGCTACCACTTCCTTGCTTGACAGGCAGAGAGCCAGTGAGCAAGGAGGCCGTGGCATCTACTGCTCCTCCTCCTCACCACCACCACAACCATTGTCTGGGCCAGAGTGAGAGGCAGGTGAACCAGCAGGTTGCAATGGTGAAGAGGACAAGCAAGTCCAGGGGGCTCTTGTCAATGGGCCCCTGCTGAGGTGTGGGTCCTCGGCAATTATACCTACCCTTGACACCAGCCCGGACTGTTTCTGTCATGGACATCCCATATCTAATCTAGTGTGACCCTAGGAGTAACTTACCTACATTAAGGCTGAAATCCTATGTCTTATCTGAATGTAAGCCCCCTTGAATGCAATGGAACTTACTTCTGAGTAGACATGTATAGGATTGTGCTGTCAACAATTCTGACTATGCATCTAAATGGTGAAATGTTCATTCCCTTACTGTTTCATGTCATTTCTTCATAGCATACAAGCATGTTTTCTCCCAGTTCCCTGTAGTAATGCTAAACATTCCTCTGGGGGGAAAAAAGATTGGGAAATGTAAACCTAACATGTTCCTTTATTTTATAACTAGGTGGGCATATAACAAATGTAAACACTTAATGCACAGACTTCATCGCAGTCAACCTCTTTCTCTAGGCTCATGTGATTATAATAATTTGATTGTATTGGTGTCTATCCTAAGCCCCTGCTTTGACAGTAATCTTTACTGAGTCATGAACTTTCACATCATTAAATCTCTCTAGCTTTATTTTAAAATACATCAGAACTGTCAGATAACTTGAGATGTACTGAGGTTTTATTTGCATTTGGGTAAAGTGAAGTTTAGCCAGTTGGGGGAAATAATGAAAATTGTTTCAATATTACAGTAACTTTCCAGGCAGCCCCATTCTCTGTTGTTACCATAAAAATGGATGTTGCCACATTTTCTCCATTACATGCTTACCTGCTTCTCATGAAGGGTGCAATCCTATGCATGTTTAGACAGAAAAAAAGTCCCACAACTCCCAGAACTCCCTGACCACCAAATGATGGGTGGTCAGGGAAAAGGAGGTGTAGCCATCTGCGAGAAACCAGTGGGCTGAACTGGGCGCCCGTGACTCTGCACTCCTGCTCTAGCCGCTATTCCACTTGTTTGTTTGTTTATTTACAATATTTGTATACCACTCCATCTCTAAAACAGATTTCGAAGCGGTGAACACAGAAGATAAAATGGTAAAAGAATAAAGAGATTAAAAAACCACCTTAAAATCATGCTTTAAAAAACAAAACACAGAATGCCAATAGAAACCGTAACTAGTCAATTATGGAATGCCTCCTGGAAGAGTGCTGTTTTCAGGAGGCGCCAGAAACAGCACAGTGTTGGTGCCTGCCTGACCTCCAGGGGCAGGAAATTCCAAAGAAAGGGGGCCACCACACTGAAGGCTCTTTTCCTGGTGGACTCCTATCAGGCCATAGGTCCATGTGGAACCACCAGGATCAAGCCCTCCGATGACCTCAGTGACCGGGCAGGTTGGTAAGGGAGAAGGCGCTTACTCAGGTATCCTGGTCCCAAGTTTTTTAGGGCTTTGTATACTAGTACTAAAACCTTAAATCTGGCCTGGTAGAAAATAGGCAGCCAGTGCCATTCCCTCAGCAAAGGAGTTACATGCTGAAAGGGGGCAGCTCCCAACAACAGCCAAGTTGCTGAATTCTGCACTAACTCTAGCTTCCGAAGCAGCCTTAAGGGCAGCCCCACATAGAGCGCATTACAGTAATCTAGTCTTGAGGTTACTAGCGCCTGTACCACTGTGGCCAAGCTATCCCTGTCCAGGAGAAGCCGTAGTTGGCGAACCAGCTGAAACTGGTAAATGTTAACCGCCTAAGTAGGCATTAGATGTATAGAACTCCCTCCATGCCAGTACTAGGTTCTAGGAAGGAAGGTGCTTCCTTCTCCTTGATGGCCAAAGCCCAGTGGCATGACCACACTTGCAAAATTTCATACCCATCCATGCCATGCCAAGAGGAACCCGCCATCTCCAAACCTTTACCACAAAACCTCGTTCCAACAGCTTTCAACACCACCACCCCTTTAAACAACAACAACACCTCACTTTCTTGGGTAGCGTTTGCTTTTCCTGAGGGTAATTGCTGTGAACCACCCAGACAGCTTCAGTTATGGGTGGTATAGAAATGGAATAAATAAAGAAATATTTGGGCGGAAATAGATATTCCCAGAACAAACAAGGTAGTCTTGTATATATATATATATATACAAAAGTGTGGGTGGGCTACAGATTGCTGGCAGGGAGGCACAAAGTTTAAGGGTGAAATCCTGTGCACGTTTAGACAGAAAAAAATCCTACACCTCCCAACCTTTCTAAAAGTTGGAGTGCCTCTCCGGAGGCTTAGCTACTGGCAGTAAGAGCTTTAAGCTAAAATAGGGTAGGGCTTTGGCCCTGCCTACCACTGGAACGTGGGCTCCAAGAGCATCTCTGAAATGGAATCTGACCCTCAGGCCAAAAGAGGCTCAACACCCCTGGGCTAGCGTGACATCCAGGGCCACTATTCCCTAAAAGGTAAAGGTGTCCCCAACCAGTCGTGCCCAACTCTGGGGTAGGGTGCTCATCCCCGTTTCTAAGCCGAAGAGCCAGCGCTGTCCGAAGACACTTCCATGGTCATGTGGCCGGCATGACTGAACACCGAAGTGCACGGAACGCTGTTACCTTTCCCGCCGAGGCGGTACCTATTTCTCTACTTGCAATTTCTTGCTTTCGAACTGCTAGGTTGGCAGGAGCTGGGACTGAAGACGGGAGCTCACTCCGCCACGCGGCACTCGGGTCTCGAACTGCTGTCCTTCCGGTCTGCAGTTCAGCGTCTTAACCACTAAGCCACCGCGGCCCTTAACCACTAAGGCACCGCGAACCACTATTCCCTACTTAGACTCTAATCCCCACTCAGCTATGAAGCTTCAGTGGGTCACCTTGGACCAGTCACTGTCTCTCAGCCTCTCCTACCACATAGGTTTGTTCTGGGGATAAAATGAGCAGGGGGAGTGAGGAGAGCATATACGCCACCTTGCATTCCTTGAAGAAAAAGTGGAACATAAATGGAATAATAAGCTTTAAACATATGAACTTTAGGTGTTGATCCACCTGTGAACCAGCCAATGAAAAGGGGCCAGAATCGATTAAGTTGAGAAATTAAAAAAAGCAATGGATGAACAGAAATGGAAAGACATACTTGACAATTCAGAATGTGGTGACCAGGTGGCAGAGTTAAGGTGAGGAGACAATCTGGCTTATTACCAGTGCCAAATCATGAATTCTCCATAACTGAGAGCTCTTAAGAAAAATGAATATGTCGATTTTCATGAGATTCAACTCAGGCCATTTCCATCTTGTGTTTGGTTGTGACCATTCACCATACAAACCAACCTCTTATCTTTGTTTTATGGAGGGAGCAATCCTATGGCCTCTAGACAGCAGCTAGATGGGCATAGGATATGGTGTTTTCCCGGAACCGACCTTGGAGCCCGCACTCCGAGGTCATTTCCCAGATAACCGACCTCCCCCCACTTCCACGCTGCCTTGGAGGCAGCACGGAATAGCCCTGTCCTCTGCACTCACAAGAGGAGCGCAGAGCGGCCAGAAAGGGGTGTGTCTGGGGGTGTTCCGGGGCGGGGAGAGCGTAGCTACCAGTACGACACATCCTATGTGTCATACAGCAGTCTTCTTCCCTGCTCCATGCTCCTGCATCTAGACAGCTGCAATCGGCTGTCTATCCAAAAAAGCAGGGCAGGAGGAGCGCGGAGGGAACAATCCCCTCCGTGCTTCTCCTGCCCTGCTTTGGATAGGCGGTCACCTCCGAGTTCAGAGGCAGCTGCCTATCTCGTTAGGATTGCACCCTGACTCCAGCTGGTGGTGGACTCACATGACCTTTTCTCCCTCAATATGAAAAAGCATTTATTCTCCTGGTTTGAAAGCAAATTATTCCCCATAGGCAGATATTGCAGACCAGCTCATATTCAGGGGTCCTCCAAAGCTGGATACATGATAAGCTGTTCACAGCATAAAGAGATTATGTATATCCGAGGTCTGCCACGCTCCCTCATTGCAGTCTTTTAAAAAGGCCTTGAAAACATATTATTTTACCTTAGCCTTCTACTGATACGACTGCTACTGTTGCTGTTGTTAACATCATTATTGGTTTTATTGTTGGTTTTAATTGTTTGTTGTTGGCTTTTATTGTTTTTACATTTTTATCACTTTTAATATTTTAATTGTTTTTGTGTATTTTATTTTTATAAGCCGCCTTGGGAGGGCTTCTGCTCTGAAAGGCGGCCAAGAAATATTTTAAAGAAATATATACATACATACATACATTCAGCCTGAGGCTCAAGCTAGACATTAAGGTAAGCATGCATTTGCTATCATAAATGTCAACTGGGGTTCTGCTTCATTTTAGATCCCTCTGCCCTTCCCAGCAGCAACCAATGATGTGACAGCATACACAACATGGTGACATCTCATTGGTTGGTTGGTTGATGGGTTTGAATTGATTTTTCTTGCAGATTTCTATACCAATCTTCAGGTTTTTTTAAAAAAAAAAAAGCCTCCCAGGGCAGTGATATATATATATATATATATATATATATATATATATATATATTCTTAACTTATTTAATTTAATGTATTGTACACTGCCCTGGAAAAGCAACTGAACAGCACTGCAGTCAGGCAATATATATACAATACTGCAAGAATAAAACAGAAGCAGCAGCAATTAAACCTATAAAATTCAGCAGAATAGATAAAATTACAACCAAGGCAACCTACATTAGATGCTGAAATGCTCAGGCAAACAAAAAGGTCTTCACCTGGCTCCAAAATGATGTTACAGTTGGCACCAGGAAAACCTTTCTATGGAGGGAATCCCAGAGAAGGAGCACCACAGCCAAAAAGCCCCTCTCTCTGGTCACCCCATGCATAATGTCAGATGGCAGAGGGTCGGGTCATGAGGATGGGCCTCACATGATAACCACAGAGTTCAGGTAGGTTCATGTGGTAGAAAGGGGTACTTCAAGCATCTGGGTCCCATGTTGTCAAGGTTCCACTTATGACCTGGACCCCCTGAGCAATTCCTTAAGGCTATCTTGCCTCGTTAAGAGTCCCACTTTCCTTCTTTTAAACTTCCCCTTCTCAGTAACGTCGGGTGATTGACATAGGCTGTAGACGTGGGGTGATTGACACACCAGACACAGGGTTTAACCACAACAGTTTACTGCTAAGTTTAAAGCTAGCAAATCACAACTAAAGGCATTTTCACAATAGAGATGAGTGATACAAAAAGCATTAAAAGAAAATGCAAGTTGCAAAACACAAGTTCCTTTACCCTAGCTGTCCTTAGACTTTTCTAGGCTGCTTCTTCCTGCCCTCTCTTCAGACTCTGCTTTCACTTCAGACTCTGGCTGTCTCTGCTCTTACTGACTCTCTCACTCTCTTTATATATCCTCCTCCCCCAAAACCGAAAGTACTGCTTCAAACTGGAAGAAATGAAACTTCAGGGGACAAATGAAAGTGACAGTTAACCAGAGAAATGAAACTGCTGTTCTCAGGGTTACCCCCTCCCAACAGAAGACTCCAGGCCTCTAAGTCTGACTTTTTTTCCCTTTGCCTCTGTAGGCCTCAACCCTTCACACAGGTCATTTTGGGTCACCCGTTTTCCTAGCTAGAAACTACAGTGAAAAAAAATGGAAATAGAAACACAGCTGCTGCTTTCGGCAGCAAGCACATGTTTACTGTTACACTAGTCTAAGCCTGGGTTGACTAAAAAAATAGATAAATCCTTAAAAAATATTGTTGCATGTATGAATCACCTCCTGTTCTCATGTAATCCACAGTGAATACCTCCCCTGTAGCATTCTCTGGGCCTTAACAGTTTTAGGACACAAAACTAGGCGGCGGCTTTAGCCTTATTTATTTCATGTGGCCAAATCCCTTAGTAAGGTCTGAAAATTTTCACCAATAGGCCCTTGTAATGATATCTCCATGGCTGACAGCCCTTTGCTGCTGTTAACAAACTCTCTGGTTTCCTTTCTGTCAGAAGGATCAGTCATCTTCAATTTGGGGAGCCTGACATGAGTAGAGTCATGGGTAGCTCATTGTCACATTTTCTGCATAATAAAACCATATTTTGGGTGCGAGGCTGTACAGATGCCTTTGTAATTACATACATTAGGTAAGCTGAATTTAGAATTGATAGATTAGAATGCTGCTTTTAAGAACGTCTCTGTGCCTTTACAAAATGAAAATGTTTGGAGGGGAGAGAGAAAAAATATAGATGGCTGAAGGTAAGATCTAATTGACTTCGGACAAAGTACTTAGTGCAGGGGAAAATCTGGATATGTCAAAATGAGGAGCGTGAAAACTAAACAGGAAACTTTTCGCCTCTTAGTACAGCTGGGCCATGCGGTTTAATTGGCTTAATGTTTTACAGCCCTTTGAAACTGTAAAGTGCTATATATTATTATTGTTTTATTACATCCATTGCACTCACCTTGCAAGACTGAAGAGTTTTGAAGAGAGAGCAGAGATGTGTCCTTTTACTACCCAACTTCTCATTATGATGAGGAAGTGCTGGTAACAAAATTTAGAATTTAATGCCCACTTTGGTGTTCATTGATCCTCTCCACGCAAATCCGCATTTGACCCTGGCATTAGTGCTTTGCTTTTGATATGAAAACCAGCCACTAGCTCAGCAGAACTGGAGATCCAGTGAATAGTGCTGGAAATGGATTGGGAAAGTCTCCGTTGACATCTCTGCTCCACCACAACTTGTTGGCCCGACAGAGATGTAATGCTGCTGATCTCTCAGTCACAGTTAAGAGAACAGAAGCAGCCCACAGGCTCATATACTCCCTCTAGGGTGGCAACTTACACATCGCCAAAAAAGAGGACAAGAGGGAGTACCAATTTGCATAACGTTTTCATATGCTAATTTATATGTATCAATGCAAATTAAGAAATTACAATTATAATTTAAATACAAACGCATCACAGCTTACTATCGAAGAGAAGACTGACAGTTGACTGGGTGCCTGCTCAGTCTGAGTAACATCATGGTCCCTCCTCTCTCTTCTTATAGGTCTTTCTCTTTAAACTAGCCTTGGGCTGCCTTTATATTAAAGAAAAAACCTACAGTCATCCCATTGTGGAGCCTTTCCACATTTACAGCGGCGAACACATGACTGCTGAGAGGGGAAGCTTTTAATTTTCAAAGGTTCCATAGAACTCAATGAAACAGCGCCATCTAGTGGCTATTTTAATAGTGTAACATCCTGACTTAAGTATATAGCTCATTATTTCCGGTTCTTTTTGAGATGGAATAACCAAGAAATAACCTCTGTATGTGCCCTGGAGGTTCACAACGTCATCTAAAGGACCCGCAAACTTCCATGAGTGAGCAATCTCAATAGCAGGATAAAAGTTCTGTGTGAAGAAGCCCATGGACTGGACAGGCCTTCAAACAGACGACACCTTCAAATAAAGCAGGGTCCTCTGACACCTTTTCAAATAGAAGACTGTCCTCTGTGAAGTAGGTCACGTGGCCACTCTAAATGCCTCCCCCTTCTTACTCCCTTCTCTGCCATGAACCCCACACACAAAAACACACACAGATCTTTCCATGGTGGCTTTAACCATGGCTTAGCCACATTCTATTATACCTCACCCCCACCCCCCAGCCCCATTGCTACCTTGCTAATGAAAACCAGATTTTAACAAGGAATTGAAACCAGGGTTTGAAGCTGTTTGGAAACCCAATAAGGAGATGTGTTTAGCATTCGCCATTCGTTAGCGTGGGTAGTAGTAACACTACATTACAGTTAATGCCATAAGAAGAGCCATGTTGGACCAGACCAAGGGTCTATCTAGTTCAGCATTCTATTCACACAGTGGCCAACCAGCTGCCCACAGGAAACCCACAAGCAGTGCCAGCTCCAGGTTTTTGAGGGCTCTTGGGCAAGACACATCAATAGGCTCCCTCCCGCAATGAGTCTACCTTCTCACTGTCATTGTCACCAGCTGCTATTGCTCCTCATCTTTTTTCTCACCATTACTACTACTTGCTCACTTGACAGGCAGAGAGCCCGTGAGGAACTAGGCAGTGGCATCTACTGCTTTGCCTTCTCACCACCACCGTTGTTTGGGCGAGAGTGAGAGGCAGGTGAACAAGCAGGTTGCAATGGTGAAAAGGAGGCACAACTCCAGGGGGTTCCTGTTAATGGGCCCCTGCTGAGGTGTGGGCCTGCAGCAGAAGCCTGATTCTGCTTGCCCTTGATACCGGCCCTTCCTGTAGGGATGCCTGGGGCCTGGTTGTGCTGGGGTCGTTGCTGACGGTGTCACTTGGGCTTAGGAGACAGCAGCCATTCTACTAGCATAGTGTTAACTAGTGTACAAGGTTGCTGTGCCCATGTCTAAAAATATCTGTCTCAAGGATGCAAGATTGTTAACATTAGGAACAGTTACCAAAAACCAAAGCAGCAAAAGCAATACCACTCAATACAAGAAAATCACTCAGCCATGTTAGTCCACTAGAAAAAAAAAAGAGATACAGAAATAGTAACATTTTCCCCCTTATAAGTGGTCCGGAGCCTGGTCGGTCCTGTGGCTCCGGAACCACTGGAGCATTCTAAGGCCTCCTGTGAGGCCTTGGCAAGGCACTTTGCAGATAAAATTGATCGGATAAGGAGTGTTACTCCACTCGCTGTGGAAACAGTTAGTGAGCGAGAGGCGGCCTGTGGCAAACCGGTTTTGTGGGATCGGTTCCAGCTTCTTCCTTCTGATGAAGTGGACAAGGTGCTTTCATCTGTAAGGCCAACCACCTGCTTACTTGATCCTTGCCCATCTTGGTTCATTATGGGCTGCACAGAGAGACTGGGCGAGAGGATCAGGGCAGTGGTGAACACCTCCCTTGAGGAGGGAGTGATGCCATCAGCCCTCAAGGAGGCAGTGATAAGACCGCTCTTAAAGAAGCCCTCCTTGGATCCCCAAGTTCTGAACAACTTTCGCCCAGTCTCAAATCTGCCATTTTGGGGCAAGGTGATTGAGCGGGTGGTGGCGATGTAGTTGAAGGCACACTTGGAAGAAACCAATTATCTAGACCCATTTCAGTCGGGCTTCAGGCTTGGGCATGGGACAGACATGGCCTTGGTCGCCTTGGTGGATGATATGAGGAGGGCTCTGGATAGGGGTGAATGCTCCGTCCTTGTTCTCCTCTACCTCTCAGCGGCTTTTGATACCGTTGACCACGGTATCCTCCTGGACCGCCTGGAGGGGTTGGGCATTGGAGACACCGTATTGCGGTGGTTCCTGTCCTTCCTCTCCGGCAGGTACCAGAGGGTAGCACTGGGAGAGGAGGTTTCGGACCCGTGGACACTCACTTGTGGGGTGCCGTAGGGTTCCATCCTCTCCCCGATGCTGTTTAACATCTATGTGAAGCCACTGGGGGCTATCATCAGGAGGTTTGGGGTGCGGTGTCATAGTATGCGGATGACAAGCAGCTCTGCCTCTTGTTCAAATCTTCACCAAGGTTGGCCGTAGAATCCCTGTCCAAATGTCTGGAGACGGTGAGTGGCTGGATGGGGAGGAACAAGCTGAAGCTGAACCCTGACAAGACCAAGGTACTTTTGGTGGGAGACAAGAGGAGGCTGGGGGATGTTGACCTGGTGTTGAATGGGGTATGGCTACCCTTGAAAGACCAGGTCCACAGCCTGGGGGTCATTTTGGACTCCCAGCTGTCCATGGAGGCTCAGGTGTCAGCTGTGAGCCAGACAGCACTGTATAAACTCCATCTGATATGGCGGCTGCACCCCTCCCTTCCCAACCATCTGCTCCCATCGGTAGTACATGCCCTGGTCTCCTCTCGTTTAAACTACTGTAATGCGCTCTACGTGGGGTTACCCTTGAAGACAGTTCAGAAGCTGCAGCTGGTACAGAACGCGGCGGCTCGCCTGATTAAAGGCAGCCGCCGGCGAGATCACATCACTTCAGTGCTGAAGGAGTTGCACTGGTTACCAGTTGTTTTCCAAGCCAAATTCAAGGTGTTGGTTTTGACCTTTAAAACCCTATATGGTTCCGGCCCAGCCTATCTTAAGGAGCACCTCCAGCAACACCAGACAGGCTGCTCAACAAGATCAGCCTCGGATGGCCTTCTCTGTCCCATCAGCCAGGACTGCTAGACTGGTATGGACAAGGGAGACGGCCTTTTCTGTGGTGGCCCCCACTCTGTGGAAGTCCCTCCCTAAGGAACTCCGTCATGCCCCCTCTTTAATGAGCTTCTGCCGTGCATTAAAAATGTGGTTGTTCAGGCAGGCATTTGGGGTGGGTTAGGGTATTTTAGAAAATGTTTTTATTGTAGAATTTTATTGTTTAAACTGTTTTATGATATGTTGTGCATCGCCCAGAGTGGCTGGGTGACCAGCCAGATGAGCAATTAATAAATTTAATAAATAATAATAAAATAAATATAACAACCCCATGAGGAAGCCTGGGCCAATGTTATGTGAGAGGTCCAAGATTACTCAATGAAGTTCATGGCAAGCATGGATTTGAACCAAGGCCAAGTCTAATACTCACTACTAGTGATGCCACCGAATTTTATAATTAGTTTGCTCGTTGGTCAAAACTCACCTGTTCATAATGCTTACCTTTGTAGTGAGCCTGGATCAATGTATTACGAATTCACTATTAAGTATGGAATTGATTGTGAGCTTTGAAGCATGCGCAGTAAAGCAGTACACAGATTCTGCCCACCCTAAATTTTCAGTTGTCCTACCACCTAGAACGCCCCCCGGAATGCCCCTTTCCAGCTGTCCCACACTCCTCTTGCAAGCATGGAGGATGGGGCTGTTCCGTGCTGCCTCTGAGGCAGCGCGGAAGGGGGGGAGGTCAGTTCCCAATAAACCAGATACCCTATGGCCGTCTAGCTGCTGTCTAGCGGCCACAGGATTGCTCCCTCCAGGTCTCTCTAGTGCCATTAAAAATATTTCTTTAATGGGTTCATGTGTACCGTAATGAAGTCAGTGATAGCTTTACTGTCGGTTTCAACTGGAGGAGGGTTGAATCCAAAGAGATGACAGGAATACCTACTTATTTCATTGACTGTTTCTTGCCTTTTGAAAGAAACAATGGAGGAGGATCATGGAATCCCAGTATCTTGTGCAATTCAATGATATTTGATTATTATTTGCTTCCACGTTCTGAACAGAAAACCTACTACCAGGCTTGTCTATCTCAGTCATACTAAAGCTGAAGATTTTCATACATATGTATGCATAGCTTAAGTTTTTATGAGCATAATTTGGGCTTTTCAAAATAGTGACACAATAACAAAGCAAAATTGAGACATGCATGTAATTTGAATACTGATTTGGTTTCATCTTTTCTTTGTGCTGGCACTTTTGATGCTATTTTTCCTGCCTCCCTTCCATTTTTCTTCTACTCTACCTTTCTGATAAATAGATTGGGTAGTAAATAATCCACCATGTGGCTTCAGCTATGTTTAGCAAGTAAGCGGAGGGTGGAATCTCTCTATATAGAGCACCTTAAGGGAAATTTTCTTTTGGCTAATTTTGGAATTGATACTACTAGGTTTCAGAAAGTTCACATCGAAGGACTTGTAAAATGGTTCACCACTGTTGCACTTATGCAGTGAAGAAAGATGTAATAGTCCCTGGAGGACAATTCACAGTGAAGTCTTAATGCACAATGTGAAATATGTCTTCATACCTTCCCTTGCATATGGAATGTAACTCCTTTGGGGTTTATTTGTTACACGTATATCCCACCTTTCTTCCAAGAAGCCAAACATGGTTCTTCCCCATCCCACTTTATTTTTCACAACAACACTATGAGGTAGGTTGGTTGAGAGAGAGAATGACTGGTCCAAGATTGCCCAATGAGGTACATGGTGGAACGGGGATTTGAAGTGGGTCTACCCAGTTCTAGTCTGATACACAGATCACTACACCAGACTTCATTGTAGACTACTCTTTATTTATTTTAGGTATTTCAAATGCATCTTTCAGTGAGTTCCCAGGGTTTTTTACCTAGTCCAAATACAATAAACCATGGCTGGGGACTCCAATTCCCATCAGCCCCAGCCAGCATGGTCAGTTGTTAAGGATGGTGGGAACTGTAGTCCAACAACATCTGGGGGGCCAAAGTTTTCCCACCCTCTCAATAAACAAGCACATTAAAAACACGATTCTAAACATAGTTACGCAGAAATAATCCGCATGGAGTTGAATATGACCTAGTTCCAAGCAAATATCCTTAAGATAGTAGCCTTGATTACATTTCCCCTTTGTCACCACCAGTGAACTGTATGTATAAACAGATTCTTCTTCTAATCTAGCTTCTAATTCTTAGTCCTTTTGATCATGTCCATATAATGATGGATATATGTGCCAAAAAAGATTTCCATGTAATGTTTTTCTCCTTTGATGTCAGGGGACTTCTAGGATCTCGTCCAGGAATTCATGTCAAACCGCCATGAATTACCTGTACATCTCAACAGCTATTGTGTAATAGATTATGCTTCTGGAAGATGGCTGTGTCCTTTACTGATACGTTGCTACCAGGCAAATATGGCATCTGAGCTCCCAGTTCATTAATTCATTTAAATTGAAATCCCTTGAATTAAAGTTCATGTTGTTCCATTAGAGTTAATGCGACCATGTTGCCTTCATGCAATGAAACTAGTTTTCAGTAATTTATTAAAACTGCTTATTTTGGTGGAGTGTTACAGAAGGCCTTGTAGAGATTTAAGCCTTGTAGAACATTTTTGTAATGTATGCATATTTAAAGAATAGGTTGGATCCAGACTTAGTCATGCTTAGAGTAGACGCACTGAAATCAATGGGACAAGTTAGTCAAGACTAACTTAAGTCCCATTGGTTTCAATAGATCTAATCCATAGATTCGTATATACAAGGTGAAACAATTGGGGGTGGGGGGGGATCATTCTTAAAGCATGTGCCTAAATGTGAGGTTCAGGCAACAATAGCTCAGTGGTAGAGCACATGCTCCCATCTGCAAAAGCATCAATTCAACCCCCAACTGCTCCAGTTAAAAGGATATCAGGCAGAAGGGAGGATCATTGCCAGGTTTGAAGGGCCCTTGAGACAGGGTCGTCTGGTGGATCCCCTCCTACACTGGAAGGCCTTGACAGACTTACCTGATGGCAGTAGCAGGCCAGCAATGGTAGCAGCAGCAGCAGCAAGAAGTAGGGTAGAGTGGCCGTGTATCCTTTATAGAGGACAGTCTTCTGTTTAAACAGCCCTCTATTTAAAGGGCTGTCCAATCAGAGTCCAGTGTAAATATAAAGAACCCTAAGAAGGAAGAACACCTGGAGAGCAGACTGAGCAGACCGGCACCCATGTCACCTGGTCTCAGTCTCCCCCCTATGGTGAGATATGTCTTAATATGCACCTATGCATATAAACTAGGATTTGCAAATCTGTGCCCTCCGTTGTCCTCTTTTTTGGGGTGGTACATTAGTGGCCAAACCACAACTGGGTCGGCCATTTTAATTTGCCACAATGCTTGGAATGATGCTACATCAGGGGCATTTTGGGAAATCAGAATAGTGGCTCAGACCCAGATGCCCAACATGGGAGGCGAGCAGGGCAGGGCAGGCATCAGTGGTGCAGCTGTGAGCCCTGCTGGGGTGCCCAGCAGCTGCCCCAAACAGTCACTTGCTGACACTACGCCTGGCAGAAGGAGTAGGAAAAACGTCACCCTGTGCTGTTGCTGGTTAGGGTTGAAAGGTTGCTCTTTCCTGTCTCTAAAGATTTGCATCAGCATTCCTTCTCGAAATACCATAATAAAATCATCTTTTTGTTGTTGTTGAGCTGGAGCAAAGGCAGACAGAATGGGCTGGTTCACACAATCACCGCAGCTTGGCTTGCGTAAGCTGCGGCGCATGCCGTGCGCCATTTGCCTAATCACCCACACAGGTGCAGCTTGTTGTGTCATCTGAGCCCGGACAGCATGGCTTGCTGGAGGGGGAAACAACCCTCAAATAATCCGGCAACAGACCATGGGTTATTTGAGGTTGTTTCCCCTTCCAACAAGCCATACTGCCTGGGTTCAGGCAACACGACAAGCTGCAGCCACATGGGTGATTAGCCAATGGCACATGGCAGACACAGCAGCTTAAACAAGCCACTTGTTTAAGCCATGGTGATCGTGTGAACCAGGTCAGTACTTTCAGGACAGTCACAGCCAGTGCTATAGTGGAGAATTTTGAAGTGCAGGCATTCATCATGACAGTCCTCATAGCCATGCCTCCAAAGAGAGCCCCCAAATTCAGGCTGCTGTGTTGATTCATATCAGTGAACCACATCTCGCAGGTTTATCCCCACCAGGAGCAGGCCTTTTGTAAAGTGAATAGGCCTTACTTGCCCATTCAAGACCAAGCCACCCCAAGATACTTTGCACTACAACAGGGAACAATAAACTGTTGTTGGGAAGATTCATTTCCCCCCGACTCCTGTGAGAATTGCACCTAAGCTCAGAGGGAATGGGGAATTCTGAGGGGGGGGGGGTGATATGATGTCAGCATCCCTGCTAATTATAAAGTGCTGGTGCTGCATCCTTCCAAACTCTGGCTCCACTACAGCACTGGTCAGAATAGGTTTGTTGCCCCTAGTGTGAGCCCAGCTTCAGAACTTCCATGACAAAAATGTACACTCCAACAAGCTGAATGCTGGATTGGCAGTCAGACTTCTCCTATCATTGTGTATGGTGTGGACCATCCAACCTTTAAAAGAAAAAAACTTTTTTTAAAAAAAGCAGATGTGCATTTAATTGCATATATGTCCACATTTCATCTGACCAAATCACAAACATTTAAAAACCAGCTGTAAAGCTGCTCTGGGGATTGGAGGGGAGGTGGTCAATGAGGTAACTGGCATTAGCCAATAGGTGTCCTGCACAATTGATTTCCCCCTGGTTCAAGCTGTCCAAACTGGGAACTTTCAGAGCTTGTCCTGGGAGTGAAAAAGATATGTTTGTCTTGTCTTCTTTTTTTCGCATAGTGAGGGCATTTTCAAAGTACCCTCACTGCTTTAAAACAATTACGCTTGTCTTTACCCCTACAATAGTTAGTGTCAATTTCAATCTTTATTTACAGTCAACATACCATTAATACAACATATTAAATATACACATATTAATAAAATACATATTAGTAAAATGGAGGGATACAAAATCTGTTTAAAAAAAACTTAAACAGTAAATTAGTCTCCACAAGGAATATAATCAAACAGTCATAAGTGGTCTAGTGAGGATAACCAGATTCAAGAATTTAGCCACTTGCTCAATAATTAACTTATTGGTACCCTGGAGTAAAAAAAGAAAAAAGAAAAAGAAAGAAAAAGAAAAAGAAATGCAAGAAAGCAAAGTGGCTGTCTGATGAGGCTTTACAAGTAGCTGAGGAAAGAAGGGAAGCGAAAAGCAAGGGAGAAAGGGGAAGATATATCCAACTGAATGCAGAGTTCCAGAGAATAGCAAGGAGAGACAAGAAGGCCTTCTTAAATGAACAATGCAAAGAAATCGAGGAAAACAACAGAGTGGGAGAGACTAGAGATCTCTTCAAGAAAATCAGAGATCTCAAGGGAATGTTTTGTGCAAAGACGGGCATGATAAAGGACCAAGAAGGCAGGGATCTAACAGAAGCAGATGAGATTAAGAAGAGGTGGAAAGAATACACAGAAGAACTATACAGGAGAGATCTTAATGTCCCTGATAGCCATGATAGTGTGGTCAATGAACTTGAGCCGGACATCCTCGAGAGTGAAGTCAAGTGGGCTTTAGGAAGCATTACTAACAACAAAGCTAGCGGAGATGACAGTATTCCAGTTGAGCTATTTAAAATCCTAAAAGATGATGCTGTTAAGGTACTGCATTCAATATGCCAACAAATTTGGAA
The DNA here is from genome assembly GCF_057233095.1 of Heloderma suspectum. NCBI lineage: Eukaryota > Metazoa > Chordata > Lepidosauria > Squamata > Helodermatidae > Heloderma > Heloderma suspectum. Next base: position 289,330,037 of record NC_139461.1, on the reverse strand, counting down.
CACTCAACAGTGGCCACAAGACTGGAAAAGGTCAGTTTATATTCCAGTTCCAAAGAAGGGCAATGCAAAAGAGTGTTCAAACTACCATACAATTGGGCTCATTTCACATGCCAGCAAGGTTATGCTTAAAATCCTACAAGCTAAGCTTCAGCAGTATGCGAACTGAGAACTACCAGAAGTACAAGCTGGGTTTCGAAGAGGCAGAGGAACTAGAGATCAAATCGCCAACTTTCGCTGGATCATGGAGAAAGCAAGAGAATTCCAGAAAAACGTCTATTTCTGCTTCATTGACTACGCTAAAGCCTTTGATTGTGTGGATCACAACAAACTCCAGCAAATTCTTAAAGTGATGGGAGTACCAGACCACCTTACCTGTCTCCTGAGAAACCTGTATGAGGGTCAAGAAGCAACAGTAAGAACCAGACATGGAACAACCGATCGGTTCAAAATTGAGAAAGGAGTACGACAAGGCTGCATATTGTCGCCCTGCTTATTTAACTTATATGCAGAGTACATCATGAGAAACGCCGGGTTAGATGACTCACAGGTCGGAATTAAGATTGCCGGGAGAATTATCAACAACCTCAGATACGCAGATGATACCACCCTAATGGCAGAAAGCGAAGAGGATCTAAAGAGCCTCTTATTGAGGGTGAAAGTGGAGAGTGCAAAAGCTGGTTTGAAACTCAACATTAAGAAAACTAAGATCATGGCATCTGGCCCCATCACTTCCTGGCATATAGAAGGGGAAGAAATGGAAGCAGTGACAGATTTTATTTTCTTGGGCTCCAAGATCACCGCAGATGGTGACTGCAGTCATGAAATTAAAAGACGCTTGCAGCTTGGGAGGAAAGCTATGGCAAACCTAGACAGCATAGTAAGAAGCAGAGACATCACCTTGCCAACAAAGGTCCGTCTAATCAAAGCTATGGTTTTCCCAGTAATAATGTATGGCTGTGAGAGCTGGACTCTGAGGAAGGAAGGCTGAGCACCGAAGAATTGATGCTTTCAAACTGTGGTGCTGGAGAAGACTCTTACGAGTCCCCTGGCCTGCAAGGAGATCCAATCAGTCCATCCTAAAGGAAATCAACCCTGAGTGCTCATTGGAAGGACAGATACTGAAGCTGAAGCTCAAATATTTTTGCCACCTAATGCAAAGAGAAAACTCTCTGGAAAAGACTCTGATGCTGGGAAAGACTGAAGGCAAAAGGAGAAGGGGATGGCAGAGGATGAGATGGCTAGATAGCATCACTGATGCAATGAATATGGACTTGAGCACACTCTGGGAGAGAGCGCAGGACAGGAAGGCCTGGTGTGCTATGGTCCATGGGGTTACGAAGAGTCGGACATGACTGAACAACTGAACAACAACAACCCTGGAGTAACATAATCATAAGGGACTCAAAAGAGTGTCCAGGGAAGAATTGTGTGATGGGATATATTAGGTCTTTTCTAGCCTTTTGATAATAGCTACAGTGGAATAGAACATGCAAGATGGACTCCACCTTAACATTGTTACGGGGCAGCATCTGTTCTTCATTGGAGTTTTATTAAATCTGCCCTCTAATAATTTGGAGGGGAGAACACGAAATCTTGCCCACGAGAATGCTTTCCTGTATTTAGGAATAGTTAACCATTCTAAATACGGCATTCCATCTTTCCAGGGAGGCATGATAGACCCAGTAACTCAGGGGAACATAGTCCCCAAGCAGCTCCTTGGAGCTTCTGATAATCTGTGTCCTATCATCTCTGTTTAACGACCGATTTGGCATTTTCTAGGCCCAAAGATAACAGATAGGGAGGTGATAACCCTGCTGTGGTGACTTTTTGCACCACAGCCAGTAGTTAGCATGTGCTGCATACTGAAAACATCTGCTTTGGTATAACCAGTCATCAAAGTGAACCCTGTCTCAACTTGGGGTGGTAGGAGTGACGGGTCACTATTTAAAACTAACACCAGTCCCCATAGGATAGAGAGCTTAGAAGAGCTGCTACACCAGGTTTCCCCAACCTGGTGCCCTCCAGATGTGTTATAGTTGTAGTCCAACACATCTGGAGGGTACCAGATTGGGGAAGTCTGTGCTATATTCTTTCCACCCATTCCTCACTCCATTATCGTGGCGATCATGTGGCCCAGAAAGAGATCTATGGCTGTGCCCCGAAGCTACAGCCATCACGCTATCCCGCTCGCGCAAACTACATTTGCATGAAAAGTAGCAGTTAGCTAAGCTATTTGTGGATCAGCCAGTGTTATTTTAACATAGAGGGGTTTCCTCCCCCTGCCCTAAAAATGTAACGATACTTAATTTGCATTAGCTCAAGTGACATACAATAGATCATGCCATAATCGTGATTTATATCAGATGAACTGGCATAAATTCAACATTATAAATTAAGCCTATAAATGAAACTATTATTTTACAGGAATTACTGTAGTGGAAATGCTTAAGGACCCTCAAGTCAACCTTAGTCAAACCCACTATTTCGAGATGCATATTTTATGCCTGCCATAAATGCTTTGGTGAAAGCCCATAACCCACAAAAAAAGTCATTCGAAGTCTATTAATTATAATAATACTGCCCAGAAAAAATGCTACGAGGGCTTATTTTTGTGACATTACTCTTTGATTTGTTACTGCTTTAAATTATCTCTTTGTTGGCCTGGCAAGATTAACAATCATACTTTTGTCATTAAATATAAGGCGTTTTAAAGCCTGATCCACCTTCATTCTAATTGATATTGCTTTCATTTGGCAGATAGTGACCTGATTTATAATTTAAATATGCATCATTATATGCATCTCTTCTGTATAATGAAAATGCAGGGCTGCTCTCATCTTTCTCTGCAATGTTAACATCAAGGAAAAGTATCTTCCTTTCCCCCCTTTTTATACTTGGTGCCTAATTGAAAACTGTTCATTGAATTTCAACATGATAGAAAAGTCTTTTTATCTCTCAATTTGTCCATTAGCTATTATAATTGAAGTATCTGCTGCACAGCAGAATTGATATTGTTCTTGTTTAAATTCTGAATTTCTCTAAATCTTCCATGAGACATCTCTCCCCCCCCACACACACACACACACGCACACACGACATTAAGTAACAATACTGCCTAAATGGGACATTAGACTAGCTCTCCACATGTGTAAAGCTACACAAAGTAGGAAGTCATCTAATTTTGCTAAAGAACGTGTTGCATAATAATCTTAACAGCATGACCATAAGGTTTGCTAATTGCCACATCTGTTAAACAGCTGTCAGATGGTTGCCATATGCTACCATCAATATTACAACAGAGTACATTACAGGGAGTTTTATTGTGTTCCACTGTTATTTATTTCCTGTAGACATTACTACAGTCAGTGACATCTATTTATGTTAGAGCACTAATTATTTTCTAAAAGCTGTATGGCAGTCCAGCCGTTTCCCCTTTTTTCTCCATCCTACCCCCCACCCACCCACCCACAATAGCTTTCCTAAACCTTCATTTTAAAGTCTTTGTTTCAGCATCACTTGTGAGATTGGTATGTGATACTAATGTGAATTCCATAGTCAAATATTCTTCTGCCAATAGGTTTCTTATTTGTGAATGTGCTTTACATTAAAAAAAAAAAAAAAACATTACAAGGGGCAGTGGTGAAGTCTGTAGGATTTGCTTAATGAACTGATGGCAGCAATTCTCACACTTTGATCTGAGACATACTAGTGTGCTACAAGAAAAGTGCTGCTGTGCCATAAATTAATGAAAGGCACCAGACACGAAGATATTCACCACCTGCAAAAATGTGGCTATTGTTTCTCTATAGGAAGAACAACTCCTTTGGGTAGCAATTTCAATTCAAATCTTCTGACTTCCATTACGCCTTTGGTCTGTATGACAGTAACAAAAAAATTAAACATTTTAAAAAAAATGGCCTACTCTCATTCAGAAATAGTTCTGATCTTCCAATTATTCCTTTCACTGAAGGGTGGTGCACATCAGCAGAGGCTGGTGGCTCTGATTTTGGTGGGGGTGTGAATCCATTCTGGGTTTCAGTCAGAACCAGCCAGAACTCTAAAGGAGCTGTACAAGGCGCCGAACCCATTTTGGGTTCACAGTCCCACTGAAATCGGAGCCACCAGCCTCCACTGGTGTGCATGTTGCACTTACCATGAGGACTCCTTTCATAAATATGAAGGAGCCTGTGGGAAGGAGGACCAGCTGCACCAGGTGGACCCTGGGCCTGGTTCTGACCCTACCAAACAAACAGGTACTTAAGGCGGGGCTGCCAGAGGTAGCGGCTCGGCGTGGCGCCAAGTGCAACGCTAAGTGCGCACTTGGAGACGCATGGAGGAGCATATGAAGACCCACCCATCACCTTTCCAGAGATACCAGCAGCCAGAGATACCAGCAGCAAATAGTAGCAGCAGAGGGCAGCAGCTTCAAAGACCAGGAAGAAAGGGGCAAACGCAGATCTTAACTGCTCCTTCTTAGCTGCTGCTCTCTTTTATATTCTTTTATACTGTTGAACATTTTATACCCTAACATTTTAATATGTGCCTGGGAGGGCTATTGGGCAACTCAGGGTGTCAGGGAGGTGCCACTATAACTGTGGTCACGGGCAGGGGGAGGTATGGCGTTGGGGGATTAACAGGCCAGCTGAGGAGAAGAGGGGCTAGACACCTTACAGCTGTCCCCTCTTCTGGTTCTTCCCGCAAACTGATGGTTCCTGGCAGCCTTACCAGCTTGCCCTCGGGTCTGGTGGTGCTGCTGCTGAATGCCAGGTCAGTCCAAAATAAAATCTTCCTCATCCATGATTTGATTGTGGATGAGGGGGCTGACATGGTATGTATTACTGAGACCTGGGTGGGGGAACTGGGAGGGGTCACTCTCTCCCAGCTGTGCCCGCCTGGGTACTCAGTGCAGCACCAACATGGACTCAAGGGTCGGGGAGGAGGGGTTGCCGTGGTCTATAGGAATTCAACACCTCTCTCTAGGCTTCCTGCTCATTCGAGTGCATATCTTGAGTGTTTGTACCTTGTATTGGGTACCCGAGACGGATTAGGGATTCTGTTGGTGTACCGCCCACCCTGCTGCCCATCCAACTCCCTGCCTGAGCTGACAATGGTCCTGGGGGATCTCAACTTCCATGCCAAGGCCACTGTATCCGGGGTGGCTCAGGACTTCATGGCTGCCGTGACAACCATGGGGCTGTCCCAACATGTCAGCGGCCCAACACATATAAAAGGACACACACTTGATCTGGTTTTCTCAACTGCGCAGGAAGATAGTGATCTGAAAGTGGAAGAATTAACATCTGTCCCTTTGTCATGGTCAAATCACTTCCTGTTGAGGTTTAGACTCTTGGCAGCTTTCCCCCTCTGCAAGGGTGGGGGACCTATTAAAATGGTCCGCTCCCAGAGGCTAATGGATTTCAATGGATTCCAGAGGGCTCTGGGGGATATTCCTGCTGGTATGGCTGGTGCTCCTGTCGAAGCCCAGGTCGCTCTGTGGAATGCAGAGATGACTCGGGCGGTTGACATGATCGCGCCCAAGTGCCCCCTCCCTCTGAGCAGAGCCCGGCCAGGTCCTTGGTATACACCTGAGCTGAGGGCAATGAAGCAAGAGGGGAGATGGCTAGAATGCAGGTGGAGGAAAACTCGTGCTGAGTCTGACTGAACACAGGTAAGAGCTCACTATCGAGCCTATTCTGTGGCAGTGAGGGTGGCAAAGAGACAGTTCTTTTCCACCAGCATTACATCTTCTCACTGTCGCCCAGCGGAGCTTTTCCAAGTGGTTCATGGCCTGTTACATTCTGGGCCAGGGAGAGAGACGGTGGAACCCTCGGTAGCACGCTGTGACGAGTTTGCATGGCACTTTGAGGATAAAGTCGCTCAGATTCGTCATGAATTGGACACCACCATTAATGCAGTTCCATTGGTAGAGGCGTTCAGAGCACCGTCTGGTCCAGTTTTATTGGATGAGTTTCAGTTACTGAGGCCTGAGGATGCGGACAAGGTGCTTGGCCAAGTCCGATCGACCACTTGTGTGCTTGACCCTTGCCCTTCATGGCTTATTAAATCAAACAGGGAGGGGATGTCCAGCTGGGTCCAGGAGGTTGTAAATTCCTCCTTGAGAGAGGGAGTGGTGCTGTCCACTTTAAAAGAAGTGGTAATCAGACCACTCCTGAAAAAGCCTAACCAGGACCTGGAGGATGTTAACAATTATAGACCAGTGGTCAACGTCCCCTTCCTGGACAAGGTGCTTAAGCGGGTGGTTGCAGGACAACTCCAGGCACTCTAGAATGAAACGGATTCATTCTAGATCCATTTCAATTGGGCTTCAGGCCTGGTTTTGGAATGGAAACTGCCTTGGTCGCCCTGTGGGATGACCTCTGCTGGGAGATGGACAGGGGGAGTGTGACCCTGTTGATTCTCCTGGACCTCTCAGAGGCTTTTGATACCATCGACCATGGTATCCTTCTGGATAGGTTGTCTGGGTTGGGAGTTGGAGGCACTGCACTGCAGTAGTTCCGCTCCTACTTGGATGGCTGCTTCCAGAAGGTGGTGCTGGAGGATTATTGCTCTGTGCCATGGCAATTGTGCCATGGGGTTCCACAGAGCTCTATTTTATCCCTATGCTGTTTAACATCTACACTGTAACGCTAACGCTGGGGGAGGTTATCTGGAGGTGTGGGCTGAGATGCCATGAATATGCGGATAACACCCAGCTCTACTTCTCTTTTTCATCAAACCCAGGTGAGGCAGTGGCTGTTCTGAATCAATGCCTGGGCACAGTAATGGACTGGATGAGGGCCAATAAACTGAAACTCAATCGAGACAAGACGGAGGCACTGTTAGTGGGTGGTTTGTCTGCCCAGCTAGGTGATATTCAACCAGTTCTGGAGGGGATTGCACTCCCCCTAAAGGACCGCATTTGTAGTTTGGGGGTGCTCTTAGATCCAGAACTGTCACTTGAGGCTAGGGATGGCAGAGAATTCCTCCACGGACTCCAATGAGGCTGGATTCTAAGAATACGGCCCCCCCAGAGTCCGTGGCAGAACTGACCACCCCACCACCCCGCGAAGTCCGACCCACCCAGATCCTACCTCGCAGGCTGGCACCACCATCTCTGGATATGGCCGGGTCCATCCGCTCCCCCGTGCAGATGCAAAATGGCATCCGGCATAGCGGACGCCATTTGCATCCTTCCCTTTTTGCCGTGATAGGCTACGTAAATGTTTACGTAGCCTACCATAGTCAAGAGATGCATGCAAATGGCGTAGCAGACGCCATTTGCATGCCTCCCTTTGGCCGTGATAGGCTACGTAAAGATTTACATAGCCTATCATGGCAAAAAGGGAAGGACGCAAATGGTGTCTGCTATACCAGACGCCATTTGCGTCCGTAGACCAGCCGTGGCCGGAAGTCCAGCAGTGGCTGGCCCTGGCCGGCGGCTCCACAGACTCACCTTGTGTGTTACAGCCAAGGCAGAGATCACTTGCTGTTTTCAGTGAAATCCCCCTAGTGGTCCGGCATTCTGTTCCCACAGTGGCCAACCAGTATTAGCACCAGTGGCCAATAACAATTCTAGTATTATGAGAGAGGGAGAAAAATGTTCTGCACCGCAACATTTCGACACTGCAACATTCGTTTTGATGTCTGCACTTGCTACTCAAAATGGTGGTCTTGAGCCCATCCCCACAGGCAGATAAGGAGGCCACTTACCTATCACTTACCAAAAAAAAAGAGGAAATGCATCAGCAAATGAGGACAAATGAGGGCAGAGATTTGCATATGCTAATTTATATGTATAGCTGCAAACTCAGAAATAATTAATATGATTTAAATAGATAAATAATGCATCTCACCACAGAGGGGATGTCTGTGACCAGGTGACCTGTGTGTCTGCTCAGTCTGCTGTCCAGGTGCTAACTGTGGATGGGCAACTCCAAGGCCCCGGTTCCCCCTTTTTGTGTTTTTTTCTCTTTGAACTAGGGTTGGACTGGGGAGCCCTTCAAATAGACTGCATTCAGATGTTACAACAACCCAGGGTCCTTTTAAACCCTGGGTTGTTGTGAACAAAGGGGGAGGGAATGAGCCAGCTGGCTCCCACCATCTGATTGCTCTTGCTGGGGCTAAACAACCCAAGGAGGCCTGCGTTGTTTAGCTCGTCCTTGCAGTGGGAGCAACTGGGCAGCGGCGGTCAGCAGGCTTGCTCACTCTCACTTGGTTGACAGCAATGCAGGGTTTAAACACAACAACCCTGGGCTGTTGTGACATCCAAGTGTGCCCCTAGTGGAACACCTTCTAATTAAGGCTTGTCCTCCACTATCCCTTCAAATAGAGGATGCTCCTCTGAAAACCTCATCCTGCTCACTAGCAAGAGGCCACATCTGCAGTGTCCATCCAGCCTGCGATACCATCCTTACTGTGTCTCTTATTCTCAGGGCTGGCATCCACACCCAGCAACCTTAGACAGCACTGGGGTCCCAGTGCCCTGGCAGGGAGCATCGCTGAGACCTGCCCTGCACCCCCCCCCCTTTCCAGCAGCCCATCCCAGGATGGCTTGGAGCTGGAGTTTATATTAGTGCTGTGCCAAATCCTGACCCCTGTTTTCGGGAACTGTTTCTCTCCCTGCAAAAGAAGCATTGTTTTTTCTGCCTCTTTTGCAGGGAGGAGAAGGATTTTGGAGAATTTCCTCCATGGGGAGGAAGACAGGGTTTCCACATGAATTTTATAAGTGTAGGCGATTCTTGAGGGGTCTTCTTTCTATTTTTTTTTTTTTAAATACCATCTGCACTTGCAGGAGCCCTGGACTCTTTTCCAGCCAGGAGTTCTTCCTGAATGCCTATTGGAGAGGTCAAGGTCAAATGGTCTCCTGGGAATTCAGAAAGAATCCACATATTTTAAAAGGTATGTGGAAACCCTGTCCCCCTCCCCAAGGAGAAAATTCTCCAGAATTTTCACCTCTCCCAGCCTTTTGCGCCAGAGTTTTTATTCCCCACCCCCACCACCAACATGCCAAAAATGAAAGAATTGAAATTTTTGGCACAGCATTAATTTATATTTCCTCCATTGCCCGACAGTACCCTGATGTACAAAGGACATTTGATTATGTTGAGTCCTTATACCAACCTCTCCCAAGCTAGTGCCCTCTAGTCGTTTTGGACTACAACTCCCAGAATTCCTGTCCACTAGCATTGCTGGGGCTGATGGGAGTTGAAATCCAAACTATCTGGATGGCAGCTGCTTGAGGAAAGCCGGCTTATAATGTCTCCATGCCCCTTCATGGATCACTGCCTTGTTGTGGCGAAGGGGCTTGCGTAACTCAGTGAAGCCATAAGCTATGCCGTGCAGGGCCACCCAAGACGGACAGGTCATGGCAGAGAGTTCTGACAAAATGTGGTCCACTGGAGAAGGAAATGGCAACCCACTCCAGTATTCTTGCCAAGAAAACCCCATGGAACGTATCACAAGGCTAAAAGAGATGACGCCGGAAGATGAGCCCCTCAGGTCGGAAGGTGTCCAATATGCTACTGGGGAAGAGCAGAGGGTATTTCCAAGTAGCACCAGAAAGAGTGAAGCGGCTGGGCCAAACCCGAAAGGACACTCAGCTGTGGATGTGTCTGGTGGTGAAAAGAAAATCCGATGCTGTAAAGAACAATATTGTTTAGGAACCTGGAATGTCAGATCAATGAATCAAGGTAAGCTGGAGGTGGTCAAACATGAGATGGCAAGATTGAACATCGACATCTTGGGAATCAGCGAACTCAAATGGACAGGCATGGGCGAATTTAATTCAGGTGACCATCATATCTACTATTGTGGGCAAGAATCCCTTAGAAGAAATGGAGTAGCACTCATAGTCAACAAAAGGGTGGGAAAAGCAGTACTGGGGTACAATCTTAAAAATGATAGAATGATCTCAGTACGAATCCAAGGCAAACCATTCAACATCACAGTAATTCAAGTCTATGCCCCAACCACTGAGGCCGAAGAAGCTGAGGTTGATCGGTTCTATGAAGACCTACAACACCTTCTAGAACTAACACCAAAAAAAGATGTCCTCTTCATCATAGGGGATTGGAATGCTAAAGTAGGAAGTCAAGAAATCACCGGGATAACAGGCAGGCATGGCCTTGGTGTACAAAATGAAGCAGGACAAAAGCTAATAGAGTTTTGCCAAGAGAACATGCTGATCATAGCAAACACTCTTTTCCAACAGCCCAAGAGGCGACTCTACACATGGACATCACCAGATGGTCAATATCGAAATCAGATTGATTATGTCCTTTGCAGCCAAAGATGGAGAAGCTCCATACAGTCAGTCAAAACAAGACCTGGAGCTGACTGTGGCTCAGATCATGAGCTGCTTCTTGCAAAATTTCGGCTTAAATTGAAGAACGTCGGGAAAACCACTAAACCGTTCAGGTATGACCTAAATCATATCCCTGATGAATATACAGTGGAGGTGAGGAATAGATTTCAGGGATTAGACCTGATAGACAGAGTGCCTGAGGAACTATGGACGGAGGTCCGTAACATTGTTCAGGAGGCAGCAACGAAATCCGTCCCAAAGAAAAAGAAATGCAAGAAAGCCAAGTGGCTGTCTGATGAGGCTTTACAAGTAGCTCACGAAAGAAGGGAAGCGAAAAGCAAGGGAGAAAGGGGAAGATATACCCAACTGAATGCAGAGTTCCAGAGAATAGCAAGGAGAGACAAGAAGGCCTTCTTCAATGAACAATGCAAAGAAATCGAGGAAAACAATAGAATGGGAAAGAGTAGAGATCTCTTCAAGAAAATTGGAGATCTCAAGGGAACGTTTTGTGCAAAGACGGGCATGATAAAGGACAAAGAAGGCAGGGACCTAACAGAAGCAGATGAGATTAAGAAGAGGTGGCAAGAATACACAGAAGAACTATACAGGAAAGATTTGAATGTCCCTGATAGCCATGATAGTGCGGTCACTGAACTTGAGCCGGACATCCTAGAGAGTGAAGTCAAGTGGGCCTTAGGAAGCATTAGTAACAACAAAGCTAGCGGAGATGACAGTATTCCAGCCGAGCTATTTAAAATCCTAAAAGATGATGCTGTTAAAGTGCTGCATTCAATATGCCAACAAATCTGGAACACTCAACAGTGGCCACAAGACTGGAAAAGGTCAGTTTACATTCCAATTCCAAAGAAGGGCAACGCCAAAGAGTGTTCAAACTACCGCACAATTGCGCTCATTTCACATGCCAGCAAGGTGATGCTCAAAATCCTACAAGCTAGGCTTCAGCAGTATGCGAACCGAGAACTACCGGAAGTACAAGCTGGGTTTCGAAGAGGCAGAGGAACTAGAGATCAAATCGCCAACATTCGCTGCATCATGGAGAAAGCAAGAGAATTCCAGAAAAACGTCTATTTCTGCTTCATTGACTATGCTAAAGCCTTTGATTGTGTGGATCACAACAAACTGTGGCAAATTCTTAAAGTGATGGGAGTACCAGACCACCTTACCTGTCTCCTGAGAAACCTGTACGAGGGTCAAGAAGCAACAGTAAGAACCAGAGATGGAACAACCGATGGGTTCAAAATTGGGAAAGGAGTACGACAAGGCTGCATATTGTCACCCTGATTATTTAACTTATATGCAGAGTACATCATGAGAAATGCCGGGTTGGATGAATCAGAGGTCGGAATTAAGATTGCTGGGAGAATTATCAACAACCTCCGATATGCAGACGATACCACCCTAATGGCAGAAAGCGAAGAGGATCTCAAGAGCCTCTTGTTGAGGGTGAAAGAGGAGAGTGCAAAAGCTGGTTTGAAACTCAACATTAAAAAAACTAAGATCATGGCATCTGGCCCTATCACTTCCTGGCATATAGAAGGGGAAGAAATGGAAGCAGTGACAGATTTTACTTTCTTGGGCTCCAAGATCACCGCAGACGGCGACTGTAGCCATGAAATTAAAAGACGCTTGCTCCTTGGGAGGAAAGCTATGGCCAACCTAGACAGCATAGTAAGAAGCAGAGACATCACCTTGCCGACAAAGGTCTGTCTAATCAAAGCTATGGTTTCCCCAGTAGTAATGTATGGCTGTGAGAGCTGGACTATAAGGAAGGCTGAGCGCCGAAGAATTGATGCTTTCGAACTGTGGTGCTGGAGAAGACTCTTACGAGTGCCCTGGACTGCAAGGAGGTCAAATCAGTCCATCCTAAAGGAAATCAACCCTGAGTGCTCATTGGAAGGACAGATACTGAAGCTGAAGCTCCAATATTTTGGCCACCTAATGCGAAGAGAAAACTCCCTGGAAAAGACCCTGATGCTGGGAAAGACTGAAGGCAAAAGGAGAAGGGGACAGCAGAGGATGAGATGGCTAGATAGCATCATGGATGCAATGAATATGAACTTGAGCACGCTCCGGGAGAGAGCGCAGGACAGGAAGGCCTGGCGTGCTATGGTCCATGGGGTCACGAAGAGTCGGACACGACTGAACGACTGAACAACAATGTCTCCATGATGTACAAGGCAAAATGTGCACTGAGGCCCAAAGCCATGGTACATGGGAGATGCATAATTAAATCTCCTTACAGAAGGAAAGAAAGAAAGAAAGAAAGAAAGAAAGAAAGAAAGAAAGAAAGAAAGAATCATATAATCAGTTGTACTGAGGGACTCCTGTATTGGATTAGGGTGCTGGTTTTGCTAACCAGGTTGCAAAAAAAAAGATCATAGAATAGTATAGAATAGTAGGGTTGGAAGAGGCCTACAAGGCCATCGAGTCCAACCCCCTCGAGTCCAACCCCCAAGATCAATATTGTCCTCTTTCCTACCAAATGCCACCTTCAGGGAAGAGACAGTATCTCTTGGGGAAATGTATGGGGCAGGGGTGGGCAGAAGGTGGGTTTGGATCTACTGGTAGATACCAGTGTGATTTACAGTAAATTGGCAATGGTTTCTGACAGTTAATGCTTTAAGAGGTGTGATTATCCCCTGCTGTGAATACTTTTAAAACTAAGTTAAAAACTTTATTTATTCATTCATTTCATTTCTATACCGCCCAATAGCCGAAGCTCTTTATTTACAAAAGTATTTGATGCCTGGCATGTTGGTTTGGGGGTTTGTAGTTTAGATGTAGGGCTGCCATCAAGGGTAGGCACGACTGGACATCTGTCAAGGGTCCACAGCCCAGCAGGGGCCCACTGTAAAGAGCTCCGTGAAGTTGGTTCTCCTTTTCACCCTTGCAACCTGCTTGTTCACCTGCCTCTCACTCTGGCCCAGACAACGTTCGTGGTGAGAAGGAGAAGCAGGAGATGCCACTGCCCACTTGCTCACTGGCTCCCTGCCTGTCAAGCAAGCAAGTGGTCGCAATTATGAGGAAGAGGATGAGGAGTAATGGCAGCTGGTGACAATGGCGGTGAGAAGGAGGACTCTCTGGGGGAGGGGGCCATCGAGGGTGTCTTGCCCAAGGGCCTCAAAAACCAGGAGCCCGCACTGGCTAGATTATTATTGTTGTTGTATTTTAAATTGTTTGTGATATTCTTTGTGATAGTAGGATGTTATCTTCGTTTTCCTGGTATTTGTTTTATTAAGCTTGTAAACTGCTCTGTGCTCCTTGAAGAGTGAGATAGAAGAAAGTCAAATAAATAAATATAAACAATAGCAACATTTTTTTAAAAAAAGATTCTCCTAGACCCTGACCAAAACATAGGCTGATGAAATAAAGAAAACTTGGTGGGGGATAGGGACCAGGAATGAATTGTTGTGCAGAAGGGCTAAACTCAGTTCTGATTTAAAAATAAATTCCAGGGTGAGCAATTGTTCAGAGCCACCCAGTTCCTTCATGCGGTTTATTTCTTCCCTTGTCCTACCCTTCTGTTGCACCTGGCCCTGGTTTGTGGATCTTGGGTTTCTAGTAAAAAACTTAAATAGATCCTAGAAGCCTGTCATTTAGGATCATAGGAAGCTGCCTTATTCTGAGTCAGTCCGTTGGTCCATCTAGCCCAGTACTGTTGACACTGATTGGCAGCAGCTCTCCAGGGTTTCAGGCAGGAGTTTTTCCTACCCTACATTGAGATGCCAGAGATCAACCCTGGGACCTTCTACATGCAAAGCAGATGCTCTGCCACTGAGCTATGGCCCTTCTTCCAAGTTTGCCCACCACTATATGGTGAAAAAGTTAACATTTCCCCCCACCCCACTCCCTTGTGCTGCTGCCTAATTTAATTCCCCCTGCCCCTCCCTCATAGCTTTTATGCTCTCTCTCTCTCGCTCTCTCTCGCTCGCTCTCTCTCTCTCTCTCTCTTTTTTAACAACTCACGCACTGTGGTAGAGAAATGCTCTGCCTCTTATAGATATACAGTAAGGGTGCAATTCTATGTGTGATTAGAAAGGAAAAAAAGTCCTACACCTCCCAGCATTCCCCAACCAGCATGGCTGGCTGGGGAATACTGAGAGTTTTAAGACATTTTTCGGTCTGAAAATGCATAGGATTGCACCTTAAATATCAAGTAAGTATGCCACAATATAGTTTAATATGTTTGACCTTTCGTTTATGTTTTGGGTCTTCTTTTCTTAGTTTTTTAAAATGGTGTTCCCTTTCCCTCCAGTCTCCTATTGGAGCAAATCGTGTTACTTTTTTATTTGTTAAGTGTAGCTGCTTCAACGATTAACAAGAACAGTGAGATTGACAAAGTGCAGATGTGGCAAAATATACATGGTCTGATTTAATCTGAGTTGATAGGTGTCAGTGATCTGTATTATAAATAGTGTGTGAATCCAATATGATGTATTATTTATCTATTATAGATGCTTTTTTGTTTCATTAATAAACCTCAAAATCAGAGAGAAAGAGATCATTCAGATGAGGAGGAGATTTTTGACAGTAGGAAGTATGATGGTGTTTGCCAGCAATTGCTCAATTATTTCTTTATACATTTTTGTTTCTTTAAAACCTGTTTAATTTTAAACATCATGGTCAGGATTCAGACAGCTAGTTTCGCCGTGACCAACAACCACTGGAATTTTGTTTCTTCCCACCTACCTTTGAACAGCAAATCACCACAGCACATCCCAAACTGCTTTTGAAACACCCATGAATAGCTGCTGTTTTGACAAATGTGTCAAAAGTTCCTTTGGGCCTATCGCATTGTGTGATTTTTTGGATCTGCTTCCTTAGGCGCAGAATCCAACGGGGTGCTTCCACCCCGGGTGATTCTCTCCGCACCCTCCGCCCATTGTATTGCACAAGGGTGAGTTAGCGCTTCCGGGGCAACCCAAAACAAGCAGAAACACTCGTTTCTGGAAGAAGGCAAGTTGGCGAAGCTCACATGTGGGAGGCAGGTTGCGTGAAGCTCGCATGAGGGAGGCAAGTTGCGCAAAGCTCACATGAGGGAGGCAGGTTGCACGAAGCTCGCATGAGGGAGGCAGGTTGCGCGAAGCTCGCATGAGGGAGGCAGGTTGCGCGAAGCTCGCATGAGGGAGGCAGGTTGCGCGAAGCTCGCATGAGGGAGGCAGGTTGCGCGAAGCTCGCATGAGGGAGGCAGGTTAGCAAAGCTCACATAAGGGAGCTCCGCTGACTTGCCTCCTTCAAGAAATGAGCGTTTCCGCTCATTTCAGGGCTTCCCCTAGGAAGCACTAAATCTCACTTGCATAAGCAGCACAATGCAATCAGCGGGGCAGGAAAGAACTGGCGGGGCATAAGCACCCTGTTGGATACTTCCCCATATATAATTAATTATATATTATTATATATCATATATCATTTTAATCGATCCTGGATTGTCTTATGTTTATAGTTGTTTGCTTGAGATTGCTTGTTTGAAGTTGTTTTAGATATATGTTTTCTTGCATATATTGGCTGTTCATGTGTTTTGTTATGTAAATGGATTTTAATCTCTGTATACTGTATTTTTAATGTTTTTAATCTTTATAA
Organism: Heloderma suspectum; assembly: GCF_057233095.1. NCBI lineage: Eukaryota > Metazoa > Chordata > Lepidosauria > Squamata > Helodermatidae > Heloderma > Heloderma suspectum. The sequence goes on along the minus strand of NC_139461.1, from coordinate 289,314,133 downwards.
ACTGCCCAGAGAGCTTTGGCTGTTGGGTGGTATAGAAATGTAAGAAATAAATAGTAATAATTAACTGAAAACAAGATAACTCATTTCTCTTAGATGATATTTATAACCTTTTACAACTGTTGCAAGTACTGATTGAGACAGCATTTAATCTAGGGGTGGGCAAGTGGTGGGAGCTAGGGGGATGCATTGCTCCCCCCGGAACTCACCAGGGGGCACACCCCATCCTCATTGCCACTCCTGAACTACTTCCACAGCTGAAATTGCTGCTGCACTGGCCGTGGCAACACTCACAGCAATTTTGCAGGGCAACAAGGCGTGTGGGGAAGTGAGGGTGCACCTCCTTTGTAAGCAGAATCATGCTCCCAGAGAGTAGACAATACAGGGCTAGAGAGACTACTCGTCTAACCTGGCATATGGCAGCTCCCTCTGTTCCCATAAACATTATTCAGGGGTGTGCGACGTGCAGCCCGTTGGCTACATCAGGCCTCTCCTGGAAGTTTTTACAGCCCCCACTACTTCCAGGTCTCTGCTGCACTACCAGAACTCGGTGGCACGGCGGCTGCAGCAAAAAAGCGCCAATATTCCTTAAAAACAAGCTGTGAAGGGAACATGCACCTTGTTTTCAAGCAAAATTGTGCTCCTGAAAGCCTCCCATGAACACGATTTGGCTCAAAAACAAGGCTTGCACTCCTTGTGTGAAAGGAAAATCTCAGCTTTCTTTTCTTTTGCTTTTTGCAGTTGCACCACCTAATTTTGGCTGCAAACTCAGTGGTCCAGCTGCAGCAAAGGGCAGGTGTGTGGCTCCTGCTGGGGTCCAGGGGGGCAGTGCAGCCCCCAACCTCGAGACATTGCCCTCCCCCTGCCCATATTACAGCAGCAGTTAGTTTCCTCACATGCTAATACTATAACATTATAAGAACATAAATATTACTGCCATATTTTAAAGCAGGGATGGAGAACTTGCGTCCCTCCAGATGTTATTGGACTACAACTCCCATTGTCCCTGACAACTGGCCACGCTAAATGGGGCTGATTGGAGTTGGAGTCCATGAACATTTGGAGATCAACAGGTTGCCTACCTCTGCTTTAAAACATAAAGCATGGCAATAACAATTCACATTTGACATGATTAAAAGACCTGCCATGAACTCCACCCAAGTGTTTTTAATGCATCTTTAACTTTTAACTCACCAACTCCCAACAGCGACCTCAGTGGATGGCTTTCATCCCTCTGTGATTGTGCCACAACTCGTCGCAGGCATCTACCTGCCAAAATAGTTAAGCGGGGGGAATGCCCATACCTTGGTGGGGTTCTGCCGTGCCTGCACATTAATTCTGGTTCCTGTGAGGAAGCCGTGGGAGACCAGGGAAGGAGAAGAAGAACAGCTACCAGATGGTAGCAGCTAAGAAGGTTGTCCCATCAGCTTCCCACCTGACTCCAACTGGCTGAAGAGGATGAAGACAAGCAAGGAAAGGGTGCGTGCAGCTCCTTTTGAACTATGGCTGCCCATGGGACATCATTCCACATACGTTTAACATTTAAACCCATTAACTTCATTGAAACTCCCATTGAACAGTCCCTAGAAGAGTTTTAACACTGGCCTCTTCTATATTTTTCATGTCGTCGTAATTAACAGAGTATCACTTCAGCCTGCTTGTCAGCAAAAGCACTGAGGAAAGGCTCTGGAAAGACTCTTTGACCTTGTAAAGTGTGTGGCATGCACTCTCTCGCTCTCTCGCTCTCAGCCAGTGCATACACACAAACGCAAGCTCTGCTCCTCAGGGATAGCATCTCTCTTCTGGGCATAAAAGTTACATGAAAATACCAAGTGTCATCCTGTTATGATTCAGTCCTCTATTAATAAAGGCAGAAATATTATACTAGTTTTAGTGATATTTCATAGAATCATAGAATAGTAGGGTTGGAAGGGGCCTAACCAGACCATCGAGTCCAACCCCAGACCATCAAGTCCAACCCCAACAATTTAAAATCCTGCCATCCACAGGAACATAGGCAGCTGCCTTATATCAAGTCAGAACATTGATCTATCTAGCTTAGTACTGTCTACACCAGGGGTGTTGAACATCTTGCCCATGGGCCAAGTGTGGCCTGCCTGTGACCACAATTTGGCCTTCTAGGGTTCCTCGGATGGTCACACCCAACCCCTTTCCCCTGACCTCCAATCTTTTGGTGGTTTCCCATCTCTTGTGCAGTTTTTTCCCCATTTTGAAAGCTTGAAATACCTCTCCTAAGGCTTAGTTACAGGCAGTAAGTGCATTAAGCTAAAATAGGCTGGTATTTTTGTATTTTTGGCTCCACCCCTTTTGCCTTTGGCTTTGCCCAACACTGGAAAGAAACACACACACACACACACACACAGCTTCTCCAAAATTGAATTCAACCCTCAGGCTGAAGAGATTCAGTACCCATAGTTTCCACTGACTGGTAGCAGCTCTCTGGGTTTCAGACATGAGTCTTTCCCAGTCCTTCCTGGAGATCCTAGGGCTTGAGCCTAGAATCTTTTGCAACTTGATAGCACATCATGGAGCTATGTGTCACATTTCCCTTTGCCCCTGCTGTAAAACTTCAAAAGCCAAATCAAAACACAGACAGGAGACTTCAGTTCCAAGGCTTTTTAATCTACTTAATTCAATGGGTCATTCAGATGCTAATTGTCAGTGACCCAGGTACTTGCAGATGAGACTGGAGGACAGCCTGCAGAGGAAGAATCACAGGGGAACCTGCATGAGAGTGAGCAAGAGGCTAAAGGTCAGTCAAACAGAGGCGATGAAACCCAGGCCTACAAGAAGAAGAAGAGAAGAGTGGTAGTAGTGGGAGACTCCTTGCTGCGTGGGATCGAGACCCAAGTATGTCGCGAAGACCCGTGGACTCGCCAGGTATGTTGTCTCCCGGGAGGACAGATTAGAGACGTGACTGAAAGGTTGCCTGCACTCATAAAGCCCACTGACAGGTATCCCTTTCTTCTCATCCATGTGGGAACAAATGATACCGCCAAGCGGAGCTACGAAGAGATCACGTCAGACTTTGAAGCTTTGGGAAGGAAACTCAAGAACTTTGGGGCCCAGATAGTTTTCTCATCCATCCTTCCAGTAGTTAGAAGAGGGATAGAAAGGGAACGAAAAATACTCCGGGTGAATGACTGGCTACGAAGGTGGTGCCGACGAGAGAGATTTGGATTCTGGGACCACGGGCTATACTTCCTGGAAGATGGGCTGTTGGCTAGGGATGGGTTGCACCTCACAAAGGCTGGGAAGAATGTGTTTGGACACAGCATGAAGAACTTCATCAGGAGGGCTTTAAACTGAATCCTACGGGGAAGGGAGATGTAATGTTGGGGGTAACAATGGACGTAGGCGCATGCACTACAATGGAGAGAACAGCGCTGATAGCGCCCAATAATAGTCTTCAGACACATGTAGGAAGAAAGCCAGACTATGAAGCACATGGTCTTCGATGTCTATATACTAATGCCCAGAGTATGGGAAACAAACAGAATGAACTTGAACTCTTAATACAGGAGGGAAATTATGACTTGATAGGTATAACTGAGACTTGGTGGGATGACTCTCATGACTGGAATACAGCAGTTGAAGGATATAACTTGTTCAAAAAGAACAGGAGGAACAGAAAGGGAGGCGGGGTTGCACTGTATGTGAAAAATACATATCTCTGCACAGAAATACAGGAGGAGGAGCTTGGTAGCCCCATCGAGAGCATCTGGGTTGAAATAAATGGAGCAAAGAATAAAAGGAACCTGGTGGTCGGAGTCTACTACCGGCCACCCAATCAAGGAGAAGCCAAGGATGAAACTTTTGAAAAGCAAATAGCCAATGTTTTAAGGAAGCATGATGTAGTAGTAATGGGGGACTTCAATTTCCCCGATATTTGTTGGGAGACAAATTCTGCAAAACATGGCCCCTCCAGGAAATTCCTGACTTGTGTGGCGGATAACTTCCTCCTACAGAAAGTAGAGGAAGGAACTAGAGGATCGGCTATCCTTGACTTGATCCTAACCAACAGAGATGACTTAGTGGATAAAGTAGCAGTTACAGGAACTCTGGGGGAAAGCGACCATGTTGTACTTGAGTTCTTGGTTCTAAGGGAAGCAAAAGCCGAGTGTACTCAAACGCGTACCCTGGATTTTAGGAAAGCTGATTTTAATAAACTCAGAACAATGATCAGTAAGGTCCCATGGCAAACAATGCTAGCGAGAAAAGGAGTCCAAGATGGGTGGGAACTTTTAAAAAAGGAAATTCTCAAGGCACAATCACAAACAATTCCAACAAGAAGAAAAGGTGGAAGACAACAGAAGAAGCCAATGTGGCTTCACAAAAAGCTTAGGGATGACCTGAAAACAAAAAAGGACACATATAAGAAGTGGAAAGAAGGCCAAGTAACAAAGGAAGAGTACAGGCAGGTAGCACAGAATTGCAGGGATGGCGTCAGGAAGGCTAAAGCGGAGAACGAGGTGAGGTTAGCGAGGGATGCTAAAAACAACAAAAAGGCTTTCTTCAGCTACGTGCATAGTAAAAGGCAGAGGAAAGAAATGGTTGTTCAGCTATTAAATAAGGATGGCAAAATGATAACAGATGACAAAGAAAAGGCAGAGGTGCTCAATTCCTACTTTGGCTCAGTCTTCTCCCAAAAGAGGGTCTATGACCCCCCTGGCAAAGGCGAAGTACAGGCTGAAGGGGCAGGATTGCAGCTTGAGATCGACAGGCATATGGTCAAGGAACACCTCATTACTTTGAATGAGTTCAAATCTCCAGGGCCAGATGAACTGCATCCTAGAGTAATAAAGGAACTGGCAGAAGAACTCTCAGAACCGCTGTCTATTCTCTTTGAGAAATCATGGAGGACCGGGGAAGTGCCAGATGACTGGAGGAGGGCTAACGTTGTCCCTATCTTCAAAAAGGGTAAAAAGGAGGAACCTGGGAACTACAGACCAGTCAGTCTGACATCAATCCCTGGGAAAATTCTGGAGCAGATCATAAAGCAATCCATCTGGAAGCACCTTGACAACAATGCCGTGATTACTCGAAGCCAACATGGATTTGTCAAAAACAAGTCCTGCCAGACAAATCTGATCTCATTTTTTGATCAAGTCACCTCCCTTGTAGACCGTGGGAATGCTGTAGACATCATATACCTCGACTTCAGCAAAGCTTTTGACAAAGTGCCCCATGATATCCTGATGAGCAAACTTGCTCGAAGTGGGCTAGATGAAACAACGATCATGTGGATCCACAGTTGGCTACAGAATCGGACTCAAAGAGTGCTTATCAATGGGACCTTCTCAAGCTGGGGAGAGGTAACGAGCGGGGTACCGCAGGGCTCAGTCCTGGGCCCAGTGCTCTTCAACATTTTTATTAATGACTTGGAGGAGGAGGTGCAGGGAATGCTGATCAAATTTGCAGATGACACAAAATTGGGAGGGATAGCTAATACTTTGGAAGACAGAAACAAAATTCAAAGTGATCTGGATAGACTGGAGTGCTGGGCAGAAAACAACAGAATGGCATTTAATAGGGACAAATGCCAAGTTCTGCACCTAGGAAAAAGAAACCAAATGCACAGTTACAAGATGGGGGATACGTGGCTCAACCACACTACGAGCGAGAAGGATCTTGGAATTGTCGTCGATCACAAGCTGAATATGAGCCAACAATGTGATGTGGCTGCAAAAAAGGCAAATGCTATTTTGGGCTGCATTAATAGAAGCATCGCTTCCAAATCCCGGGAAGTACTAGTTCCCCTCTACTCAGCACTGGTTAGGCCTCATCTGGAGTACTGTGTCCAGTTCTGGGCACCACACTTTAAGAAGGATGCAGACAAGCTGGAGAGGGTTCAAAGGAGGGCAACAAAGATGATCAGGGGACTGGAAACAAAGCCCTATGAAGAGAGACTGAAAGAACTGGGCATGTTTAGCCTTGAGAAGAGAAGACTGAGGGGAGATATGATAGCACTCTTCAAGTACTTGAAAGGTTGTCACAGAGAAGAAGGCCAGGATCTCTTCTTGATCATCCCAGAGTGCAGGACACGGAATAATGGGCTCAAGTTACAGGAAGCCAGATTCCGGCTGAACATCAGGAAAAACTTCCTGAGTGTCAGAGCAATACGGCAATGGAACCAATTACCTGGGGAGGTGGTGGGCTCTCCCACACTGGAGGCCTTTAAGACGAGGCTGGACAGCCATTTGTCAGGGATGCTCTGACTTGGATTCCTGCATTGAGCAGGGGGTTGGACTCGATGGCCTTGTAGGCCCCTTCCAACCCTACTATTCTATGATTCTATGATTCTATGACCCACAGTCTACAAAGGAAATACCTTCAGGGAGTTCAAAGGAAAACCACAAAAGTTGCCCACTGTTTGAGGAACAGGTGAGCTTGCTGTCCTAACTTAAGGGGTGGGGTGGGGGATCTGCCTCTATCTCATGAGAACTCTAAGCGCAGCTGTTCCCACTGGGCCAATTGGGCAGATCACCTAAGCTCCGCCTCTGCCATTTCTCTCTTGTCTCTGCGTCTCGTGTCTAAGAATTCAGGCTCTACCAGCCCCCCTTCTCCCTGTTCGCTATCTCTCACAGAGATGGGTGAAGAGGGGCCCTCTCCAACCAGCTGTGCTTTTGAAGTTTGAGGAGTAGGCCTCTCTATCTCTGTCCAGGCCTGGGAAATTTCCTCCCCCACGTTTTGTGGTTCCTCTTCAGACTCTGAGCTACTCTGCCAATTGCCATGCTCAGGGGCAACCCTGACATCATGGCCCTTCTCCAGAGCAGAGGTCAAGTGTTTCCTGAACAATGTCATGCCACTCCTGAACTGTCTAGGGCAAATCCAATTAAGCTAAATGGTGGGAGATTCAGGACAGACAAAAGGAAGGGCTTCTTCACACATGCATAGTTAAACTATGGAATTTGCTTCCACAAGATGTAATGATAGCTGCCAACGTGGATGGCTTTAAAAGGGACCTAGACAAATTCTGGGGCAATAGGGCTATCAGTGGTTATTTATTATGATGGCTATATATTACCCCCAGTATCGGAGGCAGTATGCCTCTGTATATCAATTGCTGGGGAACACAAGTGGGAGGGTGCTGTTGCACTCATGTCCTGCTTCTCATAGGTATCTGGTTGACTACGGTGGGAACGAATATGGACCAAAGGGACCTTTGGTCTTATTCAGCACATCTCTTCTAATGTTCTTCTGTGAGTGCAACTCTGTTAGACAAACCAGAGGCTGGGGCAGGTGAGGTCCAAAAGAAGAGAATATGTGAGTTGGATTAAGAAAGGGAAAGCTATACACCCAACTGTAATCTGTGGAGAGCTTTCCTCGGCACAATTTAAATTGTTTTTCTGGTGTTCAACAGGGAACAAAAGGGCATGCAAAGATTCAGCATGCATTTGGCTTTGTTCCTGACCAGCCGAGTTCTTCAGCTTTGCTTAGTATAGAGAGAGTAGCCATATGCTGAAATCATTTGCAAAGGCAGACGTGGATGCCCACTATAAAGTGATATCAAAGAGCAAACATGTGCATTTACTCTCAAAGGGATGTAATGAACTGTCCAATCATCAAAAACTGCTACAGCTCTATGCTGTTGGAAAGAACAGGGATGGGGGAGACATTTGTTCAACTCACATTTTAATTTTTCATTTGAACGCGAAACTACTTCATTTGCTCTTCCCGAACCAATACATGAATCAAAATGCAATTAGCCTTTGGCATTTGCACTTCTCCAGATCTTATGATTTGCAGTTCTTTGATCAAAAATATGTACAAAAGATGCGTATGTTAGGGGCAAAGTGTGCAGAAAAATGTATACGGTAGTGTAAATAATATACAAAATACATGAGGTATGGGGAAATTGATTGCAAAATGTGCACATGTAGGCAAAATTGACTAAAAAATTGAATAAATGAGGGGAAATGCACACAAAAATGCACGCACGTGTTTGGGTGGACTTCAACAACAAAAATGAACTGAAATGGGCTGAAACAAACTTGAGACTAGAAAAAGGAGAAACCAAAATGGATACATTCATCCATCCCTTCTTACAAAAGCCACGGCAGAGAAGGATCATGTGCAAATAGCTGCTTAGGATCTGATCATCAGTCCCTAATTAGTGTTGAATCATGGTGGATAAAACTTGCAGGTCCCACTCCGCACATTTCATCAAAAGCTTTATTTCTGTTGTAAGAGGTCTAATTCTTATGCGTATCCCAGTTTAGCATAATTATTAAAACACAGGGTGTTTGTTCAAGGGTTGGTTTGGGTTTTTTTTTTCTTTCTTCCATTTTTTCACTCTTCTTATTTCTCCTCTAATGAGAGTTGATGGGGGGGGGAGGGGGGAGAAGCACAAGAATCCCATCTAGACTTGAACTTGTGACCCTTTTAATTAGTGAAATAGTGCATTGACACAAGGCTTACAACACTGCCTCGCATTAGGATATGGGGTTTATTATGATTTAAGGTGGGCTTGATGACACTTGGTAAAGCTCACAGCAACCGCGAATTGTCAAGTTGAAGTTAAGGAAACAGATGTTCAATCAGAAGCAGGCAGATTAAGCTGGCTACTCAGATTAAGCAATCGTAAACTTGTGTTTGCTGATATGAACCGTTTGTCCTCTCCAATGTTGACAAGAAATATATTTAAAAGATGTGTATGCCAAATTTTCAGAAACCACCATAGGCAGAAATGCAAAATATTGTACTTTCAGTCTGCATTCTGAAATGCTGACTCTTAAGTGTAATGTAACTTTTTCAATTTTGTTCTCTTTTTCCAGCAAAGAATTTAGGGGCCAATGCAATCACATTCTCTGTAGTGGCATCAGAAGAACCATAATCCTGAGATATTAATAGCAAGATCCGCTAGGCAGAAGAAATCCATAGTTTCTGTTTAGAACTGTAGTTCTCAACTGTCATGGCCTGGGACCGACAGCCCTCTGAGAGTGAGGTTTCTAGTGGCACTGACTCTGAGGAGGAGTCAGAACCAGTTCCTGGACCTTCACAAATGGAGTCCTGCAGTTTGGATCCTGCACCCTATCCTCTTGATCTCCAGGAGGCACCGCTGTTCTCTGACTCTGAGGAGTGAATCTCAGAACTCCACCAGTGAGCTTTCCCTAACAAGCTTTTCACTTCCCAGACCCTCACCACCAAGAAGAAGCCAGAGACTGCATGGCCCTTCAAGTAAAACAGATGCAACCCTTGAGGAGGTGGAGCTCCCAGAGAGACTATCGTGTCAGGGATGAGTCCAAGTGCCTTGAGATTTCTGACAGCTCCGGTTCTGAATTAGAGTTGGAACAGTTAGATCAGAGGCCGGGGGAGGGAACCTCCCTAGTGAGCCAAGATGCTGGGAGAGGGCTTGTGGGGCTGGGTGGGGGTGGGGCTGAAGAACTTGACAAGCAGATGGCCCCTCCCTCCACCATAAGAACTCAAGTTTCCAAGGAAGAGGAGGAAGAGGGACATGACTTGAGAGACACTAAGGCATGTCATAAAGCCAAGTGGGAAAAGTTAGGGGCAGGGCTCAGATGCTCAGCCAGGATAGTCACCCTTAGAAGCCATCATAGGAGGGAGCCACCCTAATGGAGGGGCATCACTGTGAAGCAAGTCTGGCCATGAGGTTCATGCCCAAACTGTAGGCAACTCTAGTAAGGATTGCAGATTAGTGTTTTAGGAGCCAGAGGCAGTCTGAGAGTGTTCCTAGAATCTGCATTTATAAAGAGGCCAGTTCTTAGCAAAATACATTAGTGACAGGCTGAAGCCTGTCTCTGTGTGGCGTGGATTGCAAAGGGGGAAGGACGATCCACATCTGACATCTCCTGGCCTGGCTATAAAACTCTGCCAGTTGTTCTAAGCTGGTGCTGGGGCAACCTGTCAATATTCTAGCTTCAGGATTACTCTCTGTGGTCCTAAACTCTCCAAATTCTGGGGCTGGTACCTGTAGTGCTAAAATTAAGGCTGTGCAGGGATTCCCTGACCCACTCCAGAGGCTGAATCAGCCCTGATCCACCACGGGCCAATCCAGAGCCAGGCCAACCTGCTTCAGCCTCCATATCTGAAGTGAGATCTGACAGCTGAAGCGACCCCCATGCCCATCTGTGCAGGCCCATGCCGACACCCACCCCCGCCCAGCCCCACAAGCCCACACCTACCCCACACCTAGCCACACAAGCCCCCTGTTCCTCCTTACTTGGACCTGTGGGGAGCACCCACACCCACAGCCACCACCATCTTCGAGGGAGTCACCGTTTCTTTTAAAACAGTAAATGGTGCATAGATTGCTGCTGTAAAGGGGCCATCTACACAATATTAGAGGCATAAATGGCCCATTTACACCTGTAATATTATTATTTTATTTATTATTTATTTATTTATTTATTATTTACAATATTTATATACCGCTCCTCATCAGAAGATTTCGAAGCAGTGAACAACAGAAGAATAAAACACTGGTTAAAAGAGTTTTAAAAAGTTAAAACATTTTTAAAAAGACAAATCCCAATGAAGTGGAATTCAACACCCCACGGCTGGTCATGCAAGGAAGGCCTCTTGAAAGAACAACATCTTCAGGAGGCGCCAGAAAGAACACAATGTTGGTGCCTGCCTGACCTCTAAAGGCAGGGAATTCCATAGGAAGGGGGCCACCACACTGAAGGCTCTTCTCCTATTGGACTCCAACCGGGCCATAGGTCCATGTGGAACCACCAGAAACATGCCCTCTCATGACCTCAATGACCTGGCAGGTTGGTAGGGAAGGAAGCGCTCTCTCAAGTATCCTGGTCCCAAGTTGTTTAGGGCTTTGTACACTAGTACTAATACCTTAAACCTGGCCCGGTAGTGAATAGGCAGCCAGTGCAGTTCCCTCAGCAAAGGAGTTACACGCTGAAAAGGGGCAGCTCCCGACAACAGCCGAGCTGCCGCATTCTGCACTAGCTCCAGCTTCCAGACCAGCCTTAAGGGCAGCCCCACATAGAGCGCATTGCAGGAATCCAGTCTTGAGGTTACTAATGCCTGTACCACCGTGGTCAAGCTATCCCTGTCCAGGAGAGACTGTAGCTGGCGAACCAGCCGAAGCTGGGAAAAGGCACTCCGAGCCGCCGCGACCACTTGGGCCTCCAGCGACAATGATGGATCTAGGAGCACCCCCAGACTACAGACCTGATCTTTCAAAGGGAGTGCAACCCCATCCAGAACAGGCAATGAGCCTATCTCCTGGACCCGGGAACCACTCACCCACAGGGCTTCCGTCTTGCCAGGATTCAGCTTCAGTTTATTGGCCCTTATCCAGCTCATCTCTGAGTCTAGGCACTGATTCAGGACTTGCACAGCCTCTCCTGATTCAGATGTCACAGGGAGATAGACCTGCATGTCATCAGCATACTGATGGCATTTAACTCCAAATCCCCTAATGACCGCTCCCAGCGGCTTCATATAGATATTAAACAACATTGGGGACAGGATGGTACCCTGCGGCACCCCATAGCTCAATTGCCAAGGGGCCAAGGAATAGTCACCCAGTGTTACTCTCTGAAATTGGCCCCATAGGTAGGACTGGAACCACTGTAGCACAGTGCCTAGTTGCCCCATTTACAGCCACAATCTACACACCATTTACTCACCAGAAGAAGAAGAGTTGCCATGACAACTCCCTCCAAGACGGCAACAGCTGTGGGAGCTTTCCACGGGTCTAAGTAAGGAGCAGGGGGCTCATGTGGCTGGGCCGACAGCTACCCAGATCAGGCCGAAGCAGCCCGAAACATTCCAGAACTAGACCACTTTGGCCCGAATCACCCCAATGTGTTTCAGGATTTGGGCCAAAGTGGCGCACAGCCCTAGCTAAAACTGCTCTTGTTCCCATCACCTATCCCACATCATGCCTCCTGGCCTGTGCTGTTGCCAAGAGCAGGTGATGGAATTGCAGATGGAGGACACCAACATGGCAAAAGTTACTCTGCAAACCTCAAGGAAGACTGTGAGAATCAACAGCCAATCCAGTGAGGCAGGAGAGAGAGAGAGAGAGAGAGAGATGGCTTTCAAAACCTAAATCGTAGTGCAATGAGAGTCTCTGGCAGTGATTGGCTCAGACAACCTAGAGTCATGGAATGGCACTGCAGGCAGAGATGTCCCTGTTGGCCGTTGATTGAGCTGCTCCCATGCTACAGAAGGCCAAAGCAGGCAGAAGAAGGGGCTAGAGATGGAAAGGATAAAAAAGATAACAAGTGCCTCAAACGGAAGGGGCTAAAACAGAAAACAGAGAGAAATCCGAGAGTGGAAGGAAAACTAAAGGGAAGAACAGGCAGAGAAGAAGGATGCACAGGATAGCTTAAGCACACACATACTGACTGGAGATAACCGGTCACATCTTGGGCTGCAAGCCTCTAGTAGAATGGTGACATTTGTGGAAAGGTGATATATAAATGTTCTAAATAAATAAATAAAATACCCCATTTTGTAAATGCAAGACTATTCATCCCTGTAACAGGATTAAAGCTATGGTTTTCCCAGTAGTAATGTATGGCTGTGAGAGCTGGACTCTGAGGAAGGAAGGCTGAGCGCCGAAGAATTGATGCTTTCGAACTGTGGTGTTCACAGATAGGGATTAATTCCCTGTCTCCTGACTATCACTTTCCGCAAATCACCTTCTTCCAATCATAGAAGAAAACCAGTTGTTGGACTTCCAACAGGCAAGGTGGTCACAGTGCATGTAATTCCAGCCTAGGGTTGCAGACCTAAACACTCTTTGTGTCTTTGCTCATCTCCTGCTTGGCTGTGCAGGATTCCAATACATCCTACAGTAGTATGCCTTTTTTTCTCTCTCTGTGAGTATCTAATACTGTTTTTAGCCATTTCAGTTATGTGATTTCCTTATCTGTCTACCTCAGAGAGTGCCTTTACAAGACTTTATAAACAGCTGCTAAGTTTTATCGGCCTGTCATTTGGGTTTTCATTATGCCAGATAACAATCTTCCTCATATCTTATGAGAAGATAGAATGTGATTGTTTTTTTTTAAGACAGAGAGAAGAAGAGGGGGGGGGTTGAAAAGACAATCAAGTCAACATTGTCCTTTGCTTCATCATCTGTAACCTCACCAATGTCAACACAGTTGTGGCCGTCTTTTATTCTTGCTGTAATCCAAAGGAAAACTTATCATTCTCATTACTTTTGTACTCAAAGTGATCTACTCATTTATTTATTTATTTGTTCCCCTCCCAACAGCATATGCTGCATTGGGGCTTCTTATCTGGAATGCAGCAATATCTGGCCTCAGTTTTGCTTAGTCCTGACTGCTCTGTAGCTTTCACAGATGGAAGGAAAAGAAGGGGGAGAGGCAATTGTCAACAGTTCTCCCTTTTGAATATGGATAGCTATTACTCATGTAATTTGACAGTTCTTGACTCACAGCTGTATAATGGCAGCAAAATGGTAAGAATTTCAGCAGCCTCACTTCTGTCTTACTTCAAGATAAGCTTATCAACTGTAGCCTGAATCCCTGTAGCTTATGAGTAGATGAAAACTCATGTCATGTTGAACTGCTCCTTAGATACTTAAGTTTTGACTATTGCCTTTTTTGCATGCTTATAATATATTTACTCTTTGTAATCTCTGTAGCCTTCAACAGATATTTCCCCCTGTATACACATCATCACTGCTGTGTAACTAATAGGTCTAGAGCACGTCCTCCAAATATACTAATCTGGCTGGTGGGATCCTAATTTCCTTGCTCTGGAACCAGATCTTGCCTATTATATACTTCATTTGCCTGGCTCTTTATTGAATAACATAAGCAAAAGATGAACCCCTGCCATGAGGAACTCACAATATGTGTGCGTGGGGGGGTGGGGGGGAATGACAAGGCAGAGAAAAGGCAAGGGTAAACAAAGCATGACTTCAATGTGCAAACAGATCAGTAACACATACAAGGCTTCATTTTAATTGGGGCTGAGGGTTACAGGTAGGGATACTGGAGAAATCCGCAATGGAATCAAATGGGTTTGGATTCTTATGAATGTGAGCCATAGATTCCACAGCAGACCAGCTTTTTCCCAGTCAGTCAGATTCCACAAACTTGTGGACTGTTTTTCTAACTTTCCCAAATTTTGCGCAAATTTAGTAATAGTAAAATATGCATTAAAAGAAAAAAAACCAGCCATAAATGTACATTTCCCTCACAGGCTAAAGCATGAAAATGTGCTTCACTCTTTTTGGCGCTACTTGGAAATTCCCTCTGCTCTTCCCCAGTAGTATATTGGACACCTTCCAACCTGAGGGGCTCATCTTCCGGTGTCATATCTTTTAGCCTTGTGATACGTTCCATGGGGTTTTCTTGGCAAGAATACTGGAGTGGGTTGCCATTTCCTTCTCCAGTGGACCACATTTTTTCAGAACTCTCTGCCATGACCTGTCCATCTTGGGTGGCCCTGCATGGCATAGCTTATGGCTTCACTGAGTTACGCAAGCCCCTTCGCCACAACAAGGCAGTGATCCATGAAGGGGAGGGCAAGCTATACATTCATAAATGAATGAATCAGTAAACAAGTAAATACAATCCAACTATTTATTTATTCATTAAAAACATGTATATCCTTCCTTTCTGTGTTTAAAAAAAGACCTCCCAAGGCAACTAACAAATCTTGCAAACTTTACAGCCAATCAAAAGCCATTCAAAGAGCTGCCAAACCACAGGTCAAAGATAAAATCAGCCAGGATACGAACTGTTCTTAAGGCCCCTTGTCAAATGCTCAAAATAAGAGCACAACTTTCCCACATGGCCGAAGGCCAGCAGCGAAGCCAAATGGATCCCTCTTAGGTGGGCATTCCATAACAGTGGTGTCACAACCTAAAAGGCCCTGTCATGTGTACTCAGATGTTGACGGGATGATATTCAAACTGTAAAAATGACAGCGCAAACTGTTGCATATCTGCACTACAAAGCTTTAGTGATCTTTTACTAGTTTACGTGTCATGGCTTCCCCTAAGGAATCTTGGGAATTTTAGATTGGTGTGATGCTGGGAATTCTGTGTGAGAGATGCCCCTTCTCCCAGAAGTACAGTTCCCAAAGTTTCATTGGAAAAGGGATAAGACGTAAAACTTCTAAGAGGCTGTGACACTAGGGCTGGCCCAAGACATTTCGCCGTTCCCTCATGCAGAGCAATAAATGCCCCCCACCCAAGTCATGCAATAGATAGATAGATAGATAGATAGATAGATAGATAGACAGACCCACCTCAGGCTGGTTAAGTTATTTTAGCACCTGTGGCAGAAAATCACATAAGCACCTTTCCCCCTCCCTTGCACTAAAAATACAACCATAATAAAATTACTAACAACTTGCTGCCCTTTCATGACATCCAAAAACAACTAGTGGAGGCAGCCACTCACTGTCTAATGGCATGGCCGGGCTGGCTCATAGCTAAACACACCCTCTTGTTTCTAGAAATCAGGGGATATGATGATAGAGCTAAAAAAAAGAAAAAAAGAGTAGGGTGACCCACAGCTGTCATTTTCAGGACCAAACTGAAAAGCCACATCTGGATGACAGGACCACCACACAGATTGGGCAAGGGCAGGGGTCGTCATTCTACTTCTGCATCTCTTTGGTGCAAGATCTCTATGCTGGTCATTGGTCGCCACCCAAAATAGCCACATTCGGTTAGTATCAGAAATGTCACAGGGACTGCATGGGGCCTGTTACCCCATGGATACAGTAGTTTTTCCCCTTGCTATAGGGTGTATTGGTCTGACCTGTAACACAAATATCCTCAGTATTCCTCTGCCAGAGTGTGGCCGAGAGAAGAAGAAACATTTCTCCCACATCAGCCTTGTGCGAGGAGGAACAATCCATTAGTTAATCTTTGTTCAGTGCTTTTGAAAAGACAAAAAAACTGCTCAGTATTCGTATCAATAATATATTCTTATTTCCTTGTTTGAATTCTTTTAGTTAGTTCACAGGAAAAGGCCTCTTGAGATGTACACCTCATTTTCATGCCGCCCCAGGGGGACAGGAGTTGCATTACTCTGAAGTTACCTTTATATTGGCAGGCAGAGGCGACAACTGGTCTAGAGACACCAGGGAGCTCTGGAATTTAAACTTGTTAGGTGTTTTGCTTAATACAGCTGAGCCGGAATTTATGCTGGTATTGAAGTTTTCAGAGCTAGGCTATGCTCTTTGGAATGGAATTTCACACTAATGAGCCTTAAAAAAATGTCTGGAAGCAGATTTCAAAGAACATTCGATTGTAGCATTCATTCTGTACAAACATAGGAAAATGACATATGCAACCAAACAGCACCCTCTACTGGACAAGGAAGCATACTCCAAGTGCTATCACTGGAATTCCAAAACTTTGCTTGATGTAGTAGGATATCATATGAGCGGCTAACTCACATCATTGAAATGCAACCCAGAGCAAGTGATGGCTTAGGGAAGCCTTCCCCAATCTGGTGACCTCCAAATGTGTGGGACTCCAACTCCCATCATCCCCAGCCAGCCATGCTGTCAAGGGCTGATGGGAGTTCTGGTTCAACACACCTGGAGGGCACATATTGGAGAAGGCTGAC
Organism: Heloderma suspectum; assembly: GCF_057233095.1. NCBI lineage: Eukaryota > Metazoa > Chordata > Lepidosauria > Squamata > Helodermatidae > Heloderma > Heloderma suspectum. The sequence goes on along the minus strand of NC_139461.1, from coordinate 289,297,562 downwards.
TTGGGGTGGGGTGGTGGTGGTGGTGGTGGTGGTGGTGAAGATTAAGCTCTTCAAGGGCTCCTTGGAGGTCTCTCTCTGCCTAAACCAGTAGCCAAGTCCAGACACAGACAAAGGAATTCCTTTCAAAGCTTTATTCTTCTTTTACAACTTAACAACTATACCGATTGCAACTAGATCTGAGCAGCACAGTACCTATGCCCTAAGTTGGAACAGTTGGTCCCCGTTTGAAAGGGAATTACTGGCAGACCCCTGAACTTAAGGACTAGGGAGAGTCCCTCCCCTTTTCCCTTGGAGCCTCTGGGCGCAGCCGTTGTTTGCGCGCCAACCTGGCACTTCGCCTCCTTTCCGTGCCCTCCATCTGGCGCCGCTCTCTGCGTCTGCGTCACGCATCCACCAAGTCTGCTATCTGTGCTTGGTCACTCCCTGGACTGCTAACTAAACTAGGAATGCTGGTGGGAGGAATCTCTGTCAGCTGTTGGTCCTGGGAAAGAGGAGCACGCTCCTCTCCCAGGAGCGACTGCTCTTCCTCAGAATCAGAACTACTCTGGGATTCTATGGGCTTAGTGTCCACCCTGACAGATACATCATAGCTGAGCCTAGATGTCATTCCCTCTGCTGCTCATCACATCATGCTGTGTACTCTCACAATGAGGGGAGTGAAAGAGAAAATAATTGCACTGACCCAGCAATGTTGGCCCATACATACAAAAGAACATTGTAGGAAAAAAGAATCTGTGCATCCAACACCTGCAAGTGCACATACATCAGGAATAAGGAACCGCCGGCCTGCTGGGGTCCCCAATTTGGCCCCTGAAGCTTGCCAGGAGGGGTACACCCATCCCCCACTTATCTTTGTTAAGAGCTTAATCTTCGTTTGTTTGTCAACATGAAAGGTTAACACTAGTACTGGCAAGGGAAACTCACTGATTAGAGATAAGGACAAGGTTTCCCTAGCTACTCTTATCTGCCACTCTTTGAGATAGGAGCCCGCTCTTATCTCTGATCAGTGACTGGAGATAAAAGCAGTTTCCCTTGTCAGTTGACAAGGGAAAAGGACTCTGATGACATCAGCAGGTGGAGCCTGGAGAAGAGGCAAAGCTTCAGGGGGAGCAGACCACCCCCTGATGTCATCATTCCCTTGGTGGGGTATCCCAGGAGACAATCCAGTCCACAGAGCTGGAACACTTCCCCATCTCTGACATAGGTGAACCTTGCTGCATTAGGTCTGCATGCACATCCTTCTAATGTAGTGATTTTCATATTCTGGAAGTGCTGTTCCAGAAAATGCTAGGGTTTGAAAACCATGGCCCTAGCAGATGGCAATGTGGTCAGCTCTGGCCACCTCGCGCTTATGGATGCTATATTCCACACAAACACATTAAGTGGTCAGAGCTGACCCACCCTCAGCCCAGCCATCTGACTGGGACTGAACCTAAACGTCATAGGGTCAGGTGCTTTGGTTATCTACTAGCATGATGTCCTGCACAGGGACAGTAGGAACTCCAGATCAAGTGCTAGCACAGGAGGGTCCATTCGGGTTGCCACAACCAGGCCCCAATGCTCTGTTCAACCCGAAGTACCACCCAAAGCCCTTGAATGAACAGAGTCCCAACTTGGTATCATTACCATGGTGTCAACACATGCAACAGAATGAGGTCGCCAAATCCTGAGATGTTAGTGGACTGCACCACTTCAGAATGGAGGTGGGGGATATCTCTTTTGAATGTTACCATGCAAAAAACCATGGCCCTAGAATTTTATTGTTTTAAACTGTTTTATTGTATGTTGTACATTGCCCAGAGTTGCTGGGTGACCAGCCAGATGGGCGATTAATAAATTTAATAATAAAATAATAAAAAAAACCAAAAAGCTTCCTGGGCACCAAAAATAGCATCTTAAGAAGGAGCATTATACCCCAGCCCTTTCCCTTGGGCTAGTTTCCTACCTGTAGGGAGATTTTTTCCCATTCAAAACGGGGATAGTCCACCTGCAGTTTGAAGTGGTCCAATTCATTTTACCACCTGAGAACTCTGCCACATCATTCCGCTGCTTGTATAGATTTAATGAAAAGGTTGCATCAGAGTAGCTCGGAACTCTGCTTAACAAGGGCAGAATTGACTGAAAGCAAAAACATGTCTGCCACTGCAATAAAGGGAGTATGCAGATGTACCGAAATGTTAACAGTGGAGCTGTGATGAAAATGCACTCTCTGCATTTTAGATGGATATATAATCTCTTCCCCCCCCCCAATAGAACTCAGCAGAAACTTTCTCTTCAGCTGGCAGCCAAAAGTGCTGTTCACAGCACTGATTGGTTGGTCCCAGTGACAATCAGGAAGCCAATACTCCTTTCCTCAGGGAAGTTTTTTTTACGCTGGACAAAGCAATCCTATTATTTTCTTTTGGGCACTCTGAGCTCAGAGCACTCTGACTTTTCCTAAGCCCTGCCTCCCCTCTCAAAACCTTTTCACATTTCTAAGGTTGACCACATGTAAGCCATATCCCATACTCATCTTCCATCTAAAACTAGTAGCCAGGCCTGCCACCATTAGTAAATTCATTACCATTTCTAAATCATCTGATTGTATTTCACCTTTAACAAAGCCCAATAAGATAACCAGCAGGTCCTTTGGAAAATCATAAGGCAGCATTTTATAAAGGACATTTTATTATTTTATAAAATTCCATTTTCAAGTACAATTTTCATTTTGTGGTCCTCTTTCTGCTTCTTTGTGTCTGGTGCAGCTCCCTTTTTTCCTTTTATGCCCATGATTACTATACCCTTGATCCCTGTGCAAATGTTATGTTGGGCACATATTATTCATGGTGATCCTGCAAAAGGAAGTCTGTATGTGCATCCAATTACAAAATGTTACACATGGATTAGAACCTGGATAAATTAGCATTTTACATCACACATGGTGGCTGTACACCAACCTTCCCCTACCTGGAGCCCTCCAGATGTTTGGGACTGCAACTCCCATCACCTCTGACCATTGGCTATACTGGTTGGGGCTGATGGGAGTTGTAGTTCAAAACATACACATTTGATTGTGTGCGCTGTTGTACATATGACGACAACGATTTGTTTGTGCAATTTGGTAGGCCAAACCACAGGGATGGTATTAGGTAGCAATTTACATTCTTTATCCCATTGTTACGGTTGCTCCTCAGTGATGGTTCATCTTAAAATGGGGCAATACAAGCGGTGGTAAGATGGAACAAAAATGGGTTTCAAGGCTGCTCCTACACATGTTTATACAAAGGGAAGTCCTGCTTGCGTCCATAGTGCTTCCTCCCAGGTAAGAGCACACAGGACTGTTTACATTTAGCTGAAGGAAAGCTGCTTGGTTGGAGTGGGGGAAAGGGAGACTAATGGAAGAAGGTTGAAGGGAAAGGGATCAAGTAGCATCCAATTTAGCTGTTCTTCTCCTGAAACTCACAAACCTCCAAGCCTACTTTGCTTTTAAATGCTTTTTTATATATCACTGAAACTAGCACTGTGCCAGATTTTTCAGTCTTTTTATTATCAATCATTCGTTGGGGAGAGGGGCGTACAGAAATTGCAGCCAAAAATTGTGGGAAGGGCTGAGAATTTGGGAGAAATTTTTCAGGGTGCAAGGCTTCTGTGCTTACCTTACCATAAGGAGGTGGCTGAGAGTGGCAGTGGCAGTGCTGGTATGTGCTCTGTCTTTTACCATTTTTATCCCGTTCTGTCCTTGCAGCCTCTCCAACTGCTTTTGCCTTCTGAAAAGCCCTCCTGGAGGACTTAACCATGACTTACTTCCTCGGGACTTTCCAGTGCCGCTGCCTGCTGAGTGCCTGAAAACTGAGCAAGGTGTTGTTGGTTTAGTTTTTGATGTTGTTAAAAGAATGATGGAGGAAGAGGACAAGAAAAATGAGGAGGAGGAGGAGGAGGAGGAGATGAATGTACTCGGCTTTCAGGCAGGCAGCAGGCAGCAATTCTCAAAATCCCTTCAAAAGAGGAGAAAAACTATGGCTTCTTTCACAGGAAAACCAACAAAGAGGTTGCAAAAGGGCAGGTGGGTTTCAGCATCGCACTAAAACTACAATTCTATACATGTGTTTTCTTTGGTTCATGTTTCACCAATTGTGTATTAGTTGTATATTAGAGCCAGGCACAGAATTTACAGCACGGGTGCAGAACCATGGAGGTAAACACTCAGAAGAGCAGCTGCTTTTCCCAGTACCAGCTGAGTCCCTGGCTTCATACAGCACGTGTCATCCCCATGGGGGTAAAGCCCACCATACAAAGCCACTCGGCCAGCACCTGGAAGAATATCCGCTCTTCTCGATGCCTGCCGGTCCCCTGCCATCTCCATCCCTGCTGTTATCTCCAATTGAGGGAGAGTGACACACAGAGAAATCCCCACCATCTCCAATTGGAGATAACAGTGGGGATTCCCCCCCCTGGGGGGGGCTTGGACACCAAGCCCTGCCCTCTGGAGGGACCCAAAGGAGCTCCGCTGGATATGAAACCTCCATAGGCCAGATCAGGCCTGAGGGCCAGAGTTTCTACACCCCTGGTTTAGAGTGCTGGATGACCTCCAGGGAAATCCAGATTCAAATCCTCACTTGGCCATGAAGCTTAATGAGTGACCTTCAGCCAGTCGTTATCTCTCAGTCTAACCTACTGCACAGGGTTGTTGTGAAGATAAAGGTGTGTGTCAGAAAAAAACCATATACACTGCCTCAAGGTTCTTGGAGGAAAGGTAGGCTATAAATATAGATAATAATGATGATGTTGATGTCACAGTGGGGACAACAATAAATCAAGAGGAGCAGCACAGGCTTTCATTTCCTTGTTTCCAGCTAGCCAGTGGGAGAAGACTGAGAGCATGTTGAGGCATTGGCCTTCAAAGGGCAAATGCAGGCATAGTAAATAGCATTTGGGAACCTGATGATCTCAGCATTCCTAAGCAATCAGTGTGAACAAGAATTGATCAAGAACACCACGGAATGTCCATACATTTTAATGTGAGAATTAACAACACACATCCAAAAATATAATGTATGTTTGCTGCACATGGATCTATCTGCAACTTTAATTTTTGTTTTTGTGTTATTGTATTTGTTTGTATACCCTATACTGTATACCCTCCTGAAATCTAATATGATAAAGGGTGGTGCATAAAAGTTTTAAATCAACTAATTTTTTTTTTTTAGTTGCACTACAACATAATGTCCACACAGCTCTGATCGCTAACAGTGAATGTATAGACTGACTCTGCTGAAAAACATTATTATCATTATCATCATCATCATTATTAACATTAGCATTTTTCCTGCTCTTCAGCCAAAAAGGACCCTAGAGGGCTTAGGTAAGATAAATAATGGACAAGACAATCCCTGCCTGCAGGCTTGCAATCTAAAGGACATGACATAAAAGGAAACAGGGAAGAGGAGGGAAGAGGAAAACAAGCCAAAACAGTTGTTAAGTTACAAAGTTCTTATAATGACCAGCTTGAATGGTAACAGTTCAGGGAGAGGAGAAGTCTAATGGAGCTGGTCTCTCAGCAGAGCCAATGCAGTGGGCTCCACTTCCTACCTCTTCTTCTGCATTAGCCAGACGGAATGACAGCTCCTAGATGACAGTTGTATTTTAGTTGATGTCGACTAATATGAAAGTTTGATCGATGGTGATTTGTTCCTGATGGCTCATTCCCACACATCATCACTTGATACAACTAGTGAGTGATTAGTTCATAAGTGTGAACAAGCCCTTAGTAATATAAGCAAGGAAATAACATGACTCCCCTTACCTCCCCAGATTCCTTCAGCATTTGTATCAGAGGGGCAGCTTGCACAAAGGCTGTTTAGTAGAAAGCTAAATCACGACACCTTGCCAAATCCAGAATGATGTAGCCTACCCACATCCCTGGATTTTTTGAAAGATGGTAAAATTTGTGGAGGAAAAAGCTCAGAGAACATTATTCTTGGTGAGCTTTGGCGGGTATGAGTTAATAAATTCTAGCTGTCTTGGCCCTTAGGAATTCAGTTCTGTCTAAAATTTCAGTTTTGTTTTCCACATTCTTTCCCTGGTGGAGCTTGAACTTGGAAATAGCATCACTCAATGGCTCGTTAGTTTGATAAACTGGTATAAGTGACTCAAGCTAGAATGGGTACCTCTAGCACAGAAGCATTTATAGATCTCTGGGGAATTCTGTGAAACATCAGACGGTCCTTGGGTACTGAATCACAGTAAAATACTCTGAAAACTTTAATGTTTACATGTATATAAATGTATATGTATGTGTGTGAGTGTATCTATTTATCTGTGTTCAAAACACACACACATGTGTGTGTAAACATTAAAGAATCAGACTATTTGGCTGTAATTCAGTACCTAAAGACTTCCTGGTGTTTTGCAGAATTCCCTTGCTTTTTAAAAAATGTGTGTATATATATTTGCTGTGAAAATGTCATCACTAAAATATGGAATAGGTTTCTCCCACTTGGTTTCTATTACTAGTAAAGCATTCAAAAGCTTCTGGAATAGAATTACCCATCGAATGCAAAACTCCACTGAGTATTCAAAGACTCCCTCTGCTGGTGTTGCTTTCCATTTTCAATCCAGCATTACAATAAAAATGAGTAAATATTAATCCGGAGCTGTCTAACTTTTTGAGTCTACCATACATTTGCTGGTTATCATGTGGTTCCCAGCAGCATTTCACCTTGAAGTTTTATTTACACAAACACGTGTCAGTATAAATTTGGGGAGATAACTAGTTTGGTGGGGGGTTTCCATCCAGATGTGACACATCTATAATTGATGTGCCTCATTAATTGCCATACCCAGCTGACAGAATAAATTGTCTGTTTTAAAGGTTATCCAGGTTGCAAGGGCAGTAAGGAGCTACTGGGGGACAAACAGAAGCAGGGTGGGTGGAGTGGGAGACCAGAAATTAAAAAGAAAAAAACCCTAGAAAGGACAAAAAGGAAAAGCAAAGCATGGACTGCAAACAGTAAATGCCAAGATCGTGTGGGGGGGGGGGAGCATGGTTTAATGCAGGAGTGCACAACCTCTGGCCTTCCAAATGTTTTTGCCTATAACTGCTATCTGCCCTAACCAGCATAACCACAAGTTGTCCACCCCTTGTTTAAGGCAACCACAAAGTACCTGGCATTGTGGGAATTATTTAACCAGGACTCTCCTGGTACAGCAATTATTCTTTCCTATAGCTATATGGACCATCACCTGGTCAATCAGAAATCAACACTGGATAAGCCAGATTCGATTTTCCTTGCAAAATTCACGTTGAAGACAGATGCAACAATTTAAAAGTGATGAACATGGTTGGACATAGGGATGTGCGAATCAGCAAAAACGAACTTGCCAAAGTCAACATAAGATAGCTTTTATTCTGCTCAAACAGCAGGGTTTGAATTGACGGGGAGAGGGCTTTCCCAGTTGTAACACCCGGTGTACAGAAAGCCCTCCCCAGACAAGTTCACTTGGCACCAATCTTGATGCCTGTTCAGTGCCAGGCAAATATTCCTTTCAAAAATCTGCTGAGGCCATCCAGCATTTTGTAGGTTTTATGGATGAACTTATTTTACTGGTTCTTGGCCGCTGCTTCTTTGTTTTGTATTGATTGTATGTGTTTTTAATATACTGTATATTGTTTTTAATTGTGTTTGTTGTACACCACCCAGGGGAATCTTGCACTGAAGGGAGCTTATTCATTTATTAAATAAAATAAAATAAACAACTAAATGTTGCTCTGTGGGGTTCAGGGTTCCAGCTAGCCAGGATGCTCCATTCCTCATCTGCCCTGGTTTTCCAACCCTCACCCCACCCTGAATAGCCAGTCAGTATTCTGTGGCCACTGAGCATGCTCAGTCATCACTGGGCTACATAAGGATTGGCACTTGGAGAATGACTTTGCTATTAGATATACATATAGATATAGAAATTATGGTATCAGAGAAGAGGCTAATTTCAAATAAAACAGTGCATGACAATGACTTGGTACCTAGGCACAAGTACGGGCGAAGGGCAGTCCCCTTGATCAGAACCAACACAGTTAAGACAGCAACCCTATGGTCCCTGGGTAAGCATCCCAGGGACCATAGGATGGCTTGGGAAACCCCTCCAAGGTCGGAGACAGTGCTCTGACCTCAGAAGGGGGAGTCAGAGGTCTGCCACACGACGCTGATTTTCTGACCTCAGAGAGGCAGCTGGTGCGGTTCTTTTTGTGCCGGCTGTGAGGGGGAGTTTGTGTGGAAAATCAACCTCGGAAGAAAAGGGGGCATTCTGGTGGGCAGGGAAGGGAGGAGACTGGAGGGGCCATGGTTCAAGTTATCCTGTGCCTCTTCCAACCTCCTTCCCTCTTCCTCCAAAGCGCCCTTGAGATATGGGCTGAAAAGCCTGCCTAGTGAAAATACAGATCAGAGGACAGGGAGTTAAGGTTACCTCTGCTGTTCCTCCCACCCTGCCAGCTTCAGCCAGACAGGGCATAGGAATCTCAGAACCCCCCAGGTTCAGGGGCTTCCTAGCGATGAGTGGATTGCGCCCTTAGGCAGCTTGCCAGAACTGCAAAGGTAGAGCGACAAGGTCAGTTACAAGGATTCCAAGCCCTCCCATGGAGTTGTGAAGCAACAGAGACTCACTTAGCGACCCACAAGCTCTTTATTCAGTTAATAGCACCTCTCCACATCTAAGCAAGTACGAAGACGCTGCCCTCTGGGCCTAATTAATAAAATAGCTTTTGTTAAGAGAATGACTGAAACAGTCAGTTGCCCTTCAGCGACTGAATGGATCTTTCACCGTGCTCCACAAGCTTTTCTGGGCTCCTCCCTGCAGGGTGGGTTCTCTCAACTCATCTTCTGGTGAAATGCCTCCCACCTCCTCTCAGCTCCATGCACTTAACTTGGTGGTGAGCTCCAGCATCTGTCAATGCCAGTCTTTTCTCCCCCTCCAACAAAGACCAGGTTCCCATGGGGAGGGGGAAATATGGTCTCTGAGCTTGGTCCTCTTAGTTGATAAGCCCTTGGGAAGGTTCTTCACTTTCTCCTGGAGAGTCTTGGGGAATTTCTTCCCCTGCTCCCTGTCCTGGCTGGGCTTCTTTTAGCTCTGCCTCTACCTCTGAATCTGGCCCAGAGGCCAGAGACATGGCCATGAATGGGCTGGAGGCCAGATACCAGATCAGGTACACAGGAACCAAGGGCCAGGGAAAAGAGACGGATTCATGGGCAAGCTGGAGAGGTTAGATACCAGCTGGGTAGACCAGATGAAGCGAGGCAGGGCAGGGCTTGTGCAAGGCGGGGCAAGGCAAGGGAGCCTGTGTTGTTACCCAGTGGGGCATGTTGCTCAGACTGCCAGGCCAGCCTAGAAGGAAGAGTTTAATATGCCAGGGCTTCCAGTCCATTTCAGAACCCAAGTCAAAGTGTTGGTGTTGACCTTTACAGCACTAGACAGCTTAGGACCAGAGTATCTAAAGGCACGGCTCCTTCCACATGTACCTGCCAGACCCTTCGGTCATCTTCAGAGGCCCCCAGTAGAGGCTGGTGGCTCCGATGTCAGTGGGCCAGTGAATCTGCTCCGGGTTTCAACCAGAACCCATCAGAACTCTAAAGGAGCTATCCAAGTTGCTGAACACCTTGGATAGCTCCTTTAGACTTCTGACTGAAACCCAGAGCGGATTGCTGTCCCACTGACATAGGAGCCACCAGCCTCCACTGGAGGACCTCCTCTGGGTGTCCTCACCAAAGGAAGTTAGGCAGGTGGCTACAAGAGAGAGCCTTCTCAGTGCTGGCACCCCACGTGTGGAATAAAATCCCGAAAGAGGTTTGCCTGGCACCTATGTCGATATCTTTTCAGCGCCAGGCAAAGACCTTTCTTTTCTCCCAGGCATTTTAGAAACCTAGTTCTAGGTTATTATGGCTGTTTTATCCATTCCCATGCTGTTTATTGTTTGTGATATTGTATTTTTTTCTTTTAAATATTTGTATTGTATTTTATATTTTTAGTTGTGTTTTAAAATGGCATTTTGGTTTTTTAACTGCAGAGAACATTAGTTATTGGGCGGATTAGAAATGTACAAAATAAATTGTTGTTGTTGTTCAGTCGTGTCCAACTCTTCGTGACCCCATGGACCATAGTACGCCAGGCCTTCCTGTCCTGCGCTCTCTCCTGGAGCGTGCTCAAGTTCATATTCATTGCATCAGTGATGCTATCTAGCCATCTCATCCTCTGCCGTCCCCTTCTCCTTTTGCCTTCAGTCTTTCCCAGCATCAGGGAAAGTTTCCAGGGAGTTTTCTCTTCGCATTAGGTGGCCAAAATATTTGAGCTTCAGCTTCAGTATCTGTCCTTCCAATGAGCACTCAGGGTTGATTTCCTTTAGGATGGACTGATTTAACCTCCTTGCAGTCCAGGGGACTCGTAAGAGTCTTCTCCAGCACCACAGTTCGAAAGCATCAATTCTTCGGCGCTCAGCCTTCCTTATAGTCCAGCTCTCACAGCCATACATTACTACTGGGAAAACCATAGCTTTGATTAGACGGACCTTTGTCGGCAAGGTGATGTCTCTGCTTCTTACTATGCTGTCTAGGTTTGCCATAGCTTTCCTCCCAAGGAGCAACCGTCTTTTAATTTCATGGCTACAGTCACCATCTGCGGTGATCTTGGAGCCCAAGAAAGTAAAATCTGTTACTGCTTCCATTTCTTCCCCTTCTATATGCCAGGAAGTGATGGGGCCAGATGCCATGATCTTAGTTTTCTTAATGTTGAGTTTCAAACCAGCTTTTGCACTCTCCTCTTTCACCCTCAACAAGAGGCTCTTGAGATCCTCTTCACTTTCTGCCATTAGGGTGGTATCGTCTGCATATCGGAGGTTGTTGATAATTCTCCCAGCAATCTTAATTCCGACCTCTGATTCATCCAACCCGGCATTTCTCATGATGTACTCTGCATATAAGTTAAATAATCAGGGTGACAATATGCAGCCTTGTCGTACTCCTTTCCCAATTTTGAACCACTCAGTTGTTCCATGTCTGGTTCTTACTGTTGCTTCTTGACCCTCGTACAGGTTTCTCAGGAGACAGGTAAGGTGGTCTGGTACTCCCATCACTTTAAGAATTTGTCACAGTTTGTTGTGATCCACACAATCAAAGGCTTTAGCATAGTCAATGAAGCAGAAATAGACATTTGTCTAGAATTCTCTTGCTTTCTCCATGATGCAGCGAATGTTGGCGATTTGATCTCTAGTTCCTCTGCCTCTTCGAAACCCAGCTTGTACTTCCGGTAGTTCTCGGTTCGCCATACTGCTGAAGCCTAGCTTGTAGGATTTTAAGCATCACCTTGCTGGCATGTGAAATGAGCGCAATTGTGCGGTATTTATTTATTATTTATTTATTTCATCTCTATACCGCCCAATAGCCGAAGCTCGGTAGTTTGAACACCCTTTGGCATTGCCCTTCTTTGGAATTGGAATGTAAACTGACCTTTTCCAGTCTTGCGGCCATTGTTGAGTGTTCCAAATTTGTTGGCATATTGAATGCAGCACTTTAACAGCATCATCTTTTAGGATCTTTTAAATAGCTCAGCTAGAATACTGTCATCTCCGCTAGCTTTGTGGTTACTAATGCTTCCTAAGGCCCACTTGACTTCACTCTTGAGGATGTCCGGCTCAAGTTCAGTGACCGCACTATCATGGCTATCAGGGACATTCAGATCTTTCCTGTATAGTTCTTCTGTGTATTCTTGCCACCTCTTCTTAATCTCATCTGCTTCTGTTAGGTCCCTGCCTTCTTTGTCCTTTATCCTGCCCGTCTTTGCACAAAAAGTTCCCTTGAGATCTCCAATTTTCTTGAAGAGATCTCTAGTCTTTCCCATTCTGTTGTTTTCCTCGATTTCTTTGCATTGTTCATTTAAGAAGGCCTTCTTGTCTCTCCTTGCTATTCTCTGGAACTCTGCATTCAGTTGGATATATCTTCCCCTTTCTCCCTTGCTTTTTGCTTCCCTTCTTTCCTCAGCTACTTGTAAAGCCTCATCAGACAGCCACTTGGCTTTCTTGCATTTATTTTTCTTTGGGATGGATTGAGTTGCTGCCTCCTGAACAATGTTACGGACCTCCATCCATTGTTCCTCAGGCGCTCTGTCTATCAGGTCTATTCCCTGAAATCTATTCCTCACCTCCACGGTATATTCATAAGGGATATGATTTAGGTCATACCTGAATGGTTTAGTGGCTTTCCCTACGTTCTTCAATTTAAGCCGAAATTTTGCAAGAAGCAGCTCATGATCTGAGCCACAGTCAGCGCCAGGTCTTGTTTTGACTGACTGTATGGAGCTTCTCCATCTTGGGCTGCAAAGGACATCATCAATCTGATTTCGATATTGACCATCTGGTGATGTCCATGTGTAGAGTCGCCTCTTGTGCTGTTGGAAAAGAGTGTTTGCTATGATCAGCGTGTTCTCTTGGCAAAACTCTATTAGCTTTTGTCCTGCTTCATTTTGTACACCAAGGCCATGCCTGCCTGTTATCCCGGTGATTTCTTGATTTCCTACTTTAGCATTCCAATCCCCTATGATGAAGAGGACATCTTTTTTGGTGTTAGTTCTAGAAGGTGTTGTAGGTCTTCATAGAACCGATCAACCTCAGCTTCTTCGGCATCAGTGGTTGGGGCATAGACTTGAATTACTGTGATGTTGAATGGTTTGCCTTGGATTCGTACTGAGATCATTCTATCGTTTTTGAGATTGTACCCCAGTACTGCTTTTCCCACCCTTTTGTTGACTATGAGTGCTACTCCATTTCTTCTAAGGGATTCTTGCCCACAATAGTAGATATGATGGTCACCTGAATTAAATTCACCCATGCTTGTCCATTTTAGTTCGCTGATTCCCAAGATGTCGATGTTCAATCTTGCCATCTCATGTTTGACCACCTCCAGCTTACCTTGATTCATTGATCTGACATTCCAGGTTCCTAAACAATATTGTTCTTTACAGCATCGGATTTTCTTTTCACCACCAGACACATCCACAGCTGAGTGTCCTTTCGGCTTTGGCCCAGCCGCTTCACTCTTTCTGGCGCTACTTGGAAATACCCTCTGCTCTTCCCCAGTAGTATATTGGACACCTTCTGACCTGAAGGTCTCATCTTCCGGCGTCGTATCTTTTAGCCTTGTGATACGTTCCATGGGGTTTTCTTGGCAAGAATACTGGAGTGGGTTGCCATTTCCTTCTCCAGTGGACCACATTTTGTCAGAACTCTCTGCCATGACCTGTCCATCTTGGGTGGCCCTGCACGGCATAGCTTATGGCTTCACTGAGTTACGCAAGCCCCTTCGCCACAACAAGGCAGTGATCCATGAAGGGGACAAAATAAATACCACTTATATAACAAAATCTCGAAGTGATTTCCATACAAAACTATCAAAAATCATTGTTAAAACACTGATAATAAACAATTACAGCAGCATTTTTGTGTGTTTTACTCCTGTGAGCCGCCTCAGGAGGGCTTCTGCCCTGAAAGGCAGCAAAGGTTTTTTAAAATAAATAAATAAAATAAAATAAACAATAAAAGGCCTAGTACCTCTCCATTGGGCCACAAGATCAGCTGACCACATTCAGGCTGTGATCAGGCCAGTACTGAAACCTAGAGGGCACCCTTGACCTACGGAGCCTGACCATGATTTATTTATTCATTTATTTATCATTACAGTTGTCTTGAAAGGAACCCAAGGTTGCGTGCATGATCCTCCTCCTTTCCCTTTTACCCTCACACCCAACCCTGTGAGGTAGGTTAGGCTGAGAGTAAGTGACTGGCCCAAAGTCACCCAGTGAGCTTCATGGGTGAGTGGGAACTAGAACCTGGATCTCCAGAGTCCTAGGGCAGTAGCCAATGGTACTCCTACAGAGAGTAGACCCATTGAAGTGAATGGGCCTAGTCTGGGTAGGACTACCATTGGATACTGCTCCTTGTCCAACACTCTAACCACAACACCACACTGGCTGTAATTCAGCACCTAAGTTCACTATTAGTATATATGACAAGTGGGACCTGCAATAAAATGTTACAGGGTGGAGTTCTCCTGATCAGGGTTCCAGCCAACTATGCACTTGTCCTGGACACGCCACACCATTCTCATCCCATCCCTCCCCCACAACAGACACTCATCATTCCATGCCCATGGAGCATGCTCAGTCCTCACTGGGCTGTTTTAGGGAGTCCCCCCCTTAGGAGGGTTTTTTTTCTAAAGGTTTTTTGGGGGTGGGGTACTTTGGCAAACCTTGGGGTTCTCCTTAGCCTACTACCACTTTCCTTTTGTGTGTGGATGGTGCCATTTTGGCTACATAAGGCTGGGAATTCGGAGGAGTTCACTATTAGTATATATAGGATAATAAATACCCATGGAAAAATGACCTTCTCTTCAGCAAACATCCTTATTTCTCTTGAAAACCAAATCTTGGGTTGTGTAATTTTACGGCTCAGAATATCATTGCAGTTCACAAACCTCTGAAAAATTCACATTCAGTATGAACTACACGTGGGACAATGTTAAAAAAAACCCTATCGACTGAGGGAAGCAGTATTATTCCTTTGGTTTCTTTGTGTGCGGGTGACTCCCTGTTGTCAATTTGCAATGGGTTATCACTGTGAATAATAGGTTTCCACACTCTTATTTTAACGTTCATGTGGTAGTAAGAAATGTCTCCAAGTAGGCTGCTTTAGATTCCTTAATGTGGCACAGTGCAATTATATTGAAAATATTGTATAAATTGCAACATGTATTAAATGTCAAAATACCTAGTCTGAATTATGAATCGAAATGACATTATTTAAAAATATGTGAGGAAGGCATCTTCATAATTATATGTTATCAACATAGAGACAGATTAGCTATTCTTTTAACATAATTAATTTTATGCACAATGCATTTGTTTGTGGTATTTGTCATTATTCATCAATATAATTATGAATCACTAAGAACTGTTTTCTAGAATCTTTTAAGTTATTTTAATTGCCTGTTGAATCTTCCCTATATCCATCCTTCAGTTTTCTACATCAGCTACTCACTGAGCACTATCCTGTTTCATTCAAACCCTGTGTAGATTTCCTTTAATGTCAGTGCATCAGCCTCTCTTCCTTCCTCTTTCTTTTCTGTTACAAATTGGACAAAAGGTCCAATATAGTTTGCACATGGATGTCAACTGAATAGTGCCCAGTACTGATATAATTAGGGTGGCTGCTTATGAATCACCCCCCAAAAGAGGGAAAGTATCATCAAAACATAGGGCAAAAGAGGACTCCGTCTGTATAATATTTGCATATTATAACAGCAATCCGTGCACCTCGGTGTTCAGTCATGCCGGCCACATGACCACGGAAGCGTCTTCGGACAGCGCTGGCTCTTCGGCTTAGAAACGGGGATGAGCACCGCACCCTAGGGTTGGACACGACTGGTTGGGGACACCTTTACCTTTTTTTAATGTATATGTATAGATGCAAACAGAGAACCAATTCTTATACTTTGAAGAGAAATAGTATATCCCACCATACTGTGGAAGGTTGTGACCTGTGTGCCTGCCTGTTCTGTCTGCCGTTCAGGTGCTAAGAACACAAGAAGAGCCCTGCTGGATCAGACCAAGCGTCCATCTAGTCCAGCATTCTGTTCACACAGTGGCCAACCAGCTGCCTACGGGAAACCCACAAGCAAGACACGAGGGCAACAGCACCCTCCTGCTCATGTTCCCCAGCAACTGGTGTACAGAGGCATACCGCCTCTGATACTGGAGGTAGCATATAGTCATCAGGACTAGCAGCTGTTCCTAGACTTCTCCTCCATGAATTTGTCCAATCCCCTTTTAAAGCCATCCAAATTGGTGGCCATCACTACGCCTTGTGGCTGTTTAGTCCATAGTTTAACTATGCGCTGTGTGAAGGACTTCTTTTTATCGGTCCTGGATCTCCCACAAATCAGCTTCATGGGATAACCCTGGGTTCTAGTATTATGAGAGAGGGAGAAAAATGTCTCCCTAACCATATTCTCCACACTATGCATAATTTTGTACACCTCTATCATGTCTCCCCTTACCTTTACTCTTGATGGGCAACAGTTCTTATGGTTCTTTATCTTTAAACCAGAAATGAACAGGACAGCCTTTCAAATAGAGGACTGTCCTCTGTAAAAGAGGACACATGGCCATCCTAGATACAATCCTTTCCAGTTTCATTCCTGCTTATGACTGTGGGTTCCTGGTGGCCTTATGGGAGTGCAGGTTAAATCCTTAAATCCCCCAGAGACTCCCCTTTTGAAGGCTATTTATTTAATTGATTTATACCCTACCTTTCTTTAATCATGGAACTCAAACAAGCAATATACTGGATTTCTAGGTTTGCCATCCAGATCCAGACGTATTTAACTTCAACAACATTGCTACATTACGTGTCTTCAGATAGCCTTGGGCTATTTCCATCCAGCCGGAAGGCCTGCCTTTGTGAGTGGTTTCTCGCCCTTTTGCTATGGGTGCCAGTATGCTGGGAAACTGCTGGAGGTCGAGAGTTGGCCTACCCATTTTCTCAGGTATTCAGAGTGAAGCATCATGTCTGCTGATGCTTGTGTCTATCACAACAGTTATAGTGTCCAGAGCCCTCTGTGTGTGTGCCACAATTCTGAAAATGTACAGAAAAGGTTCAATTTCCTAAGAATCTCAGCTTTCTTTTTAAAATCAAGTTTCTAGTCCTTATGGCTACAAAGATCTAGTTTGAGGGGGGAAATCATGAAGAGTCTTGTAGAACCTTAAAGACTGACCAATTTATTATGCCATAAACTTTTATGGATTATAGTCCACTTCATCAAATGCAGCAGGTGCAGGCTCTTCTCATAGGTTATGTTTTTCACATGTAGTTGAGCGAGGTACGTATCCTAAAACCATTGAACCCCTGACGCAAAACTGATCTCCATGCACCAAAGATCTGTTGATTCCTAGCACTGATCTCCCCTGATATGTAAAACTGCCGCACAATTGAAGCCACATGTTTCCCTTCCAAAAATGCAAAAGCACTGAATGGGCTTGCCAGAAATTGCAACCAACACTATTTGAAGCCTGCAAGGCATAAATCAGTATGCATGTGTAATCCTTTTCACCTTTAACCTGACAGAAAAGGAGATACAACACCGCTGCAGGCAGTGTGCAAGTACTGCACAAGCAAACTTGGCTCGGTAACGACAAACATCAATCACAGGCAGGAGAACTGAGGAAAAAGGCAGGAGGGGCATTAAGAAGTCAGGCATTATCAGGGAGGTCTAGGGACAGATTTTTGAGCAACTGGTAATGGACAGCCAAGACAGAAAAGGGCAGCTGCAGAAAAGGGCAACTAAAATGATCAAGGGGCTGGAGCAACTCCCCTATGAGGGAAGCTGGGATTGTTTAGCTTGGAAAAAAAGGAGAGTAAGGGCAGACACAATAGCAGTGTGCAAAATTATGCAGGCATGGAGAAAGTGGATAGGAAGACATTTTTCTCCCTCTTTCATAATACTAGGGCCCAGGGTCATTCCAGGAAGGTGATTGGTGGGAGCTTCAGGAGAGACAAAAGGAAATCCTTCTTCGCACAGCGCATAGTTAAACTATGGCGTTCACAACCACAAGGCGTAGTGATGGCCACCAATTTGGATGGCTTTAAAAGGGGATTAGACAAATTCCTGGAGAAGGCTATCAATGGGTACTAGTCCTGATGGCTATATGCTACCTCCAATGTCAGAGGCAATGTGCCTATGTATTCCAGTTGCAGGGGAACATGAGCGGGAGGGTGCTGTTGCACTTATGTCCTGCTTGTGGGTTTCCCGTGGGCAGCTGGTTGGCCACTGTGTGAACAGAATGCTGGACTAGATGGACGCTTGGTCTGATCCAGCAGGGCTTTTCTTATGTTCCTAAGACATACTGATGTGCAATTCTTGCTGGCAGGCATTATTCTATTGGCATTTGGGCACCTCGGCTCAAAAGATTCCATTTTGTCTAGAAAGGCGAGCTAGTAAGAACCAAGCAAACTAGGACAAAGTACAATTGAAAGATACCTGCCAACACTGTCTGTGACAACCTTCCCAACCTGGTGCCCTCCAGCTGTGTTAGACTATAACTTCTATCAGGCCATGCTGGCTGGGAATGATGGGAGTTATAGTCCAACCTGTCTAGAGGGCACCAGGTTGAGGAAGGCTGCTCAATTTGAATTGGAGGGAAATGCACCCTCTCGGTACTGCCATGTATATTTTGTCAAACATTAATAGGACTGGGAGATTATTGTTTCGTTTTGTTTGCACACGAGAATGGACAAAACTTTATTCCTCTACCTTTGGCCAGCAGTTAAGGCTAACCAGATTGGTCAATTTGAGGGGGAATTTAAAAAGCCCCCCCCCCTTCAATAAAAACACAACGTGGCCAGGAAATTGAATCCAGAGGATGAAACAAGAATCACGGGGTTGGAAGCACACTTGAGTGAGTAGGCAAGAGGTAGGGGGAGTGAGAGAAATTAGAGACAATGGGCCAGTTTGCATGATCAAATAGGCCGCCATGGCTTGTCTTAATCCCTGGCGTGTGCCAGGTGCCATTTCCCCTAATTACCTTGTTCCCCTAATAACAAGCACAGCTTGTCGTGTCATCTGAACCTGGGCAACATGACTTGTTGGACGGGGAAGCAATCCTCCAATAGCCCATGGGTTAAGAGGGTTGTTTCCCCCTCAAACAAGCCATGCAGCCCAGGTTCGGAACACACAACAAGCTGCGTCCAGGCAGCTAATTAGAGAAATGCTGGCATGTGTCAGGGATGAAATGCACTGGGAATTAAAACAAGCCACAGTGGATTATTTGATCACATGAACTAGGTCAGAAGCTAGAAATAACCTGCATACCCTCTAGCCTTGCACAGATGAAAGCGGGGATGCTCCTGCACATCAGTAACTGTATCAGGCCAGTAATGTAGTGATAAATTTTGAACTCAGGAATTCATTGTGATGGGCCCATAGCCAAACCCTCAAGGGGAACCCACAGTCACACCCCCAGGAGACTTAGATATATACTGTTTATACCCAAAGGAACCTAACACTGTGGTTAATAACTTCATCATAGAACACAGACATACCAAACAAACAAACCCTAATAAAATCTCACACTTAAATTTATAGGGCATGACTGCAGTCCTATGCATAGCTACTTGGGAGTAAGCTCCATTGAATTCAGTGATACTTACTTCTGACTGTAGAAGTTCAACTTGTAAAGCACACTGAGCTTTTCACAAAGGATCTTCAGCTAGCTGAAAGGCAGCCTTTAGCTTTTAATTAGAATTGCAAACAATCTTGCAGAGACTTGTAGCCAGTTTAACTGCAAGCACAAAGTAGGAATGCTATCAAAGAAAAGGAAAGCAGTATTCAGCCTCTGCTGATTATTTTCCTAATTTTCTGAGTTTATTTTTCTGGATTTTTAGGAAATAGCTGATTTGGATTTATTGGAGTTGCTGGAAAGGCTATTGAGAAAAAGCTAACCCATCCCTGTTAAAACAATATAGGATGTCTTATTATGAAACGCAAATGCCAATTGTTTAATGATAAATAATTAAGAATTTGAAAATATACATACAACAAAAGTAGTAATTGTATTAAAGGAAAGATACACAAAGACACAAGCAGGTTCACATTCTGGGTAAATGGCATAAAAAACAGTTGTCAAGGTGACCTGGATGGTATGCAAAGAGCAAATGCTGAGTAAAAACCCTATCACTTGGGTTAAGAGTTTATTTGAGTAATGAACAAGTGTGAGTATATTATTCCAGGTCAAAAATTAACTTCAAGATTTCACTTATCAATTAATGAGCAAAAAACACTGTGTGGGGAATACACATCAAAAAGCTTGATATACAGATATCTAAAAAAAACATATAGACCTAGGATTAATTAGCAAATTTTGAGAAGTTATTTTCTCAAAGATATGATTCAGAATTAATCATATCTAGCCTGAAAAAGTGTACATGTAAGATTTTGACTGTTTTAGTGTGTTTTTTAGGAATGTTTAGTAACAATAAAATAATTAAGACTAATTATTAATTAAAATAATTAAGAGCCCTAATTTATGGGACAGCAGAATTAATAATGAAGTAATTTCTACACAAAAAGGTATAAGAGAGCAATCCTATGTGCCCTAAACCGCATCTGGGGGAGGTAGGATTTTTCAGTATCCCAGCTACGAGCTTGTAGACAGCGCTATGAGCTCAGAGCTGGGAAACTGCGCCCCCCCACCCCCTCATAGCTGGAACAGACAGAACTACAGCGGCTGCCCTTCTGTGCTCATAGCATGGAGACAGCAAAAACTAGGCGTTCTCAGGGGAGGGGAAGGGAGGAGACGGAAGCTGTTTTAGACAACTTCCTATGTAGACTCCAGCCCCGTTCCCACCACCTCCCCAAAATCAGGCGACTAAGGCAAACTGCAGGGCAGCCAGTTCATTGAAGGAATTCTCTCCTCCATGCTTCAGCAGCCCTGGATTGGATAGGCGGTCGCCTCTGACTTCAGTAAGTCAGAGGTGATCGACAACCTCAATTGCACCTTAAGTATGTGCTGGTTTTAGAATATTTGTTGTTCAGTCATTAAGTCGTGTCTAACTCTTTGTGACCCCATGGATCATAGCACGCCAGGCTTCCTGTCCTCCGCTCTCTCCCGGAGTGTGCTCAAGTCCATATTCATTGCATCAGTGATGCTATCTAGCCATCTCATCCTCTGCCGTCCCCTTCTCCTTTTGCCTTCAATCTTTCCCAACATTAGGGTCTTTACCAGGGAATTTTCTCTTCACATTAGGTGGCCAAATTATTTGAGTTTCAGCTTCAGTATCTGTCCTTCCAATGAGCACTCAGGGTTGATTTCCTTTAGGATGGACTGATTTGACCTCCTTGCAGTCCAGGGGACTCGTAAGAGTCTTCTCCAGCACCACAGTTCAAAAGCATTTCAGCGCTCAGCCTTCCGTATAATCCAGCTCTCACAGCCATACGTTACTACTGGGAAAACCATAGCTTTGATTATACGAATCTTTGTCTGCAAGGTGATGTCTCTGCTTCTTTCTATGCTGTCTAGGTTTGCCATAGCTTTCCTCCCAAGGAGCAAGTGTCTTTTAATTTCATGGCTACAGTCACCATCTGCGGTGATCTTGGAGCCCAAGAAAGGAAAATCTGTCACTGCTTCCATTTCTTCCCCTTCTATATGCCAGGAAGTGATGGGGCCACATGCCATGATCTTAGTTTTTTTAATGTTGAGTTTCAAACCAGCTTTTGCACTCTCCACTTTCACCTTCAACAAGAGGCTCTTTAGATCCTCTTCACTTTCTGCCATTAGGGTGGTATCGTCTGCGTATCTGAGGTTGTTGATAATTCTCCCGGCAATCTTAATTCCAACCTGTGAGTCATCCAACCCGGTGTTTCTCATGATGTACTCTGTATATAAGTTAAATAAACAGGACGACAATATGCCGCCTTGTCATACTCCTTTCCCAATTTTGAACCAATCGGTTGTTCCACATCTGGTTCTTTCTGTTGCTTCTCAACTCTCGTACAGGTTTCTCAGGAGACAGGTAAGGTAGTCTGGTACTCCCATCTCTTTCAGAATTTGCCAGAGTTTGTTGTAATCCACACAATCAAAGGCTTTAGCGTAGTCAATGAAGCAGAAATAGATTTTTTGGGGAATTCTCTTGCTTTCTCCATGATCCAGCAAATGTTGGCGATTTGATCTCTAGTTCCTCTGCCTCTTCGAAACCCAGCTTGTACTTCCGGTAGTTCTCGGTTCACATACTGCTGAAGCCTAGCTTGTAGTGTAGCAGCCATATCGGGGGTCAGACTAAGTAGCCTCATGCAGTCTCATGCTTCATGTTCTTGCTGAGCTCTTTCTCCCTTGAATATATTGTTGTAAGCTGACGAGACACAGGAATTCCTTATCTTGTCAAAGGTCATACAATTGTATATCTTGTTCTCTGCTGTTCTCTTCTGTTCTCTGCTTATCACGGCTACCCTATAACCCAGTTCTTGTATTATAAACAATGGTGCTAGGAGAAGAAATGTTGAGGACTGCAACCCCACATGGGAGGGAAAGGAGGAGCCGTTTCCTATGTGTCACAATATCTATAAAAAACAATGTGCTAATGTAAATCGGGGCTTCTGGCTCTTTGGAAATGATTCCAGCCTTAAGCCCGCGCGTTAAATAATCTCTTTTTCCTTCACTCCGTGGTCTCTCTGACTCTGGGTTCTGCAACATAAATGGTGTCGTGACTCGGATGTGGCAGGCTCTGAGCCAGACAGGTGGCAGTTGCCTGCTCTTGATCGCCGCAACGGGAAGACGAGCTCGGCGCATGCCTCCCTTTCTTGGCGCCACCGACCTTTTTGTCGAGTGAATGGGAGAAAGCCTGCACCGGGATCGCCCAAACGGCAGCGAGCAGCAAGAGAACCTTGGGAAGCGGAGGAAGGAACTTGAGCCCTGCCTGTATCGCAGCTGCAATTGAGTTGAAACCCACATTGGAAGCCTTCAGGAGAAAGGCAAGTATATGGGAAAAAGAGGGCCCCGCCTTTAGGGAGAAAGGCCACTGGGCAGAAAAAAAGAGGGCCCCGCCTTATGAAGAAGGTCAGTGTTGGTGGTATATGTATACAAAAAGAACCTACTCCTTGCAAGTGGGCGCCAGTACCCAGCACGCCAGTCAGTACTCAGTAGGAAGCTGAGGAAGCTGGGGAAGCCACTTTCCACTCTGGTAAAAAGTGGGAAAAGTGGGTGGCAGGGACATATAGATGCAGTGGAGAGATTGATGATTGTGTGAGTTCTGACGCATACCATTGACCATCCGGGTGCCCAGGCCAGTAGCAAAGTGCGTGGTGTGTAAAAATCCTCTTGTGTCGGCCAGTGAGACCCCTTACTCACTGACCAATTCCTATTCCCTAATTGTGTCTGTCTTCAATTTAGGAGGGAGGCTATGGGTGGTGGGGGAAGCAAACCTTGCACCCCCTTGGGATGTATGCTAGCAAATTTTAAGAAAGGTTTTAGTGGAGATTATGGGGACCCCCCCATGAATCCTCAACGGTTGCAGACTTTGTGTGAAATAGAGTGGCCGTCTTTTAGTGTAGGATGGCCTACTAAAGGCTCTTTAGAGCCCAGCAAAATCAGCCGTGTATATGCCATTGTGGTTGGGAGACCTGGGCACCCCGACCAATTTCCCTGCATAAACTCGTGAGATTCCATAGTCCGTGCTTTTCCTCCATGGCTAAAGAAATGCCTAGAATCCCAGGCAAATGTTTTGGTGCTCAGAAAAGAAAAATTGGCCAAGAAATTACAACCAGTGTTAGAAGCTTCGTGTAAAGATCTGGCAGAGCTAACGGCGTTTCCCCCTGCTTATGCCCTGCTTCCACCACGGGCCCATGTTACTGTAAGACCGCCCCGTCGAGATCCAGATCCTGTGGCTCCTGAGCCCCTGCCATCCCCCCTACAGAGGCATTGCCCCTCGCTTTGACTTAGAACTGTCGCCATCAGTTTCAAGCCCCACCGGCAGTAATTCGCCGATTTCAGCTACGGTCCTCAACTCCCAGATATTGTCTGCCGAGACTTTCATCTCTACGAGATCAGGAGGTTCCCCTCTTACACCTCAATCAGCATTAATAAAGGAAACTAAAGAATTAAAGTGTTGGGCAGAAGATTTAATAAAATCGGCAGTGACCCTTAAAAAGATGTGTTCTCACAAAAAAGGGGAGGCGAGCTCGTCTACTGCTCAAGACTTGCACCCCCTTGAGATGTATGTCAAACGAAGAAGGAAAAGGGTTTAAAAAAAAAAAAAAAGATTCAGAATAGAGAGAGAAAACAGCAAAAATCTCAAGGTCGAGCTGAGAGAGGAAAAAAAAAACAAGATCTGAGGCTGTTAATTAGAAAAATGTTGCAGGACAGTCTGGCTTTTAACAAAGCGTGGGAGCGTGAGAGTGTAAGGCCGAAGAAGTAGCTGTTAGCCTAGCGCGCCGAGAGGGGGGGGGGCAGGAAAATTGCCCACAACGTTCTGAGTTGTGCAACATCATCACCTTGCCTAATTGAGATGAAATCCCTAAGAAATGGAAACTGAAAATGAAGACCCAGAAGATGAAGGCAAAACAGAAAATAAAGGTGAAGAATCAGCCCCCAGAGCACAGGCTAGACCCCTCTTCGAGTGAAAAGTGTGCCATAAGACTGTCCCAAAGCAGAATGAAGCAGAAAAACCATGATGAAGATCTCTGTCAAGGTAGCCGTGTTTAGCTTTGAACTGTGTTAAAATTGCATAGAGCCTGTAGCTACTGACCATCGGCTATATGATTTCTGAAGAGCGTAACCATTAAGCTTTTGCCGTAGGATTCCCTGCAATGAAGAAATCTCACTGATTTAAGTGTCCAGTGTTACACTGCCTGAGTGTGTGCGCTGAAGAGACCGAGAAACCAGACAGCATGTTCCTGGCCAAGCCAAAATCACGCTACTACCATGCTCCTGAAAGCTGCAATAAACTGTGTAAGCTGGGAGACCCAACCTGATTGAAAAGAAAAGAAGATATTGGAGCAACTGTCTTAAAAAACAATAAGATCTGTGTAGCTGGCTGGCTGACGCTGTCAGTGATGTTACAACTTTAAATTAAGACTTGTTTTCCTGTTTGAGACCCCAGCGAAGAAAGCTGACCCAAGCTATTTGTTGCCCATGCCAAAGCAAAGATTTAGCTGCCCTGTACCTCATCATGTCCTGTTTTGAGCTTGGGATTTACAAATACAAACAAACTGAGAAGCTTGCCTTTGAAGTCCTGCAAATCACCCCACCGCCTCCCCGAAGATTAATGGCTGCCTGAAAAATGCAAGTATAAGGCGATGCCCATCACACCCCCCAGCGTCCTGAGTTTTGGCACTCAGTGTTTCAGTGCTTTCGTGTACCAGGTTAGAAGAGAGAAAAAAGAGTAAGTTTTTAAAATGTCTGTGAGAACCTGACAGAAGTAAAATAGAATTTACAGAGGAGTTGCCCAGGTTAAAGCGTCACGGCTAGAGAGCTGAGGTGTGCCGCTCTGTTTAGACAGAGGCCTTGCTAAAAAGTTAAAGGCCCTTGTCTGTCAGAAGGGGTGTAGGGGCACACTTTCCCTTTTTAAACTGATGCAAAAGTAGAGAGCCTTTGCTGGAAACATCTCATCTTCATTGCCCAGAGCCTTCTCTGTTTGCCTCCATCATCATCTGGGCTTTTTAGAGACACTCTGCACATGGACTAAAATTTTAAATTGTCAAAAACTTGCCATGGACAGTGCTATGAAGCTTTTGATAAACTTGAACTCTCATCGCTGTGGACCGTGTGTATGTGTTTGTAGTCAGCTCAGCGTACAGCAGGCTAGGTTTGATCTATGACTTTTAGATTTCCTTCTGCCAGAACTCATGCAGCATAGAGTTGCCGATGCAAAAATGGTGACCTAGAACTCTTTGCGTATGTGGGTATGCCCATCCCTTGATTTTAATGGGCCCTAAGCTTTCAGCCAGAAGAGCAGTATGATTGCTGGATCTGCTCCATCATGCCCTACCACGCAAAAAGTGTTTTCCATTCATTGTGTTAAATTGCAGGAAAAAAATTGTTGTGTATATTTTATTATTTCCTAAATATCATAAAATATATGTGATATTTGCAGATTAGTGTTAGTTGCAACTCCAAATAATACTAAGTGTGGTTCCCAATAGAAGACAAGGAGAGAAAGACAGAAGCAAGTAAAAAAGACAGAAATAGAGAAAGTAGCAGACAGATAGAGAAGGGAAAAAAAGAAGAAAGAAGAGGCAAGAGGGGGAAAAAAAAGAAAAAAAACATTTGTAAAAAATAAGCGTGGCCATAGTTGCCCCCAGGGTAAATTAAAAGCAGCTGATTGTGCCTGGAGCTTATTACCTGGGATAAAGTAGCCACAATAATGTAATAGTTCTTTAAGATGAAGAAAATGTAACTAGAAAGAGAAAAAGAGTCTATCCCAAATGTGTGTCATTGAGACTAGTGTAAGGCAGAAAGGTTTAAGTAAGTGAGTTTAACTTAAAAAAGACAAATAAAGAGACAAGGCTGGTGCATGGAGCAGAAAGTTTTCTATAAAAAGTTTGAAACATGATCTGCAATACAGGCAAATCAGCAAAGAAAAAGAAAGCCAAAAAAAAAAAGAAAAAAAACTGTCTTCCCATACTAATGAATAAAAGTGTTATCAAGCACTTTGGAAAGCAAAGTTGTTTACAGGAAGCTGTGCCTGAGAACCAAACACTTCTAGCCTATGCTGAAAATGCTTGCTAGTGTTGTGCTGCCTCATGGGTAACATGTATGGTATAAAACCCATTTAGCCCAATAGCTCGTGGTTCAGAGAAGCTGTCTGATCCAACCATTAGGTACACCTGTGTGCTGTAAGTAACCCAATAAAGTCTCCTTGTAAGTAACCCCCCCTGCTGAAATCCCAAAACACAAGCGGGGCTAGAGTGCCTCACCCAGTATCAAACCCTGCTGTTAGAAGCCATGAAAGCAAGTATGAAGAAGTCAGTTAATATGACCAAAGTGTCTAAAGTGCCGCAAGGTGCCACCGAGGCCCCAGAGAGTACGTGGAGCGTCTTTTAAATGCCTATCGCCAGTATACCCCCCTCGACCCAAAGGCCCAAGAAGACGTGGGCGAGGAAAAGAAGACCCGGCAGAGGCAAAAGATTCTTTAAAAAACCCAGTGTGCCCAGTATAAACAAGATGGACATTGGTGGCATAAATGCTCAAATAAAATAAATCAAATACACAAAAGAGAAAACCAAAGGAGCCAGAACAGGCGAAAGAGAAGACAGCTTGAGAGGGGCCGTGACATTGACTTCATGACTGACACTGGAGTGGCATCAAGAGCAAGCAAACGTTAGCCTTAAACAAGAAGTCCAAACACTGAGCAAAGTTCTTCAAGCCCAGCGTCGCTTTGTCTTAGAAAATAAGCCCCAATTCCCATCACAGAAGTTCATCCTTTCCAACCAAGAGTTAAAGTATGAGTTAAAGAGGGAAAAATAACCCTTTGACTCCCAGATGGAGAGGACTGAAAACTGTCATACTTTCCACCCCCGCAGCTATGAAAGCAGCTGGAGTTAAACCCTGGATACATTGGACACGAGTCAAGAGAGCGAGAGGGGGAGAGTAGACTGTAAACAGAAATCCTGAAAATCCTTTAAAAATCATTCTGAAAAAGCAGTAAGAAGACTCAGGCTAGACCTTACTGTGGACACACCGGGAGACTGTCCCCCTGCGTACGGTCAGACCTGCAACTGGAGAATTGAAGAAGGGGACTAGACCCTACTGCAGCTTGCCAGGTGCAGCTTGCCCAGCGTACGGTCAGATCCCAAAAAAGATCAAACATGCGTGTTGTAGCATTAGTAGTGTTGCATTGTGTTTCCTTAATAAGGTGCAAAAAGGGGGGTCTGCCCCTGGAAGGAGAAGATGTCCCAGTGATTTGCTGATAATTACTGGCTTCACCTGGCTAACATAACGAGAATAAAACATTTTTGTTTGCCAAGAGATATACCTGCAAACAGGCTTATTAGCTCTTGCCTAATACCTGTCTGTAGACATCCTGAAAAAATTCAAAAAGATACCATGTTAAGAGTTTATGGTGTAAGTTTAACTTATTCCCAAAATGCTAATTAGGGCGTGGTTGCAAAGATCCTACCCCCTACAGAGTTCACTCTATGCACCCCCATCATTGTTGAAACAAATGCTACGTGTGCACGAATGCTTAATTGTCAAAAATTTTCCAGAAAATATAAAGCTATCCCTGGCCCCCTTCCACTGTAATAAAATTCAAAACATATCTTTTAATGATGCCCACATACTTTTGCCTCATAGATGGTTTTAGACATGTAGTTCCCGCACTTGGTCATTCATTCCTGCCAACTTGTCTAATAACCACCCATGTTGCCTCAGCCGCCAATTGAACTGGTGCCAATTCTTCCCCTGTGGCCCGAGAAAATCCGTCGACGGCAGCCCCGAGCACTCCAACTAACTAAAAATTGTAATAGTCATGTGCAGTTATATTCTGACTCAGAAAAATTGGCCTTAGCAATGTCACTGGTTGGGGTTCCAGGTTTAGCCTTGGCTGATGGTCTAGAGATCAACCAGTTAGCTTGCAGCTTAGCCAAAAGCATAAATGCCACCTCACGAGCATTGTTAAATAAAAAGTTGCATGATCTAAGAGGTGCAGTTCTAGAAAATAGAGCTGGCATAGATTACCTCTTCCTTCTTCATCATTTAAGTTGTGAGACACACCAAAAGCTCTGTTGTTTTAACTTAACTGATAATGGCAATGCTGTAGATGAACAGATCAACAAGCTGCACAATATAGCAGCTAACAAAACAATAAGACAAAACAATTAGCTCAATTAGTTAACCCCTTGGCTTCCAGATCTTAGCTAGCTTAAAGCATTGTTCATCCTAATTCTACCACTGTTGTTCATAAAAGTTCTGTTATGTCTCTGCGTTCCTTGTTTTATGCGCTGTTTAACCAATCTGTTTTATGTCTCAGCTAGTAAAACTGCTGCCCTCTACGCTCTAATAGCCCAACAAGAGGCTAAGTAATACGTATGTCACAAAAAGCTTTGTATGGTTATCAGAAATGCTATAATTGTAATGAAATTATGCATTTAAGAGGGGAATGTAGCAGCCATATTGGGGGTCAGACTAAGTAGCCTCATGCAGTCTCATGCTTCATGTTCTTGCTGAGCTCTTTCTCCCTTAAATATATTGTTGTAAGCTGACGAGACACAGGAATTCCTTATCTTGTCAAAGGTCATACAATTGTATATCTTGTTCTCTGCTGTTCTCTTCTGTTCTCTGCTTATCACGGCTACCCTATAACCCAGTTCTTGTATTATAAACAATGGTGCTAGGAGAAGAAATGTTGAGGACTGCAACCCCACATGGGAGGGAAAGGAGGAGCTGTTTCCTATGTGTCACAATATCTATAAAAACAATGTGCTAATGTAAATCGGGGCTTCTGGCTCTTTAGAAATGATTCCAGCCTTAAGCCCGCGCGTTAAATAATCTCTTTTTCCTTCACTCCATGGTCTCTCTGACTCTGGGTTCTGCAGCAGTAGGATTTTGAGCATAACCTTGCTGGCATGTGAAATGAGCGCAATTGTATGGTAATTTGAACACTCTTTGGCATTGCCCTTCTTTGGAACTGGAATATAAACTGACCTTTTCCAGTCTTGTGGCCACTGTTGAGTGTTCCAAATGTGTTGGCATATTGAGTGCAGCACTTTAACAGCATCATCTTTTAGCATCTTTTAAATAGCTCAGCTGGAATACTGTTGTCTCTGCTAGCTTTGTTGTTAGTAATGCTTCCTAAGGCCCACTTGACTTCACTCTCTAGGATGTCCGGCTCAAGTTCAGTGACCGCACTATCATGGCTATCAGGGACATTAAGATCTTTCCTGTATATAGTTCTTCTGTGTATTCCTTCCACCTCTTCTTAATCTCATCTGCTTCTGTTAGGTCCCTGCCTTCTTTGTCCTTTATCATGCCCATCTTTGCACAAAACGTTCCCTTGAGATCTCCGATTTTCTTGAAGAGATCTCTAGTCTTTCCCATTCTATTGTTTTCCTCGATTTCTTTGCATTGTTCATTTAAGAAGGCCTTCTTGTCTCTCCTTGCTATTCTCTGGAACTCTGCATTTAGTTGGGTATATCTTTCCCTTTCTCCCTTGCTTTTTGCTTCCCTTCTTTCCTCAGCTACTTGTAAAGCCTCATCAGACAGCCACTTGGCTTTCTTGCATTTCTTTTTCTTTGGGATGGATTGAGTTGCTGCCTCCTCAACAATGTTACGGACCTCCATCCATAGTTCCTCAGGCACTCTGTCTATCAGGTCTAATCCCTTAAAACTATTCCTCACCTCCACTGTGTATTCATCAGGGATATGTTTTAGGTCATACCTGAATGGTTTAGTGGTTTTCCCTACGTTCTTCAATTTAAGCTGAAATTTTGCAACAAGAAGCTCATGATCTGAGCCACAGTCAGCTCCAGGTCTTGTTTTTACTGACTGGATAGAGCTTCTCCATCTTTGGCTGCAAAGGACATAATCAATCTGATTTCGAAATTGACCATCTGGTGATGTCCATGTGTAGAGTCGCCTCTTGTGCTGTTGGAAAAGAGTGTTTGCTATGATCAGTGTGTTCTCTTAGCAAAACTTTATTAGCCTTTGTCCTGCTTCATTTTGTACACCAAGGCCATGCCTGCCTGTTATCCCGGTGATTTCTTGACTTCCTACTTTAGCATTCCAATCCCCTATGATGAAAAGGACATCTTTTTTGGTGTTAGTTCTAGAAGGTGTTGTAGGTCTTCATAGAACCGATCAACCTCAGCTTCTTCGGCCTCAGTGGTTGGGGCATAGACTTGAATTACTGTGATGTTGAAAGGTTTGCCTTAGATTCGTACTGAGATCATTCTATCGTTTTTGAGATTGTACCCCAGTACTGCTTTTCCCACCCTTTTATTGACTAGGAGTGCTACTCCATTTCGTCTAAGGGATTCTTGCCCACAGTAGTAGATATAATGGTCATCTGAATTAAATTCACCCATGCTTGTCCATTTTAGTTCGCTGATTCCCAAGATCTCGATGTTCAATATTGTCATCTCATGTTTGACCACCTCCAGCTTGCCTTGATTCATTGTTCTTACATTCCAGGTTCCTAAACAATATTGTTCTTTACAGCATCGGACTTTCTTTTCACCACCAGACACATCCACAGCTGAGTGTCCTTTCGGCTTTGGCCCAGCCGCTTCACTCTTTCTGGAGCTACTTGGAAATACCCTCTGCTCTTCCCCAGTAGTATATTGGACACCTTCCGACCTGAGGGTCTTATCTTCCGGCGTCGTATCTTTTAGCCTTGTGATACGTTCCATGGGGTTTTCTTGGCAAGAATACTGGCATGGGTTGCCATTTCCTTCTCCAGTGGACCACATTTTGTCAGAACTCTCCGCCATGACCTGTCCATCTTGGGTGGCCCTGCACAGCATAGCTTATGGCTTCACTGAGTTATGCAAGCCCCTTCGCCACAACAAGGCAGTGACCCATGAAGGGGAACTTCTTATTAGAAGCTCCCCAGGCCTGTGTACTTGTCAGCTGAATAGCTTATTCAGTACTGAATGGGGAACTTGGTACTTAAGATGAGATCTCTCCTTTTTAAGCTATTAGAAGTCTAAGAACAAGAAATGTTTAGGAAATGCTATTTCTGGTTAAGCTATTAAGATTTAAGAATCTTTACAATGCTGTTTAACAATGAGAATTTATTTTATTTGATGCAAGTTATATTTTGATGTGATGATGCAAGTGTATTTCTAAGAAAAATGAATCCATTTTTCCCCTTTACTAATTCTTGTTAATACAAAACCAAAATTGAATCCACCTCGACCAATTTTTGGTGTATGCTTTGTTTGAAGAGTATTGATCAGCTTTTAAGTAGTTCCAAAGTTTTCCTAAATACTGGAACTATAATTGGAAAATACTCAGCAAAGGCCAAATCCATAACATTTGTGCTAATTTGTCAAATACAATAGTGAAATTTAAAAGCCTCCTTATCCCCTCAATCACTGCCCAAAACAAGGAGGATGTCAATTACTCCGGAGCTTGGACAGATGACATTATTGCTCCCTACTTGGCTCCAGGTGAGGCTTAAAAAACATGGTATTTTCCCCAAAAAACTCTTTCCCCTTGCACCCCTTTTCTTGACACAGGCAAGGCACACACTTATCGTTAAGGGACAGGGTGCCTCTACCTAGGAAGCTCCATGGAAGAACAGCAGCTTTGCATGCAGAAAGTCCCAGGTTCAATCCCCAGCTTCTCCAAGCAAGGCAAGAAAAGAAACCTGCCAGAAACCCTGGTAAGCTGCTGCCAGTCAGTGTTGACAATATTGGGCTAGAAGGACCAATATAAGGCAGTATAACTCAGGATAAGGCAGCTTCCTATGTTCCCAATTTATTTTTGAATACTACCAGAGGTCAGTGGACTCTGCAAGTCCACACACTTTGCACACATCCACTCCTGGTTTTCCTCTCAGCTCTTTTCTGAGCAATAGCCTTTTGGAACAATTTACCAACACTTTCAGGAAAGTGATATAGGAATGAAGCAGGAGCAGATGGTTTATTACATATACCCCACTTTCCCTCCAGGGAGCTCAATGCAGCTGATATGCTTTCCTATCCCCTATTTTATCCTTCGACAAGGCTAGTCAGAGATGGTGACTGACCTAAGGTCACCCAGCAAGTTTCATAGCTGAGTGGGGGTTTGAATCTGGATCTCCACAGTCCTAGTATGATACTCTAACCCAGCCATCGCCAATTTGGTGCCCTCCAGCTGCTTTGGACTGCAACTCCCATCAGCCCCAGCCAGCATGGGCAATGGTCAGGAAACCTGGGAGTTGTAATCCAAAACATCTGGAAGGCACCAGATTGGGGAAAGCTGCTCTAACTGCTATGCTACACTGCCTCTCGGTTGTACATGGAAGGATAGGGAGAGGAGATGAAACTGACAGAGTTCCTTAGCTGCAGCTGCAGATGATTCAGAAGGAGAGGAGCAAAGAAGATGGCACATGGGGGAAGCAGTATCACATATGGAAGTTTAACAATTATGGGATATTTATTTATTGAAAGAATCTCTCCTCTCCCCCTCTTTAGTCAAAAAGGATCCCAGAGCATTTCTACAAATATCAGTAGTAACACAATCTCTGCTGACAGGCTTACAATCTAAAGGACATGACACACAAGGAAAATGGGATGGGAAGGGAAGAGCGGGGTGGAGGAAGCAAGCTCAGCCACCAGTTCCTCAAGCTACAATTTGTATCAGGATCAGCTGGGATAGAAACAGGTGGCATCCCTACAGAGAGGGTCAGCCTCGCTCACCCCAGATATTTAAAGCTATGGTTTTCCCAGTAGTAACGTATGGCTGTGAGAGCGGGACTATACAGAAGGCTGAGCGCTGAAGAATTGATGCTGTCGAACTGTGGTGCTGGAAAAGACTCTTACGCGTCCCCTGGACTGCAAGGAGGTCAAATCAGTCAATCCTAGAGGAAATCAACCCTGAGTGCTCATTGGAAGGACAGATCCTGAAGCTGAAGCTCAAATATTTTGGCCACCTAATGCGAAGAGAAAACTCTCTGGAAAAGACCCCGATGCTGGGAAAGACTGAAGGCAAAAGGAGAAGGGGACGGCCGAGGATGAGATGGCTAGATAGCATCACGGATGCAATGAATATGAACTTGAGCACGCTCCGGGAGAGAGCGCAGGACAGGAAGGCCTGGCGTGCTATGGTCCATGGGGTCACGAAGAGTCGTACACCACTGAACGACTGAACAACAATTTAAAGTTGTGTCTGTTCAGTGATTCGGGATGTTACCTGTTGCCTTGTTATTGTGTTTACGTCGGGACGACTGATTTTACACCGCCTTGGAATTTTAAAGAGAATGAAGGCTAGTGCAACCGCGTTCAAAATAAATAAGGGAACACATTTTAAAACCGGACATTCCAAGCACCGAGAGAGAGAGAGAGAAATGGAAAATGGCCCTTCTATTCAAACAGTCCATCGGATTTAGAACGAGAACGAAAGCGGAGAAATTTGCCCGGCGCGCTCTGGTGCAGATCAGCCAACGGCGGAGGCCGGTGGCTCGGATGTCGGTGGGGCTGCGGATCCGCGCTAGAGTTCGGTCCGACCCAGTCAGAACTCTGAAGGAGCTATCCGAGGTGCTGAGCCTACTGGGGGCTCCTTTCGAGCTCTGACTGAACCCCGGAGCAGATTCACCGCCCCACTGACACCGGAGCCGCCACGCCAGCCAGACCCTGGCAAAGCTCCCCTCCTCGTACAGAGAGCGGCCCAGCTTTCCGGAGGGCTGCAATGCTCTACACGCGCGCCTGGAAGGAAGTCCCAACGGAACGCGATGGACTTACTTCGGAGGAGACGCGCCGAGGCTTGCACAGCGCCTTCGCTCCGTCCTTGCCCTGTGGGCAGAGATGGAGAGTGGCGGTGGCGTCAGCTCCCGCAACAGAGCATGCTCGGCCGCTCCACATCCGTCCCCGCCTTTTGGGTTTCGGGCGGGGGGGGCAGAGAGAGAGGCTTTGCTATTGCCGAGCCGCCCCCCGCCTTGCTTTCCCTTGCTTTGCTTTGCATTGCAGAGCGCCAAGCCGCGGCGATGAACGGGGGCGCCGCGAGCGGCCAGCCCTTCGCGGGCCCCGTGCAATGTAAGTGGCTGCGCCGGTTATCCGCGCTCCGGGGCCCGGGCGCCGCAGAAGCCGCGCGGAGCCTGGGCTCGGCCGGGCCCCGAAACCTGAGTGGCGGCAGAAGGAGCGGGCGCTCCGGCGCAGCCCGGGAATCTGGCTGCCGAGCGAACGCGGGCCCGGGAACCTGGGTGGAAAGCGCCGTCAGGAGCGAGAGCGCGGGCGAGGGGCGGCGGGCGGGAAGGGGAAGGAAGGGAAAGGTGTCCGTCCGTCCCCCCGGCGCGCCCGCGGCCTTCACGCGGGCACGGCCGCCCAGCGCGTGGAGCGCTGCCGCAGCCGCCGCTCGCAAAGCCTGGGGCCGTGGGCGGGTGCAAGCTGGGGGCGTGCAAGGGAGCCATCTTGGCGCCGGAGCGCGCCCTGCGTGCAAGCTGTTCGCGCTCCGGGCAGCGGGCAAGCTGCCCCGTGGCGGCGCTTAGGGCGCGGCGCTGTGCAGGCTTTTACTTAGGCGGCAGATGCCGGGCGTGTCTGGTCAGAAATAAGTCACGTTGCGTCCACTGCTGCTTCCCCCGCCCCGCCCCGCCCCGCCCCAAAAGCTGTTCCGGTATCAGAGGCAGTATGTCTGTGTACGCCAGTTGCTGGGGCACCTGGGCAGGAAGGTGCTGTTGCGCTCATGCCCTGCTTGTGGGTTCCCCGTGGGCAGCTGGTTGGCCACTGTGTGGAGAGAATGCTGGACTACATACGAACGTAAGAAGAGCCGTACTGGATCAGACCAAGGGTCCATCTATCTCACCATACTGTGGAAGGGCGTGACCAGGTGACCTGTGTGCCTGCCTGTTCCGTCTGCCGTTCAGGTGCCAAGAACATAAGAAGAGCCCTGCTGGATCAGACCAAGGGTCCATCTAGTCCAGCATTCTGTTCACACATTGGCCAACCAGCTGCCCGCGGGAAACCCACAAGCAAGACAGCAGCACCCTCCTGCCCATGTTTTCCTGCAACCGGAGTACATAGGCACACTGCCTCTGATATTGGAGGTAGTATATAGCCATAGGGACTAGTAGCCATTGACTAGATGGGCCCTTGGTCTGATCCAGTATGGCGCTTCCTATGTTCTTCAGTGTGTACAGGCTTCCAGCCTTAAGATGTAATCCTATGAATGTTTTTATGGAAAAAAAGTCCTACAACTCCCAGCATGCCCCTACCGCCATAGCTGGCTGAAGGGATGCTGGGAGTTTCAGGATTTTTTTTTTCTGTCTATACATACATAGATTGCGCACTTAATGTCGATTGGGTCCACTCTACTTGTCAAGAGTTTCTAAGGCCTTTTTGCGCCTTCAATGGGCCCCCTCCTTCAGGGAGTCTATCTTCTCACTGCCATTGTCATCAGCTGCCACTGCTCCTCATCCTCTCATCATTGCTAGCACCTGCTTGCTTGGCCGGCAGAGAGAGAGCCAGTGAGCAAGCAGGCAGTGGCATGTACTGCTCTGCCTTCTCACCTCCACTGCTCTCACCCAGAGCGAGAGGAAGGCGAACCAACGCGTTGCAATGGTGAAGAGAAGGAACAACTCTAGGGAGCTCTGGATCTTGCCATTGGGCCTCTGCTGTGGTGTGGATCTTCAGCAGGTGCCCAGCCATGCCTACCCTTGACACCAGCCCTGCCACCATACAGTCATTAGCAGATGACTATACAGGATGGCTTTGTACATATCGGAAGCTGCCTTATCCAGCCTAATATTCTCTACTTTCACTGGCAGCCGTTCTTCAGGGTCTCATACAGGGGTCTTTCCTATCACTTGCCCCCTGATCCACGTAATTGAAGCTGCCAAGGATTGAACTAGAGCTGTGCGCAAATGGCGTCTTGAAATTCTCCACCTTGTGGGCAGAGAAATTTGGGAGATAATTTCATCGAATTTCTCCAGGAGGAGGAGAAATTTGCAACGGTTTCTCCGAGTTAGGGCTCCCCGGGGCAGGGCCTGTAGCACAGCTTCTTTCTTTTTTGGTAAGGGGTTTGGGGGGTCTTCGTACTGCAGCAGCGTCAACTCTCTTGGCAGGCTGGCCTCCAGTTTGCATCCACTGCAATGCAGGTGGCAGCAGTGTCCAGCTCCAGGGATGACATGGAGTTAGTGCTCGGCCAACATCTGTCCTCCAATTTTCTGAATTTTCTGCCTCCCATGAAAGAGGCTTCCATTGTTCTGCCTTATTCAGGGTGTTTTATAATTTACTTTTGTGGCGTTTTTGAGCTTACGTAATCACAGCCAGCCTCCCAGGCTGCCCGCACATCCTGATCTGAAAAAGTCCTATGGGAGGAATTATCTCATGGTCCCTTAAACTGGGCTTTAATATGTAGTGTAGAAAGCTGAGGAGGCTACAGGCAGCCAGAGAGATGATTGTACAGTGAAAAAACAAGACACTTGTGCTCACTCCTCAGCCACCTCCTGAGTAAGGTAAGCCCAAGAAACCCAAACCCAACCCTTGAGAATTTATCCAAAATTTCTTCAGTATTGAATTTCTTTTTGAAAGCAATTTCTCTTCTATGAAATTGAATGAGAATGGTCAAAAAAATGTGGGAGAAATTTTCAGCACAGCAGTAGATTGAA
Source organism: Heloderma suspectum (assembly GCF_057233095.1). Taxonomy (NCBI): domain Eukaryota; kingdom Metazoa; phylum Chordata; class Lepidosauria; order Squamata; family Helodermatidae; genus Heloderma; species Heloderma suspectum. Next base: position 289,260,760 of record NC_139461.1, on the reverse strand, counting down.
CCCCTCATTGCATGTGCTCCACCACTGAGCTACACTCCAACTTTCATAATCTCTCACACAAAGCACCACTGCATGACCACACTCCATTACACAAAGTGCAACTCATGCTGCTTTGATTTACATGCCCAGGGCTGTGTTAGCAAGACTTCTTAGCTGCATAAATTTTGAAGTGCAGGCACTCACCATTACACTCCCCAGAGCCACACCCCCAAGGAGGGTCCAAAAATGCAGGCAGGATCAAAAATGTTGATCCATATCAACAAACGAGTCCTGCCAGTTTTCATCTCCTAGGAGCAGGCCTCTTGGAAAACGAATGGGTCTTAACTGCCATTCAAGACCAGGCCACCCCAAAATGCTTCACATTACACACAAGGAACAATATATTGTTGCTGGGGAAATTCATTCCCCTGCTCCCTACTATGACAGAAGTCCTATTATCCATCCCAGCATAGAACTGGAGCTCTCCATCCCCCTCTGCTACACCTAGCAGGCTAGTAAAAGATTTTGCAGGCTAGTAATTTTTGTGGCCTTGTTTACAAAGTGGATTTAGGCAGCCAACGGCATAGTCTGAAAGCACACGAGGCAGCCACCTTGCTGAAGCTAAGCAGGTTTGGGTTGGTCAGTGCTTGGAGGGCAAACTGCCTGGGAATCACATGTAGCCCCCTTGAGTTCCATGATGGAAGAAAGGAGGGCTATAAATGTAATAAATAAATAACCAACAAAGAATCAGTTCAGCCACAGCCTGGATCCATTCACATTCAAAAGCAAAACATTTTGTTACCATATCTAGATCGCAATCCTGTAGCTACATACCTGGTAGTGTTACCCATTGAGCTCATCTGAATAGACATGTTTAGAATTGTGCTTTTAACACCTCAAAATGAACCTCTCGTATTGCAGTATATGGAGGACAGGCTGGCTGTGCTGCGCTGGTATCCATGTGCGTGTTCACTAGAACTGAGGTGAATCCCACCCCCGATTTACCTTTTAGAAATCTGTGAAGGGGTAAAACCCAGAGGACAGGACTAGCACCAGCGGGAATTGCAGGGAAGCACATTTTGGCTAAACCTTATGGGAAGCTTCCTAACTTAAGAGCTCTTTGACAGTGGCCCAGAAAGTGGAGGACTCTCCTTTGCTGGGGATATTTAAGCAGAGGCTGGATGGCCATTTGTCAGGGATGTTGTAGTTGCATCCTGCATTGTAGAGCCTCCGTTGGGAAGACGTTGGACTGCATGACCTTCAAGGTTCCTTCTAACTAAATGCTATTATTCTAAACTACTCCCCCTCCCAAAGTTTTATTTTGCAACCATATTGTCCAACTGTCTTATTAAAAAAAAAACCGAGTGTGAGTTGCTAGGCTTATTCCTCCGGATTGAACTCCGTTCCTAGAGACCTCAGAAGTTAAACCTTGGAATAGTTAGCAAATGTTTCCAGTCTAGCGTTAGTGTATTTGCATGGCAACATACAGTGCATGGCCACCCAGTTCACAGAGTGCAGCTGTTAATAACCTCCTGTAGGATAATTACATATATTTTTAGTATATCATTAACCATTAACAGTCTATGCCAGAGCCTCCTCCACCATTACTTAATTGTTGGGACAGCCTTTTGTTTCCGGTAGCTTGTAAGCCTTTCAAACATAGAGCATTTCAGCCACCTTTCCTTTGGTAAATATTAACTGTATTGTTTGATCTGATCTGTGTATTTTGGCAGTTCCAGGAGGCACCACTGTCCTTGTCGAGCTCACTCCAGATATCCACATTTGTGGGCTGTGCAAACAACAGTTCAATAACCTCGATGCGTTTGTTGCTCACAAGAGAACTGGCTGTCAACTGTCTGGTGCAACTGCTGGGGCCACCAGTACAGTACAGTTTTTGGCAGAGGAAACAGTGCCAGCAACCCAGACCGAAACCACAACACGAACAATCACTTCGGAGACCCAAACCATCACAGGTAAAATCAAGGCTTTCTCCCTTTCTTTAGCTCCCACATGGGGACGGGGGAATTTAGGAAAACAAGCAGCAGGGAGGGAAAGTCTTAAAACTTCCCTATCTGCATGCTGTGGTCCAGATCCGGATCAGGCCTCATATGTGTACTTGTAAGTAAAAAAGGAAGAGAGTAGAAGTTATATTTATTTATTTATTATTTACAATATTTATATACCTCTCCTCATCAGAAGATTTCAGAGGAGTGAACAACATAACAATAAAACAATGGTTAAAAGAGTTTAAAAAGTTAAAACATTTTTAAAAAGACAAATCCCAACGAAGTGGAATTCAACAACCCATGGCTGGTCATGCAAGGAAGGCCTCTTGAAAGAACAATGTCTTCAGGAGGTGCCGGAAAGAACACAATGTTGGCGCCTGCCTGACCTCTAAAGGCAGGGAATTCCATAGGAAGGGGGCCACCGCACTGAAGGCTCTTCTCCTGGTGGACTCCAACCAGGCCATAGGTCCATGTGGAACCACCAGGAATATGCCCTCTGATGACCACAGTGACCGGGCAGGTTGGTAGGGAAGGAGGCGCTCTCTCAGGTATCCTGGTCCCAAGTTGTTTAGGGCTTTGTACACTACTACTAACACCTTAAACCTGGCCCAGTAGCGAATAGGCAGCCAGTGCAGTTCCCTCAGCAAAGGAGTTACACGCTGACAAGGGGCAGCTCCTGACAACAGCCGAGCTGCTGCATTCTGCACTAGCTCCAGCTTCTGGACCAGTCTTAAGGGCAGCCCCACATGAGGTTACTAATGCCTGTACCACTGTGGTCAAGCTACCCCTGTCCAGGAGAGGCCATAGCTGGCGAATCAGCCGAAGCTGGTAAAAGGCACTCTGAGCCGCCGCGACCACTTGGGCCTCCAGCAACAATGATAGATCTAGGAGCACCCCCAGACTACGGACCTGATCTTTCAGAGGGAGTGCAACCCCATCCAGAACAGGCAATGAGCCTATCTCCCGGACCCGGGAACCACTCACCCACAGGGCTTCCGTCTTGCCAGGATTCAGCTTTGGTTTATTGGCCCTTATCCAGCCCATCACTGACTCTAGGCACTGATTCAGGACTTGCACAGCCTCTCCTGATTCAGATGTCACAGGGAGATAGAGCTGCGTGTCATCAGCATACCGATGGCATTTAACTCCAAATCCCCTAATGACCACTCCCAGCGGCTTCATATAGATGTTAAACAACATTGGGGACAGGATGGTACTCTGCAGCACCCCATAGCTCAATTGCCAAGGGGCCGAGGAATAGTCACCCAATGTTACTCTCTGAAATTGGCCCCATAGGTAGGACCGGAACCACTGTAGCACAGTGCCTCCAATACCCATCCCACAGAGTCAATCCAGGAGAATATCACGGTCAATGGTATCAAAAGCCGATCAGAGATCGAGCAGAATTAACAGGGTTGCACTCCCCCTGTCCCTCTCTCGATGAAGGTCATCCATCAGGGTGACCAAGGCTGATTCAGTCCCATAACCAGAACGAAACCCAGACTGAAATGGGTCTAGATAATCAGTATCCTCCAAGAGTGCCTGCAATTGGTTTGCCACAACCCTCTCAAGTACCTTCCCTAGAAAAGGGGTATTTGCGACTGGGCGGTAGTTGTCTAATGCCGTTGGGTCCAGGGTGGGCTTCTTCAGGAGTGGCTGCACTACTGCCTCCTTAAGGACAGCAGGACCACCCCTTCCCATAGGGAAGCATTTATCACTCCCTGGACCCACCCAGTCTTACCCCTTCGGCTAGCTTTTATTAGCCAGGAGGGACAGGGATCAAGAGGGCACGTGGTCGGTTGCATTATTGCAAGCATCTTGTCCACATCATCAGGCTGTAACAACTGGAACTGATCCCACAAAATCGGGCAGATAGTGGCATCAGACACCTCGACTGGTACTGCACTAACAGCATCGAGGTCGCTGCGGAGACAAGCGATTTGTCCTCAAAGTGCGATGCAAAAAGGTCACAGTGGGTCCTCGACGGGGCCAGGGCCCCATTTACTGGGGACAACTGCCAGACCGCCCCAAAGAGCTCCGCTGGATGGCTACTTGACGATGCAATGGAGGCAGCAAAATAAACCTTCTTTGCTGCCCGCACTGCCACGCAATAGGCACGATTATGCACTCTAGAGCGTGCTCGGTCGTCTTCACTTCGAGTCTTGCGCCATTTGCGCTCCAGCCGACGTCCAGCCTGTTTCATTGACCGCAGCTCCCCAGTATACCAGGGAGCAGAACAGGCTCCACAGTGCCAGAGAAGGCACTCAGGTGCGATGATGTCGATGGCCCTCTGCATCTCACTGTTCCACAGTGAGGCTAGGGCCTCGGCTGGATCACCAGCTCTCTCCACTGAAAAATCCCCAAGAGCATTCAGAAATCCATTGGATTCCATCAGTCTCCTAGGGCGGACCATCCGAATAGGCCCCCCACCCCCACGGGAGGAGAGTAATGCCGTAAGTTCAAATCTCACCAGGAAATGGTCTGACGATGACAATGGGGTTACTTGGAGACCCCAATCTTCAGACTACCCATCTCACAACTTGGAGCAAAAACCAAATCAAGGGTGTGCCCTGCTTCATGTGTTGGGCCGATGACATACTGAGACAGCCCCATGGTTGTCATGGAGGCCATGAAGTCCTGAGCTGGAACTCTGGAGACAGCCTCAGCATGGAAGTTGAAGTCACCCAGAACCACTGTCCTGGGTTCCTCCAACAGCACACTTGCAACTGCCTCCGCCAGCTCAGTCAGGGAGGATGCTGGGCTTCAGGGTGGGCGGTACACCAGCAGCATCCCCAGTCTGTCTGTATGGCCCAACATCAGGTGCAACCCCTCAAAGCTATGTATTTAACGTATCGTATAATTTAGCCCTTCCACATGGCCCCTTATCTGACCATCTATGGCAAATAAGGATTACCTCCAGAGACTAGGCAGGAAAGTATTTCAAACGTTGGCTCTTTCTTTTTCTTCCCTTTTCTTTCTTTTTAGCCACCTTTTGTAGGTGAAGCAAGTTGCTCTGAGTTCAGTGGGGCCTGCTCTCTACTAAGTCTGAATAGAATTGCTGCTTTAAGGCTATAATCCTATACCAACTTACCTATAAATACGTCCTGTGGAATTCAGTGAGACTTATTTATAGTAGATCTTCCATTTATTCATTGCATTTTAAAAACTGCCCAGTCGCTGAAGTTCTCTGTGCAGTGTACAGATAAATTAGTGGCATAAAATTCAAGTTTACAACAAAATAACGATGATAAAACAGCACAAGATAAAACCAAGATAAAATCAGCAGGTGTAGGACTTCACCAGGCCAGTTCATGCAACATGGTGACTTAGTGTGGGTTAATTAACGCACAATTAGCCCCAATCTATGTAGGGCGCATGCGGCTGCCATTTTGAATATGCCACCTCCGGCTGGGGTGATCAGGGGTTGCAGCGCATTGCAGGAACCTAGCCTGCATGAGTTAATCGAGGGGTAAACAACCCACAATCCAACTATTAATGGAAGCTTAATTGTGGGTTGTTTAACCCTCTGTTAACTCATGATGGCCGGGTTCGCACGACATGCCGCAACCTCGATCGCAGGTTGCATATTCAAAATGGCTGCATACCCCACACACACATAGCAGCTAATTGTGGGTTAACTAACCCACAGTAACCTGCCATGTCATGCAAACTGGTTCAGTGTATAGGATTCCACTGTTAATGGTGCGATCCTTATGCAAATAAAATTCCTACAACTCCTACAATGCCAGGAGCTGTAGGACATTTTTCTACTTAAACATGCATAGGGTTGTGCTCTAAATCTCATAACTAACTGAAGGATTCACTCCTGATCAGTTGTATTGGTTAACTTTGTAGCATTTCTCTCACTGGCAAGGAAACAGGTAGAAGTAAAGAAGATTTCATTGTAGTGCTCAATGTCAAGAAAATATTATTTATTTATTTATTTATTTCTATACCGCCCAATAGCCGAAGCTAATTTTAAAAAAATTATATGAGGGTTTGCACAATAAATACACTTGGGGGGGGGGGGGGGCAGTATCCAACAGTGACATTCCACAAACTCAAATATCTCTATTGGAGGTCTGCTGAATCTTTCCGTTGTGCAAGCGGTTGCCCATTATGTTTGTACTGGTGGTTGCATGAGCAGTTGCACAATGCATTGCACAATGGGTACAAACAATTGTGTAACCGGTTTTACAGTGGGAATGCACAACAGGTTGCACAAGAGTTCTACAAAACCACCTGCACAACCACGTTTGCACAAATGTAAGTTCTTCTCTTGCGCATAGTTCAGAACCTAGTTTCCGCTAGCACAACATCATTTGTGCTAATGGAAAGACACAGTTGGATACTGCCCTATGAATTGCAATGCTCAGATGTTAAAATTTCATCTTTTTGTGCTTTTTAGTTTCTGCACCTGAGTTTGTTTTTGAGCATGGCTACCAGACCTACCTTCCTGGTGAGAACAGTGAGCCTCAGACTGCTACTGTTGTCACTACTCCACCAAAACCTCGCACCAGAAAATCTACCACATCAGCGGCGCAAAAGAAACTTGACTGCTGTTATCCAGGTGACGTGCGTGCCTGTGCCAAGACAATGAGGCAATCTGAGGTTGATAGAAGTGCCTCCTTCAGTTGTTTGGAACAATTGGTCATTGAATTCCAAAGCTGAGAAGAACCTCAAAGGCCTTGTGGTCCAACCCCTGCTGATCCAGGAAATCAACTACTACAGTCATCCCCATGCCCTCCAGATGTGTTGGACTGAGGAATTCCAAGAGTTTTAGTTCAACACATCTGGAGGGCAGCAGGGGCAGTATCCAATGGTGTCATTCCATAAACTCAAATAGCGCTAGCGGAGCTCCGCTGAATCTTTCTGTTGCAAAAGTGGTTGCCTGTTACGCTTGCGCAATTGGTTGTACAACAACTAAAGTTACGTTTATGCAAACACAGTTGCGCAAGCAGTTGTGCATTATGCTTGTGCAACCGGTTGTGCATAGCTCCTGAGCAACCCGTTGTGCATCCAGTTGCACAATGGGTGGCACAGTAGTTATGCACAACGGGTTGCACAAGCATAATGCACAGCCACTTGCACACTGTGCTTGCGCAAAGATAACTTTAGTTGGCTACTTTTCTTGCACATAGTTCAGAACCTAGTTTCCACTAGTGCGACATCATTTGCACTAACGGATTGACACAGTTGGATATTGACACAGCTTGGGGAAGGCTGCACTAATACAGCATCCCTGATAGGTGGCCGACCAGCCTCTGCATAAAAACCTCTAATAAAGGAGAGTTCACCACTTTTGCAGGCTGTCTGTTCTACAGGCTGGTGCTGGTTCACAGGTTATTCTTTATCATTCACTTGCTTTTGAGTAGGAAACTTTTATGTCCTTCAAGAGTACAAAAACAACGGGACGTAAACTCCCAAGCAGATGGAAGAGGATAGATTGGCTGTTGTTGCTTTGTGTTGTCTTTGGAGAGTTTCCTTCATAGTAGCAAGTGTCTGATTGGCAGGAAGATCTCTGGAAAGAACTAAACACTCCCCAATTAGCGAGGCTCAGCTAATGTGGGAGGACAGGTTCTGAATACACATTGATGCTATATACAGCAACAGTTCATTTGGAAAGATCTGCCTTATATTGAGTCAGCCCATTGGTCCATCTAGCTTGGTATCTGCTCCCAGAAGCAGCTCTCTAAGGCTTCAGGCAGAGGTCTTTCCTGGCCACAAGATGCTGAAATCCTTTAGCAGGGATTGAACCTGGGGCTCTATGCATGCATCGCATGAGCCCTGCCACCAACCTGTGGCACTACTAGATTTCTACAGTGCTTATGATCTTGAGGCCAAACTACACATGATGTTAAATGCATCTTTGCATTCAACATGCATGTCTTTTAAGTGCATATTGGTGGTGCCAACGGGAGATTTATTCCCACTGCAAATATCTTCAGAAGTGCAGTTTTCATCAGGGAAGTAGAGGTTGCTGTGATCGCAATAATTATTAGCTGCTGTTTGCATTTTAAAAAAATATCATGGATTCCATTGAACATCCTATATAGTTTTAATCGGTGACATTATCACAAAATTCCAAGAAGATTCCTGGAAGCGCTTTTTAATTAATTTATAGAGCAATTGATCATGTTTGCATGGAGAAAGTAGTTGAGAACTGAGCATATGCAAGCAGGCATCTTATTGCAGCTATTGACAATGCTCAAGACAGCCACTGTGGAGCCACCATGATCATGGAGATCGTAGAGTTCTGTGTAATTATGCATAAGCTTACTTCTGGGTTCACAAACTGCTTTTCTGCATGCAGACACAGGAGAGCATAAGCTTGAGGAACTGCACTGTCGTGCTGTACACAAAGCAATAAATGATGGTGCTGGGAGTAGCCCCTCCTGTGTGTGTTGGGGGGGGGGAGCTTCTTACTTTTTCCCCAGATCTCAGGGACCTCAAGGGCTTTGCAACTTGTGAACTGTATTTACATTCTGTCCACTGCTCTGCTTCTCTTAGAGATGGAATGAGGAAATAAATTGGCAGTGCTTAAATTAATTTTAATGAGTGAATGACATTACCACAACGTACCAAGAAGATTCATGGAAGTGCTTTTTAATTAATTTATTTAGCATTTGATTGTGCAGGTCTAAGTCATGGAGGAGAAAAATATCCTTCCTTCAATGATTAGGTCAGTTAACTTCATTAGAATATATACAATCATTGTTTCAGAATCTGTCTTTGCTTGAGAATCTTGACTGAAATTTATGGTGTGTGGGTTTTTTCTCCACCTATGCTTACATTCTCAAACAGCACTTACCATTCAAACTAAACACCTGAAGACTTATGCACGAAAGAAGCCAGTAGTGTGGTGTAGTCAAATGCAGCCTTCCCCAACCTGGTGCCCTACAGATGTGTTGGACTGCAACTTCCATAATTCCCAGCCAGCATGGCCAATGGCTTGGAATGATTGGAGCTGTAGTCCAAGACATCTAGAGGTCACCAGGTTGAGGAAGGCTGAGCAAATGCATAGATGGGTTGGACCTGGACCAAGAGGAGATGGGTTAAAATCTTTATTCATCTGCAATAGTTGCTGGGTGGGCTTGAAGTCAATCAGTTTCAGTGTTTATCTTCTTCTCCAGAGTCTTGAGTATGGGCTGCCTTGGGGAGCTCAGGTCCATCCTGCCCTCCTACATCCAATGCAATGGCCAATTGCCTGGAATGCTGGGCCACTGGCAGAAGAAGAAGAGCTGCCATAAGAGCCATGCTGGATCAGACCAAGGGTCCATCTAGTCCAGCTTTCTGTTCACACAGTGGCCAACCAGCTGTCAACCAGGAACCCACAGCAGGACATGAGCGCAACAGCACCCTCCCACCCATGTTCCCCAGCAACTCGTGTACATAGGTTCAATGCCTCTGGTACAGGAGGTAGCATATAGCCATCAGGACTAGTAACCATTGATAGCCTTCATCTCCATGAATTTGTCCAATCCCCTTTTAAAGCCATCCAAATTGGTGGCCATCACTACGTCTTGAGGTAGCAAATTCCATAATTTAACTATGCACTCTGTGAAGAAGTCCAGACTGACCTAACTCACAATGTTGTTGTGAGTGGGGGCAGCACCCTGAGCTCCTTGGAGGGAGTGTGGGTTAAAAATCGGTCACAGAATAATAGTTGATGTTCTCTTCTTCCAGGCTGTCAGTTCAAAACATCCTATGGTATGAAAGATATGGAGCGACATTTAAGAACGCACACAGGTAAATATCTGGAGTCATAACCAGTGGTGATTCTGCTCTGGGTTACAGTCAGAACTCTAAAGGAGTTCACACTTTGGATAGCTCTTCTAGAGTTCTGACTGAGACTCAGAGCAGATTTACCACCCTACTGACATCGGAGTCACCAGCCTCCACTGGAAAGCCCAGTGGGTTTTTTCAGCCAGTGGTCACAGATCTCAGATTTGTGTCCCTTCCCAGCAATAGGTCCGTACATAGAGGAGAGCAAAGACAGTTTGTGGCCCCAGCCACTGCTAGATTACTTATTGCTCCCAAGCATTCCATGAAAGGTTCCCGCTGTTTTCCGAATTGCTGTAAAATGTTCTGGTTATTTGGGGGAGGGGCAGAGTTAGTGTTTCTGTCACTCTGTTGTTGGCGTGTGACTGTGTATGTGTGAGAGAGAGACTGAATCATGTGTAGTACTGCAAACATGCATTTTCAGAGATGCAACAGGTGCATTATTTGCACACAACCTTGATTTGCTAGAAGAAAAGCAAGTAGCATGGAGGATTTCCCAAATTGTGCATTACAGTAGAGGAAAGAACTTTCTTGCATGCAGGATCGCTGTGTTTTATCTACAGCAATTCATCTCCACCCTGCTGCTCCTACCATGTTGGGTTGTTGTTGTTTTTAGGTGACAGGCCCCATAAATGTGATGTTTGTGGCAAGAGCTTCAGTCGGAAAGACAAGCTGAAAATGCACATGCGATCCCACAGTGGGGTGAAACCCTACAAGTGCAAGCACTGTGACTATGCCGCTGCTGAGAGCAGCAGCCTGAATAAGCACCAGCGCATCCATTCAAACGAACGCCCTTTTAAGTGCCAGATCTGCCCTTATGCAAGCCGTAATTCCAGCCAGCTCACTGTTCATCTCAGATCTCATACCGGTAAGTCGAACGTGTTTTTCCGACATGCTGGCTTCACGTAGGATAAGGACATAGATACCGTTCTATTGCAGGAAGCAAAAAGGCAGACCTGATGTGCATACTTAGGTCTAATTATTACGTATTACATTTCTGTACCTCCCCATAGTCGAAGCTCTCTGGGTGGTTTACAAAGATTAAAAAGCATTAAAAATACAGTGTACAAAGCTTAAAATCCATTTACATAAAAACACACAAACAGACAGTACAGACAGAGGCAACATATATCTAAAAAAACCTTTTCAGCAATCAACCATAAGACAAAACCAGGACCTGGTGAAAACTCATCCTATGCTGCCAAATGCCTGAGAAAAGAGAAAGGTCTTAACTTGATGCCAGAAAGATAACAATATTGGTGCCAGGCAGGCCTCATCAGGGAGATCTTCTCATAATGGGGGGCCCCATCTGAAAAGGCCCTCTCCATTGTTGCCACCCTCTGAGTCTCCCTCGGAGGAGGGCCTTAGATGCTGAATATGCTGTACGGGTAGGTTCATGTAGGGAGAAGGGCTCCATCAGGTACTGGGAAGCTATGGTAACCTGGGTTCGGTCGCATTGGAGATCCCAGTCTGCTTGTAGATGGATGTAAACATCTCTCAACTTTGGGCCTTCACTTAACATTGCCTATATGATTTTGTTCTCAGCCATGATGACTAGAAACTAAAAAATGCTTTGTCAAGGCCAAACCTGGAGGGACTCTAGCTCAGGACCCCTGGCGTCAGTGGCTCAGCTAGAGCCTGAAGAGCAGCAAGCTCAAGATCATACTCTGTTGACGTGGCATGTTCAAAAGGCCAAGCTACTAGGGTTTATACCAGGCCTCTCCAGTTGTAGGGACTAATGTTACCCACTTTATGCACCTAAAGAGGGATTCTCCTGAAACGCTGAGGTCTTGGTTTGTGAAATTCCTCCCTTTCACGCAGCTGTGCTTCTCATTCAGATCTCCAAAGTCAACATTTTTATTCTCAGATTAGGATCCTAAATACGTTTGGCTCAGCCATTCAGTCCTTTGCTAATTTCCATGGAACGTCTTGGATGCGTAATTTATCTTTAAAAATTATTTATTTATTTACAGCACTTTTATCCCACCTTTCAGACAATTATGGTCTCCCAAAGTGGCTCACAGAAATAAATAAGAGAGACAGGCACTGCCATCAAGGTCACAAACTAGAGTGATAAGACATGCAAGGGAAGGGGAGTGGAGTAGAGGGAAAAGGAAGAGGAGGGAGATCAGGTCTACAAGGCCAGAACAAGGCGGTGAGCTACAAGCGGGCATTTAAACGTACCTCAGGCCGGGCTGATCTAGCCTTGCTGGCGTTCTTGCTTGAATAGCAGTTGGTGGCTCTTCTTCCTGTGACTGATGGGTGTGGCCAGAGCGTTCTTAACCCTTACGTTTGCAGTCCCAGGGCCACTGTTACTTGGAGCCAAGTGCAGGTTTTTTCTGTCAGGGAGGGGAAAGCAAGCTCCCTGAAGCCGGGGCGCAGCATCCTATTTATTCATTAATTCATTCATTTCATTTCTATAATGCCCAATAGCTGAAGCTCCCTGGGAAGTTCACAAAAATTAAAACCACAAAATAGTGTCCAGTGCTGTGGCTTTTCTGGAAAAATTTGAATTGAGAATGTTTCCAGTGCAAATTAGGTTAATTTGTATAGGGTCATTTGAATAGGAAAAAAATCAATTTGTATCTGAAAGTTTTCATTTTGCATCAGAAAATTTTCTGATGCCCAAGGGGGCAATTTGTGGCCTTCCAAATGTTTTCCTACAACTCCCATCATCCCTCACCATTGGCTATGCTAGCTAGGGCTGATGGGAGCTGTAGGCCAAAACATCTGGAGAGCCACAAGTTGCCCTAGAGAGATCTAATTTCATAGAATCATAGAATAAGTAGGGTTGGAAGGGGCCTATAAGACTATCGACTCCAACCCCCTGCTCAATGCAGGAATCCAAGTCAGAGCATCCCCGACAGATGGCTGCCAGCTTCATCTTGAATGCCTCCAGTGTGGGAGAGCCCACCACCTCCCTAGGTAATTGGTTCCACTGTCATATTGCTCAGTCAGGAAGTTTTTCCTGATGTTCAGCCGGAATCTGGCTTCCTGTAACTGGAGCCCATTATTCCGAGTCCTGCATTCTGGCATAATCGAAAAGAGATCCTGGCCTTCCTCTCTGTAACAACCTTTCAAGTACTTGAAGAGCGCTATCATATTTCCCCTCAACCTTCTCTTCTCAAGGCTAAACATGCACAGTTCTTTCAGTCTCTCCTCATGTTTCCAATCCCTTGATCATCTTTATTGTCCTCCTCTGAACCCTCTCCAGTTTGTCTGCATCATTCTTAAAGTGTGGTGCCCAGAACTGGACACAGTACTCAAGATGAGGCCTAACCAGTGCTGAGTGGAGTAGAACTAGTACTTCACGTAATTAGGAAGCCATACTTCCATTAATGCAGCCCAAAAGAGCATTTGCCTTTTTTGCAGCCACATCACATTGTTGGCTCATATTCAGCTTGTGATCGACAGCAATTCCAAGATCCTTCTCACTTGTAGTATTGTTGAGTCAAGTATCGCCCATCTTGTAACTGCATTTGGTTTCTTTTTCGCATGTGCAGAACTTGCCATTTATCCTTATTAAATTTCATTCTGTTGTTTTCAGCCCAGCACTCCAGCCTTATCAAGATCATTTTGAATTTTGTTTTTGTCTTCCAAAGTATTAGCTATCCCACCCAATTTGGTGTCACCTGCAGATTTGATCAGCATTCCCTGCACCTCCTCCTCCAAGTCATTAATAAAAATGTTGAAGAGCACTGGGCCCAGGACTGAGCCCTGCGGTACCCCACTCGTTACCTCTCCCCAGTTTGAGAAGATCCCATTGAGAAGCACTCTTTGAGTCCATTTCTGTAGCTAACTGTGGATCCACCTGATCGTAGTTTCATCTAGCCCACTTTGAGCTAGTTTGCTCTTCAGGATATCATAGGGCACTTTGTCGAAAGCTTTGCTGAAGTCGAGGTATATTATATCCACAGCATTCCCACAGTCCACAAGGGAGGTTTGGTTGTTGTTGCTGTTTATTTGGTCAGTCGCTTCCGACTCTTCGTGACTTCATGGACCAGCCCACGCCAGAGCTTCCTGTCGGCCGTCGCCACCCCCAGCTGCCCCAAGGTCGAGTCCGTCACCTCCAGAATATCATCCATCCATCTTGCCCTTGGTCGGCCCCTCTTCCTTTTGCTTTTTTCCTTTCCACTTTCCCGAGCATCAGCATCTTCTCCAGGTTATCCTGTCTTCTCATGATGTGGCCAAAGGACTTCAGTTTTGCCTCTAATATCATTCCCCCAAGTGAGCAGTCTGGCTTTATTTCCTGGAGTATGGACTGGTTTGATCTTCTTGCAGTCCAAGGCACTCTCAGAATTTTCCTCCAACACCACAGTTCAAAAGCTTCCTTCGCTCAGCCTTCCATATGGTCCAGCTCTCGCAGCCATAGGTTACTATGAGGAATACCATTGCTTTAACTATGCGGACCTTTGTTGTCGGTGTGATGTCTCTGCTCTTCACTATTTTATCAAGATTTGTCATTGCTCTCCTCCCAAGAAGTAAACGTCTTCTGATTTCCTGGCTGCAGTCAGCGTCTGCAGTAATCTTTGCGCCTAGAAAGACAAAGTCTGTCACTCCCTCCACGTTTTCTCCCTCTATTTGCCAGTTATCAATCAGGCTGGTTGCCATAATCTTGGGGTTTTTTGAGGTTTAACTGCAACTCAGCTTTTGCACCTTCTTCTTTCACCTTCATCATGAGGTTCCTCAGCTCCTCCTCTTTTTCAGCCATCAAAGTGGTATCATCTGCATATCTGAGATGGTTAATGTTTCTTCCAGTGATTTTAACTCCAGCCTTGGCTTCATCAAGCCCAGCACGTTGCATGATGTGTTCTGTGTACAGGTTGAATAGGAAGGGTGAGAGTATACAACCCTGCCGTACTCCTTTCCCAATCTTAAACCAGTCCATTGTTCCGTGGTCTGTTCTTACCGTTGCTACTTGGTCATTATACAGATTCCTCAGGAGGCAGACAAGATGACTTGGTATCCCCATCCCACCAAGAACTTGCCACAATTTGTTATGATCCACACAGTCAAAGGCTTTAGAATAGTCAATAAAACAGAAATAGATGTTTTTCTGAAACTCCCTGGCTTTCTCCATTATCCAGCAGATATTGGCAATTTGGTCTCGAGTTCCTCTGCCTTTTCTAAACCCAGCTTGTACATCTGGTAATTCTCGTTCCATGAATTGCTGGAGTCTGCCTTGCAAGATCTTGAGCATTACCTTACTGGCATGTGAAATAAGTGCCACTATTCAATAGTTTGGAGGTTACTTGATCAAAAAATGAGATCAGATTAATCTGGCAGGATTTGTTCTTGACAAATCCATGTTGGCTTCGAGTAATCACGGCATTATTTTCAAGGTGCTTACAGATATTATTTTCAAGGTGCTTACATTGCTTTATAATCTACTCCAGAATTTTCCCAGGGATTGATGTCAGACTGACTGGTCTGTAGAATCACAGAATCATAGAATAGTAGGGTTGGAAGGGGCCTACAAGGCCATCGAGTCCAACCCCCTGCTCAATGCAGGAATCCAAGTCAGAGCATCCCTGACAAATGGCTGTCCAGCCTCATCTTGAAGGCCTCCAGTGTGGGAGAGCCCACCACCTCCCCAGGTAATTGGTTCCATTGTCATATTGCTCTTACAGTCAGGAAGTTTTTCCTGATGTTCAGCCAGAATCTGGCTTCCTGTAACTTGAGCCCATTATTCCGTGTCCTGCACTCTGGGATGATCAAGAAGAGATCCTGGCCTTCTTCTCTGTGACAACCTTTCAAGTACTTGAAGAGTGCTATCATATCTCCCCTCAGTCTTCTCTTCTCAAGGCTAAACATGCACAGTTCTTTCAGTCTCTCTTCATAGGGCTTTGTTTCCAGTCCCCTGATCATCTTTGTTGCCCTCCTCTGAACCCTCTCCAGTTTGTCTGCATCCTTCTTAAAGTGTGGTGCCCAGAACTGGACACAGTACCCCAGATGAGGCCTAACCAGTGCTGAGTAGAGGGGAACTAGTACTTCCCGGGATTTGGAAGCGATGCTTCTATGAATGCAGCCCAAAAGAGCATTTGCCTTTTTTGCAGCCACATCACATTGTTGGCTCATATTCAGCTTGTGATCGACAACAATTCCAAGATCCTTCTCGCTTGTAGTGTGGTTGAGCCACGTATCCCCCATCTTGAAACTGTGCATTTGGTTTCTTTTTCCTAGGTGCAGAACTTGGCATTTGTCCCTATTAAATGCCATTCTGTTGTTTTCTGCCCAGCGCTCCAGTCTATCCAGATCACTTTGAATTTTGTTTCTGTCTTCCAAAGTATTAGCTATCCAGCCCAATTTTGTGTCATCTGCAAATTTGATCAGCATTCCCTGCACCTCCTCCTCCAAGTCATTAATAAAAATGTTGAAGAGCACTGGGCCCAGGACCGAGCCCTGCGGTACCCCACTCGTTACCTCTCCTCAGTTTGAGAAGGTCCCATTGATAAGCACTCTTTGAGTCCGATTCTGTAGCCAACTGTGGATCCACCGGATCGTTGTTTCATCTAGCCCACTTTGAGCTAGTTTGCTCATCAGGATATCATGGGGCACTTTGTCGAAAGCTTTGCTGAAGTCGAGGTATCTGATGTCTACAGCATTCCCACGGTCTACAAGGGAGGTTACTTGATCAAAAAATGAGATCAGATTTGTCTGGCAGGACTTGTTTTTGACAAATCCATGTTGGCTTCGAGTAATCACGGCATTGTTGTCAAGGTGCTTCCAGATGGTTCCTCCTAGTTCCCAGGTTCCTCCTTTTTACCCTTCTTGAAGATAGGGACAACATTAGCTCTCCTCCGGTCTTCTGGCACTCCACCCATCCTCCATGATTTCTCAAAGATAATAGGCAGTGGTTCTGAGAGCTCTTCTGCCAGTTCTTTTATTACTCTAGGATGCAGTTCATCTGGCCCTGGAGATTTGAACTCACACAAAGTAATTAGGTGTTCCTTGGCCATATGCCTGTCAATCTCAAGCTGCAATCCCACCCCTTCAGCCTGTACTTCGCCTTTGCCAGGAGAGTCATAGACCCTCTTTCAGAAGAAGACTGAGCCAGAGTAGGAATTGAGCACTTCTGCCTTTTCCTTGTCATCTGTTATCATTTTGCTGTCCTCACTGAATAGTTGAACCACAATTTCTTTCCTCTGTCTTTTACTATGCACGTATCTGAAGAAAGCCTTTTTGTTGCTTTTAGCATCCCTCTCTAACCTCAGCTCGTTTTCAGCTTTAGCCTTCCTGACGCCATCCCTGCAATTCTGTGCCACCTGCCTGTACTCTTCCTTTGTAGCTTGGCCTTCCTTCCTCTTCCTATATGTGTCTTTTTTTGTTTTGTTTTCAGGTCATCTCTGAGCTTTTTGTGAAGCCACATTGGCTTCTTCTGTTGTCTTCCACCTTTTCTTCTTGTTGGAATTGTTTGTAATTGTGCCTTTAGAATTTCCTTTTTTAAAAACTCCCACTCATCTTGGATGCCTTTTCTCATTAGAGTCACTTGCCATGGGACCTTACTTATCATTGTTCTGAGTTTATTAAAATTGGCTTTCCTAAAATCTAGGGTACACGTTTGGCTTCACTCAACTTTTGCTTCCTTTAGAACCAAGAACTCAAGTATAACATGGTCATTTTCCCCCAGAGTTCCCATAACTGCTACTTTATCCACTAAGTCATCTCTGTTGGTTAGCATCAAGTCAAGGATAGCCGATCCTCTAGTTCCTTCCTCCACTTTCTGTAGGAGGAAGTTATCAGCCACACAAGTCAGGAATTTCTTAGAGGGGCCATGGTTTGCACAATTTGTCTCCCAACAGATATGGGGGAAATTGAAGTCCACCATTACTACTACATCATGCTTCCTTTGGCTATTTGCTTTTCGAAAGTTTCATCCTCATCTTCTCCTTGATTGGGTGGTCGGTGGTAGGCTCCGAGCTCACCCTCCTGTATTTCTGTGCAGAGATGTGTATTTTTAATACATAGTGCGACTCCACCTCCCTTTCTGTTCCTTCTGTTCATTTTGAGCAAGTTATATCCTTCAATTGCTGTATTCCAGTCATGGGAATCATCCCACCAAGTTTCAGGTACACGTATCAAGTCTTATTTTCCCTCCTGTATTAAGAGTTAAAGTTCATTCTGTTTGTTTTTCATACTCTGGGCATTAGTGGATAGACACTGAAGACCATGTGCTTTATTGTCTGGCTTTCTTCCTACATGTTTGTGAAAACTATTATTGAGTGCTGTTAGAGCTGTTCTCTCTGTTATGGTTCATGAGCCTTCATCCACTGTTACCCCCAACTTTATGTCTCCCTCCCCTGTAGGATTCAGTTTAAAGCCCTCCTGATGAAGTTCTTCATACTGTGGCCAAACATATTCTTCCCAGCCCTTGTGAGGTGCAAGCCAGCCCTTATCAGTAGTCCATCTTCCAGGAAGTATAGCCCATGGTCCCAGAATCCAAATCTCTCACGTTGGCGCCACCTTCGTAGCCAGTCATTCACCTGGAGTATTTTCCTTTCCCTTTCTATCCCTCTTCTAACTACTGGAAAGATGGATGAGAAAACTCTCTGGGCCCCAAAGTTCTTGAGTTTCCTTCCCAAAGCTTCAAAGGCTGATGTGATTTCTTCGTAGCAGCACTTGGCAGTATCATTTGTTCCCACATGGATGATAAGAAAGGGGTACCTGTCAGTGGGCTTTATGAGTGTAGGCAACCCTTCAGCCACGTCTCTAAACCTGGGAGACAGCATACCTGGTGAGTCCATGGGTCTTCGCAGCAGACTTGGGTTTCAATCCCAGGCAGCAAGGAGTCTCCTACAACTACTATTCTTCTCTTCTTGTTGTAGGCCATGGTTTCATTTCCTCTGCTTGACTGACCTTCAGCCTCTTGTTCGGTCTCATATAGAGTCCCCTGTAATTCTTCCTCTGCAGGCTGCCCTCCAGTCTCATCCTCAAGTACCTGGAAACAGTTCCCTAGTTCCACTGCCTCCACTGGTGCAGAGTGGCTTCTAGTTCTTCTGCTCCTGACTGTCACCCTTTTCCAAGGTGTATCCTCTACTTCATTTTTCCTCACCTCAGCATTTTCCTCTTCAGCCTCAGCTTGCTGTTGCTCTTCTAGCTTCTGTTCTTCATTTTGCTGCTGCAGTTCCACTGTTCTGTCCAAGAACTCTTCGTGGTCTCTTATTCCCTGGAGGGTCGACACTCACCGCTCCAGTCCTCTTACTTTTTCTTCCAACAGCATGATCAACTTGTACTTATCGCACATGTAGGCCATGTTGATCTCAGGCAAGAAAACAAACATTTCACACACCTTGCAGGTCACCACCACTGGAGAGTCTTTTCCTTCCATAGTCTCTATTCCCTTTTTGTTTCTAGCTTTCTGATTGTACTGGAATAGCCTGTGCTTTGTCCTCCATTCACTGGAGGTTAACAGAGTCCCACTGGTATAGAAGTGTGTGTTACAAGAAAAATTAATTAAAACAAAAAACAAAAATTAGCATGTTTATTTTACTTGTATTTAGGAAACAACAATGCTGGGGGAAAAAACTACCCCGTGTTAATTTTTTATCCTAATACACCACAGGTATTTGACATGAAATATTTGAGGGGGGAAATTAAAGCATACACAATGTAATTTAAATGTCATATTATGTAGAAATTTGTATTGGAATATTTGTAAAAATACAAAGACAATAGCATGTACCTCCCTTACATTTTTTAGATTTTAGGGGGGAAAAAAACATACTGAAAACTGTTGACACACTAATTAATTTTAGCAACCCAAAGAAATGAGCATGATATGCTGACAAGCACTCATCGGTTTCAACTCTCTTCTGCTAAGGTTGGGGCACCATCAGCTTCACTGTCACTACTTATTAGTTCCATTTCACACTGATACATATATGTATTTCAATTACATATCTGTGTGCTAGGGTTAATCACCCGAAAAACATTAATTACAACCTTGAAGCTGCCAAACTTGCTTAATATTGTACTTGTAATTGGCATACATTCATTTTTATTAATGAACTTATGAAACGGAAAATGTCCGTGGAAAAAGAAGGCACTAGAAACATTTCCATTTCAGAAAATGTTCTGCCCTTCATCATTGCCAGTGACCCTAGATCCTGCGGCTTATGACAGAAGCCAGAGTGTGCTTCCGTTCTCCTCTCCAGTCCAAGGGAAACAGTTTACGCAATGGGGCAAGTTGGAGGCTCCTGTGTGTGTGTGCGCTCGCACGCGTGCATGCATGCATACATGCGCGGGCATGCCTGTGTGTTTAAAGCTTCCTTTGCCAAAGTCAAACACTGAAAGGTCAGTGAGACAAATCTGTGACAAAGATCAATCCCTAGATTAGAAAATTAAATGTACTGCTGGCATTTCAACTCTGCTTCTCTCTTAGTACAGTATGGCATCCAAAATTGGGGCTGTTGGAATGTGCCCTGCACCAGGGTTTCATCGGGTAAAAATCCAATAACCAACTCTTGCAGTGCAGCCAGAGGTGTGCACAGTTGGAAGGGTTGGCCTGTAAAATACACTGAACTGGCAGCCTGTGTGTCTTCATTAATAAAATGTGTATATTAAACATTTTACACCAAAGGTCTCAATTATTAAGCAGACACATGGATTAGCACAGCATGCCACATCGTGATTTGAAAAATCTTCAGCTGGATCAATGAAATATATAGCTGTATAAGCATTATGCATACGTTTTTACAATCTTCCTTTTATGAAGAACTATAAAATACTGACTTGGAAAGTAAATTCAGCTATATGTGTCATGACTGTTAAAGAACAGCAACATCCACTCAACTAAGGACCTCCCTACATTTTATTCCTTTTTTAATCTACACCCCGTGGCTCATTCACTCTCTGCTATAGGTGTGTGTGTATATGATGAATAACAAAGGAACCTCGTGGGGTTCAAGGGGCTGCAGGCAGCAATAAGTCAACAGTGCTGTTTTGAGAGGTGTCATTAGCAATAATCAGCTGTTATTAGCAAAATGGAAACCCCACCATTCATACTATAAAAGGTATCAATGCCATGAGTGTTTGTACTATACTGCTGTGGTGATTAGGCAGGTAGGATCAGCTGTAGAGTCCAACCCCTACAAAAGGTAAGATGTGTTTTTTTTATATATCATTTCTGCAACCTGATCTTTGCTCCTGTTTATATTGGCATTCCTCTCTATATACTTCAATGCATTTCTCTTCCCTTTTTTTAAAAAAAGGATACTGTTTTTTACAATTGTTAATGTCTATATAACAACTAAGAGTACAATCCTGTACATGTCTACTCAGAAGTAACTCCCACTGAGTTCAGTGGGGCTTACTCCTAGGTAAGCATGAACCACAGACGGTCCTTTTACTGGAAATAACTCCTTTTTAAGATGTTGGCTGACAGAGGGAGATTTCCCCTGTGGACAAAAGAGGATTTAAGGAAAGTTTGTTCTTTGTCATGGGTGCTGTGTGGAAAATTGAAAAGGCTATCTAAGATGAGCTGGTTCTCCACCCTGGATGCAACTGCTCCGTGTGTAAATGTTGGGTGGAGTTCCCTAATTTTTGGCAGTGCAGCAAAAATGCTCCCTAATGTTTAGCAGTAGCGGCATGTTTTTGGCACGGTGCTCACCCTCGCCAGGGCTATGATTGGTCAAATACCAGGATGCGCCCTATTGCAATCAGTATGGACTGACTGCTGTAGGAATTCCATATAGTCAGGCACTTGCATATATCTGGAGTTGAATGGAGTTGAATCTTAAGTGAATGGCTTTTCGGGGGGGAAGCAGGGAGAGTAAAGTGCTGAATTGGGGGATAACCACTTTGATGGGAACAAAATGAGACCTCTGGCATTAGATGACTTGACTTCTAGTGAGAGGGACTCACTAGAAGTGAGTCCTGGCTGGGAGGGCCAGGGGTGGGGGTCTGCAGTGTGTGTCTCTAAATGCTTGGAAACACGAGCCCTATTCAAGCACACTTACAGACCCTTCTTCAGACCTTCGAAGATCTCACTGGAAGCCAGGGACACTGGGGGCTGGCTGATGTGTGCACCCGTGCCCCGCTACCAAATTTAGCAGCCTCGCACCTGCATAGGGCTACGTTGTGTGCAGAATGGAGCATTGCTGCCAGGTTTATTATACACACAGGCACGTTTTTCTACTTGCTTGTGTTGGTAGGTAGGGTAAGCTTTATATGGTTATAACTGAGCAGAAACGCAGTAGTCCGTGTTCACCGAGGAGCTGTCTTGTAATCTGCATAGTGCTGTTATCTCCTGATCCTGGTGCCACTAATTCGAAACGCTTGTCTCGTGGACAGGAGATGCTCCCTTCCAGTGCCGCCTCTGCAGCGCCAAATTTAAAATCAACTCCGATTTGAAGAGGCACATGCGTGTGCACACTGGGGAGAAGCCTTACCAGTGCGAGTTCTGCGAGGTGCGCTGCGCAATGAAAGGCAACTTGAAATCGCACATCCGCATCAAGCACAACATGGCGAACGCCTTCCGCTGCCTCGAGTGCGAGTTCCAGTGTGGAAACAAGACGAGCCTCCGGCAGCATCTGCGCACCCACCAGCCAGAGCAACCGGTGAAGTGCTCGGAGTGCAGCTACTCCTGTTCCAACAAGGCGACCCTCAAGGTGCACGAGAGAATCCACTTCAAAGACCGCCCGTTCAAATGCGAGTTCTGCAGCTTCGATACCAAGCAGCGGAGCAACCTGACCACGCACATGAAGAAGGCGCACCAGGACAAGGTTAAGGTCAGGAAGAAAACGGCCGATAAAATGGAAGGAGACCGGTCAAAGGAAGGCGGCTCCAGGCAAGTCGCCAAGCTGGAGGCCAAGAAAGCGTTCAGATGTGATCTCTGCGAGGCCTCATTTGTCCGAGAGGATTCTCTGCGGAGCCACAAAAGGCAGCACGTTGATTATAACGGGGCTAAAAATACCGAGCTGGCCGTCTTGCAGTTCCAGATGGACCCCGACAGGCCGGCCGGAGCTCCTATTACTGTCAGTCACCTCCACGTGCCTCTACATGCTTCCCCTTACGGCGAAGGACAGGTCAAGATCATTGTTGGGCACCAGATGCCTCAAGCCGGTGGCCTGGTGCAAGCGGCTTCAGTCAACATTGTGCCTCCATCCTTAGTAAGCCAGAGCCCAGAAGACCTGCCTGGCCATAGCCAGTTGCAAATACTTCAGCAGGTGAGCTTGCTTGCTCCGCCTCTTCCCTCGGGGTCTCCAGAGGAAAGCCTTGCAGTGGGCCAGCCCACAGTGCTTCTCACAACCCACGATGAAGCTGATCAAAGTGCATCAAGCCAGGCCCTGATTCCCGCCATTCCCGTGGGCAGCCACGAGGTCTCGGCCAGCCAGGCCTTCATCAACGGTGCTGGGATCAGTTGCTCGGACTTGGAAGGGCTCAATGCTTTGATTCAAGAAGGGGCGGGGGAAGTGACGGTGGTGAGCCACGAGGACCCGAGCATTGCTGTGTCGACGTCAGCGCCCCCTCCGCCTATCTTTTCCTCCTCTTCTCGCCCAGATGTGCAGAAGCAAGCCTACTCCATCATCCAGAGCGGAGCGCATGCGAGTTTGCTGTGTCCTGCAGACTCCATACCAGACTAGTAAAGAAAAAGCCATTATTTCAACACTCTGTTAGCACATTAAATTCAGCCCGGGGGGGGGGGGGGGGCGTCCTAGATTAGGCTGTTGAGCAGAGCAGGCGGAGGCAGCTGTGTTGTCATAATGCCGTCCATTTCAGTGCTCCGTGCCCTCCTGGAAATAGTGCCCCTCCTCTTACAGAGCATAACACGCCTGTGTAACTGGCCCAGTTCTGTTTTCAGGACCTGGAGGTGGGGGGAACAGCATGAGATTCTATGAAGTGATGCCACTCAGTTTTAATAGCTTCATTACACTTGACTCATTTTCACCCTTTCCAGCTCCAAACCCCTTGTTTGGTACAGGACAACGTTTCACACCGAAAATGTGGCACTTTAGCACTTCTTGCTCTACTTGAGAGTGTTCACCTTAAAGAAATACCCAGTGAAAGAGGTTGCATGGAAAAGATCTTCAAGCTTTACAGCCAGCCCCAACCTTGATGTATAACCTAAGACAGCCTTCCCCAGTCTGGTGGCCTTCAGATGTGTTGTATGACAACTCCCATCCTCTCCAGCCAGCCTGGCCAAGGTTGGGCTAATGGGTTCCATGGAAAAGTATGTTTGGGTCACTGTTGCTTTTTTCCAGCTTTGCTTTCATTTCTCGGACTTTAAAATCATGTTGAACATACACATAATATATTTTTGACATTGAAAATAATGAAATGACAGACTATAATCCTGTGCTGGATTATACTGTACTGTAATCCTGCAGAGACTTTAGTAGGACTGAGTAGCTGGGTACGGGATTGCAGGGTCAATTCGTAAAACTGGGCATGGAGGCACTTTTTAAAACCGGCCTTACTCCTGTGTCTTTCATGGCAGCTTGTCATGCAGCAGTAACCCTAGCCTGGAGATAAGAGGTAGGAAAAACATCAGTTGTTTCTGTTAAAGTTATAGGAGCAGCCTAGTAAAGATAGGAGGCAGCCCTAAGGATTGGCTCAGAGCAAAAGCCAATTGACTGCTTTTGAATATCAGATATTCCGTATCAGGGCCAGAGGGAACAGCTGTTGAAGGACAGAATAAACCTGAACTATCTGCCATTGTCTGCAGCAGTCGAACAACTGTACTGCCTAAAGACAAAGGCACATACCACACACATGTCAAGCCATGTTTCGCAGCCTCCAACCTGATCATCTCACTTATTTCAGGCATGGGACATGTGTCATCTGCGTCCAACAGTAGGGCAGACATCATATCTCAATTCCATGCAGATTGCTTGGGGGCATTTTCCCAATAACGAGGAGAGAGGTGAGAAGATTTCATAGTGCCTGCCTCTCCCTATTTAATGGGCGCATGAAGGAAACTCTTTTGAGGAGAAGAGGTTGCCCCCATTTCTGCAATGTTCAGTGGAGCGACTGTAGCTGATACATCTTTTGGGGGCACGAACGAATGGACCTGCACAACTTGTGGCCTGCTGAGCCCAACAAATGCCAGCTGTGCAGCGCAGCCCACCAGGGACGTTGCTTGGAGTGGCAGGCCGCAATACATGACTGTGTTTGGCTTGGTAGGTCATGTTGTATTGGCCTGTATTAGATCATTCTGTTTGAGCCAATAAGTTCCTTTCTGATTGTACGCAGCAGATGTGTGCGAGGAGGGTGCATTCCATTTTTGGCTTATTTTGTGTGCATTGGGGAAAAGCTGTGATGAATTATTTTATGTCATCTATAGGTGGCGCTAGAGCTCAGGCTGAGGTTTGAATTGAAGTTTAAGGATAGGTATGTCTAATAGGTACTTCCTGCAAGAGATGGAACTGTTGTGGTTTCCTTGCTATAACACTTGCTTGTGTGCAAATGGTAGCTTAAAAACAAAGACCATTCTTCCTAAGCGGCCCTCCACCATAAGGGTAGCAAGATGTCCGCCAGCGAACAGCGATTTAATTAGCAGTGATTAAAATTGAGTTTGCTTCCATGAATATTGTACAAGACAGGTTTTTGGAAACGGTGTAGATCTTCAGGTTTAATTATGCGCATGTGGAATCATAGAATAGTAGGGTTGGAAGAGGCCTCCAAGACCATCGAGTCCATTGATTCATGTGTGCGCGTGCAAACACACAAAGCCAGTTTCTCAACATAAAGGTCAAAAGCCTGTAATAACTCTCAGCTGCTCTTTCTGAACTTAACTGTGGCAAAACTCAAAATGCTTACATCTTGGGAAAACTCTGTAATGTACAGTGAGTGAATCTTCCCCTAAAGAGCCTAGAATTCATCATTTCTAACATCTCAAATTATTAATTCTGATCTCTGATCAGATCCCCGCAATTCCCTCACACTTTAGTGTGACCAAGAAAGTAAACCTCAGGCAGGACTATGCAGACCGGTGCCGGTCTGGGCTGAAATCTCTCACTTTTAGCATGTGACTGCTAATCTGCATTGAAGATCTCGTATGAAGAAGGTGGCAACCCACATATAGGTGTAGGACTCTATATAAGTTCAGAATATTTGACACAAAGCTTGAAGGAGCCAGATGCATCTTGGGGGGGGGGGGTTTTCACCCACAAGCGTATGTCAGCGTTACTGCAAAAGCAGTGCACTCCCACACAGGAACATAATGCCACAATTAGGTTCTCTAACCACACTATCTGCCTTTCACCTTCTCGGAGAAAGATATATTGAGCTTATTCAATAGTAGGAAACTAGTATGTTGTGTCATTTGTGATGGCCAGCCCATAACACTGGGCTTCTGCATAGTTCTGTCAGATAAACAGGAAAGATAACCTGGGTGAAAGTGAAAAAGGCAACGATACTCGAGCACTGTTTTCTGCACCACGGTGTTGTGTTATGCTTAAAGGCCCTGTGTTCTGGAGGCTTGCTTTCTAAACTGAAGAAAGTCACATAGTCAGCTCAGTGGAGTCAGTCTTCAGGTGTGATCTAATCCTTCTCAAAGCAATGGAAGTTCAACCGTTGATTTAAAAGAGCAGAATCTGAGCAGAGAGGCATAGGAAAGCAGACATTGGTTTATATCTAGTGGTTGCATCATTGGAAAGTATCTTGCACAATCAATCTTTTCCTTCCCTTCTTTTCCCCCTGCACCTCTTGAAAACCTCCAGGAGGTTGAGCGGGAGGCCTCCTGAACAACATGGGCTATGTCATGCAGAACTGCAGTGGGAAGGAGGGAATCTCCTGAAATGAAGTAGAGGAAACTTGTGCCAGCAGAAGTCCGCCTAATTTTGGACGATACCCCTCTCCCACTGCAGTTCTGTGCGACTGAGCCCATGCTGTTTATGAGCGCTAGTGCTATTTAGGGGGGGGGCACCCCCCACCCACCTTCTGGAGAAGGGTTTTCAGCGGGGTAGAGAGAGATTGGTTGCATGAGCAATCACTCGTGCAACTCTTGCATACAATCCATCGACTGTAGTATACACATTTTATGCACCAGATTGTGCTTTCTTATTTATGAAGCCAATGGATATGGCCCATCAGTTGGGTTTTTGGTATTGTAGCAGATGTGAGACTGTTCTTAAATTTACAGAAAATGTTTTATTACTCCCTATTATACATAATATAGTACCAAGTCTTAACATGATTTTATGTCCACTAAACTCATTGCCATTAGTTACCTTGTCCATTTCATTTGAAGCACTTAGAGGAGAGTTGTTCCCTTCTACTTTTCACTCTGGAGTTGAATCTATACCATTTTTCTTTTTTTATAAGAAAACATTTCCACATTGTGATTTTCCTGTGTCACTGCCCCATGGTCACCCCACACCATCAGATATTAATTCTCATTTCCTATGCAACATAATACCTACATTTCTACGTTGCTTTATTACGAAGCAGGTTTTTGCAAAAATAAAACCTCATCAAAATCTTAATGGTGTGCAAATAGGCATATTTTTGCATTTTTATTTCTTTACCATCTCAGTGCAGTCCCACCTGTTTTTTTAATTTATTATTACATTTATATCCTGCCTTTTTTCTTCTTGCAAGGAACCCAAGGCAGCTTACATGACCCTCCTCCTCTCCATTTTATCCTAACAACAACCCTGTGAGGTAGGTTAGGCTGAGAGTCAGTGACTGACCCAAAGTCACCCAGTGAGCCTAATGGCCAAGAGGGGACTAGAACCAGCGTC
The DNA here is from genome assembly GCF_057233095.1 of Heloderma suspectum. Lineage (NCBI taxonomy): Eukaryota > Metazoa > Chordata > Lepidosauria > Squamata > Helodermatidae > Heloderma > Heloderma suspectum. The sequence goes on along the minus strand of NC_139461.1, from coordinate 289,233,309 downwards.
TCCCAAGAACTAACCCAGGGAAGATGCCAGGGCTTATGCCAAGCAGCTGCACCATGTGGCAGCTCTTGCCTTGAAAATCCAACACTGCCAGGTCAGGCCCAAGACTGGGCCTGGAGATCTCTTCCTACTCCAGTGACTCCAGTGTTGCAGAACTCAAAGGCTGTCTGACACAGGTGAGGCCCCCTGACTCCAGCACTGCTCTGGCCAACCCCAGCATCTTGGGTGAGGCCACACCAGGCCTGTCTGCAGAAAAGATCCTGGATAGACCTATAGAAGGAGTTCCCAGCTCCCTTCTAGATGATGTCCTGTTGTGGAGGCAGAAGGGAAGGTCAAATCACCTCTCACCCTCTGAGAGTGCTGATGCCTGCAGGTGCTGACAAGACACCTAGAAGAGAAGCACACTTCTCAAGGCGCAACATGATCAGGCTCCTTGTGAGTAAAGGTCTACTCAAGAGTAAGGGACTACTTGGATGTAGGGAGGCTGTGATGACAGGATTAACTGCTTGCAGCTGGACCTGGGTGTGGACTGAAGTTAGACTGTAGAAGCTCTCATTGGAGCCATGTTGAATCAGGCCAGGTATCCATTTTCACATAGTGGACAGCCAGCTGCCTGTGGGAAGCCCATAAGAAGGACACAAATGCACTAGCACCCTCCCAGTCGTGTTCCCCAGCAACTGGTGTACACAGGCATACTGCCTCTAATATGGGAGGTGGCATATAGCCATCAGGACTAGTAGCAATTGGCTTCCATGAATGTCTAATCCCCTTTTAAAGCCATCCAAATTGGTGGCCATCACTACGTCTTGTGGTAGCAAATTCTACAGTTTATGCGCTGGGTGAAGGAATACTTTTTATTTGTCTTGAATCTCTCACTGTTAAGCTTCATGGGACAAGCCTGGCTTTGAGTATTATGAGGGAGAAAAATGTCTCTCAGTTGAGACCTGCAGCTTGCTGGAACAACACCTTTCTTTAAGCTCCTAAACCTTGCCACATAACTTTCTTGACCCTGCTTCTTCTCCTGACTGTTCTCCCGTGCTGCTGACCCCTGGACTCCTGCTAAAACCCTGCTTCCTGGACTGTGCTTGTTTTGGACTGCTTACCTATGCTTGACCTCAGCTTTGCCTCAGTTACCTGCTTTGCTCCACATCTCTAGGGAGTCCATATCCCCTACATCTAGACAGCTTGACCTCAGCTTTGCCTTAGTTACCTGCTTTGCTCCACATCTCTAGGGAGTCCATATCCCCTACATCTAGACAGCTTGACCTCAGCTTTGCCTCAGTTACCTGCTTTGCTCCACATCTCTAGGGAGTCCATATCCCCTACATCTAGACAGCTGGATAATGTATATAGATTTTTTATCAGGAAAATTGCAAATTTCATCTCCAAGCATCTGGCCTTGGGTTCAGTCGTTAATGAGAATGCTCAGGAGAAGTCATGGCAAAACTCCACACAGCCCTGACTTATCGCAAGGGTATAAAGGTGGATATTATGGGGAGGAAATTCTGTTCTACCATGGCCTAGGGATGTTGGAGGAATCTGGGGAGGGAGGGGAGCTCAACAAGTTTTTGTCAGCTCGGCCACTGCGACTCTGTTCCGACTTCCACCAGCTGACCCACCTTGGTCTGCAGCAAGTCAGGACAGCTGGCAGATTTCTCATCTTTTTAAAAATTTGCATGAATAGACATTGGAGCATTTTGCATTAATTTGCCATTCGCGTCATTTGCAGTTTGCTTAATTCGGCCGCAATTCGCACAAATGTCTACACAGTGTTTTTAAACCATCACCACCCCCAGTTCCCAGATTTCCAGGAAAACCCACAGTCCAGCTCGCAAATGCAAGCCAAGTTGGGGGCACCACAGAAATCCTGTGAGACCAAAAAGATCCAGATTTCCCAGCAACGGACATCCCTACCATGGGTCTCGATCTCCACATAGCAAATTATCAAGCTTTCTTTGGGAGAAAGTGTAACCCTTTTTCGATTATGTGCCAGATAACGATCCCACATCCAAAATCTGGACATGGCACAAAAGCTCTGTACCACTCTGCATGGACCCATGCCAACAGCATTCCCTCCACCAGGACTGTTTCACCTAACTATAGACCAATCCAAAGGTTTCTCTGCACAGGGGCAAAACCCATGTGTGTGACTGTACAGATGATCACTCAAAGAGCCATAGTTCTGGACAAGCTTCCTGCTTTTCTTCATTCAAATGGCATATTTACTCCTGGATCCACTGACTAATTAAACCAGAGTACTTGGCTATAGCTACTTCCGTCATACTAAAATTTTATACTATCACTTTTTTGCCCCTGTTGCAAATACAAGTAGATGAAGAAGCATGTTGGTTTTAATTGAAGAATTATCTACACACACACACACACACACACACACACGGCAGTGAAATTGCTTTCTGGTGGTGACTTTGTATGAAAAGTGCTCTGTGGAGAACAATTTCCTCATTGATTAGCTTTCCTGGTTAATAGCCTCTATGGCCATTCAGTGGACAATTCAGTTTTACATTCATATGTAAATCCTAACCGCTTGGCAGACTGATGATCAGGGTAGAAAAGGGAGAAAATGAGGTAAAAATGAGAGAACAGCTTGTACAACTCGCACAGCTTCTCTGCAGCTTTCTTGTAGTCAAATTAAAATGCTTACATCTTGAAAAAAAACCCTCTATAATGCATAGTGAGTGAGTCTACTAAAAAGAGCTAAGAATTAATCATTTCTAACATCTAAAACGATTAATCTGTATTTCCTTACAAAAGCTTCTCTCAGTATCCATTACAGCAGGCTGTTCGAAACGTAAGCATTAAATATTTAAGCTGGGTTCCCATGTCACCACCATTTTTATTTTTGGGGGGTGGCAGCTGCTTTCCCCACCCCACACTCTCAATGCCCTGGAATGACACCAGGTATGTGGCCTTGTGGGGGATGCAAAATGGTGGCCAGGCTACCAGCACAAGTCCTGCTGTTGCCACTTGCAATGCAAAAAACAATCACAAAGAAGAGAAACAGGGTCTCAGGATGCAAAAGAAAGTTGTATTGTACAAACCCCAATGCGTTTCGGCCTTTTTCTTATATTTAGGCCTTCAGGGGGTAGAGAAAAAAAAAGTCTGCACAATTTTTTCACAAAAGATTGTCTCCTGTGTCAATCTACTGGCGGCTGCAAAAAAAAAATGCATCTTGGGAACCTGTTTCTCTTCTTTGGATGCTCACCTCTCTGTGTCTTCTTTGTGCAAAAAACAACCCTTAGGAAAAAAAGAAAGAAGCCGCTGCTAATGGTGATTCTACCTCTGAGAAACTGTGGGAGAATTTCTCCTCCCACTGGAGAAATTTGGTGAAATGTTTCCCCCGCCCCCATTTTCTCTGCCTACAAATAGGGCAAAGGATTTTGAGAGGCCATTTGCACACAGCTTTATGCTAAAGCCATGCCATAGCAGGTCGTGCATTAGGGGTGTATGAAAGTCAATTACCTTTCATGGATTATGTTGATGGTCGGGGGGAGGCGCTCTGTCCCTCCCCCCGGAATCCTGGCCAGCCGGCTGTGCTCCACAGGGATTCTGCGGAGCCGGCTGCTGGCTAGCAGGGACGCAAATGGCGGTGGCCATAGCTGCCGCCGTTTGCATCCCTGCAGTCAGCCGTGATAGGCTACGTAAATGTTTATGTAGCCTATCACGGCTGACTTAAAAAAAACCAACAACGTGCGTACGCGTTCCTTATTTTGGCACATCTTAGTCTACATCAAGATTTACGTAGACAAAGACGGCGAAAATAAGGGGAACGCAAATAGCGTAGCTACGCTATTTGCGTTCCCCTTATTTTCGCCGACTTAGTCTACGTAAATCTTGACGTAGACTAAGACGTGCCAAAATAAGGAACGCAAATGGTGGTGGCCGTGGCCACCGCCATTTGCGTATACACGTTGTTGTTTTTTAAGTCAGCCGTGATAGGCTACGTAAACATTTACATAGGCTATCACGGTTTTTTTTTTTAACCTAGCCGTGATAGGCTACGTAAATTTTTATGTAGCCTATCACGTCTTTAAAAAAAAAAAACGAAATGGCGGTGGCGGCAACCAGTTGGAAGACCGGCCGCCGCCGAACTGCCGCCGCCGCTGCCAGGAAGATCCGCCCCACGTAAGTCTCGTCCCGGGGGGGCAGGGGGGCGGACCGTTCCACCTCCGATTTCGGGGGGCCAAATGCGCTGGCAGTCGGCCTCCCTGAGATCTGTGGCGGAATTCTCTGACATCCCTATCGTGCATGAGCAGGAGTGAAACACAGTGAGGTCATGTGCTCCCCTCTTGTCTGCCTGGAAAACTGGAAAGAGTTTGGAAGCTCTCCTGCTTTCTCTTTAACCGCAGCTTGGCATGTCATCTAGACCTGGAGCGGTGCTTAACATTAACTGAGGTTAGTTAAACAAACCAGCTTCAGAAACCACGGTTTTAAGTTGGCTTGTTTTAAACTAACCACAGTTAATGTTAACTGCAGTCTGTCAGCCCAGAGGACGTGACAAACCACACAATTGACAAAAAGTGGAGAAAGACGCTTCCAAACTCCTCCCAGCCAGGCAGGAAGGGGAGGGAGAAGTGAGCAAGCCTGAAGCTTACTGTGGCTCATTCCTGCTTGATGAGAAAATGCAGCCTCAGTGTCCTACTAGTGTTTTCCCACACTAGCAGGACACCAAGCTTGCACAAGGACAGCCATCCCTGTTACACAATTGTAAACCTATATTGTGTCTGCCACCTGGGGCTCACAAACAGCAAGTGAAGAGGTAAACTCAAGGCCAGGGCCAGACTTCAATGGACCTTCATCACAGTATCGCCAATGGGCCCCTGCCTGGTGCTACTGCTGCCATTATCGGGGCACCTGCCCACTGCCACTAGCCAGCCACTCTCCTTGCCCCCCTAGGAAGTTTTACTTGGTGGGTGATGGCACAATGGAAGGGACAGGAGTTTGGCTCTGGGCCGTGGCTCATTAGTAGAGCACAAGCTTTGCATGCAGAACATCCCAGGTTCGATTCCCGGCATCTCCAAATAGGGCTAGAAAAATTCTGGCCTGAAACCCTGGACAGCCACTGCCAGTTGGTATTGACAGTAGTGGGCTAGATGGACCAATGGTCTGACCCAGTATAAGAGAGCTTTGTATGTTCTTCCAAACGCAGTGGCCGACCTTTATGTCAGACATTACATTTTGGCAGAAATAAAATGGCAGGTGGCTTTCATAGTATGGAGTTGAGCAGCTGCTCAGTGTCCGTTGCATCATACCATTACCTGCCAGGTAAGCATGTGGGGGGGGGGTGAGTGGCTGGGTTTCACTGGCGTGCGGCAGAGTTGGTGATGGGCCCTTCTGAGCCCTGGGGTCAGGCAGTTGCCGAACCAGGCCAACCTCTGGTGCCAGCCCTGGCTAAATCTGTGTGTGGACTCCTGTGTGTCAAGGAACATCAGTCATGAGATCCTGCAGGAAGAAGTAGTAGAGACAAGATTTATCACTTCATTATCTGCATTTGGACATCACATGCACTTCATTATCTGCCACATGGACATCCCTCAACATGCTTTTAATAGCCATCAATATAAGACAAGGCCTTTTAGGGCACAATCCTATAGGGATAGTCGGCCACTTCCAAACTTGGAGATGACCAACTAATGCAGGGCAGGAGGAGCACAGGGGAGATCTTCCCCGCACTCCAGCCGCCCTGCATTTGCAGCTAGATGGCCGACTTTGGCTATCTAGCCAGGGAGCCTTGGCGGGGGGGGGGGGGAGGCCGGATGGCATATAGGAAGCATCGTAACAGCGCTTCCGGCAGCCCCCAGGAAAATCTCCTTTTTGGCTGCTCTGCGCTGGTCCTCTGAGCATGGAGCTGGGGACGAACTGCACCATCTGTGAGGGGGAGGGGCAGAGAGGTGGTTTTCTGGGAATTGACCTCGGAGGCTCAGAGCTCAGTTCCCAGAAAACAAATAATTCTGTGGCCATCTAGCCACTGTCTAGTGGGCATAGGATTGCATCCTTAGACTCCTTTTGTGCCCCTGTTTAGGTTGTGCCTAGTTTAGTACCCTGATCACCCCACCGTAGGTACCCTTCTACATGGTACCACTGGAAAGGGATTTTTGAGACCTTTAGGATGCAGGGCTGACAGAGGAATTCTTGGAGTTGTAGGATTTTTTTCTGTCTAAACATGCATAAGTTTGTGCCTTTAATGGCTGAAATTTGTGCTCTGCAAAAATACTAATGATACCTCTGAACTTGTACAGCACCTGTGGTATCTGAACTGTGAGTTATTCTATATTACAAAGTACGTGTACCAATGAGTAGGGAAGCCTTTTTAAGGCTGTAATCATCTATACCCGTATCTAGGAGTAAGTCCCATTGAACCCAACAGGACTTACGTCTGTGTAGATATCCACAGGATTGCACAGGATACACGCTTGTCACTCATTCAACAGGGCTGGCTTCCAAATAAATGTGAATGGTAGTGACCTTCCATACAACGCTCTTCCTATCTATCTCTCTTTCGTTCCTTCCCGGGTGAAGACAGAAAGCTGGGCTCTGAATTCACAGGGTTTAAATAGCTAATAACAAAGACGTAATTTAATGATTCGGAGCATCTTTCCTTCCAGATAATTATGTACCACCCAAAGAGCTTTTGTACCGCCAGAAGAATGACCCAAAGTTGCTTTTCTGCATTTCAAGGAGTTAAAAAAATATATTATTTTTCCTTGTTAGAGAATGAAAAAAAATATCAGTAAACTACTTATTTAAAAATAGCAAACCATTCCTGTATATTTTATGGGGCTAATAATTTTAAAAGAGCATGCACTTTAATTTCTTAGAAACACCATTTTGGTTACAAAATGAATGTGTAAATAAGTGATCCACAGTCACTCGAGTATTACTTTCAACATGAATCTAATTATTATTTAGATGATGTTCTTTTGTATTAAGAGGCCATAGTGTGAGTCTGTTAAATCAAGCCGGTCTGCCAGTTCTAGTCTCAGCCTTAAGATGTCACTAATCGACTCGGCCTTGAGGTTTCTCCGCAGTAGCAGCTTGGACGCCAGGAAAGGAAAAGAGGAAACTCTCTGTTGTTCTTAACACATCTCCCACTTCCTACCATGAGTGACAGACAAGGTGCTGATGTCAGTCGACTAGTCTTGGAGACATTCATTAAGCCTACTTAATTTTATGGGGCTTCCATACTTTGCACTTCCTCCTTCAGAGGCCAGCTAGCTTCAAAAAATAAATGTGAAGGCCCCCAAAAGACAGTTGGGCTCTGAAACAAAGAATCAACAGCCCACCAAGGCAAAAGACCAAAACAAGGTCAGCAATGCAAACAGTAGAGTTGCATTACACAGGGATGCCTGATGAACGTATTTCATTCAAAAATCTCCAATTACAAAGTATCTCATTCAGGTCTCTCTGAGAATGTTGTTCAGTCGTTAAGTCGTGCCCGACTCTTCGTGACCCCATGGACCATAGCATGCCAGGCTTCCTGTCCTACGCTCTCTGCCAGAGTGTGCTCAGGTTAATATTCATTGCATCGGTGATACTATCTATCTATCTATCTATCTATCTATTTATTTATTTCATTTCTATACCGCCCAATAGCCGAAGCTCTCTGGGTGGTTCACAAAAATTAAAACCAAACACACAATAAAACAATTTAAAATATATAGAACATTAAAACCACAATATAACAATACAACCACAACAAAATCTAGCAGCAGTGCAGGAGTTTAAAATACAGATTTAAAACAGCAAAGATAAAAATATCTAGCCATCTCAACCTCTGCCGTCCCCTTCTCTTTTGCCTTCAATCTTTCCCAGCATCAGGGTCTTTTCCAGTGACTTTTGTCTTTGCATTAGGTGGCCAAAATATTTGAGCTTCAGCTTCAGTATCTGTCCTTCCAATGAGCACTCAGGGTTGATTTCCTTTAGGATGGACTGATTTGACCTCCTTGCAGTCCAGGGGACGCGTAAGAGTCTTCTCCAGCACCACAGTTCAAAAGCATCAATTCTTCGGCGCTCAGCCTTCCTTATAGTCCAGCTCTCACAGCCATATGTTACTACTGGGAAAACCATAGCTTTGATTATACAAACCTTTGTCGGCAAGGCGATGTCTCTGCTTCTTACTATGCTGTCTAGGTTTGCCATAGCTTTTCTCCCAAGCAGCAAGCGTCTTTTAATTTCATGGCTACAGTCACCATCTGTGGGGATCTTGGAGCCCAGAAAAGTAAAATCTGTCACTGCTTCCATTTCTTCCCCTTCTATATGCCAGGAAGTGATGGGGCCAGATGCCATGATCTTCGTTTTTTTAATGTTGAGTTTCAAACCAGCTTTTGCACCCTCCACTTTCACCCTCAACAAGAGGCTCTTTAGATCCTCTTCACTTTCTGCCATTAGGGTGGTATCGTCTGAATATCTGAGGTTGTTGATAATTCTCCCGGCAATCTTAATTCCGACCTGTGATTCATCCAACCTGGCATTTCTCATGATGTACTCTGCATATAAGTTAAATAAGCAGGGCGACAAAAGTAAGCCCCATTAAACTCAATGGGCAGTATCCAATGGGGTACTTATGCCCTCCCCGATCCTCTTCCAGTCCCCACCACTTGCGCAATGGAGATTTAGCTCTTCTGGGGGAAAGCCGAAAGAAGAGGAAATGATCATTTCTGGGATGGGGCAGTTCAGTGGAGCTTGTGTAGGGGAGCTCTGCCGACCTCTCCCAATCCAGAAACAAGTGTTTCTGCTCGTTTCGGGGCTTCCTCCTGGAAGCATTAAATCTCTGTTGCATAAGCGGTGGGTCCTGCTTGTGCAACAGAGTTGGCAGGACCCACCATTTGCGGAAGGGAATCAGCAAGGCGGAAGGGAATCGGCGGGGGCATAAGCATCTCATTGGATACTGCCCAATGGGATTTACTTCTGAGTAGACACACTGTTACTCGGCCTTGGGGGAGCTTGGGGTGGCGACGGCCGACACACTGGCGTGGGCTGATCCATGAAGTCACAAAGAGTCGGAAGTGACTGAACGAATGAACAACAAAACAACAGACACACTGTTAGACTGTCTTTTGTGATGCGTTGATTTTTGATTTGTTGGTTTTATGACTGATTGTATTTTTTAATCATGATTGAAATATGTCTTGGGTATTTCTGTATAGAAAGGCATGAACTATATTTTTTCTGTTTTATTGTTCTGATTTTATTGTTTTTATATTTTTGTCTGTAAACTGCCCAGACTTCTATTTTGGCTGAAGAGTGGGATAGAAATGTCCCAAATAAATATATCTTGATAATAAATAAATTGTCCCTTTGAATCAATCTCATCTGAACCTACAGACAGTCAACATATAGTGAGTTGTTGGTGATGGCTGAAGGTAAATGTTTTGGTATCACATAGCTCTGTGCTAGAGCATGCATTGGGCACGTAGATGATCCCAGACTCAGTCCCTGCCATTTCCAGTGAGTAGATGGGGTAAATGGACCAGTGGACCAACTCAGTGACTGAGTTCACATGATCAGGGAAGGAGAATAAGCCACAGCAGCTTATTTTCCTGCCCTGCGCATGCCAGTTGTGCACTGCCGTATTATCATACTTACCCTCTCCAGGTGTGGTTTGTCATGTTGTCTGAACCCAGCGGGGTGGAGGGGATGTTACAAAGCACCCTGGAACCCATGGCTTGTTCTAGGTTTGCAAGGTGGTTTCTAAATGGGCCCTGCGCCTCACCCTCACTGGATTTGGATGACACGACAAACATACAACACAACATAATCACCCGTGCCTGGCGAGGTTGATTATGGTAATTCAGTGGCGCACAACCAGCACATGCAGGGCGGGAAAATTAGCCACAGTGGCTTATTTTTCTTCCCCGATCATGTGAACCCACTGAATATAAGGCAGAAATGGCCATGGTGGCTGGGAATAATGGGAGTTGCACTCCAACAAATTTGGAGAACACCAGTTTGGGGAATATGGATTATATGTTTCACACAGGAGGGTGCTGTTGCACTCAAGTACTGCTTGTGGGTTTCCCGTGAGCAGCTGCTTGGCTACTGTATGAACAGAATGCTGGACTAGATGGGCCCTTGGTCTGATCCAGCAGGGCAATTCTTATGTTCTTATTTGTTGGCCAAGACACAAGTTCTTGGAGGAGAAGGTTATTCATGGTTACTAGTCCTGATAGTTTTGTGCAACCTCCAGTATCAGAGGCAGTGTGCCTATTGGTAAGATAGACCCTTGGTCTGATCCAGCAGGGCTCTTCTTAAGTTCTTAAGCCAACAGGTTGGATGTATTGTTGGCTGTTTCAGGCACTTATGCTGTGATCATTCAGATGTGTGCTTCCAGGACCAGGTGCAGCCACAACCAGTTCCTTAGGTGCTTAGCTCCTGTCACCTGAAAAAGAAATGAAATTGAAAGATTGTATAAAGAGTTTTGGCAGTTGCTTTTCAATCCCGCCCTCCCCTCCCTGCAAGATAGAGTATTTACATGTGCTCAGGAAACTCATGGGATCAAACTTTTCAAGAGTATCTTGCCACAGACACAGGGAAAAACAGAGTGAGGGTCAAACTAGATGTTACTTTAGTTGTGTGGTTGGGAACCAATTTTTTAATTATTATTCTAGGTGGAGTGGATTTCATTGAGACCGCAGCATGCAGGGAGGGGAGGCTTAACCCTTTCCTTTCCAGCTGCAATCCCACTGAAAAATCACACACACGCACATATGCACACACACGCACACACAACTAGTCTTAGAAAAAAGCTCCTATTGGTGCCGATACGAGTTCCCCCCGAGCTCCCCCCGCCCCGACTAAGACCTGCATGGAGAGAGCCATTTTGATCAGCATTGCAGCTGAGGAGGGAAGCAATAAACCTCTCCACTCGTTGCGGTCCTGAGGAAACACACACACCTAGTATTGCCCCCCAAAAGTCCTAGATATGGTTGCTAATTAAAGTAATGTCTAGTTTGGCCCCAAGATAGGTGAGGTATAGGCTCCACGTCTGAGGGGGCCCTGGAAAAGTGGTCTCTAATGCAAGGGTGTTGAACCTCTTTCAGCCCAAGGGTTCGAATTCCATTTTGGAGAAGCTTCTGAGGGCCACATTCCATTGGTGGGTGAGACTGCAGGCAAAGGGGCTGCGGCAAAATTTCAGCACATCTTAGCTTAAAGCTCTCCCTACCAGTAACTAAGCCTTATGAGAGGCATTTCAACCTTTTAGAATTGGGGGGAAATCTGCACAAAACCTGGGAGCTCACCAAACAATCAACAGTCAAGGGGAAGGAGGTGGGCCAGGGAAGGCGTGTGGGCATCTGGAGAATCCTGGATGGACAGATTTGGGCCCCAGGCCTGAGGTTCTACAGCCTTGCTCTAATAGGGCCTCTTCTCCATTGGTGGGCCCTGGTAACAGTGGTGAACAGGGTGGCAACAATATTCCAAGCAATACTCTGAATAGGGTTGGGAAGCAGTGTGAAGCCACCATTTAAATCTCCCACAGTGCTTCTAATGTAGCATCACACCAGGGCACGGTGGGAAACTGAATAGCTGGCAACTGAACCCAGCAGCCCAGTGCTGCTTGGAGCTCACGTAAGGCATCAGCAGTAGGCACCAGCAGCTGTCTAAGGTGCCGATGCCAGCGCTGAAAGTGGCATGGGCAAGTGCCACAAGTATGCCCAATAAATGTCAGAGTACAGATCATATCACAAAAAGATTGAATGGGTTGTACACGAGAGCAGAATTTTTAACAACAAGAATGAAAAAAAAGAAAATGAGTAACAGTATATTACACAACTAAACAGTATATGCTCGCAGTTCAGGGGCCCTAAACTTTTCTTGAAAGATCAGAAAAGTCCCCACCCTTGCCAAACTTCTCTCTCTCTCTCATGCACCTAGTGATACACACATTCAGTCAGGATCAAACTACCCGTTATGTTAATTGTGAAGTGTGTTGCTAAGCCTTTTACTTTACTTTAGAGTGACTCTACTTTAGAGTGACTGCACACAGCCCCAGTTTGGATTGGGACCAGTGTACACCGGGAGAGGTGGATTAAACTTTCCCCCTCCCACCCATTTGCTTCCCAACATTCTGCCCCCACCTCCCGCCCCTGGGGTTAAAGAAAGAAAAAACCTCCATTGACTGCAATGGTCACCTGATAGTTGCACACTTACACACAGCAATTAGTCACTTTATTGTCTGAAGATCTGTCTTCAAATGTTCAGCCAATGAGTCACCTTGCTGAGCAACTGCATTACTGTACTTAATATACAAGCATTTTTAACATTTAACAGAGATGGGCATACTAAAATTATGAATCAATGTGTGCGAGAAATGGACTACTACTTAGTTTTCAAAGGAACAATAAAAGCGACGTCTAAATATTCTGCCAATCTTGAAGGAGCATCAAAATGCATGAGTTCTAAGAGCAGGGATGGATGGACTCCCATCCGCCTTGCAGGGTGCTCGCCGAACCACAGCCCCTGCTTGCCGCGCTGAATGAGCTTACCGAATGAGCTTACCGCTGAATGAGCCCATTCGCCGAGTGCCCCGTGGTCTGCGAGCGCTTGGCAACTACCCGTCCCCTTAGCAAGCCACCACTTTGCGCAAAAATGGTGGCTCAGGTTTTTCCATAAAAGTAACTTTGTGTAAATGACAGCTCTAAAGGGGCCATTTATGCAGCAAAATGGTGGCTCGACAAGGGAACGGGCAGCTGCTGCATGCTCGCACACAGCAAAAAGGCCCGGCAAGTGCATGGCGGCTCAATGAGCAGCGTCCGGGAGGCCGAGTTGGGTGGAGTCTGTTGGACTCCACTCCCCTCTCGGACCCCCACAACATCCCTATCCAAGAGTTTTCTTAAAAAATTGTTTCACACGGGCAATGGCAGTGGCACAAAGAGGAAATGTGTGTGCCCGTCTCATGTTCAGAACTCTTATTTTATGGCTATACACCTGATGGCTAGCAGCTGAATGAACAAAATCACTCCACTGAAAACCACTGCATTTGAGGAGATAAAAGTTCCCTCAGTGGTGGTCAAGTCAGCGTCAGGATTGTCATTGTTGAGCACTTGCCAAGGCCAACAGACCAACAGGGTGCGCACTGCTAGCCCAAGGAGCCCTCTTACCTCCTTGCTGTTGCTGTCTGTTCAGCTTCCCTCTTCAAACAAGCAAGCAATGACAGGAGCAAGGAGAAGGTGTACCAATTGCTGCTCATTTTGCGCTCTCCCTCGGCGGTATTATAAATCAGACCCAGAGAGAGAATCAAGTGAATGGGGAGCAGTGACAGCAGCGACGAGGAGGTGGACCCACATGGGAAAGGTGGGCCCACTAAGAGCATCTTGCCCAAGCTCTCCCCTGCCCATACCCCCCAAAACTGGAACCTGAACTGATGATAATGGCCCATTCTCAGATACAAATCAACACTTGATGTTGCAGCGGTAAAAGGGATGAACATACCTGTGGAAACCAGTTCTGTGAATCAGCCCTATTAAGAGACAGTCACAGTATGCTGCAATGGGAATGACCATGGCCTTCTCCACACAGGCGTTTTGTCATGCAATGGTTGTCCTCCATTCATGGTATTTCCCTCACGCAATACACAACGTCATTGTCTTCTGGCAACTGTCTCGTGTCTTCCCTCTGTTTTCCCTGTGAAATTCCATGATATTTAGGCACAGGGGAAATGCAGTATTTTTTTCAGCTCGCGCCACCACCTGCCTGTGCACTTTTGCCATGGTGCGACGAGCTGCTTTCGGCATCCGCTCGGGGTGCAGTTATGATAACAACACCAGTGATAATGATGGGGTTGGAGTGTCACCCCACCTCTTTGCCATTCCACTATTGGTTGCTTGCAGAGTGCAACACGGTGGGAGTCCGCAAGTGTGGTAGAGCAGCATTGCCTCGTCCTCGCCCATCCGGCATGTTGGCTGCAGCTGCCGCCTCATCCTCCTGCATTTCTCCTTCTTGCCTGCTCCCACGCCGATCACCAATTTCCCCAGGGGAGGTCCAGCAGCGCTTTACAATGAGATCAGAGCCGGTGCTTCACTCCGCTCCGCTCTGCAGTTGCTGCTTCCAGGCGAATTGGCTGTGGAGGTGGCAGGCAGGCAGGCAGGCAGGCAGGTAGGCAGGCAGGAACAAGTGAGCAAATTGGCAGCATGTGAGGGACAGGAGCAAAATGGAGCCCAGCCAGGCTCAGCTCCCCATCTCAGGGTTGCCTAGGCAGATGGGCAGCAGCGGGGAGAGGTGGTGGTTGCAGTGGTCCCTACATGATACGGGCAAACGTGAGCACACGCAACTCCTTTCCACTCACTCCCCTCTCCTAGTGTATACTCAAATGAGGAAAGTGTTACTGCTTGCTTTTACAAGGACAATGCTGGGGATGGGGGCGGGGGCACAGCCCTTCGGCTGCAGGCCTCATTGATCCAATCGAGGCTGGCTTCTGGGCGAACAGGCAGTGGCAGGAAAGGACGTACCATTGAATTCAGTGGTTTTCCATCCCGATAGCCAGGAGACTGCCAGGCAGCCTTAGTGCCTGTTCGCTCGGAAGTAAGTCTCTCTGAGTTCAAGGGGCTTACTCCCAAGGAAATTCTATTGTTTCATCCACAGTGGCCACCTTTATTTGGAAGAAAGCTCAGTAGGGATCGGAGAGGAAGTGAAAAGTTGAGGCAAGGAAGCTGAAATGGAAAAGTTCCATTTCATGCTGAGAGGGAAGGGAGAGGGCAGAATGCTGCTGACATCAGTTAACATCCCACCAGGCTCCACCCACCAATGTAAAGGGCAGGGTGCATTATGCAGTCAGAGAAAAACCAGCTGTGTTAAATCCCGAACCGACTTAAATCCCGCAAGGAATCCGGAAGGAGAAGCCCCGGTAAAGTATGGAATAAAAAGCCTGGGGTGGTGAAGCCCCACAGCTCAGTGGTAGAGCCTATGCTTTGCATGCAGGCTGAGGTTCCAGGTTCAGTCTCCAGTGAAAAGGATCAAGCAGTAGGTGATGTCAAAGCCTGATACTCTGGAGAACCACTGCATGTCAGTGTAGACAGTATCAGGCTGAACCAGGAACAGGGGACCTGCAGCTAACCAGATGTTATTGAACTCCCAATAACAGCCCTAGCCAGCATGCTAATGGACTATGGGAGTTGTAGTCCGACAATACCTGGAGGGCAACAGGTTCCTCACTCTACGTCTGACCTGGTGTGAGGCAGCTTCCCATGATCCTACACACAACTGGGTCCACATTCCACAACTGAGCTTTAAAAAGGCAACTCACAGTAATGAAAACACAGTTACATGGTGGAAGATGGTAGCTCCGATGCCAGTGGGGCGGTGAATCTGCTCCAGGTTTCAGCCAGAACCAAGCAGAACTCTAAAGTTCTAAAGGATAGCACCTTTAGAGTTCTGACTGGTTCTGACTGCAACCCAGAGCGGATTCACCACCCCGCTGGCATTGGAGCCACCAGCCTCCATTGCATTTACATGCACGATGCTCACTTGTAGGGTCAAATCCACACTGTACAATTTCAACAGAATTAGCAATTGCATGGGAGCCCAACAAACTGGGCATGCCAGCCCGTACTTGGTATGACTCCCACTGTTAGCATGAGCTGGCCATAAATAGTTTCATGCTGGGTTTTATATTCCATATCTGCATGGCAGCTGTGGCAAACCTTCAAATATAAATATGGGTGTAGGAGGATGCAATTTGTCAAGCATCACAGAAATCCATCAAGCAGACAAGAAAGAAAATGAAATCTCAATCTCTCATCATCAAGGTTTGTTACAAATGCAAACATTTTTAGGATCAGTTCACCCGGTGAACCTCTGAAATGACTGTACCACTTCAACTTTTTGGAGGGGAATCACTTGTTTGAAAAATGAAATACTTACATGCTGCAGAAAAGCCTTCATGGAAGGCAGCTTCCCACAACCTGGTGCACTCCAGATGTTTTGGACTTCAGCTCCCATCAGCCCCAGCCAGCGTGGCCGCAATGCTGGAAATTGTGACCCAAAACGTCTGGAGGGTGCCAAGCCGGGGAAGCCTGATGCAGGACATGATTTCACATGGACAAACAAGCATATCTCCATATGAAAATGGAGGTGGAGCAGTTGTATGAAAGGACTGTACCATTCCCATTGTAATATCAGATACTCAGATGTTGATGAAGAGTTCTGAAAAAAAAAATTCAAAAGCTTACACATTCCTGTGTGGTTTGTTATTAATACTGCTGTTTTATTCACTGATTGTAATGAATATATCTCATCCTGGAATATGACAACAGACATAATTCTTATCACTGCTGACCAAGAGCTGTAATATGCACCTCTCATCATAAGGCATATGAGTCAGTTTTAATAGGCTTTACTGGATTCTGATGTTTACAAGCAATAAAAAGAACTGGAGGAAGTAGTTGTATGAATAATCTCCTTTCTCTGCATATGATTTCTTTTTAAGCCTGATGGGAGTTTAAGGCAGTAAATAATGCAAATATTAACCCCACCCCACCCAGAAAAAAAAACCTGTTGGATGTTGTTCATCAGAACATTGTCCTGTACATACCTCATTGAAAAGAATGGAATCCTCCTACTGGCAAATTTCCTACTGATTATGTATTAAGAGTGTAATCCTATGCATGTTTAGACATGTTTAGCTAGCCATACAGGCTGGGGAATGCTGGGAGTTGTAGGATTTATTTCTATCTAAAGAAGCATAGGATTGCACCCTAAGTTATTATACAACTGCTGTCGATGAAGTTACCTAATGAAGAATTCTAATGTTTCATATATTATAAAATTGGTCCTTGGAGCCATATATGTTAAAGGCAGGATTAAGTCAAAGTTAAATGCCTTTAAGTGGCACTCATTTCTGTGGTAGAGTTGAGCCATCTTGTGTAAGAATGAAATACTATGTACACTTATTTAGGAGTAAGCCCATTGAAATCATTGGGACTTTTGTGTAGGATCAAGCTGTAAAGATCTCCCATTGAAACCAATAGGATTGTTTATTTATTACATTTCTATTTAAGAGCATTGAACTTTGCTAGATTGCACCATAAATAATTGCAGTGGTTAATGGAATCGAGTCCTAAATTTTACTTCACTTCTGCAACAAGAAGTGTTGTATCACCAGGCACTCTCTCATATACAGGGTGATAGATCTTTCTTGGAAGTTTTTAACATGTACCTTTTAAAAACCATTGTTGACACAAGAACATCAGAAGTTTTACAGGGCATCTGAAATCTATGGGCACGATCCAGCCAAAGTTAAACACTGAATTACACAACAGAGAGGGCTGTAGTGCCACTGACTACGGTGCAGAAAGTAGAAACTAGTGGGGCTTTAAGGGTGCAATCCTATGCATGTTTAGACAGAAAAAAATCCTACAACTCCCAGCATTCCCCAGCCAGCCATGTGAGGCAGAAGACAAAAGGGGCGTGGCCAACAGCAACAAAGTTAGCATCAGAAATATCCCCCAGCCTCCTTTTGTCTCCCACCAAAAGTACCTCGGACTTGTCAGGGTTCAGCTTCAGCTTATTCCTCCCCATCCAGCCACTCACCATCTCCAGACATTTGGACAGGGATTCTACGGCCAACCTTGGTGAAGATTTGAATGAGAGGTAGAGCTGCGTGTCATCCGCATATTGATGACACCTCACCCCAAACCTCCTGATGATAGCCCCCAGCGGCTTCACATAGATGTTAAATAGCATCGGGGAGAGGATGGAACCCTGTGGCACCCCACAAGTGAGTGGCCACGGGTCCGAAACCTCCTCTCCCAGTGCTACCCTCTGGTACCTGCCGGAGAGGAAGGACCAGAACCACCACAATACGGTGTCTCCAATGCCCAACCCCTCCAGGCTATCCAGGAGGATACCATGGTCAACGGTATCAAAAGCCGCTGAGAGGTCGAGGAGAACAAGGAAGGAGCATTCACCCCTATCCAGAGCCCTCCTCATATCATCCACCAAGGTCATTTCTGTCCCATGACCAAGCCTGAAGCCCAACTGAAATGTGTCTAGATAATCAGTTTCTTCCAAGTGTGCCTTCAACTGCATCACCACCACCCGCTCAATTACCTTGCCCAAAAATGGCAGATTTGAGACTGGGCGAAAGTTGTTCAGAACTTAAAAAAACAAAAACAAAAACAAACAATTAAAAATCCCCTTAAAAATAATGCCAGGCAGGAGTCCACGGTAGTGATGATGGTGGTGGCAGCAGCAGCAGCAGCGGCAGGCACGCCTCTTCCCCAATGGTGGCAGCTTCTCCTGCAGGCCCTGGCTCTATTTCTATTTAAATTATAATAATTTAAATAGGGGTTGGACTTGATGGTCTTATAGGCCCCTTCTAACCCTACTATTCTATGATTATTTCTAAATTTGCATCTTTACATATAAGTTAGCATATGGAAATTTTATGTCATTGCCTTCTTTTGCCCTCTGTTTTGGTGATGCATCTCTTTTTTTGGAGATTCAGAAGTCAGTGCCTGGATGGGAGACCACTGGCTTATGCTATGTACACTGCTTTGAGTTGTATTAGGGAAGAGAAGTGGAATATAAATATGTACATACATTCTATATAGAGACGTATTCACATTTACAGAGATGTCATTTCAGGTTTCAGGAGGCTGGACAAAGCGATGCAAGGAGAGGGATTTTTGCCAGGCCCTAAGACTAGGGATGTCAGAGAATTCCACCACGGATCTCAGTGAGGCCGAATGCCAGTGCATTCGGCCCCCCGAACTCCATGGCGGAACGGCCTGCTGCCCCCCCCGCAGATCCCCCCGGGACGAGACTTACCTGGGGCGGATGTTCCAGGCGGCGGCGGTGGCTGCAGCGGCTGGTCTTCTGACCGGCTGCCGCCGCCGCCACCATTTGCAGTCTGTTTGTTGTTGTTTTTTCCCCATTCGTGATAGGCTATGTAAAGATTTACGTAGCCTATAACGTCTGGGTTAAAAAAAAAAAAAGCGTACGCAAATGGCGGCGGCTATGGCCGCCGCCATTTGCGCTACTTATTTTTGGCTGTAGCGAATGCAGATGCTATTTGCATTCCCCTTATTTTCGCCGTCTTAGTCTACGTAAATATTTATGTAGAGTAAGACGGTGAAAATAAAGGGGAATACAAATAGCGTCTGCTACGCTATTTGCGTTCCCCTTTCTTGTCTTCGTTTTAGTCTATGTAAATATTTACGTAGACTAAGACGGCCAAAAATAAGGAACGCAAATGGCGGCGGCCGTAGCCACCGCCATTTGCGTACGCGTTTTGTTTTTGTTTTTTTTAACCCAGACATGATAGGCTACGTAAGTCTTTACGCAGCCTATCACGGCTGAATTCAGGGACGCAAACGGCGGTGGCTACCGCCGCCACTATTTGCGTCCCTGCTAGCCAGCAGCCAGATGTCCGGCTGCTGGCGGAGCTGGCCGGCAGCTCCGCAGAATCCCCGTGGAGCGGAGCCAGCCGGCCAGGATTCCTGGGGGGAGGTGCAGAGCACCTCCTCCCCAGCGAGGATTCCGGGGGGAGGGACGGAGCGCCTCCCCCGCCCCCAGCGGAACCCGGCGGAGCCAGGTAAGCAGGGTTTCTTACATCCCTACCTAAGACCCACTCATGGATACACTCAAGATCAAATTGCAAAGAAAAAGGGGAAAATGCAGAATGTTTTAAGAGCTTTTGCTATGCTTATTTTCTTATTTTATACCTCACAGTAACAATAGCAGTTTATTGACACAAGACAAAGAGCCTTTGGCACGCATATCTATGAGACCCGGCTATTTGAATGGTTTATAACTATAGTCACTCAGCGTGTAAAACCAGTGAGCTGGCCAGAGGCATAGATGCCCTGAACACATGGGGCAAGATTGGGACAACCATCCTTGGCCCTCCTTATACAGTGACCCCATGTATGTAAAAGTGTGTATAACGTAACATGGGGGGGGCGGGGGGAAGCTACTCAACTGTTAACGCTATGAGTGATTTCTAAGTCTGGGGGCATTTGCTAAGTGGAATGGTGATCTAACTGGGGCGCAATCCTATGCATGTTTAGATGGGGAAAAAACCCTACAACTCCCAGCACTGGCTGGCTGGGGAATGCTGGAAGTTAGACTTCTTTCTGTCTAAACATGCCTAGGATCGCACCCCTAATTAATTAATAGGTGTCACCCCTTATTAGTTTATTTCTTTCTAAGAGTTATAAACTGCCCTTCATCCACAAGGGATTCCAGGGTGGTGTGCAACATTAAAAACAAACAAATCCAATATAAAAACCATACAATTGCATATTAAAAGACAAATTAAAACAGCAACCAAAAAGCCAAACAAAAAACAATCCATTCAGTTTAAAAATAAATTGAATTGCGAATTCTAAAATGCTAAAACAATACAATATTAAAATGCTTGAGCAAAAAGAAACATTTTAATTTGGGGCCAAAAAGAAAACAAAGTCGGCACCAATCGTATCTCCTTTGGGAGGGCCTTCCAAAGTCAGGGCTCCAACACAGAGAAGGCCCTCTGCTTTGTAAATGGATAGTGCGTGTTTCCCACTGATGATATTCAGAGAAGGGCCTCCTCTGAAGATCTTGGTGCATGGCCAGGATAGTATGAGAGAAGGTGGTCCTTTGGGAATTTGGGCCCCAAGCTGTTTAGGGCTACCAGCACCTTGAATTGGGCTTGGTAACCAATAGATAGCCAATGCAATATGGCTCCCCTTCTGCAGAGTCACCCACCAAAGGGCTTAGTGCACCCCCTTCCTTCAACCTAGCCAGCTTTCATGCACGTGCAGATTGCAGTAAGCTGGCCATTAGCAATTTACTGGTGCATGTCTTGTGTAGAACAACCTACCCTCTCTACTCCTGAAATCCAGTTTGCCCAGAACTTATATGGACGGCCCGCAGGGATGGGGAGGAAATGAAGGGAAGAGTTATGTCCCATGCCCATGGCCAGTAAACACCAGCAATTCAAACTCACAGGCCAGGATACAGCTAAAGTGAAACCAAATAAATATGTCTGTGGAAAATTAGTCTCCTGCTTTACAGATGTCCTTCTCCGCCTGCAGAGGGATCAGGACGGATTGAACCATAAATGAAAAAAATGAATTTCCCTCCTCATCAGCCCAAGCACCAGCACTGTTACTAGGAAAAAAAACATAAAAATTAGGCTTCCATCAGGTGCAACAGGTTTCCATGGGAAAGGGAGAAGTCACGCTCACTAATATGCCTGCAAAACAATACAGAACCCCCTTTGGGCATTTTCATGCAAATCACGGCCTCCTTATTCCACTTACAGATATTTTTGGCAAAGCCTAATTTCCCAATATTCGAAACCTTTATGCATACTTTTGGTTACGTGCTCACAGCCAACATACTGTGAACGCCATTCCCTTTAGCTACGCCCCCCCACCCCCCGCCGCATACAGCCCAGTCTTATGGACGCCTACTTGGAAGCTAAATCCTCACTGTGTTCAATAAAAACAACAAAGAGCCTTGTGGCACCTTAAACACTAACAAATGTATTCTGGCATAAGTTGTCTGCTTCATCAGATGCAAGGCTCTTTTTTGTTTTTGCTGCAACGGACTAACACAGCTATCCCTCTAGAAACTGCGTTCAAGGGGGCTCATTCCCAGGAAAGTGTGCATAACATTGCAGCCTTATTCATTTTCATTCATGGGGTGGGGCAGGTAGGAGAGTCAAGGGAATCACTGTTCAAAGTTATTTCTTGGCTAATTGGCGTCTTTGGCTGATTTGTGCCCAGCTGATTAAAAGCACAGCTGTCTAGAATTCAAAGTCCATTTACAGATCTGGCCCACCCACTTCATGATAGCTTTGCTGTTTAGTTTACACTGATTAATTTAACAAATGAATTCCTATTCAACCCTATGTTACTATGTAATTTTAAACCATCTCTCTGCAAATAACTGAGGTGATAACAGTTTGACTACACTGAAAAAGAAAATAGAACTGTTTTTAAATTCAAATTTTCTTGTTGTGTTTGTTTCCTTCTGTAAGGTAAGGCCTTTTTTTTTTTTTGCAGACACAAACTGGCAGGAAACACAATTGCAATCCTATGCATGTTTACTCAGAATTAAGTCCCATTGTGTTCAATAGGCCTTACACCCTAGTAAGAGTATTGAGAATTGCAGCCTTAAGAAAGTAGCTTTATCAATATTGAATTTAGAAGTGTATGTATATCTAAGTGTGTAAATACAGATATAGATATATGTTTCTATAGTATGGGCTGTAAATCTTTCAGAATTGCTGACTACATATTTTAACACAGCCATGGCTTTGTTTTATTGACACTTTGCAAAATGTAGTAGTTGAATCTCCTCTGATGCATACAGCTTTTTGCTTGGTTCACATGGATGAGAAGAATGATACACATTTAATGAGACCACAAAGATCTAGAACTGAAATTGGAGAATTACACCAGTATACAATGATTTATTAAAAGGAAAGGCATTTTGTGAAGCAACCTGCAATTTCTTCAGACATGCTTCAGTTGCTGTAGCTTTTGCTCTCTGGAAAACGTTTACACAAAACAGTTCCCACTTCAAGCCTATAGAGATATTCAATTGATTGATTTGTTAGCATTTGATTTACATTGTAGCTTATTAGAAAATGGTAGAAGTGGATTATTATGAAAGTATTTGGGGCATGGATAACTAATTTGTATGTTTGCAACCCCAAACATGGATTTTTTTTAAAGTTATAAACCAACATGCATAAATTTCCTTAACATGGTGGGGGACAAAAATGTACTTGGAGAAGGGAGATCTTTGTTCAGACTCCCATTTCAGCCATCAGGCAAAGTACGAGGCCTTGACCCAGTCACTAACTCTCAACATAACCTACTTCACAAGATTGTTGAGAGGATAAAAGGAAATACCACGTGCAATGCCTCAAGGTTCTTAGGAAAAAGGTGTTACATAAATGTAGTAAATACTAATAATACTTTTATTATTACATTTATAACCCACCTTTTTTCCTCTTGGAAGGAACCCAAGACAATGTACCTGGTCCTCCTCTCCATTCTATCCTCACAGCAACCCTGTGAGGTACGTTAGGAGTCAGTGACTGGCCCAAAGTCACCCAGTGAGCTTCATGAACGACTGGGGACTAGAACTCAGTTCTCCTGGGTCCCAGTCTGACACCAACCACTACAACACACTGGCTCACTTAATACTAATACTAATAATGTACAGGAGGAGGCGCAGAAGCAATCTCATTATTAAGCTTTACATTTGTTACACCCGTTTGCAGCTCCAGTCAACAACACATGAAGCTATTTTATACCAAGTCAGACTATGTCCTTTTAGTCCAGTATTGCCTACTCTGGCTGTTAGCAGCTTTCCAGGGCCTGCAGAAGTCACCTGCCACCTGATCCTTTTGACTGAAGATATCAGGGTTTGAACCTGGAAGCTTTTGCATGCAAGCCATGTGGTCTACCACTGAGGGAAGGTCACTCCTGAAACTCACTTTGAACTGTGGCTATATCTTGAATTCAGCAAGAGCGAAAGCGGCTAGAAACATTGCCTCCCCTCTGTGGCCTTCTCCCAGAATAGCCAAGACACAGATAAAATCACCATGGCTGTGTGGGTGTTTCAGTGAACACCTTCCCAGTCAACATCCAGTTCTGCATCGCCATCCCTGTATTACTCAACTTTTGTAGAGGGACAGTTTGACGGTTGAGCACACACTCTCAGGAGGTGGTGGATTCTCTTTTGTTGGAAATGTTTAAACCGAGGCTGGATGACCAATGACCAGGGAGGTTGTAGTAGTGGATTTCCTGCGTCGGCAGGGGGTTGGACTAGATGACCTTAAGGGGAACCTTCCAACTCTATCATTCTGTACACCTTAGTGTTCCTCAACCTTTTAACACTTGGGACCCAACCTGAGCCCCAGCCTCTGACATGAGAGAAACTTTTTAATTTTTTACCATATGCACATTCTTTCTCCTCTTTCTGTCTGTCTTTCTCCTGCTCTCTTTTCCATATTCACTCTTTCTCTTCCACCCCACCCTTCCTCTTTTCTTTCCTAAAAAAAACAAATCACACACACACACCCATCCAAATGCTGGTAGTACTGCTAGTACTATCCATTTTAGGCCAAGTTACACCCCGGGTGCAGATCACAACCAGGGCTGACATCAGAGGGTGACATGCTCAGGCAGTTGCCAGGGCCCCAGTGGGTCATTCTCACTTTGTGGAAATCAAAGCTGAACAGAGACAGCCCAAGAGAGTTCTTGGGTTATATTCGTCACCTCTTTCTAGTTAAGTAGACCCACTGAGGCTTCCTTGCTCAAGGCCTCCCCAAATTCTGATACCAGCACTAGTCTTACCCCACCAGTTGAAGGTGAAGGCACAGCACCACAGTAGTTCTGAAAGAATGTGGAGACTTGTAGGAGGGCCAGGCGCCCTACTTTACAGAGAGAGGACAGTCCTCTATTTCACAGGTGCAGAACCTCATGCGTTAATTTTTGTGAACCGCCCAGAGAGCTTCGGCTATTGGGTGGTATAGAAATAAATAAATAAATAAATAAATAGGCCAAATCTGTCCCTTTGGGGATCCAAATGTGGCCATCTGAGGTTCCCCAGAAAGCCACTCCCCTTCCCCTAGCTCCACCCTCAACCACTGATCATTTGGTGGTTTCCCAACTTTTATTTATTTATTGCATTTATATCCCACTTTTTTTCTTCCAAGTAACTCAAAGCGGCGGACATAAATAATCCTCCTCCTCTCCATTTTATCCTCACAACAACAACCCTGTAAGGTAGGTTGGGCTGAGAGTCGGTGACTGGCCCAAAGTCACCCAGTGAGCTTCATGGCTGAGTGAATGGGGACTAAAACCCAGGTTTCCCAAGTCCCAGTCCAACACTCAAACCACTACACCACACTGGCGCTCTCTTTTATGCAGTTTTATCCCCATTCTAGATGGTTGAAATGCCTCTGCTAAGGCTGAGTGACTGGTAATGAGAGCCTTAAGCTAAAAATATGCTGTTATTTTTGGTGTTTGGGTCCTCCCCCTTTTGCCTTTGGCTCCACCCACCACTGGAATGTGGCCCCCGAGAGCATCTCTGAAATGGAATTGGGCTTTCAGGCCGAAAGAGCTTCTGCACCCCTGCTCTGTTTGAAGGGCTGTCCGGTCCAGCTAAAGAACCATAAGAAGGGAGATCAGGGGCCTTCAAGTTCTTCATCAACACTTAGTATCAAGACAGCAGATTGAGCAACCACAGTTTGCCTGCTCAGTTCTTCCTCATTATGGTGACGTGTATCATGTTTCTCTTTTAAGTTACTTTTCCAAATATGCATCTATACACATAAATTAGCATATACAAACGGCATGCAAATTGGAGTCTCCTTTCATCCTCTTTTTTGGTGATGCATTTCTTCTCTTTTGGAATGCATAAGTGGCCGCTCTTAATTCGGAGCAAATGTCACAAAATGACAAACACTGACACTCAGTCATCCCGGCTTACATTCAAGTATCATAGAAAAGTAAGGTTGGAAGGGGCCTACAAGGCCATCGGGTCCAACCCCCACGTACGACAGAGATCTGTTGCTTCCATGTAATGGAAAACTTTGCCAGTAAAATAACTTCAAGGCCTCACGATGTCACATCTACGTTCAGGTTACATTCCAGAAATGGCGCTTTAAAACTCAAATCATCTTCCTGGCATAAGATGTCTTGCTTTTCGCTTGCAAATATATTGTTTCTTGCACCTTCTCAGGAATGCAGCCAAACCCAACTAAACTAACCCCCACATTGCAGTTAAATATGAGGACCTCTGTTCCATTTGTGGGGGAACGCTCTCCCCACTTCAAAAACTGGACTGAGGAGATCAACCATTGATAATTTCTCGCTTTATCTTTATCTCTTTGTTTGCAGCTTGGAATGCCATCGATACTTTCTTTGTCTTTCTAATTGTTTTAATTAGCTACTCAGCATGGGTCCCTGACAGTACTTGTGATAGAGCATTATGGTCAACACAGCAGGATAGAGCAGTCTGTTAACATGAAACACAGACATTACGGCAGGCTTAATTTCTTTGTGTCAAATTTATTTTTCCCCACCTTTTTGTCCCCATCTCCCTGACCTCTTTGCAAGGGGGGTGGGGGGTTGCAAAGGAATCATTATTACTAAGCTTACACTAAGCTTAGTTTCTCACATCTGGAAGGTTTGTCATCAACTGTTTTCCACAAATATTGACCAGGAAAATTTACAACCCCAAACTTTAGAATGAAGAAACACTTTTGGGAGGAAAAAACAAACAAAAATGTTGATGTATTCTATGTTGGCAAATAGCCTTCTGAAGTGATTATTCGGGAAGCTGCAGCAGCACTTTTTTTCCATGTCTTTTTTGAGGGACTTTCTACGTACTGTTTGTTCTTACACCACATCCTTCTTTTGTAAATGGTAATCTGGCTGTTCAATTATGATGCAGATCCACAGGAATTAACAGCAAACTTTGGAATGGGTTACCCTTTGCAGACAATTCTGTCACTTAACAATGCAAAAGTGCTGCCAAGATCCATGTGCGTTCTTTGGATTTCTAGCATTTTAAAGTGATTTTACAAAATGAAACACCAAATTTTGGCGTGGGGGTTAGGTGGGGATATGAAAATTGTGAATGTTTATATGGGGGAAGAAAAATATTTTTATAAGAGGCTTTCTTTAGATTATGATTTGCATAAATTTAGTCCTAACTAATTCGATGCCATTTATTATCTCACCCCAGCTGTGCTTGGAACATTCATAAAAGCATCTGTTTTATTAACTGGGAATTTAAGGGGCTGTGTTGCTATCTTCGAACTAAAGTACAAAGTTGGTTCATTGTGTTTTGAGCTTTAACTTGTGAACATATTTGTTGGCTCTTGATCATCAAGTGGCTTTTGATGTCAGATTTAGTATGCCACAGAATGGTATATATGTTTAAGATGTGTGCTTGATATTTTCAGTCTAAAATGTATTGGAAATGCTGCTATCTGGCATTTGCAAAGTTGTTTATGCTTCATCTTTTTCGTTTTTAGTATAAATACCTGGGTAAATGTTTATGGGTGGAAGGGAACACTGCACCACTTTTATTAATGAAAGAGGAGTTTTAAAAAAAGCAAAAGTAGCCCAATTTGTATTTCATATTTAATATATGTGGTATGAATATTCAGTATTAGTGCACAGAAGTTTAATTCAGAAGTTTAATTGTAATTGACTTGATTTCAAATCCAACTGTTTCAGAATCCAACTTTTTGTATGCTTATTTATTCTTTAAAATGTATATAGAATTAGCATCAACTTATGAGTCACTTTATAGCCGAAGCTCTCAGGGTGACATGCATAATAAAAACAAGTACAGTTTAAAAAATGATAAAACATATTAAAAGCATTTAAAAATAGCAATAATAATTTAAAATAGTTTCCAAAAAGTGACATAAATATCAAAGCAGCTAAAACATGGACCAGTATATTTTTAGAATTCATCTTTAAATATACCGTTAAACATAAACCAAGGAGCAGTTAAAAAAAATAAAAGACTTCAGAGAATATCTGAAAAGTCAGTAAAGTAGACACCAGGCAGACATCTCCAGGAAGGGCAATCCACAATTTTGGGGTCACCACATGAGTAGCCACCCACCAAACCTCGGTATGTGGGGACACTTGGAGGAAGGCCTCAGATTATGATATCAAGGTTATGGGCAGGATCATGTAGGAGGAGGCAGTCCTTCAGATACTGTGGCTCCAGGGCTTGCTTGCTTTATTTATTTGATTGATTGGTTGGTTGATTGATTGATTTGGCCTTTTAACCCAAAAATGGCACTTCAGGTGGCTTACAAAAACAATTTAAAACTTATTAAAACAATAAAACACATTGAAATACGATAAAAACATAACCATTTCAGAATAAAAACAGCAAAAACAGTTATAGGTTAACACCAACACCTTGAATTGGCCTTGGAAATGAACTGGGAAACAGTGAAGATGGTATAATGTAGTCACAACACCCAGTAACCTAGCTGCCATTTCTTTTCTTTTTTTTACCAATTGTAGTTTCTAGACTGTCTTCAGAGGCAGCCCCACATACAACACATTGCAATAATGAGTTGTGTTGGTGCTTCTTTCCAAGTCAACCATTTTTATCAGTCAGTTTAAGCACTGATAATTAATCAGTGGACAGCCCTAAATTCTAATCAGGGCTCCAGTCTAGTAATCACAGGTCATGGATGCTACTCAATCTATACTGGATTCTATTTTGCAGGGCATAAAAAGCACACATATTTGGATGCATTGGTTATTACAGGATGTGTCTGCAAACTAAGGGTGAAATATATGTGATGCAGGAGATACAGGATTGGATCTCTTTTTCTTTAGTAAGAGCAGCCACCAGGAAGCTGCTGATTTAGATATCTGGATTGCGCTTGTCCATTTGATCAAGTGGCCATCCTGGCAACACCACTGCCACCAACCAACATGGGAAAGATACCCAAGGTGGCCACTTGTGAATCACCAAAAAAGAGGACATGTGTCACCCCCCAAGGATAAAAGAGTAACCTATTTGCATAAAATGTACATATGCTAACTTATATGTATAGATGCAAATTTAGAAATAATTATTATAATTTAAATAGAAATAGAGGGCATTCCACCATAGTGTGGAAGATTGTGACCAGGTGACCTGTCATCCTTGCTCAGTGTGCTGCCCAGGTGCTGTTGATGGGTAACTTCAAGGCCCACCTCTTCCTTCTGATGGTTCTTTATCTTTAAACCGAACTTGGATGGGACAGCCCTTCAAACAGAGGATGCCTTCAAAACAGAGGACTGTCCCCTGTAAAAGAGGACACATGGCCACCCGGACACTTTTATCAAAGCCCTCCTCAAATTTGACCCCCATCTATGTTTCCATATAGATGCATATTCCCATCCCAGACAATTTCCCCATGCATGGCACTAGTCATACTCCATACCTTGTTGCTCATAAGCATCTCTACAGTAGGATCCATGCTGTTCTTAAGATCAGTGGCATAAAAGCATGAAGCTTAGACCTGTGTCACACTCAGATATACTACCACAAATCTTTAGGCCTTGGAGTATTCATCTTGCATTTCTGCTATCGGTTTGTTTCCAAGACGATTTATTTTTAAGGGCCATCATGTCATCCAAGACTGGAATCCATTCAATTTGTTGCACAAGAATTCTTGCAGGAATGCTTAGCTAGTCTGTGCAGTGCAAACAACTGGCTATAATAGCAGATGATCATTTTCTAGTTTTCATTTTGAAATAGATGGTGAAATGTTGACATACTGAGAGCAAACAGCACAAAATCTTTGGCTAGGTCAATAGGTTACTCACAAATGTGTGGTAAGGTTAATCCCAAAGCTCCTGTCTTCTTGAAGTACCCATTGTTTTATGTATTCATAACCCTGAAAAAAATAATAAAGTCCTACTCTTTAACCCCTTCCTGCCTCCCATTTCCAGGAAGTTAAATTCATATACTCACCCCTCACAAATGTCTCACAAAAGACTTAAATAATCCCCAAGTTTTATGACCTCTCACTGCACTTCCAAATTAGTTTTCCTGTCACATGGGTGAGGAATATTTCTTTCTATTCAGGTGGAACAAAAATATTGGGCCATCTATTCAGGAGAAGCATGGTAGCTTTCAAGTGTTAAATATTTCACGAAGTTTAGAACTTTTCTAACTCGCAGAGTTTAATGGAGCATAGACAAGCTTGGGGTGTTCTAAACCAGTTTAGTATTGTGGTGAGAGCAGCCAGATGTGTGGACAATGGGAGATATCAGGTTGAGGAAGGCTCAGTCAGAATGTTCCACTAGGTCTGAAGAAACCTAAGCTGAAATCCCCACTTAACCATGAAGTTCACTTGGGGGCCTTGTGCCAGTCACTATCTCTCAGCCAGCCGTACCTCACAGGGTTGTTGCAAAGATACATAGTAAGGGGGCAATCCTATGCATGTTTAGACAGAAAAAAAGGCCTACAGCTCCCAGCATGCCCCAGCCAGCCATGCCTTTTTTTGGTAGGCCTTTTTTCTGTCTAAACATACATAGGATTGCACCTTAATGCTATCAAATTTATAACTGTCTAAAAAGGAGCAAATACAAATAGCAGTCATCAAAATCTCACATTAAGATAGGGTGGCCACTTACACATCACCATGAAAGAGGACATGGATTTGCATAAAATGTGCATATGCTAATCTTTGGGGCCATGCATTGACTCTCAGCCTAACCTACCCCACAGGGTTTTTGTGAGGATAAAATGGAGTAGAGGAGATCCATGTAAACTGTCTTGGGTTCCTTGGAAGAGGAAAAAGGGTGGGATATAAATAGGAATGAATGAATGCACATTTAGAATTATTATAATTTAAATAGAAATGCAGTACATCTCACCAGAGTGGGGAAAACTGTAGCCAGGTGACCTGTATTATCATCATCTCTATACCACCTCATAGCCGAAGCTCTCTGGGCAGTTTACAGAAATTAAAAACGTTAAAATACAATATACAAAGTTTAAAAGCCATTTACATAAAAGCAGACAGACAATATACACAAACAACATATAACTAAAAACTGTACGCCTGCTCAGTCTGTTCTCCAGGTGCTAAATGTTGATGGGCAACTTCAGAGCCCTTTCTCTTTCTTTTATGGTTCTTTATCTTTAACTGGGCTTGGACCAGACAACCCAGCAAATAGATGACTATCCTTTGACAGCCTGTGCAATAGAAAACTATAAAGGACCTCATTTGGAGCAGTATTTTATTCAGCACTAGCAGTATCACAAATTCTATTGACTTACTATAAGCTGCCTCTAGCACAGTGCCAATAACGTCTTATGGCATGACAGGTTTCCCCAGAAAACCCGTTGCACCAGCAAACACTATTGACAATGTGCTAGATGTAACATATGCTAGCACAAGCTAATTTATGTTTGCACTAGTGTCAAAGGATTAGCTCATATGACCACCCTACATTTAGAAGGTCTTAGCCAGGGACAAAATGATATCAAGGATGACTCCAGGCAAGTGTCTCTAGGGAAAACCTTTTACAAATGGGATGCTACCACCTACTGATACTAGCACAGCTTATTTTTAAGTTATGTTGCATAGGACCAGGCTGTAATAAGTCCCAACAATATCAACGTAGTTTAGTTTACACTCATGACACAACTTGGTCACTTTCAATCTGACTCCGTCATGGGTAATTTTTGATGGATTGTAACCTGAGAATTAACATAGCACGGTTTGCATCTGCAGCTTCTTGAAATGGGATAACATGTTATTGTGGGTTTAAAGGGCCTAGTGGTATTTATGAAAAGGTCACTATGAGGGCTGTGTATTTTCAGAACCACTGTGCCAAGGCCTCATTGCATGCTGGGTTAACAGAATCCTATGCAGCACCTTATCAGGAAGAGCTGTCAGCAAAGAATTCCAATAATCCAATCCAGAGGTCAGAAGTGCAAGAATAAGCACCTACAAATCGGATTGAGTGAGCAAAATGGCAAAGCCTACTAATATTCCACAGATGACAAAGTGGGTTAATTCACCATGCTTCACATGTAATGAATGGAGATTGATTGGTGTGGGACATCCCACTTTCTCCCTTTCTATTTTGAACTTACAGCAAAGGTGTAGAGGAAGAAACCTTATTGACAGTATAGCTAGAGGAGGAGGAGGAATGCAAAGGGATCTACAAATAAAAAGTGCCCACTGAACTAATCATGACTACATCACCTCTGTCTTTTTGGCAATTTTTTTGTGAAACATGTTTAACCTATGAAGAAAAGGGAATGGTGGACTCAGGATACAGCTGGGTATCTGCTCAACCTTTCAGGTTATGAAAATGATGTTTTCCAAACATTTAGAAT
Organism: Heloderma suspectum; assembly: GCF_057233095.1. NCBI lineage: Eukaryota > Metazoa > Chordata > Lepidosauria > Squamata > Helodermatidae > Heloderma > Heloderma suspectum. Next base: position 289,201,467 of record NC_139461.1, on the reverse strand, counting down.
TGGAAAGGGATGATTTCTCATAATTTTCATTTCTCATCACTGTTTCATCACTAATGAAACAAAATAGAAGGTGGCTTGAGTCCAGATAGAGGGAAACTCCCAGCGGATGTAATCAAACATTGGTGAGTGCCTATACGCAAGGTTATTCAGGGGCAGTGAAGGCAGCAAAAAACTAATACCTCTCTTCCTCTGTTAAGTCCTCTATGTGCCGCCCAGCTGAGCTTTTCAGGGTTGTCTGGAGCTTATTTCATGCTGGCCCTGAGGATGCTGTGGATCCATCAGAGGCCTAGTGCGATAGGTTTGCAAGGCACTTCCATGATAAAATCTCTTGTATTCATTGGGACTTAGACTCCAGAGTTATAGCAGGTGAATCAGGTAAGGTATACAGTGTATTGTGTTGTCCGGTTTTGTTGGATGAGTATCAGTTGGTACAGTTCAAGGATGTTGCCAAGGTGCTTGGACAGGTTCAAGCAACCACTTCTGTACTGGAGCCTTGCCCCCCCCCCCCGCCCCGGCTTATAAAAACCAGCAGGGACAGAACCGCTGGCTGGGCCAGGGAGGTGATTAATGCCTTAATGCAAGAGGGAGTGATTGCTTGAACTGTCTGAAAGCGGTGGCTCTGAGACCACTTCTGAAGAAATCCTCCCTGGACCAGGAATACCTTAACTGTAGGCTGGTGGCAAATGTTCATTTCCTGGACAAGGTCCTTGAGCAGGTGGTGGCCAACCAGCTCCAGATGCTCTTGGATGAGACTGATTCCCTGGATCCATTTCAGTTGGAGTTCAGGCCAGGTTTTGGCATGGAAATGGAGTTGGTCACCCTATATGATGAACTATGTCAGGAGAGAAAGAGGGAGAGTGCGACCCTGAGATACTCCCAGATCTCTGGGAGGCTTTCGATACCATCGACCCCCAAAACAAAAAAGTACAGATATAGGAAGTGGAAAGAAGGCCAAGCAACAAAGGAAGAATCATAGAATCATAGAATAGTAGGGTTGGAAGGGGCCTACAAGGCCATCGAGTCCAACCCCTGCTCAGTGCAGGAATCCAAGTCAGAGCATCCCTGACAGATGGCTGTCCAGCCTCGTCTTGAACGCCTCCAGTGTGGGAGAGCCCACCACCTCCCTAGGTAATGAGTTCCATTGTTGTATTGCTCTAACAGTCAGGAAGGTTTTCCTGATGTTCAGCCAGAATCTGGCTTCCTGTCACTTGAGCCCATTATTCCATGTCCTGCACTCTGGGATGATCGAGAAGAGATCCTGGCCTTCCTCTCTGTGACAACCTTTCAGGTACTTGAAGAGCGCTATCCTATCTCCCCTCAGTCTTCTCAAGGCTAAACATGCCCAGTTCTTTCAGTCTCTCTTCATAGGGCCTTGTTTCCAGTCCCCTGATCATCATTGTTGCCCTCCTCTGAACCCTCTCCAGTTAGTCTGCATCCTTCTTAAAGTGTGGTGCCCAGAACTGGACACAGTACTCCAGGTGAGGCCTAACCAGTGCTGAGTAGAGGGGAACTAGTACTTCCCGAGATTTTGAAGCTATGCTTCTATTAATGCAGCCCAAAATAGCATTTGCCTTTTTTGCAGCCACATCATATTGTTGGCTCATATTCAGCTTGTGATCGACAACAATTCCAAGATCCTTCTCGCTTGTAGTGTTGTTGAGCCACGTATCGCCCATCTTGTAACTGTGCATTTGGTTTCTATTTCCTAGGTGCAGAACTTGGCATTTATCTCTATTAAATGCCGTACTGTTGTTTTCTGCCCAGCGCTCCAGTCTATCCAGATCACTTTGAATTTCGTTTCTGTCTTCCAAAGTATTAGCTATCCAGCCCAATTTTATGTCATCTGCAAATTTGATCAGCATTCCCTGCACCTCCTCCTCCAGGTCATTAATAAAAATGTTGAAGAGCACTGGGCCCAGGACTGAGCCCTGCGGTACCCCACTCATTACCTCTCCCCAGTTTGAGAAGGTCCCATTGATAACCACTCTTTGAGTCCGATTCTAGAGTACAGGCAGGTAGCACAGAATTGCAGGGATGGTGTCAGGAAGGATAAAGCTGATTAGTACTAGTAATGAAGTACAAGTTCCCCTCTACTCAGCACTGGTTAGGCCTCATCTGGAGTACTGTGTCCAGTTCTCGGCACCGCACTTTAAGACAAGCTGGAGAGGGTTCAGAGGAGGGCAACAAAGATGATCAGGGGACAGGAAACAAAGCCGTATGAAGAGAGACTGAAAGAACTGGGCATGTTTAGCCTTGAGAAGAGAAGACTGAGGAGAGATATGATAGTGCTCTTCAAGTACTTGAAAGGTTGTCACAGAGAGGACGGTCAGGATGTCTTCTCAATCATGTCAGAATGCAGGACACGGAATAATGGGCTCAAGTTACAGGAAGCCAGATTCCAGCTGAACATCAGGAAAAACTTCCTGACTGTTGGAGCAATACGACAATGGAACCAATTACCTAGGGAGGTAGTGAGCTCTCCCACACTGGAGGCATTCAAGATGAGGCTGGGCAGCCATCTGTCAGGGATGCTCTGACTTGGATTCCTGCATTGAGCAGGGGGTTGGCCTTGATGGTCTTGTAGGCCCTTTCCAACCCTACTATTCTATGATTCTATGATTCAATAATATCATTCTGGGGCAACTGTCTTGAGCTGAGAATGGAAGGTACTGCTTTGCAGTGGTTCCACTCCTACTTGGATAGCTCACTCCAAAAGATGGTGCTTGGGAAATATTGCTCTGCCCCATGGATTATCCAGCATGGGGTTCCTCAGCAGTTGGTTTTGTCCCCCATGCTATGTAACATGTACACAAAGCCATTGAGTGGGGTCATCTAGAGTTTTGGAGTGCATTGCCATCAGTATGCTGATGACACACAACTCTACTTCTCCTTTTCATCTTCACCTCATGAGGCTGTGGATGTGCTAGATCAGTACCTGGCTGTGACAATGTACTGGATGAGGGCTAATAAACTGAAGGTCAGTCTAGGCAAGACTGAGATGCTGTTAGTGGTTGGTTCTTCTGACCAGATGGAGGGTATTAATCCTGTTCTTGATAGGGTTGCCCTCCCGATGGAACAGGTTGGCAGCTTGCGGGTTCTCCTGGAGCCATATCTGTCACTTAAGACAGGCCTCAGTGGCGTGGAGTGCTTTCTACCAACTTTGGCTGGTTACCCAGCTATGCCCATATCTAGACAGGCATAACATGGCTTCAGTAGTCTATGCTCTGGTAACCTCCAAGTTAGATTGCTGCAATGCACTCTACGTGGGACTGCCTTTGAAGCCCATTCAGAAACGGCAGCTTGTGCAAAATACAGCAGTCAGATTAATAACAGGGACCAGAAGGTCTGAGCATAAAACACCAATCCCAGCCTGCTTGCATTGGCTGCCTCTAAGTTTCCAAGCTTGATTCAAGGTGCTGGTTTTAACCTATAAAGCCTTACACGGCTTGTGACCACAATACCTGATGGTGCATCTCTCCCAACATGAACTTAACCTCCTCCAAGGGAGGCTCAGAAGATGGCAACAAGGGTGGTGGCTCCTTAATTATGCCATGGTCTCCCCACTGAGGTCTGCCTGGCACCAACATTGTCATCTTTTCAGAGCTAGGTCAAGACTGTACTCTACTCCCAGGCATCTGATGGCATATGATGGGTCATTTATGTCAGTTGTTTTGATCAAATCCAATATCTTACAGTAACTGTTTTAGCAGTTTAGGGTGCAATCCTATGCATGTTTAGACAGAGAAAAGGCCTACAACTCCCAGCATGCCCCAGCCAGGCTGGATTGTGCCCTTAAAGTGTTTTAAAATTTTGTATGTTCAAGGTTTTACATTATGTTTTTATTATCTTGTATCTGGGATTTGTAATTTTTGTGAACTGCCCAGAGAGTTTCAGCTACTGGGCAGCATAGAAATGAAAATCAATCAATCAGTCAATCAGTTTTACTACTGAACACATGACTCACAGCTGAATGTTTGAAACCAACTTCCACTGAAAAAGCATCGGGTTTGAACTTATATGAAAGTTGTGCCTATGGTAGTTGATCTCTAAGGATTCATTCACGCATGCAGGTTACGTCTTGGTGCTGCTGTCATCAACGGCAAGATAAAAGGCCACCTTAAGTGCTTACAAGTTCCATTGATTTTAGTGAAACAGTTAAGCACTTGCTTAAATAAGGAAATAATTACTATCTAGAATAGACAAGGGGGGAAACAAAGGGAGATACAAGTATAGGGAGGGACCAATTTGGACAAATGTAGCTACGCTTACATACAGTTTGTCACAAATTGGGAATGCGGATCAGTGGAATACACCCTAATTAATTAAAGTTAATTAATAATGTTGAATATCCATCCTGTGGGGATCCTTCTGCACATGGGTGGTTGTTCCTATGCAGGGGAAATTTGGGCCCAAAGTTGACAATATCACAACAGAATAACAGAACTAGAGGAAGGGTCATCTGATTCAATTTGGAAGACAATCAACAGTGAAATGGATAAAAGCAAAGAATCTTTCACCAAGTATATTATTAACTCATGGAATTTACTGCATGAGAATATTTTACTGAGGCAAATACTTTAGGAGGATTTTAAGGATTAGATATATAAATGCAAAAAGAGAGAAAGAAAACACATTTATTTTGTGCACTCACTAGGATTAAAGGCCAAAGTACACATTACTTTAAACAAGTGGCTGCCGCCAATCCACAGCTCCTCCTTGCATTTTGCAGCTGTTAAAGGAGATGTGTGATGACATCACAACTGGGAGATAAAGCAGATAGACATGGATGGGCAGTGGCCACACGTTTATGAGAACTAAAAGTAGGATGGTCACTTATGGATCACCAAAAATGAAGATAAAAAAGGACATAGATTTGCATAACATTTACATACATGAATGTATATGTAGAGCTCAAACTGAGAAATAATGGTTATAATTTAATTAGAAATACTATACATCTCACCAGAGTGGTGGGGAAGACTGTAACCAGGTGACCTTGGTGAATGCTCAGTCTGCGGTCCAGGGGCTAACACTTGATGGGCAACTTTAAGGCCATTGCTCTCCCTTCTTATGGTTCTTTATCTTCCAAATGGATTTGGGCCAGATAGCTGTTCAAACAGAGAACACCTTCAAATAGAGGACTGTCTTCTGCATAGTAGGACACTTGGGGACTGATACAACGGCGTGCTACTGCTATTGATGCACTAGCAGAAACCAGGGCTTGTGCAACATCAATAGCACTTGTTAGCACAATGAGTTTCCCAGGAAACACCAGTCTAAGACCCAGTGAGCAACAAGTAAGTATAATAATGGATGATCCACCCGCCCTGCAGCTGTTGCAGCTCTCAGGTTAAAGATTGTGGAAGCAAATGAGCAGCACACTCTCACAGGACAAATCTACCAGACCCGCTCTTTACCTTTTCTTTCTGTTCTTTGTTCCCACTGATACAATCATCTTTTGTTCTCTCTGCGATGCAAACTGTTTTTGCTTTTAAAAGTACCACCGATACTGTTATCAGCCTCCTTCTTTTGTTGTTTAGTCGCTTCCGACTCTTCGTGACTTCATGGACCAGCCCATGCTAGAGCTTCCTGTCGGCCGTCGCCACCCCCAGCTCCCCCAAGGTCGAGTCCGTCAGCTCCAGAACCTCCAGAATATCATCCATCAGCCTCCTTCTACAGCACTGGATTTTCCCCTCCTCTTTCACAGAATATAGATTTTCATTTTATTTTCACTTTATCATGGGTTTTTCGAGACATGATGGTGTTCTTGTGACAAGGAGCAGGGAACTGTGGACACTGGGAAAAGCATTATGCTCAATCAAGCATAAGCACATCATTGAGCAAACCAGTAGCCCTTTTATTGCTTGCAAATTTTGTTTTAGCAGAAGATCTGACCCGGTGTCATTAAATGCATGCAAAAGAATGTAACCAGAGCAGAGATTGCAGGATTGTCTGTGAACTGAAAAGAGATAAATCAATATATTTGTAAGACATATGCAATGCTGAAGCCCCAGCTTGATACATAGGGCAACATTAAAGGGCATGGGGTGATGTTATCTGATCCCACATGTGTCTGACCGATGGGATCATAGGGACTTCCTTATATCAGGTCAATCCATTTGTCCATCTAACTCAGTTTTGTCTACTCTGAGGGCCAAACTAAGCAATCTGCAAATTGCACATAGCAGAGCTATGTATGATTTGCTTACTTACCTTCGTGTAAGCGCACATGGTCCCAATTCAGATCAAGACTGTGGTGTTTGGGGGGGGGATTTAAGCTCCCCTGCTCTAATTTTCATCCTGAAATTCCATTCCCCAACAGGGGGGTTAAAAAAAGAAACACAACTCCATTGGATCCCAATGGAATTGGGGCTGTACGCACTTACAAGGAGGTAAGTAAGCCAATAACACACAGCTCTTCTATGTGTGATGAGCGGAACAGTTTGGTCCTGAGTGGCTGTCAGTGCCGACTCCAGGTTTTTGAGAGCCCCTCCCACAGTGTCTATTTTCTCACCACCCTTGTTCCCAGCTGCTATTCTTCCTCATCCTCTTTCTCAGCATGGCCACCACTTGCTTGCTTGACAGGTAGAGAGCCAGTAAGCAAGTAGGCAGCGGCATCTGCTCCTCCTCCCCACCACTATTGTCTGGGCAAGAGCAAGAGGCAGGCGAGCAAGCCAGTTGCAGTGGTGGCGTCCAGGGGGGTTTTGTCAGTAGGACCTGCTAGGCTGTGGGTCCTTAGCAGGTGCCCAACTATGCCTACCCTAACCCTGGTGGCAGTAACTAGGGATGTACGAAACCACTTACCTGTTTTGTAAGTGGCATCTGTGGTGGGGGGGGGGAGGCACTCCGTCCCTCCCTCCAGAATCCTCCCCCCGGAATCCTCCCTGGCTGGCTCCGCTCCACGGCGACTCCGCGGAGCTGCCAGCTGGGTGCATCCACAGCCGGACATTCAGCTGCGGCAGGTCTGCGGATGCAAATGGTGGCCGGCGTAGCGGCCGCCATTTGCGTCCCTTTGCTGAGCCGTGATAGGCTACGTAAATATTTATGTAGCCTATCATGGCTCAGCAAAGGGACGCAAATGGCGGCCAGTGTAGCGGCCGCCATTTGCGGCCGCAGCCTGACAGCAGACGGAGCCACCACTGCCGCCGCCAGGTAGGCTCCGTTCCGGGGGACTTCCGCGGGGTGGTGGGGCAGGTTGCTCCGTTCCACCACAGATTCCGGGGGGGGAGCGAATTCGCTGGAATTCAGCCTCCCTGGGATCCGTGGCGGAATTCTCTGACATCCCTAGAAGTAACTCTCAAGTAGAGACCTTTCTTCCATCAGCTTCCACCTGACCCTTTTTTAAAACTGGGGATGCCAGGGATCGAACCTAGGACTTTCTGCATGCGAAGTAGGTGCTGTACCACTGAGCTATGATCTTTTCCTGTACTGTGCTTACTGATCTGACTATCATTACACATTAAGGGCACAATCCTGTGCATTTTTAGACAGAGAAAAGGCCTGTCGAAACTAGGGACGTACGAAAGTTACTTATCGTTTCGCGGATCTGCTTCGTGGTGGGGGGGGAGGCGCTCCGTCCCTCCCCCCAGAATCCTCGATGGGGGGGAGGCACTCCATCCCTCCCCCCGGAGTCCTGCCCGGCCGGCTCCACTCCGCGGGGATTCCACAGAGCCGCCAGCCGGCTCCGCCAGCAGCCGGACATCTGGCCGCTGGGTAGCAAGGACGCAAATGGCAGCTGCCGTAGCCGCCGCCGTTTGCATCCCTGTATTCAACCGTGATAGGCTACGTAAATATTTACGTAGCCTATCACGTCTGGGTTAAAAACACACACAAAAAAACACGTACACAAATGGCGGCGGCTACAGCGGCCACCATTTGCGTTCCTTATTTTTCACCGTCTTAGTCTACATAAATATTTACGTAGACTATTACGGCGAAAATAAAGGGGAACGCAAATAATGTAGTGGACGCTATTTGCGTTCCTTTTTGATTCGCCGTTTTAGCCTACGTAAATATTTACATAGACTAAGACAGCGAAAAATAAGGAACGCAAATGGCGGCCGCCATAGCCGCCGCCATTTGCGTACGTGTTTTTTTGTGTGTGTTTTTAACCCATACGTGATAGGCTACGTAAGTCTTTACATAAGTCTTTACGTAGCCTATCACGTCTATGTAAAAGAAAAAAGACCAAACTGCAAATGGCAGCGGCGGCAGCCGGTCAGAAGACCAGCTGCTGAAGCCAAAGCCGCTACTGGAGCCGCCACCGTCTGGAACATCCGCCCCAGGTAAGTCTCGTCCCGGGAGGGGATCCACGGGGGGGTGGGGGGTGGAAGGCCATTCCGCCACAGATTTCGGGGGGCCGAATGCCAGTGCATTCGGACTCACTGAAATCCGTGGCAGAATTCTCCTCCATCCCTAGTTGAAACATGCATAGGATTGCATTCTAAAACTATGGTTTAATTAGACAGTCGTTCTTCCTAGGGGACTCCAAACTGGTTTAAGAGTTGATCCCTCTCCCCAGGGAAGCCTCACAAGAACTGCAGCTCGGGTTCTCTATCAGAGAATTCTCAGCACCATCACGAAACTACAATTCCGGGGATTCTTTGGGGAAACCTTTTATAAAATCATAAGGGTCTGTAGTGTAGATAAGCTTTCCCAGACTACAGTCCACTTGCTTATGCCATAATGAATTTGTTGGTCTTCAGGGTGCCACAAGACCCTTGGCTTTGCTGAAACAGATTAACATGGCTACCCCTCTGGAAACTGTAGGGTAGATATGGCTACAATGAGATGAGTTTGCACAAACACAGCCACTCATTCAATTCGAGCCAGTCTCTCTCCGTTCTGTTCACCTTATTCAACTATGCCGCTACACCAGAACTGAATTTCCAAAGCTTTCTAAGGTTGACCCTAATAAATGAGCTCAAGAAGTAGAGGGTGTGGTTGAAGCTCAGCTCAATTTGCTGTTTGCTAATGGATCAGAAGAGGATGGGTTTCTGGAGTGAAAATGTAACTGAAAACACGTTGCAAGTATGGATCACTGGGCAATGCGTATTGTCAGCTACTCAGGCTGCAAAAAACTAGTTTTTATTGTAAGCCACCCAGAGAACTTTGTTAAGGGGTGGCATACAAATGTCAAAAATAAAATACATAATAAACTTTTGTTGTTCAGTCGTTCAGTCGTGTCCGACTCTTCGTAACCCCATGGACCATAGCACGCCAGGCCACATAATAAACTAACTATATTCAAAATACAGTTTGGGCGGTTGTTAGTTTTATTGCTAATGTCTGTAACTGTTTAAAACTGTTTTAAAAATTTTGTATGTTAAACGTTTTAACATATTGTGAAACTCCCAGAAAGCTTTGGCTGTTGGCACAGAAATGTAATGAATGAACATCAAGGCTATCACAACTTTATATGGCATTTTTTCATTTTGCAAAATCATTAAGGGCACAATCCTATGCATGTTTAGACAGAAAAATGTCCTGGCTGGCTGGGGCGTGCTGGGAGTTGTAGGACTTCTGTCTGTCTAAACATGCATAGGATTTCACCTTGTCTTGTAAAGTATCCTGTTCCACAACTGCCCACTATTACTATTCCCAATTTAAAGAGGGAGGGTAGAAAATGAGTTCTTTGGTGGCACATTAAAAGCATACCAAAGGTGGGACTTGAACTCAGGTCTCACTAATACGTGTCCAACTCTTTATCCACTGGAGGACCATGGTAACATTCAAAAGTTAAAAGTAGCCTCCTGTATTACAATTCTCCAAAGGAATTGACCAGCACAATTCAAACTGTGTGACCACTGTCTTTGTTTCTAACCTCTACCCCACAATATAATTTTGGTATTCTTATTTTTAATATTCACTAAATTGGCAAAAACTGGTGGCTCCTGTTTCTTCAGGGTTCCTCACCACGAAACTGTGCTTCATCAGTACATATTAGCCACCCTGTTCTCAACACATTTGGGCTGCAGTCCTGTACATACTTACCAGGGAGTAAGCCCCACTAAATATATACAATACATACTTACTTGGGAGTCAGTCCCATTGAACTCAGCAGAACCTAATTCTGAGTAGACTTATATAGGATTGCACTGTTAAATAACAGTAAATCCCATTGATTTCAATGAAATTATTTCCAATAAATATGCTAAAGATTGTCTTAAAATATTCACATTTTGTTTGCAAAGTCAGAATTTTCATTACCTACAGTAAATGAAGGATGGATTTAAAATCATAAATATTTATTCTCCAAGTTGAGACCCTTTCCCCCCTTCTTTAAATGTAGCAGGATACAAAACCTACAGCTGTAAGCTATTGATCATAATGCTGTCTTACCGAATAAATACTTGGTTTGATTGTGTTGACCACAGCCACTTACAAATAAAGTACGAAATATAGTAAGGTCAGTGTGTGGCCATAATAGGAACTGAATGTTAAAACCAAAAAAGGGATGGGAGTGGAGTTGTGAAAAACATGTTCATTCAGTGCCACTTAAAAAAAATAAATGGCCAGGTTCAAAGGTCAAAACCCTATGTGCTTTCTACATAATATAACATGTAGAATTGTTGTATAAAATTCACCAAAATAAGATGTCTCCCATGTGCAAGTCTTTAATTTTAGTAATTGGTTTGTAATGGAATGCTTACATTTGTCAACTTTTTTTTTTTTTAAATCCATTTTCTTTCAATCTTTGCAAATATCAACAACATTCTGACCCACTGTAATCAAATACTTTCCCCAAAAGCCTTGGAATGTGCCATAATTTGTCAAAGAACCCTTCCTGACAAGTTTTTAGTAAAGTCCACCATAGCCAACCTTTCCCGGCCCCCCTTGACCCATGTAGCAAATGACCTTTAACCTTATTTGGGCCTCTTTTATGAGCCTCTTTCACTCTGAGCAGATGGCTAAACTATCAAAGGTTTTATGAGGAAAAATCTGCTTCCCAAACGCACAGGAGTGCTATATTTCGTTCCACTATCGTTAATGTGAGCTATCAAGGTTTTAAATTGAAAACACAAAAGGTATGTGGCAGCAGCTGGAGTCACAAACAGACTACCTGGTATTGCATGGAATGTGCCAGGATGTGGGGGGGGGCGGGGGGATTTTCTCATTGTCAATTTTTGATGCCCAGCTGAAGACAAATGAAAGCCCAAAATTAGGTAGGTAGGTAGGTAGATAGATGACAGATAGAGAGAGAGAGAGAGAGAGAGAGAGAGAATCAGCTCACTTGGTAAAGCTGATGCAAACTCACTGACCTATCCATTCAAAATAGGATTACAAAGCTTTACTAAATTAGACTAATTCATTAATACCAAACTCCAAACGTGGGGTTTTAGTTTAGCGCGGTATGAAAAGCAGCAGATGGCATTATGACAAGCAATCCCTTTGCATCTCTTCAGATTATAAATACACTGAAGATTATTTTAAAACTATAGAGTGCATGCAATACTGTAGTCTTGATTAAATATCTTCAAGGTATCAAGGCTGCATGAAAGTACTGTAATGGCTGTTCTTATCTTATAATTATTTGATCAATTATTTACAAGAGCCAAGATGCAGAGCTCCATAGGGCTCCAAGGAGCACCCAGGCTTTCTGCAAAGCAGATGATGCTCCATTCAATTTCCCTGGTGGAGAATGTTTTGTGCATGCAATTGTGCAAGCACACTGCACTCACCACCACTAAAGTGAGTGGTGCATCAGACTTGTTGTATGTGCAACAGAGTCAGATGCATCACATCCAGAAGCCAAGTATTGGATGTACAGGACACCTGTAGCTTAGGATGGCCAGGTGTCCTATTTATACAGGACAGTCCTCTATTTGATGAGCTGTCAGAGGAGAGTCGTCAGTTTGAAGGCCTGCCCAGTTCAACTCAGGTTTACGGATAAACAACCATCAGGAGGGAGAGCTGGGCCTTGAAGTTGCCCATCAACACCATTTGGACAACATACTAAACAGATACACAGGTCACCTGTTCAGTCTTCCTAACTATGGTGATATGTATTGTGTTTCTATTTAAATTATAGTTATTATTTCTAAATTTGCATTTATACATATAAATTAGCATTTGCAAATGTTATGCAAATTAGTGCCCTCTTTTGTCCTTTTTTTGTCATGATGCATTTCCTCTTTTGTAGCAATTAGCCACCCTAATGTGGCAAGTGGCCACCATAATTGTCATTGCCCTCTACTTGGAAGTAAGCTCTATTGATTTCAGTTGATTTTAATTCCAAGTAAATATTGTTGGGATTGTAGCCTTACATTGAATGGCACCAATTAAACATTATATCCTTCTAATTTTAGTTTGCTTTTCAGTTTGGTAAATGGAAAATTAAACTTAGACTAGATTGCATTAGAAAGAAAAATTGAATATTGGTTGCTGTTAAGCTGAACGTTTCAGAATTCCCAAGAATTTCTTGAGTTCCCTCTGTTCTTACATTCATACACAAGGTCCTGATTTGCCCCTGTGCTAGTATAACTTCTACTTGTGTAGTTCCTATGGAACTTAATTAGAATAAAACTTGTAAAGATACAACTGAAAAAAACATTTCTTTGTGAGAATTAAAATTATACAAACATGCAACAATTTCCCAATACAAATAAATGTAACAATCCTTCTGAGCAAATTTATGGAGTTCTTGCTTGCAACTTTGCAGTAGGCCCATCCCAAAGTGTCTTTGGTTTCACAAGATGCTGGACATTTCAATAGTCATTTTGTAGATAACCTTAACTTTGCACCACAGGATAATCCACAATTGGTAGCTTATACATTGTAGTTCAAGGTATTAGCCCTGCAATAATAATATAAATATAACAAATATCAAAGATACAAAATGATCCCCCAACCCCTTGCAATTCTGCTGTACAGAAACACCACTTCAGTTCACCTTATACAAGGTGATAAGAGCCCATAATCATAAATCTGTTCTCTGGTATTCAGCTTCCCACCAGAAAAAGCTGATTCTTAGCTCTTCCTCTGAGTGAGGACTCCGCCCCTAAGGGACTAGACCATCCAGTCTATAGGGGTTACGCAAGGTGATTGGTGGGAAATTCAGGACAGATAAAAGGAAGTACTTTTTCACACAGCGCATAGTTAAACTGCGGAATTGGCTACCAGAGGATGTGGTTTTGGCCACCAATTTGGATGGCTTTAAAAGGGGATTGGACAAATTTATGGATGATAAGGCTGTCAATCACTACTAGTCCTGAAGGCTATGTGCCAGCTCCAGTACCTATGTACACCAGTCATTGGGGAACATGAGTGGGAGGGTGCTGTTGCACTCATGTCCTACTTGAGGGCTTCCCAGAGGCAGCTGGTTGGCCACTGTATGAACAGAATGCAGGATGAGATGGACCCTTGGTCTGATCCAGCACGGCTCTTCTTATGTTCTTAAGGTGCCTCCATTAATAGGTCTCACTCTTTGTGTTCCAGAACCCCTAAATTGTTTTTAGAGGAATAAGGGCTAGTCAGAGCTGGCTGGGGAATGCTGGGAGTTCTAGGACTTTTTTCAGTCTAAACATGCATAGGATTGTGCCCTAAACCAGATATGATATGAAGACTTGTAATGAAGATTTTTCACTTATCAACTGCAGGAGGGGTTCTGAATGGCGTTGGAAGCTAGTTGTTCAGGAAGGGAGGTGTTCAATGCCAATATATAACTTCCTATATATAACCTGATATATACCCTGTTGAGTAGACTAGATTTTAATCACCTGTGCTGCAGCGGGAAGAATTGTCCATGCAGTTCTTATTAAGAAACAGTAAGTAAGTTTTGAGTTTTCTCATAAGTGAATAGTCACAAATGTATAACTAACAGAAGGTGGAGGCTTTTCTAATATTAATAGAAACATAGGATCAGAGAGTTGGAAACAGCTTTGTAGACCATCTAGTCCAACCCGCTGTTTGTTGCAGGAAATCCAGACGCTTGAAGACCTCCAACAAGGGAAATCCCACTGTCTCTGTAAGTAATTGGTTCCTTTGTCAAACTGTTCTGACATATCTCCTAATGTTCAACTGAAATCTACCCTTCTGTAAATTAAACTCATTATATCTAGTTCTGTCCTCTGGGCCAGCAGAGAATAAGTCTTTGCCCTCTTCTGTGTGACAGCCCAATTGAAATGCATCTCCTATGGCTTAAGCTAAAATGTGCTGGTGTGCTTAGTATTTTGACCTTGCCCTTTTTACCTTTGGCCCCACCCAACACTGGAATTTTGCCCCCAAGAGCTTCTCCAAAATTGAATTTGGCCCTTGGACAGAAAGAGGTTTGAAACCCCCAGGTTAAAGTAATGTTGGAAGATCCAGTTACTGATCTCTAGCATATGTGGGTTTAGTTTGGTCCTCTGTAGCAGTGGTTTGGCCCAGTAGTTCATTAAAGTAAGATATGCTAGGAGTGAGCATCTACCTGGTAGCCACACCCTCTGGCCCATAACCTCAGATGGGATGCTCAGCCTGAGTTTACTCTGTGATGAAGAAAATGCCCTGAACAGATGCTCAGAAGCACTGTTTATTCATTCCTATATTCAAGGATTGATCTTGGACATTTAAAACAGGCTGAGCCCTGGCTCAAATTAAGTCCTGTTCAGGGGTAAGGATTTGAAGATAAAGAAAATGTTTCATTCTGTCCCATTCCTTAGTTTCATTTCATTATCACATAGCTGGCAGTGCTTCAGGCAACAGTAGAAAACATATATGCATCAACTTAGACAAGCCAGTTGCCTTTGAAATGCAGATTCTTAATGCAGATATAGTTCAAAGACTGGGCTTACTGACTCCTTCTTAGCTTAATTACTTTTGAAATGAAGAGGAACAATACTTGGACTTTTGGGCAAACACAGATATGGATAGAATTGCCAAACTCCACTGTATTTCAAAATGGGCATTCACAGAGCAGTGCAACAACAATCATAACAATGCCAAGTTTCCCAAAGCATATGTATGTGGTATAAAATAATGATGTTAATATGTTTATATGCTTACTTAAAATTATGCAAATTTAAAATGGCTCTGCATTAGGGCTAAGTTAAAAATACTTCGAGTATAATCCTTTCCTGCCTGGATGCCACACCCATGCATAGAAGTTTCCCCATAGAAGTGTTTCTTCCATCCCTGGGCAGTTCAAGAAATAGGCAGTCCAGCAAGGCATTTCTTATGTTCTTATGGGAGACATGCATGCAAAATAAGAAAAGCCATGCTGAATCAGACCAAGGGCTTAGGATTCTGTTCCCAGGGTGGCCAACCAGATGCCTGTGGGAACCGCACAAGTAGGACATAAGTGCCACAGGGTGGTATCTAACATTGCCCCAGTGCCAACACTAATGATGTTGTATTAGGGTAAACCAGCGCTCGCACAACATAACTAGTGTGACAGGGAAAGTGCCAGTTTTTGCACTGAAGCAAACAAGGGGCAATTTTTCTTCAAAACAAGGTGTGCGATGTCATTAGTGGTAGTGCTAGTGCTGGGACAACATTGGATACTCTCGTGGCACCCTCCTGTTTGTGTTCCCCAGTAACGGGTATTCAGAGGTAAAGACTAGTAGCCACTGATAACCTTATCCTCTATATCCCCACCTAGCTGTCCCTTCTATGAGCTTCAGAGCTCATGTAACTTGACAGAACAGACGGGGAAGCTGGATGTTGATATGGAAGACAAGCATGGACCAACCTCCCATTCCCCATAATAGCTCATTGTGGTGCTTGCACAGACACCTGCGCACACACATGAAGCGGGGAAGAGAGGAACAGGGCTTTATGGAACTCCTTGGGGATCCTTCCACATACACGCTTTGTGCCTACATTGAGAAGCATCATACCTATAGAATTAGTACAACATATAAACCTGTGGTGTGGTGGCTACAGTGTTTGGCTTGGACTGGGGAGAGACCTGCATTCAAGTTTCTCACTGCCAGGAACTAGGTATCTCTGGACTGGTCATTTGGCCAGATCTGTACTTTCTGTCATATCATTACGATCCCATCATAGTAATGCCATATCCCTCTTGCACATTTATATCTCATAGGACACACAATGACATTTGTTGTGGTATATTGGATAATGTGGAATAAAAAGCAGGACATAACAGTACAAAAGCGGTATATCGAATGCGTAATGTGCCCCAACAGTTATCAGTGCACTTCAATACCGCTATAAAGCAGTGGTGTAGTTCTAGTCATTATATCTCAGCCTAACCTACCTCATAGGGTTGTTTTGAAGCCAAGATGCATAACTCCTTCTACATATAGGGCTTCTTGGAAGAAGGATCCATGCCTGTGATCAAACAGATCCTCTTAGTTGCACTTAAAGCTGTTGAATCTCACTGAAAACAATGGAACCAAACTTGTTTAAGTGAGAGCACATTGTCATGTAGATATTTTCCAGAAGGGTTGCTGTGTTGCAGCAAAACAACAGAGTCTTCTGGAACTGTAAAGACTAACAGATGTATTCCAGCATCAGCTTTCATGGACACTGGGCTCTTCCAGACAGAAGCAGGATTTTTGCGAGGTTAATCAGAATAAATGTGTTCGTCTTTAAGATGTCACAAGACTTTTTGTTGTCATGTGGATAGTTTGTGAACTGCAGCCCACCCCACCCAAATCCTCTAAATTCTGACCACAATCCAATGCAGTGATGATGCTTAACACGCTGTTAAGTGTGCAGCTTCTGAATTTTAGGTGCCAGTTGTACTATGGACATATAATTTTTTGCTACTATTCAGAGAAGTAGGTATGATAGATTAGATAGATGATAGATAGATAGATAGATAGATAGATGATAGATAGATAGATAGATAGATGATCAAACCTTCCCTCTAAAAAAATGCATTTTAAAATTAATCCTCTTTCTGTCTGCAGCTTTTCGCTTTCTCAGATTTCTTTACATGTGACTTGTTAATCCATCAGTCTTGTTTATCCAAGCAAGTTTATTAATGACAAATGCTGCTGTGCTTCTTGAGTTATGACTGTAAACTGAAAGAATATGAGGGCCAAGGTGAAAAGGTGATTTCTTTATAACAGCTGTAATTTATCCTGAGCTTTGGCCAGGCCTTTGATTTCAGGCTAGCTTTGGATATAGTATTCCTACTGATTGCATTAGAATAGCCCTTAGGGGTCATGCTGAATTCCAAGGCCCTGGAATCAGTTAGATGAATGGAAGATGACCATATGTGCAGGGTTAGAGGATGATAATAAAGTGGAGCACAATACAGCACAATGCTGCTAGCTTTGATGGTTTGGAAATCCTGTAGCATGCCTTGTATATACCCTGTCATTCACATAAGCATTCTATGGGAATACTCAACATTACTTATGCACAGGGAAGCAAAAAAAGGATGAGGGGGGAGAGAGAAAGAGAGAACACACAAGACAATTTAGGCCTCAATCTTACGCACGCACTTACTTGGGAGTAAATGACGTCAAATTTGACAGACTTACTTCCCTGTAAACATGCACAGGATTGGGCTGCACGATGTAGGATCAAGGTTCATTTATTATGTATTTATTTAAAGGATTCTTTTGCCTGAAAAAGGACCCCAAAGAAGTGTACGAAGTTCAATAGTCTCTGCTGTCAGGCTTACAATCTAAGAGACACAACAGAAAAGGAAAGGGGGTGGGGGTGGGGGAAGCAAACGCGGGCACTAGCTGTTAGTTAGAAAGTTCTTATAGGTGTTCTTTCTGGCAGAGAGGGGCAAAGTAAGCTCCCTGCAGCTGTTCCTTCTCTGGGCAATGTATGGAGCCTCTCCCCGTTGCCCTGATATTCTTCCTGGGAGCAGGGCTTCAGTCTCCCAGTAGCCCTTGGTCTTCTGTCCGATGGATAAGACCAGAGTTTGCTGCCCTGCACCTCTGCAGGCCCAGGGTTAAGCAGTTAAAGTGCATAGTGTTCCTTCCTATTGGATACATATAACATTATCAGTTGTAAGGAGGCTGGAAGCAGTCTCCTCATGGCTCGTGCAGATCGCATTTGTGCTCTTCCCATTTCTACTTTATATTGGAATTTGTCCTTTCAAATGAACCCATTTTAGCTTGCGCAAGGACTTCGTCTGAGATTTGGATCTCACAACCTTGCTGGTGTGTACTGAATTTTGAAACTTGAAGCGCTTTAGTAATTTGAGTACATGATGTGCTTCAGCAGTCAAAAAGGTACAAATTCAAGACGGCTAAAGGTCTGTTCACACATGCATGGACATCACTTGTTTTCACATCACTTGATTACTCAGTGCTTGATGACTCATTGCAGCCAAATGTGTGAACTGGTCCTATATTTAAAAATAAACAAACAAAATTTGTCACACCATCCCAAAAAAATCAGTCTCAGCTAAGTCACAGGGAAAGCAACTTGGTCACAACAAACCCAGTCCCAACAATTTCAATGTGGAAGCTAACTTTTGCTGGATTTTCCCATTGCGCTTGAGTTATGTGAGGTGATATGAAATTTCTGCTTGCAGTGCTTGTTCTGTGATGGGTAATTCACACATGGAAGTCACCACTTTATAATTTGCAGTCATGAAACGATGAACATAAATGTGTGAAGCAGCCTTGAGCATGAAATCTACTCTGTGGGTTGTAGGAAAGGAAAGGTTCCTCCTGTGCAAGTCATTGCTGACTCCTAGAGGGACGCCGCTTTCGCTGGCGTTTTCATGGCAGACTATAGCGGGGTGGTTTGCCATTGCCTTCCCCAGTCATGGCTACCTTTCCCCCAGCAAGCTGGGTACTCATTTTACCGACCTCGGAAGGATGGAAGGCTGAGTGGACCTGAGCCAGCTACCTGGGACCAGGCTTCTGCTGGGATTGAACTCAGGTCGTGGGGAGAGTTTCGGTTGCAATACTACCACCTACCACTCTGCGCCACACGAGGCTCTACGTGGGTTGTAGGGGAATGCATATTTTCAAGTTAACATTGGGAAGAGTCCCTGTGAGTGGCCTGATTGTGTCTGAATCCCTTGTCAACAGAACATCTATTTATTGGTCTCAGATATTGGAGGATGGGCTACTGTTTGGACAGGGCTGGCCTTACCATGTAGTCATGGGAAGCAGTTGCTTCAGACAGCAAGTTCCAGAAGAAGCACTATTTTCCTGCTTCTTTCCTAGAGTGAAGATCAGCCAGGGACTCAGAGAGAAAGAGCAGTGGAGTTCATCAGGCATAAATGCATGAGCATCCCAGATCTTGTAGTATTTCCCTATCCAGTTACAACAGGGGTGTTGAACCTCTTTCAGCCTGAGGGCCTAATTCCATTTCAGAGAAACTCTTGGGGACCATATTCCAGTAGTGGGTGGGGCCAAAGGCAAAGGGGTGGGGCAAAATGCCAGCATATTTTAGCTTAAAGCTCTTGCTTCCAGGACAAGCATTTCAGCCTTTTAGAAAGGGGAAAAAACTGCACAGAAGCTGGGAAACCACTAATCAGTGGTGAGAGGAAAGGGGGTGGAGCCATCTAGGGAACCTCAGAGGGCCAGATTTGGCTCCCATGCCTGCGGTTCTGCACCCCTGAGTTAGGGAATGGTCTCAGTCCCAGAGTCCTCCAGAGCCAGGATTCAGGGATTGAGAGTCCAACCACCACCACCAGAGGAATCTGGGCACGTGGAGGAAATATGTTAGGGTACAGAATCCTAGTGATACCCAGGCAAACTTGTTCCATCTCAAATGGAACACATATGTCAATGCTATGTAGCCTGTTTGTCACTTGAATCAAGACAATTTATTCATAAGCACCAAATCTGCCCATCTTTAATGATGATAAAACTGTCTTCTGCTGTTTACTTCCTAAGAGTTTGAAGCATGTCTTCAGAACTAATGCTACGAAAGCCCTCTAGCAGATAATTGCCCCATAGGCTCCAATAGTGAAAAGATGTCAGATGTCTTTCCATCTGACATCCCACTAGCCTTCTCTGCAGAAAGTTGATCTTGAGGCAAACAAGATTATCTCACTGGAATTCTCTGTTTCTGGAAATGATTAATCTATTTACAAGAAGTTCAGCTCAGAATAGCTTTGGCATGGCTTCCTTTTTAACGACATGTGCTGTTGCTCAGCTCTCATCACTTCAATGGGACATCCACAGAAATACTTCCTATTGGATCAAATCTATCGAATTCAGAAAGGTATGCTCTAAAACATGTAGGCCAACTGGTAGCCCATTGTTGGGCTTTGGTGGTCATTTGTTTTTGTGGTTCCTCCCTGCTGACAGATCTGGAGAACACCAAGTAATAGGGCAGCCTCAGTTATATTCAGTGGTTTCCCCTTCACACAAATTGTGTGAGGGGGAGAGCAGAGTGGGCCATTTGCCCCACACCCATCATGTCCTGTGCTGGCCTGTCACTGTCCATGCATTGGGGGAATGTCTACAGAGGGAGAGCCTACTGAACACATGTAGGTTCCCCCCATGATCTAGGAGTGGAACCTGCATGATCAGGTTCCAGCCCACAGGAAAAGCCTGCATATATTGGCTGGGTACACACAACATCACATGGACCGTGACAGGCCAGCACAGGACATGATGGGTGTGGGGCAAATGGCCCACTCTGCTCTCCCCCTCACACAATTTGTGTGAAGGGGAAACCACTGAATATAACTGAGGCTGCCCTATTATTTGGTGTTCTCCAGATCTGTCAGCAGGGAGGAACCACAAAAACAAATGGCCACCAAAGCCCAACAATATAGGGACCGCGGTGGCTTAGTGGTTAAGACGCTGAACTGCAGACTGGAAGGTCGGCAGGTCAGCAGTTCAAGACCCGAGTGCTGCATGACGGAGTGAGCTCCCGTCTTCAGTCCCAGCTCCTGCCAACCTAGCAGTTTGAAAGCAAGAAATTGCAAGTAGATAAATAGGTACTGCCTCGGCGGGAAAGGTAACAGCGTTCCGTGCACCTCGGTGTTCAGTCATGCCGGCCACATGACCACGGAAGTGTGTTCGGACAGCGCTGGCTCTTCAGCTTAGAAACGGGGATGAGCACCGCACCCTAGAGTCGGACACGATTGGTTGGGGACACCTTTACCTTTTACACACAACATGCGAACCCACACTCAGTGGTTGAGTGTGGGTTGTTGTTGAACCATGGGTTGTTTGTTGAACCATGGGTTAGCGAGTTGTCCAAGCCCAGGATATTTTCCACAGGGTGGCTTCTTAACCTTTCCCAGTAGTAATGTATGGCTGTGTACAGTATGGCTTGTGAACACCCTGAACAACCCAACCACAAACCATGGGTTCTCAAGGGGCTTGTTCAAGCAAAATCAGCCACTCTGCATGGTTAACAAGCCACCCTGTGGAAAATGTCATGGGTTTGGATAACACACTAACCCATGGTTCAACAGACAACCCGCTAACCCACGGTTCAACCACTGAGTGTGGGTTAGCGTGTTGTGTGACCCCAGCCATTCAGTAGGCTTCCACTCTTCAGACACCCCCCCAACATGTAGACGGCAGGGATTAGGGCCAACAGGAGATACAACAGCAGTGGGTGTGCCCCCCTCCCCCTCACTTAATTGTTTCTCATGAGGAAGAATGCATGAAAGGAGCTATAATTTTCCTCCTAAAAGGGGTTACGTTTTTAAATGTTATTTACTTATTTCTATTTCTATCCTGTCATTCCTCACAAAGAGGCCAGGGCCCATATAAAAACAAAACAACACATGAACACTGTTAAAATCATAACTCTAAAACTACAAATACACAATAAAATACAATAAAACCATCACTATGTATCAGAAAACAGATAAAACACTTCCCTATACCCCAAAGCTTGTACAAATAAATAACTGACAAATCTTTAACTGATGCCTGAATGACAACAGCATGAAGGTCATTTGAATCTCGACTGGAAGGGAGTTCCAGAGTAGGGGTGCCACCACTGGGAAGGTTCTGCCATGTTTGATAGCCCAGCAGGCCACATTCCTCAAAGGCACAACAAAGAAAGCTTCCCCGGCCAATCTTAATCCCCAGGTTGGTCGGTACTGGAGAATTCCATATGGTAACCCTATATTGGGGTTACAAGTAGCACTAACTACACAGGTAGAGTTTCACGTAAACACTTGGGTCCTGATCCAAATGTGAGTGCACTTATAGCCCTGTTGAACAGTCAGCTATTGCACAATTCACTTTTGCAAAGAGGGGACTATCATGGGGCGTGGAGGTGTGTGACTAAATCCAGTTTCTTTTCTTGATTGGCACATCACTGGTTTTCTAGCAGGGTTACATGTGTGCAAACCCAGTATCAGAACTGGAGGAGAAGCCATGCTTGCAGCAGGCACTTAATTCTTCACCCAGCAAATAATATGTGTGTGGAAGTGTGTTCCTGTGTTCATATGGTGCCTAGCTGGACTGAAGCACTGGCACGTTCAGAGCCACCCATGCCACTGGGGATCGCAGTGGTAACCACACCACCAGAACAACTTATGAATCACCTCTTATGTTTCTTTGGAGGAGCGTATCACATGCCCTTTTTCCTCCTCCTCTTTCCTTGCTTCTCTTTATCTCTTCTTTGGTACTCAGGTTTCCAGCAGATCAGATAAGTGGATCAATCACTAGCACATCAGCAAATGAGTGTAATTGTGTACCTTTAATATTCGTCATCCTTGCCCAACTCACAGCTAAAAAACAAATGGTGAGGAATGCCTTTTTCATGCTTTATCAGCTGCAGCAAATCATCTGGTTAAAAAAAAATGAATCACTCCAAGTTAATGAAGTTTTAGTTATGATTTCATGCAATCCTTTTTCAAACAAAACAAATTCCACTCAGACAATATAATAGATTAACTGTGAGAGTGAATCAACTGATGTTTAACTTCAGCGTTCTTAACAACCTGTTCATTTCCCATCTTGGCATTTAGTTCTGTGTTGTCATTGATAGAAATGTGTTGGGGTTTTTTAGTTTTTAAAATGTAATCTAAAATTTCTCTTCCCCGCCGCCTATGATTGCCTAGAAACCTAAACTGTATTTAGGTCAAAATCTAAGCACCACACAGCTGATTAGGGTGATTTGGGTCACTTGACAGAAACCCCTGGATCTAAATAACCTCAGCTGCTCAAACATTAATTGCATGTCCACACCCAAGTTTTTCTTTTACTTTTCTTTTTCTTAGTTTTTAAATAGATTCATTATGCAATTATGTTAAAGAATTTTGAAATAAAGAATAAGAAAAAGAAAGAAAAACTTTTATAACACAATCATATATATGTCTACTTTGAAATTAAATTCCATTGAGTTCACATAAGTATGTATAGCAGCAGTGGGGAACCTCCACCACTGTGGGCCTAATATGGCCTATGGAGATTCCCCATCTAGCCCGCAGAGTCCCTCCATTGGCCCTGTCCACACCCAGCCCCAACCCCAACCCAAGACCAAGATGCCATCGGGGGTCTTGAAGGAAGGGTGGATTCCCCTTACTTAGCACACCACTCCCATTCCCAATTGGGAGCGGAGCCCTGCTAAGCACTTCACCCATCCGGCATCATCCCCAGTGGGGGAAGAGGGGAGCCAGTCCCTGGCCGAAGCACGGGCTGAGGAAGCTTCATCGTGGTCAGGGTTGTGCTCAGGGTCACTACCCCAGCATCCCTGACACTGTGGAAGCTGTGTGTGTGCACATGTGTGTGGTGTACAAGACCACAGCCCCTGCTTCCCGAGCTGACACTAAGGATGTTGGAGAAATCCGTTTGGGGGGTGAAGTTCAACAAGTTTTCCTAGGTTCGCCCCCCCCCCGCCGCCTCCTTTGTTCCAGTTCCCACTGCAGTGCCCGATTCGGTCTGCGGCAAGTCGAGCCAGTTTGTGGATTTTCCAGGCATCTCCCCCCCCATCCGCGGTTTCTGCAATTTGTGCAAATTGCTCAGAAATTTATGGAAATTGCAGAACCTGCGGAGGGGGGAGGGGAAATGTGCAAAAACATTTCCCAGTGTTCAGGGAAAAGCCTGCAGCCCAGCTCACAAACATAAATCAAGGTATACACACCGCAGAACTCTGTTGAGTCAAAAAAGAACCAGATTTCCCAGTGATGGACTTTCCTAGCTGACATCCGATGTAGACTTTGGGACCAAAAAGGGTTGCACTCCGGCCTATGTTTTTTTAAAAATCCCTACAAATACAAAGCAAGCACAGCAGACAGGAGGATGGGCTAAAACCTTTCTCTCTGATGTGCTAATTTTTACTTGCAGGATTATTTATTTTTAATGTGGGGCCCAGTTTGCACAATCATCCAATCACATAACTGCCTTGTCAATAGTATGTTGTATTTCAGGGAGATGCATTAAAGATAATCAAATTTCAGCCATGTCTGGAGGTCCAAAGTTAGTAATTAGTTTAATAAGAAGTGCGTTAAAAAAAACCCATCCCAAAGGCAACATTTATTTTTATTTATTTTATTTATTTATATCCCACCTTTCATCCATTGTGCAACTCAAGGTGGCTACATAGAGTTCCCAGGTGGCTCCGCTCCAAGCACTGCCCAGACCCAGACTTGCTGAGCTTCAGAAACGTGGTTGCTTCATGTGCCTTTAGACCACTGTATGGATCTGTTCCAGGACACTTTTTAATGCACATTTTTATTAGTTTATATTCAAATTCCCGAATCTATATTAGAAAGAAGAACCAAAAGTGCCATGGCACTTTCGATACTAACTGGTTTATTATGGTATGACCTTTCGTAGGGGACAATACAATGATCCCAGTGATTAATATCTTTTAAGTTGTATGAATCCAGTATTAATCTAGGGATGGGTGGATCACTTACCCCGTTCTGGTTGGGGGGATCCGCAGGGGAGGAGGCGATCTGTTCCTCCCCCCCGGAATCCGTCCAGGCCAGCTCCGCTCCGCCTTGATCCTGCGGAGGCAGCCGCCAGCTCCGCTTCACTGGCGAATGTCGATACGGCCGGCAACCATTGCCGTGCCATATCACTGTAAGTCAGGCTCCAGACACAAATGGCATAGTGGGCGCCATTTGCAGCTGTAAAGCTGGTAGAGTAGTCTAAATGCAGCCATTTACGGCTGAATTTAGGCTAATCTACCAGTTTTATGGCCGCAAATGGCATCCACTACGCCATTTGCGTCCGGAACCTGACTTACAGCGATACAGCATGGCAATGGCTGCCGGCCATATCGACATTCACCAGGGATGTGGCCGGCTCCGCAGGATCAAGGCAGCGACGGATCTGACCCCGAAGGATTCCGCGCGGAGGTGGAGGTGAGTGCTCCGTTCCACCACGGGCCCAATGGGGCTGGATTCTTGGAATCCGGCCTTATTGGGGTCCGTGGCGGATTTCTCCCCCATCCCTATATTAATCAGGCCTAAACTACATATCAGAAGCCTGAGGTGTTGAGTGGAGAATGTCAATTCAGCCTGTTTGTGGGGGATGTCAGTTTTTCACCAGGTTCGCATGGAGGTGGAAATAAGTCACCATGCCTTATTTTACTGACACACACACACACACACACACACATGTGTGCCAGTCACATGCCACGGAGATTAGCATAATTACCCTCAATAGTGTAGCTTGTTATGTTGTGCAAACCTGGCCTGGGTGGCTTGTTGCTGTGAGTAACAAACCACTCAGAACTCATGGGCTCTTCTAGGGTTCTGGGTGGCTTGTTGCTATGGTTCGCACAACATGACAAGCCAGGTTCACACAACACAACAAGCTGTGCTGCCCAGGGTAATTACACGAATCCCCCCAGCATGTGACCAGCACATGCTGGGGGTGGGGGGGAATAAGGCATCATGGCCCTCTGTGATCTTGCCAACCTGGTCAAAAAATGACATTAATTAATTTATTACATGTCATACAATAGTCACAGCTCTCTGGGCAGTTCACAACAATTAAAACCACAAAATACAACATAAAACTGAACATAAAGCTAACTGACATTGTCCACTCACTATTTCAGGCTTCTGATGCATGCATAGTTCAGGCCTGCTTAATACTGGATTCATACTTCTTGAAAGGGGGAACATTTTATTGTTCCCTATGAAAGCTCATGCCATAATAAGCCAGTTAGTCTCTAAAGTGCCATGGCACTTTGGTTCTTCTTTCTGATATAGATTCAGGAATTTGAAAACAAACTAATAAAAATTTTCTTTAAAAATTGTCCTGGAACAGATCCATACAGTTAAAATTATTTTATACACACACGTTGCCTTTATGAGGGTTTGGGTTGGGTATTTTAAACCCACTTCCTATTAAACTAATTACTAACTTTGGACCTCCCAGACACAGCTGAAATCTGATTATCTTCAATGTATCTCCTTGAAATACAACATACTTTTGACAAGGCAAGTGCTGTGATTGGATGCAAAATTCACTTCCACAGATCTGTTTACTTCCTGTAACACTAGGATACCTACTAATGAATGAGTGGCTCTTGGGAGATTCAGTTTGTAACTGGATATCCTAAAATTCTTAACAGATCCACAATGATTTCTGTCAAGAAGAAGAAGAAGAAGAAGACATAATAATGATCTAGTGGTGGGGAGATAATCCAGGCATCTTGCTCGTATTCACCCATTCTTTCTTAAGCATTTTTTAGTAAACTGGGCAAAGTAGACATGGCGAATCTGAAAGGAAGATTGAGTGTATCAAAGCAGGATGTGACATTTGTGATGTTCTGCAGATCTTTCTTCCGGAGAGCATCTTGTGGACAGGGCTGACAGCAGGGATTAATTCAAGCAATGGCAATAAACAATAGATGAAGTGAGGTTGAAGCCTAACACCTGGATGTTATGTTACCACCAAGCAAAAGAGCTTGTGTCACACTGTGAATATATATATATATATATATATATATATATTCCTCTGACACTATCTTTCCCCTCTTTCTCTTCTTTTACCTTTGGTAAGAATCCAATTGGTATTCTGCAAAGAGATTTTGTTTGACAGATTGGGATGGGGGCAAGCATGGGAGAAAGCAGGACTTTGTCTTCCATGACAAGATATTTAAGACAGCATCCAAAGAACCATCATACATGGAATATTTCCATGTACTCAAAAGGAGGAGGTTTGACTCCTATTTCTTGGAAGCAGTCCCCAATGCCACATGGCAAGCCATTTTTGAAACTGAGGTAACTTTCAGTTATAGTTTATGATATGGCTTGGGGGCAACTCTTTTTAACTTTTAATTTTCCTGCTTCAGCAAGAGTAGTGATTTGAACCTAGGTCTCCCCAGTGCAAGACCCGTTAGTTATCAATGCATAGAAGAAGAGATACAACATTCACTCCGTCATGCCCCCTCTTTAATGAGCTTCCGTCGTGCATTAAAAACATGGTTGTTCAGGCAGGCATTTGGGGTGGGTTAGGGTATTTAAAAAAAAAAAAAATTATGGTAAAATTTTATTGTTTTAAATTGTTTTATGGTGGGTTGTACATCACCCAGAGTGGCTGGGTGACCAGTCAGATGGGCGAGTAATAAATTAAATAAATAAATAAATAAATTCACAACTGCTGTCCTAAGAGATGTAAAATAGAGATGGTATGTATTTTTGCAGGTATACCTCTTTGTATTGCAATGTGCTAGGATTTTTTTTTTTAGTAGTGCAGCACTCTTGATCACACTGCAGTCATGCAGCGATCCTTACAGTCAATATACATGTTTAGAAAAATCATATGGTACAGTTTGGTGTACGTATATGCAAACTTTTTGGGTTGCACAATGTCTTCATCAGTGGGCTAAGGGTTGATTTATACCAGCCTTCCCCAACAGGACATCCTCCAGATGTGTTTGATTCCAACTCCCATCATCCTCAGCCAGTGTGGCCAGTGGCTAAGAAGGCCAATCTAAACATTCTGAAAAATCATGTGATGCTGATCCGCTGATTTTTTCAAAATGCAGATGGGTTTGAACCTGCGCACAGAAAACTAGCACATCAAAGAGAGGGCGAGGGTAGAACTGCTGTCTGAGGAGCTTCTATGTGCAGGGACATTTTGACACGAGGCAGTGTTCAGACATAAGATCCCCTACCTGCTATATGATTTTTCTAAAGATGTAGATCGGCTGAAAGGATTGCTGCATGGCTGCATTTTGTTTGATCAAGAGTGCTGCACCAAAAAAAACCCTTGCACATTGCTATACAAAGAGGTATACCTGCAAAAATACATACCATCTCTATTTTACATCTCTTAGGACATCAGTTGTGAAGGTGCTTATGCATATCATGTGAAAAAAAGAATTTGGAAGTCAGATCAATAAGGTCACCCGTTCAATAAGATTGAACTGTATAAGTAGACATGTTGGGGGCACATTGGCCAAACGTTGGATGGAAATAGAATAAAGCATGCTCTGAGCACACATAACAAGGGAGAGGGCCTTTTCGGTGGTGGCCCCCAAATTATGGAATGATCTCCCTGACGAGGCCTTCCTCACACCAACATTGTCATCTTTTCGGTGCCAGGTTAAGACCTTTCTCTTCTCCCAGGCATTCGGCAGTATATGATAAGTGTTTAATCAATCCTGGAATGTCTTATGGTTATGGTTGTTTGTTTTTGAGATTGTTTGTTTGAAGTTGTTTTAGATATATGTTTCTTCTGTGTATATTGTCTGTTAATGTGTTTTTTATGTAAATGGTTTTTAATCTCTGTATATTGTATTGTTAATGTTTTTAATCTTTGTAAACCGCTCAGAGAGCTCCAGCTATTTGGACAGTATAGAAATGTAATAAATAATAACAACAACAACAACTTGCCAACTGGGGCCCTGGACAAGGGAGGAATGCATGGATAAATACATGCACATCAGGCACAGTGTCCTTCTGAATGTAAGCAAGAGGTTCAGAACTTCAGGCCAGGGTCCCAATCCAGTCCTCCTGGGGTTCCAATGCAGCTCTCCAAGTTTCCCCAGATGGCCACGCCCTTCCACTGGCCCCACCCCCTTTCCCCCAACCACCAGTCATTTGGTGGTTTCCTGGCTTTTGTGCAGTTTTTCCCTATTCTGAAAGGCTGAAATGACTTTCCTAAGGCTTAGTTACTGGCAGTGAGAGCTGTAAGCTACAGTATGCTGGTATTTTTGCCCTTGCAACTTTTGCCTTTGGCACCACCTGCCACTGGAATGTGCCCCCCCATCTCCTGCCCCAAGAGCTTCTCTGAGACTGCATTCAGGCCTTGGACTGAAATAGGTTCAGTCCTTATGTAAGCAAGGCTATCCCCCTTTGTGTACAAGACAGAGCCATCCAAAGAAGGAGAGGAACCCACAGAGTGAATCAGGGCCTGCATAGACAGAGTGGATGTACTGATAGATTTTCATTAGCTAGAAGGCAAATTAAAGGATGGTTACTTGTACTGTGTGTAGGTTACTGATTTTAAAGATCTAAGTGCGTAGGACAGCTTCCCTCAACCTAGTGCCCTTGAGGTATAGTGGACTACACCTCCCATTATCCCCACTCACCTGCCCCTGCTGGCTGGGTATGATGGGAGGCGTAGCCCAAGACATCTGGAGAGTGCCAGGTTGGGGAAAGCTGGTTCATGTACTAGGAGGTGGATTATATAAATTTACAAAGAAATGAAGTTAATTTGTAGCATCCAATATACAGCATGTGGATCTGATGTGCATTTTATATCATTTGGCAAGCTGGAATATTCTGAAACAGGGAGGGATCCATTCTATTCAGTCTGTGCTGTTGGGCTCTGCTGATGAATTCTTAACAAAAGGCTCATCCCTTAATGGCTGGCACAACCCCAGGTTAGCTGTACTCAAAAACAAACGTTGGTCCACTGAGAGTTTCAAAAAGAGAGCAAGTAACCTCCATCCAATGAAAGAAGCTGCAATGGTGATCAGATTCCATTATGTTCAATGGAACGGAGTTTGTCACGTCCATTCAAGCATACAATACCTTTAGAGTTGGAGGAAGGCTAAGGAAATATGCCCTCCTTCACTTATAATTTAAGGAACCATATCAGGGGGCAGCAGGAACTCCCTGTAAAACTGTCCATTTTGGGTCTTCAAAATACTATTCAAAGCTATAAACACAGATTAAAAGTTATCTTCTGCAGATACTGTTCTAAAAATGTAAAGGTTTCAGCAAAGCACTTCAAAGGAGTTAACAACAACGGGAGCTTTTCCTCCATTGTTGCCCTCGTTTAATCTCATGTATTATCCCGAATCCTTTGGGGTGAGACCTATGTAGGTCAAGGTTCCATTGACACAGATGGTCATCTTTCTCCCACCCACCCCAGTCAAAAAAGAAAAGAGAAAGTGGGTTAGGGTGAATGGCAGCTGGCCCCAGCAGTCATGTCCAGGAAATGCTACCACAGTGGGGCCAGGACCGTAGGCCATTCAAGGGTGAAGAAAAGAGAATTAAAAGAATGCTAAGCCAGTTGCCACTGAATTTCACCTAACACAATATTCTGAGAAGAATTTTGGGGTTCCTGAGGAGAGATTTTGAGGTGAAACTTCTGAGGCATTTCAAGGAAAGAACAAAAGATGTATTCAGATAACACTAGTGAAATTTCTGAGGAAGATTCCATGCCACACTTGTTTTTCCTCAAAATTAGGCCGTGTCCATGATGAAGAAAATGTATTTGAGTGAGAGTTCAGCTTACCTTTCCGTTAAATTCAAATTGTACTAGTTGTCAGAAGCATCTTTTACTTAAAAAAACACATACGCGCATTATAGAGCAGGAGTTTGTTTATTATGATATTTCTAATGTCATCTATTTGATTCATGAAGGCTAAGCACTAGAATACAGGTTCTTTGTATTGGGTATTTGTATTTGTTGATTATCTTTGCGAATATTGGTCTACCTAACCCAGTATTGTCTACTCTGTCAAGCAGTAGCACTCTGGAATATCAACACACACAATAAGGGTCTCTCCACGATAATCAACACCTGAAATATGAAGACCCAATTATGTGTAAGTAGTACTTACATTGTATTAATATATAAAATGTGTTTAATGTTTAAATTTGTACACACACACAAATGCATACACATTCCAAATTCCAATAAATTCAGCTATTGAATTAAACCTGCAACTAATTCCGAGTAATTAATTACATGAACGTGAAAAAGACAATTGAAATGGAGTTTCTGATGGTGACCCATATTTGGAGGTTGAGAGTATCAGTTGTATTTATTGTAATTTGGAATTTCTGTGTATTTATAAATCTGTAGATTTTATACATTAGTCTTGTGAAATAAATTACATTACAGAGCGAGACTTTCTTTGTTGTGGCTCCCATGTTTTACAGTTTTCTCCCTCAAGAGGCCTATCAGGGTCTGACTGAAAAGGCCTTCAGAGTACACTGCAAATTTTATTTGTTAAGTATTTAATATGAGCAGCACTATATTGGATAATTTAATTTAGGACTTATTCATAGCTGTTTTCAACAAAAAACCTTTGTACTGAGGGGGGTTTTCTCCATTATAGTGAGCCAATTTGTTTCTCTGGATGCTTCCAGACAGATGGTTCTTGTGCTAGCTGTCAAAACGCTTTTGTCTTTTCTTCCTTATCCCGAAAAAATGGTAGGGGAAAAAAATGGAAGATTTACAAATTGGTGGTGTTTACAGGACCCGCTGTAAAATTCCACGAATGAAGCAGGGCAATTGCACAATAAAAGCCCCGTCTGGAAAAGCCTCTTTGATTGTGTCATCACCCTGCCTTAAAAATGGAATTTTACGGGAGGGAGAGGATATCCAATCAATAATGTCTTCCACTTGTAATCCTCCCATGTTTCTCCTGAAATTGCTGCACCATTTATTTTGATTGGTATCACCAGGAGTTCTCTCTCTCTCTCTCTCTTTAGGAAATGCAGAATATAAACATTCAAATGCTTAAACTGCAGTGGCTTTAATTTATAGTATTTGGTTTTTTTAACTGGTTGATTGAAATTTTAGAAATTGTACAAAACCTTGGGCTCCTGGTGACAGAAAAGTAACGAAATACATTTCCTAAACAAAGTAAATAATGCAGGCAGGCAGTCATTAGTTAATATGAGGTGGTTCCAGGCCAGTGTTTCAGTAGTTTCAGATCTCTACCATAGATTAAAAAGATCTGGTTAAAACAAAAATGATGTGCTAAACTTGGTGAAAATAATTCTGTCTTCCTATCTATCCATCTACCTGCAATCTGAGAGCATTTTTACAGGAAATCTTAGCAGAAGCTCCTCTGTTACATGTAGTCTGTCATTCTCCTTTAAACTATAAAAGGAGGAAAATCCCTCAGTTCTTCCTTTGTTCCTATCTCCCTTTTGTATTTGTCACAGCAGCCGATCACCCATGACTCACACCCACCCTGGATATACATCATCATTCAGCAGAGAAGAAAAGCCATAGCAGTTACAATTGCTGTATCATCAACTGGGAAAATAGAAGGGTGTAATTTCCTTTTCTTTCATGCCCTTTATGCATCTCTTATTCTTCCAAAGCAAGAAAAATATACTGAGCTTGGGATCTAACAAATGCAACTCCTTGGTTATGAGCTCCACATTCCTGCACTGTGTCAGAGCCACTGATAGACCAAAAAGCAACAGCCTGTGGCAGTTCACATAGTCACACACCATGGGTACAACCTCCCCCAATCTGATATGTTGGACTACAACACCATCCCCATCCACCATGACAGGAGTTGTAGTCCAACACATCTGGAGGACACCAGGTTGGGGAAGGACTGGACGCTAAATATTATTCCCCCACCCCACCCCCGCAACCACATAGGGAGGATGGTTGCTGATTTTCATCAGAGCAGCGGCGCTCGGGAAGGTCCTTGTGTGGTCATTACATATTTAAACCTTTCCCCTATGCTGTTTCTAAATCTGAATTGACCCCCTGGAGGTGCTATTAGGCCTGTTGCCATCAGGGGCGCTACAGGAGGGAAAGCGAGGGTAGGCGCCCTGCCAGACAAGTTGCTTTCCCCCACCTGCCTCCCCCATAGTTAGACCCCTGTGGTTACTTGAATAAAAGGTACTTTTCACATACAGATTATAGCTGAATTATAAAATGGAAATAAAAAGGTTGCAATCCTAAACTAGCTTACATAAAAGTTAACTCCATGAAAATCAACAGAACTCCCTTCAGATACAAATATGCTTAGGATGGGAGCATTATTGTGAAGTATACTCTTTTTTCCCTTTTCAGAAATCTTACACATGGACAAAGATCACTAGCTAGCACACCTTCTCTTACAGTGCTTAAGAAAGCATGCAGGATGCCTTGGGAGGACAAAGGTTGTTATTAAGATTGTGCATGTGGGCTAGCATTTGTATTTGTGTTGAGGTTAACTGGGATTTGAGGGAAATTCTTAGAGGCTAGTGGGAATCTTGTTTCTCTGCATGCTGCCCCCTACCTTCCCCCTTCCTGTCCCTGCTGTTCATAACTGCAACCATGTTCTAGATGTCCGCATGCATATTTGACCATGACAGGGATACCATTTACAACAGCCTCATCCCCATGCAGACTCCATATTTAGGATCTCTTCTTCTTCTTCTTCTTCTTCTTCTTCTTCTTCTTCTTCTTCTTCTTCAGGAACACTTACATTTCTGGCTGACCCACTAGTTACATACTACAAAAGGAGTTCCTATGAATTTCATTGGGCTGATGTATTAGGCATAAATGTCAAAGGTACAAATAGCTTTGCTTTTTAAAAAGGGCTGACAGGTTATTAACTTATGTGATGACGATGATGACGACGATGATGATGAGCATGAAGAGGGCTACATCCAACGTTGCAGGACAGGGATTTTCCTGTCCTCCATCCTGCAGTCCTCCATATGCCCCCAAAACCTTTTCCAGAGAGTGCCCCAACACTTTGGAACAGATTTGGGAGGACATGGGGAGATTGCAGGGCAGAGAGGGAATCTGTTCTGCTGGTTGGCCAAAATTGGATGTCTTCCATAGAGAGTTTTTGTGTGTTCAAAGTGCTTTACATGCATTGGGCTGTATCCAGACTTAGAGAAGACCCAATAAAATCAGTGGGACTTCAGTTAATCAAGCCATGGTGTGTTGTTGGGTTAAAACTCTGGGTTGTTTCCAGCTCAATAATCCAGAGTTCCAGGTTCACACGTCTTGCTGAACAACTCAGGGCCAGGATGCTAAGCAGAAGTGGTGAATGGGCAGAAGGCAGCTTGCTCCTGCATGGCCCCAACCAGGCACCCGTGGTCTTCACATGCAAACCAGATCATTTTGTTGCTGCTATTGTTAAGCAATTGGGAGTTAGAAATCCTTGCCAATATACTGCAAACACCCAGAGATCTACCAGAGGGTCCCAATCTACCTTGTGCCCACCCCTGGTATATAGGATTATATAGTACACTGAATACACCTAGGCTTAAAGGCTTATTTGGCAGGGAGACAAATAAAAATAGCTTCACATGCTGGATACAGGCCACACAAAGTGTGCTCAGAGCCTACTTGAGTGCAAGTTAAATGCACATAAGTTCTCTCCAGGTGTTCTGGTGTTATCCTGAAAAATGCAGGGTATCGGATCATACATACATCTTCTACAATTGTAGGCTCCATTCATATGGACCTGATCAATGTATGGGAGGCTAATGCCAATCCCCACCTGCCTACCTCTATATACACACACATTCAGTTGACCCATTTTCAGAAAGCCGGGGGGGGGGGGAATCCCTCTTTGGTGCCATTATCCTCAGTGGGACAACCTTGGGATATATCTAAGTACTACAGGTTAATTGGTTTGTGGATCAGAAGTAAACATGCTTATGTCTGGGCCCAATAGATTATGCCCAATGCAGGCTTTGTCTCTAAAACTCTGATGAGGAGGAGGAGGAGGACGAATAACCTACTACCACACCACAGTTTGAGAGTGGCCCAGTTCACACAATCGGTGGGAGGAAGAAGCCACTGTGGCTTCTTCCCCTGCCCCCTAGGTGTGCTGCTCATGGGTGGCTTAATTACCCATGATGCAGCACGGATTATCATGTCACTCCAACCCGGCGAGGTGCATGGCGGGGCTGGCTTCTACATCACTCACACAACCCATGGCTTCTTGTAAGGGTTGTGGGGTGCTTTAGAAGCCACCCCCCCCCATACACCTCGCTGGATTCAGACAACATGATAACCTGTGCTGTGTCACTGGTAACTAGGCAAATGGTGGGCGCATGAGTGGCATGCGTGGGGGCGGGGGGGAAGCCACCGTGCCTTCTTTTCCCCTGCTGATCACGCAAACCCAGCCAGTGTTTTTTATGCAAAGTGCTTCCAAAATTAATAAATGGTTTAGTCTTACCACAGCCATCCTACACCTAATTACCTGGGAGTAAGGAAATGGCAACCCACTCCAGTATTCTTGCCAAGAAAACCCCATGGAATGTATCACAAGGCTAAAAGATATGATGCCGGAAGATGAGCCCCTCAGGTCAGAAGGTGTCCAATATACTACTGGGGAAGGGCAGAGGGTATTTCCAAGTAGCGCCAGAAAGAGTGAAGCGGCTGGGCCAAAGCCGAAAGGACACTCAGCTGTGGATGTGTCTGGTGGTGAAAAGAAAATCCAATGCTGTAAAGAACAATATTGTTTAGGAACCTGGAATGTAAGAACAATGAATCAAGGTAAGCTGGAGGTGGTCAAACATGAGATGGCAAGATTGAACATTGACATCTTGGGAATCAGCGAACTAAAATGGATAGGCATGGGTGAATTTAATTCAGGTGACCATCATATCTACTACTGTGGGCAAGAATCCCTTAGAAGAAATGGAGTAGCACTCATAGTCAACAAAAGGGTGGGAAAAGCAGTACTGGGGTACAATCTCAAAAACGATAGAATGATCTCAGTACGAATCCAAGGCAAACCATTCAACATCACAGTAATTCAAGTCTATGCCCCAACCACTGATGCCGAAGAAGCTGAGGTTGATCGGTTCTATGAAGACCTACAACACCTTCTAGAACTAACACCAAAAAAAGATGTCCTCTTCATCATAGGGGATTGGAATGCTAAAGTAGGAAGTCAAGAAATCACCGGGATGACAGGCAGGCATGGCCTTGGTGTACAAAATGAAGCAGGACAAAAGCTAATAGAGTTTTGCCAAGAGAACACGCTGATCATAGCAAACACTCTTTTCCAACAGCACAAGAGACGACTCTACACATGGACATCACCAGATGGTCAATATCGAAATCAGATTGATGATGTCCTTTGCAGCCCAAGATGGAGAAGCTCTATACAGTCAGTCAAAACAAGACCTGGAGCTGACTGTGGCTCAGATCATGAGCTTCTTGTTTCAAAATTTCAGCTTAAATTGAAGAATGTAGGGAAAACCACTAAACCATTCAGGTATGACCTAAATCATATCCCTTATGAATATACAGTGGAGGTGAGGAATAGATTTCAGGGATTAGACCTGATAGACAGAGTGCCTGAGGAACTATGGACGGAGGTCCGTAACATTGTTCAGGAGGCAGCAACGAAATCCATCCCAAAGAAAAAGAAATGCAAGAAAGCCAAGTGGCTTTCTGATGAGGCTTTACAAGTAGCTCACGAAAGAAGGGAAGCGAAAAGCAAGGGAGAAAGGGGAAGATATATCCAACTGAATGCAGAGTTCCAGAGAATAGCAAGGAGAGACAAGAAGGCCTTCTTAAATGAACAATGCAAAGAAATCGAGGAAAACAACAGAATGGGAAAGACTAGAGATCTCTTCAAGAAAATCGGAGATCTCAAGGGAACGTTTTGTGCAAAGACGGGCATGATAAAGGACAAAGAAGGCAGGGACCTCACAGAAGCAGATGAGATTAAGAAGAGGTGGCAAGAATACACAGAAGAACTATACAGGAAAGATCTGAATGTCCCTGATAGCCATGATAGTGCGGTCACTGAACTTGAGCCGGACATCCTCGAGAGTGAAGTCAAGTGGGCCTTAGGAAGCATTAGTAACAACAAAGCTAGCGGAGATGACAGTATTCCAGCTGAGCTATTTAAAATCCTAAAAGGTGATGCTGTTAAAGTGCTGCATTCAATATGCCAACAAATTTGGAACACTCAACAATGGCCACAAGACTGGAAAAGGTCAGTTTACATTCCAATTCCAAAGAAGGGCAACACCAAAGAGTGTTCAAACTACTGCACAATTGCGCTCATTTCACATGCCAGCAAGGTGATGCTTAAAATTCTACAAGCTAGGCTTCAGCAGTATGCGAACTGAGAACTACCGGAAGTACAAGCTGGATTTCGAAGAGGCAGAGGAACTAGAGATCAAATCGCCAACATTCGCTGGATCATGGAGAAAGCAAGAGAATTCCAGAAAAACATCTATTTCTGCTTCATTGACTACGCTAAAGCCTTTGATTGTGTGGATCACAACAAACTGTGGCAAATTCTTAAAGTGATGGGAGTACCAGATAGGGATGGCGGAGAATTTCTCCCCGAAACTTCGGGGGGCCGAGCGCCAACGTGTTCAGCCCCCCGAAGAAGTTTCAGGGAGAAATTATCCGCCCCCCGCACCCCCCCCCGGGACGGGACTTACCTTTCCCGAATGTCCCTCCCGGCGGCGGGTCCCAGCAGTGGTTTGTCGGGTCTTCGTCAGGGGCGGGGGCGGCAGCCAGTCTTTCGACCAGCTGCCGCCACCGCCATTCCAATAAAAGTAAAAAAAAAAAAAAAAGCCCCCGTGATAGGCTACGTGACGATTAACGTAGCCCATCACGGCTAGATTTGCAAAGTCAGCCATGATAGGCTACGTAAATCGTCACGTAGCCTATCACGGGTGACTTAAAAAAAAAAAACGCGTACGGCTAATGGCGGCCCCCATAGGGAGCCGCCATTCACGTTCCTTATTTGGTCGCTGTAGTCTACGTAAAGATTACGTAGACTACGGTGAAAATAAGGGCAATGCTATTTGTGTTGCCCTTATTTTCGCCGTAGTCTACATAAAGATTTACGTAGGCTACAGCGACCAAATAAGGAACGCGAATGGCGGCTCCCTATGGGGGCCGCCATTTGCGTATGCGCTTTTTTTTTTTTTAAAGTTGCCCGTGATAGGCTACGTGACGATTTACGTAGCCTATCACGGCTGACTTTGCAGATCTAGCCGTGATAGGCTACGTTAATCGTCACGTAGCCTATCACGGGGGTGTTTCCTTTTTTAACTTTTTATTTCGCGGGCGAGGCGAGGCGCCTCCTCCCCGGCCTGAATTTCGGCCGGGCAAGGCGGGAAGCCTCCCCCCCGGCCTGAACTTTGGGGGGAGAGCAGCGAAGCACCTACCCCCCACCACGAAAAGCTGCGAGACCAGGTAAGTGGCTTTCGTGCACTCCTAGTACCAGACCACCTTACCTGTCTCCTGAGAAACCTGTACGAGGGTCAAGAAGCAACAGTAAGAACCAGAGATGGAACAACCGAGTGGTTCAAAATTGGGAAAGGAGTACGACAAGGCTGCATATTGTCACCCTGCTTATTTATATGCAGAGTACATCATGAGAAACGCCAGGTTGGATGAATCACAGGTCGGAATTAAGATTGCTGGGAGAATTATCAACAACCTCTGATATGCAGACGATACCACCCTAATGGCAGAAACCGAAGAGGATCTAAAGAACCTCTTGTTGAGGGTGAAAGAGGAGAGTGCAAAAGCTGGTTTGAAATTCAACATTAAAAAAACTAAGATCATGGCATCTGGCCCCATCACTTCCTGGCATATAGAAGGGGAAGAAATGGAAGCAGTGACAGATTTTCCTTTCTTGGTTTCCAAGATCAACGCAGACGGTGAATGTAGCCATGAAATTAAAAGACGCTTGCTCCTTGGGAGGAAAGCTATGGCAAACCTAGACAGCATAGTAAGAAGCAGAGACATCACCTTGCCGACAAAGGTCCGTCTAATCAAAGCTATGGTTTTCCCAGTAGTAATGTATGGCTGTGAGAGCTGGACTATAAGGAAGGCTGAGCGCCGAAGAATTGATGCTTTTGAACTGTGGTGCTGGAGAAGACTCTTATGAGTCCCCTGGACTGCAAGGAGGTCAAATCAGTCAATCCTAAAGGAAATCAACCCTGACTGCTCATTGGAAGGATACATACTGAAGCTGAAGCTCAAATATTTTGGCCACCTAATGCGAAGAGAAAACTCTCTGGAAAAGACCCTGATGCTGGGAAAGACTGAAGGCAAAAGGAGAAGGGGACGGCAGAGGATGAGATGGCTAGATAGCATCACCGATGCAGTGAATATGAACTTCAGCACACTCCGGGAGAGAGCGCGGGACAGGAAGGCCTGGCGTGCTATGGTCCATGGGGTCACGAAGAGTCGGACACAACTGAACGACTGAACAACAACAACAAGCCCCATTCAACTCAATGGGAGTTACTTCTGAGTAGACATATTTATGTTTGTTTATTTATTTTATTTCACTTCTATACCGAACAATAGCCGAAACTCTCTGGGGCGGTTTACAAAAATTGCATACCACCAATACAAAATAATAAAAACATAATATAAAAATTTTAATATACAATTAAAAAAAAAACAATTTAAACAGCCAAAACAGTTACAGTAACGTATTGGACCTGATAAAAACAGCTACCATAAATGCCCCATCATATGCTGTCAAATGCTTGGGAGTAGAGGACAGTCTTAACCGGCAATGAAAAGGTGAGAGTGTTGGCATCAAGTGTTTCCACTCTAAGGCTGCAATCCTATGTGCCCTTAACTGGGAGTAAGTCGTAGTGAGCCCTAAGGGGCTTACTTCCCAGTGGACATGCATAGGCTTGCATTGCAAGACTGTAAGAGCACTTCCTTTCCAAAAAAAATCCTACCCCCCCCCCCGCATGCAGCTTTAATCAGTTATTAAACCGGTTTGCCACTGGCATGCAGAAAAAGCCCTCCAGCAACTGGAAATAACTAGAAGTAAATTATTCTCTGATATTTGAGCAAAAAAAATAAAAAGGTTTCTTGCTTGTCTTTTCAAGCACCCCCCCCTTCCTTCTTCCTCACCCCACTGCAGCAAAGAGGAACTGTTCTGACAATAGCATGAATCTAGTGCATTTGGCTAAGTTGAATCCCTTGAACTCCAACTTTTTTGCAGAACAAAAGGCTTCCAAGAAGCATCCATGCAGCAGATGCTTACTTATCCCAAGTGTCAGAATGCCAATTAGATATTGAACATGTCAGGCAGAAGGTGGAGCTTCCAAAACAAATGAATGATGAATAGGAACAGTCCCCCAGTTTAGTCCAAAGTCCTGCTGTTCTTTTGTAAAATGATTTGTGGCAAATTTGTTTTGTCACTAAAGCATCGTTTCCCCCTGAGCTTTTAAATGATTTTTAGAATCATATCCCCGCTACACGCACGCACACACACACACACAAAAGAACCCCACTTTTTAAAAATGTAGACGCAAGTTTGATATCTGTGTATGTATATATTTTTTTAAAGCAAAGCTTACTGTCAAAACAGGCAAGAGCCACAACCCTCAAGTAAGCTTTGTCCCATCCTGGTGGGGAATCCGTGCTGATCCCCTCCCTAGAATGTAATTCTAACCTTAAGTTGAAATGAAGGGGCGAGTTGTAAGTGGGGTGGCTCCCTTCACTGTCGGAGGGAGGAGGAGCTGAACTATACAAATAATAATTCCTAACTATTGTTTTCTCATGAGATAAAAGCTCTTTTGAAAACAACTTAGCCAGACCTCTCAATTAAAAGCTAAATATACTTAATGCCTGCAATCATCCAGCAGGAAAGGGGTTAAAAGATACCATCTAAGCTGGGAAAAGCTTCTCCCCTCAATTCCACCTCCGCATCATTGACTTGCATTTTTTCAATAGGCAGTGACCTCCATAAATCTGGCTAGAAATTAATATAATGTGGTGGGCATTTTAGTGTAGTGCTTTATAGATGACATTTGGATTTAATTGGTTTTCATTCTGTTTGCCAAATACTTTGGATGTATTTTATTTATTTATTCATGTTGTCCTTGCCTTTTTGAGTAATTATACTTCAGCATTGTGTGTATTTTATTGTCAAGCAAGGGTAATACTGGACAGTATAACAGACCATGGAAAACAGGAAAAGGGAACTGAGCTTGCATCGCCTTAAATAAGCAAGTGCTGTGACAAAATTGTTTAGTTCTCTTTTGACCTTTTGAGGTCAGGTTGGACTAGTTATGTTATCTCTTAATGCTCTACTTTTCCCTGTCTGGTAACAATTAGAGGTTTAAGATAGAGCTGAAACTAATTTGGGGCAAAAAAATTTTTTTAATGTATCCTAACATGAATTTGCTCGCAAACTTCACATCTATATTCCCCTCATTCAAGATTCTCCTTTATGGATGTTGTTGGGATCAGAGATTTTTTGTGAGATGGAAACAAGATATTAAAGTATTTCATATGACAGACTGATAACATCTAAACTAAGATGCAGTTTTAAATCGTAATGCTTTATTATATTCATAAAGGAGAAAGCACAAGCAATGCAGTGTATTGTTTACAAAAGAGAAAATAATCTATAATGTAGTACATCATCCTGAAATGTACCCATCCAATGTGCTATAAATAAAGTCCATATTTTAATCAATTTTTGGGTGTAACTCTTCTCTTGTCTTCCTATAATATGTCAATTTAGTTAGGAGCACCACAATCCAAATACGTTATACTAATCTATTGAAGCTGGTGATATCCTAGATTTCCAGTATAAAGCAATAGACATTTTCCAGTTTTTAATAAGTAACTAATTCTAGATCATCAACTGTGAAAGTATTCTTCAAATATCCCAAAAGAACTATTTTCAGATTGAGTGGGGCCATCATTTCCCATCATTTCCTTCATTATTCTTAAAATGTTTCTATAAAAACTTAAAGCAACAATTCCAAAATATATGACAGTGGTCAGCAATTGGCAGTTGGGAATAGCAACAATTATCATGTTATAATTTAGATAGACAGATAGATATTAGAGCTGTCAAATACCAATGGAATTAATTTTAAAAATGTTTTCCTTGACATTAATCAAATTTCTAGATACATTTTGCCATATTCAAGATTTTTTTTCCAATTAAATGTTTTTCCCAGTGTCAGTTTCCCATTTAAGTCTATAAGGGCACAATCCTATGCATGTTTAGACAGAAAAAAGTCCTAAACCTCCCAGCATTCCCTAGCCAGACAAGACTTTTTCTGTCTAATTAGATTAGATCCTCTTATAGTATTCAAAATCAGTGTGTGTGTGTGTGTGTGTGTGTGTTTTCACGAATGGAAATTTATTTTATATTTATGGGGGTTGGACTCGATGGCCTTGTAGGCCCCTTCCAACCCTACTATTCTATGATTTACAAAATAAAGTACACACAGTGCCCCATTTCACACATCATGACTTACATAAGAACATAAGAAGAGCCATGCTGGATCAGACCAAGGATTCAGTTCACACAGTGGCCAACTAGCTACCCATGGGAAACCCACAAGCAGGGCATGAGTGCAATAGCATTCTCGTAACTGTTGTAATCATGTCCTGCTTGTGGGTCTCCTGTTGACAGCTGGTTGGCCACTATGTGAACAGAATGCTGGACTAGATGGACCTTTGGTCTGATCCAGAATGGCTCGTCTTATGTTCTTATGCCTCGTGGCATTCATTGTTTCTGCTTTCCACCTGGCTTTGTAAACAACTCAGGAACACCCTGGGTTGTTGTCATGACATGCAAACCCAGCACTCTCGCTTGTTTAGGATTAAAGAACCCAGAGTGTTAACCCAGTAACAAATCATGAACAACTCATGATTTACTGTTACTGGCAGAACAGGTCACTATCCCTTATCTGCGGGGTGGGGGATAATAAAAAGCAGGGGAGGCATTTTACAGGTTTCCTCCTGAAGTATCATCATATTATTATGGGAGCCAGTGTGGTCTAGTGGTGAGAGTGTTGGACTGGGAGCTGGGAGATCCAGGTTCTAGTCCCCACTCGGCCATAGAAGCTCACTGGATGACTTTGGGCCAGTCACAGACTCTCAGCCCAAACTACCTCACAGGGTTGTTGTTGTGAGGATAAAATGGAGAGGAGGAGGATGGTATAAGCCACCTTGGGTTCCTTGCAAGAGGAAAAAAGGCGGGATATATATGCA
Organism: Heloderma suspectum; assembly: GCF_057233095.1. Lineage (NCBI taxonomy): Eukaryota > Metazoa > Chordata > Lepidosauria > Squamata > Helodermatidae > Heloderma > Heloderma suspectum. Next base: position 289,158,532 of record NC_139461.1, on the reverse strand, counting down.
AAAAATAAATATTAGGAAAGATTGATAACAAGTGGGCATGGCCTTGAACAACCTGGTACAACTGTTCATGAAAAACAGACGTTAAATGAGAAAGGTCTCAATTTAGTTTACATTTAAATGTATACCAAAGTAATGGTGTAGATAATAATTTAAAACATTCAACTTTTCTCCTTTTATCATGATACCATAATAAACTTGTGAGGGCAATCAAGTTCTTCCTGTTCAGCAAGTATTGCTTTCTCTAGAACAAACCTTTCTCCAGAACAAAAAGTTTGGACAACCCTCAGGTGAAACCTCTGATGATCTCACAGCAAATCATAGTTTTAACAAACGAGAAAGTGTTCTATTACGGCGCAATAATTAAACCAAGCGTAGAAGGAAATGGGGAAGGAGGAAGTGTGTACCTATACAGTTAATTCCCATTCTTCCAAACCTCAAACCATGATTTGGAGTATCTGAAGCCTGAAGGTTTAGCTGTGCATTTCCTATTACAGCTGTGGTTACTGCCCTAATTTTATTTGCGTGTTATTCCAGTGCTTCAGAGGGACTCCATAGATCCAGTATGGGGGCGGGGGGAGGGGGAGATCCTGATTGCCCTAATTTCTTAACTTCTGTTCGCTAAATATGATTGTGATAACAAGTCAAGCTCTCTCAATTAGGTGGTTTAGAAATCTGTTGATCCTGTGCAATCAGTGGCAATTACAGTGAAAAGATACCAAAGCAGTTTATGTGGATGAAACTGCCCAACAACATCAATGAATTCTTCATCACGTATAGGAACTCACAGTAGACTGGAACGGGCTATAGCACAAAGTGGAACCGAGATGTGCTAGCAGAGCTCACACAACTGGAACTGAGATGCGCTAGCGGAGCTTGCACAAATGTAACCAACATCCATTAATGGGGCAACCGAGATCCATTAGTGGGGCAGTTGCACAGGCATAACTTTAGCTGGATTTCCCCCAGTGCATAGTTACAGACCTTGTTTCTGCTAGCGCAATGTCACCTGCACTAATGGAATTACACTGTTGGATGCTTCCCAATGAATACACAGGATCTCCACCACAAAAGTCCCACAGAGGTCTACTATTAGGAAACATGGCCAGTACTACATGGTACTTTAGTGGATTAAAAGCCAAATGATTGGTTGGCTAACAAGTGAAACCTTATGTACACTGACTATTTTCAATGGGACTTACTCCCAGGCTGCAATCCTGTAAGCACTTACCTGGAAGTAAGTCCCATAGAGTTCAATAGGGCCTACTTCTGAGCAGACATGCTTAGGCTTACACTGTAAGAAACATTAATAAGGTAAATGCATTGCAATGGAAAGTTCTCAATTCTTGCTCTGAATTTTTTTTCTTCATGTGATGATGCAATACTACATCCCCAATGTCTGAGGCCACCATATACTTACAGGCTCTGACGTTACAGTACGTAAACCAGTGAAATGGGACAGGGGAGTCATTTCCCAGGCTATTTCCTGTCTTCCTGCTCACCGCATTCCTACACATAAACCCTTAATTCATTTCAGAAAGCAAAGGTCATGATGAAAAGTGCGGGGGGGGGGGGGGCTGTAACTGTGCCCTTTTGTTAAGCAAGAGGATAAGAGGGTTTTGCAAAACTGTTACTAAAGCCAGGTGTTGGTCATCATACAGTGCAATAAAAGGGGGTATCTTCAACTTCTTCTTTTTTTCTTTTTCTTTTGGGAACATTCTCCCCATCCCCGAACACACTGCAACCCCTTAAGCCTCAGGTCTGAAAATAAACTCTCTGGGTAACGAGGCAATAAAATATGCATATCTGCATTTGTGGGAGGCCATAAGTCTGCCTTACTTACCAGAGAAATTTGGAATGCTATTGACCCATAGACTGCCTAGTTTAAAACAGAGCTTTCTGTAAGGGGCACAGCCTTGTCCGAATGAAAACACATGCACTGTGTTTAACTTAGAAATGAGTTGTTTATTAATCTTTTCCTGATTGATTCATGTGAGAATGTATAGACACCTGGACAATGAAGGTTTTAAAAGAAAAAGAAAAAAGCTGAATTGGGGGAAAGAGCTTTATAAATAGCTATCAATATCACACTCGATATTGTTGGTGCTATATTTCCCCCAGTGGTAACCTGATATTTCGTCCTGTAGTGCTAAAGATGATAAAGCTGGTTCAGATGTTATTTATTTATTAGTAATACTTGTACACTTCTTAATATAATAAAATTTCTAAGTGGTTTACATACAAAAATATTAAAAATAACAGTAAAAATACATATATAACACTAAAATACACTAAGAATACACATATATAACACTAAAAATACATGTAAAACACTGAAACATTTCAATTTACAACAACAAAGGTAAGATAAAGAGAAACAATAAAAAGAGAATGTAAAATAAAGCAGCAGCATGATGGTCAATTATAAACCAGGTCAACTATAAACCAGGGAAAATTTGCAAGAACAAGTATGATTTCAGGAGGTATTTAAAACACATTATCCGCCTCCCAAACTGAATGGGAGAGGGTGTTCCAGAGGGTGGGCACCACTATGGAGAACGATCACTTTCAAGATGTTACGTGCCGACATTCTGTTGGCTGTTGTAGGCTCCCCTTTGAAAATAATAATTCTGGCCCAGCACTCAAAGCAGCAGTAAGAAGCTGGGTCTAGCCACCATTTTAAGTTCCCATAATGCCCCAGGCATAACATAAGGTGGCCTTCTGTTCTTGTGTCCATGTGGCCTTGAAGGTGTCCTCTGTTTGAAGGGCTGTCCAGTCCAAGGGCTTCTCTACACCTCTAGTTTGTTGCAGATTCATGATTGGACACTCACTGAATTGTGCGGGTCCATTACATGATGTCATCATCATCCGGTCATTATCCTACCACTTCAGCCCACCTATCCCGTGTTTTCCTCAAATGGAAAAAATGTGGTATTTTTCGAAATATGCACAAATGGTGTGGCATGACCTCCCTGTATATTTCTCCCCTAGCGAGGATGAATTGCTGTGTGTTTGTGGCTGTGGGCGGTTGTTCTGGGTTGTTGCAATCATGATGGCGAAGGTGGTGATGACGGACTGTGGGGTGTGTTGCCTTCCCATGCCTGCGCCATTTGGGGTCTTCGCCATTTTCAGCCTGCGTGTTCTGAACAAGGCGGCAGAGCAGCAGGTCAGCAGAGTGGCAGGTCAGCAGAGCGGTGTGCCGGCCTTCCAGCCTGCCAGGATGCCCCCCTGCTGTGCATTCCCAGTGAGTAAACTGCTGAGTAAATGGCAGAGATTGTCAAAAACACTGAACAGGGAGGTGGGAGGTCCAGGAGATCGGGGGGGGGGGCTGCCTGTGTGTCAGTCCCCATCCACCAGTAATGTGCAAGGGGAGGGAAAGAGGCAGGAACCAGGGAGGGATTATCACTATACCCTGAGCAAGTGTAATGCTTTTTCTTGGAAAGATGGCAATGCCTCTGAGCGGCATCACACCCCCACCCCAGAGAAGGAAAGAAATGGAAAATAATGTGACAGGGACAGCCATCTAAAGAGAACAACCTAGTCCTGCAATGATACCAGATGGGGAAAGAACCAGCATCAATGTGGAATTCTCTGCCCATGTGATGGAGCCCCAAGTGTATTTTAAAGATAAAGAACCATAAGAAGGGAAAGCAGGAGGCCTTGAAGTTGCCCATCAACAGTTAACACTTGGGCAACTTCAAGGCCTCCTGCTTTCCCTTCTTATGGTTCTTGGGCAGCAGACTGAGCAGGCACACAGATTACCTAGTCTGTCTTCCCCACTAAGGTGAGATGTCTTGTATTTTGTTGTTGTTGTTACTTAAATTTATTCATTGTTTCCCACTGCAAAAAGCAGTCTCGGAGCAACTTACACAATTCCAAAATCCATTATTATTATTTATTATTATTATATTTATTTATATCCCGCCTTTTCCCCAATACTGGGACTCAAGAAATCCATGATTAATATAACAGGAAGAAGAACCCAAATATAATATAATAAAATTAATATAATATAATATAATATAATATAATATAATATAATATATAATAAACAGAGCGGGAACCAAAATCAAGATAAACAATAATATAAATAAAAATAAATACCGCAGAAACATGAACTAAAAACAATATAATATGAAAAGCGTTCCTCCATAAATACACAAAATCTTCCCCTGCTCACAGCCTAGAATGAACATCACAAAAACAACCCACAAAAATGAGCCATAACTAATGTCCAACTGCCTGGGAAAATAAGTATGTCTTTGCCTGGCGCCGAAAAGATGACAGTGTCGGCACCAGAAAAGCTTCCTTGGGGAGAGTGTTCCATAAACACAGGGTTGTCACCGAAAAGATCTGTTCCCATACTGACACCCTGAAGCTTCTCTCAGAGGGGGACACATAGAGAAGGGTCTCTGATGCTGACCCCAGCGACTGGGTAATTATACGAGGAAAGGCAGTCATGTGCCATGAGGGCTTTATAAGGTAAAACCAGCACTTTGAATTTGGCCCAGAAACATATTGGCAATCAGTTCAGGCAAGCGAGGACTGGGCTTATGTGTTCACATCACCTAGTCCCAGCCGACAACCTGGCCATCGAATTCTGCACTAGCTGCAATTTCTGAATCACCTTCAAAGGCAGCCCAGTGTACAATGCATTACAGTAAGTTGACCTAGAGGTTACCAGAGGTCATTGACGCTAGGCTATCTCCATCCAGATTATTTAAATTGTAATCATTATTTCTATACATATAAATTAGCATATGCAAATCGGTCCCCTCTTTTGTCCCTGCTTTTGGTGACTCACACATGGCCATCCTAACATTGCTAGGCTATCCCCATCCAGATTATTTAAATTATAATCATTATTTCTATACATATAAATTAGCATATACAAATCGGTCCCCTCTTTTGTCCCTGCTTTTGGCGACTCACACATGGCCATCCTAACATTGCTGCAGGGCACTGTGGGAAATTTAAACTCAGCATTCCAACAGTGCGTCAAGTAGCCTTGCCAGGGCTCACTGACAGAACAGGGTGTCCATCAGAGGGAACCTTTCCGGGAGGGGGGCTCCCCTCAAACCTTTCTCCACTTTAGTGTCAGGCATCTCTGCAGAGGGAGAGAGCTGGACAGGGCAGACTTCCCCTTCCCCTGATTGCCCACAGTTCTGGTCTCCACACCTAAAAAAAGATATTGTAAAACTGGAAAAAATGCAGAAAAGAGCAACTAAAATGATCAAGGGGCTGGAGCAACTCCCCTATGAGGGAAGGTTACTCCAGATTGTTTAGCTTGGAGAAAAGGCGAGTGAGGGGAGACATGATAGAGGTGCACAAAATTATGCATGATGTAGAGAAAGTGGATAGGGAGACATTTTTCTCCCTCTCTCATTTTACTAGAACCCAGGGTCATCCCATGAAGCTGATTGGTGACAGATTCAGGACAGATAAAAGGAAGTATTTCTTCACACATCACATAGTCAAACTATGGAATTCATTACCACAAAGTGTAATGATGGCCACCAATTTGGAGGGCTTTAAAAGGGGATTGGACAAATTCCTGGAGGAGAAGGCTATCAATGCCTATTAGTCCTGATGGCCATATGCTGTCTCCAGTATCAGAGGCAGTATGCCTGTGTACACCAGTTGCTGGGGAATATGGGCGGGAAAGTGCTGTTGCACTCATGTCCTGCTTGTGGGTTTCCCATGGGCAGCTGGTTGGCCACTGTGTGAACAGAATGGTGGACTAGAGAGACCCTTGGTCTGATCCAGCATGGCTCTTATGTTTTTATGATGTGTTGCCAACATATACCACTGTGCACATACATGGAAGAACGAGGGGAAACAGGGATCTACTAAGCCCTATGGAGATCTTTCTGCATGCAGAGCCCACCTGGAGAAGGAATCGTGCCCCCAAGTGTCTATTGTTTCAATGGTCTGCATGATAAAAGCACATATTCCCTTGCTTCAAAGCAAAGCAGTGGGGTGGGAGAGAGAGACAGAGTCATTGTATGGCCTCTGCTGATCCCACTATGGAAAAGTAACCACAACAAATTCCTTTAAGATGCACTGCTTTTTCTTTTCTTTTTCGCAATTTAATCTTAAATATTTCCAAGGGAAGGCCATTTAACTTTGATGTGAATCTTGCTCCCCCTCCCCACCTCCCTTCCATGGAAATCTCTCCACTGTTCCACTTAAATCTGAAAGGGCTCCCAGGTTTGAAAGAAGAATAAAATCCAGCTCTCATTTCTGTTCAACTTCAGAATAACAATGACTGGATTATCTGCATGCTTACGCTGATTTTATTAAATCTAGATATGTTTACTGGAGTGATAGAGATCTCATTACCAGGAATGCTCATTGCTAGTTCTCCTTTAAACTGGGCTGGTTAATTGTGTTTGTTGAGATAAGCCACATGACATGTTCAGCTTCTCTGCCTAAAAGAACATGGATTCCATTCAGATGCAAATGCCTGTGTGAGTTTATACATTCAGAAAAATTGGTTCCTGAACAGTTTGCTTTGCTTCCCAACTTGGCCTCAAACATTCCACCACTTGACAACCTACAGACTGTGAACACAAGACAGCACAAGATGTTATTGAAATATTTCGTTTTTCTGTCGTTTATCTCCATTTGAACAGTAACACAACACAGCCAAAGGAGAATTACATGTAAAGGTTAAAATCTCAACAGGATGGAAAAATAGCTCTCTAGCCCATCCTTCCCTAGCCTTGTGTCCTTCAGTTCTGTTAGATGACAGCTCCCAATGGTCATACTGGCCTAAGATTATTTATTCATGTATTTATTTGCAATATTTGTATACCGCTCCATATCCAAAGCTTTTTGAGCAGTGAACAGCAGATAGAATAAAAGAATAAAAATACTATGTTAAAATAGGACACATACAGGAAGTGGAAGGAAGGCCAAGCTACAAAGGAAGAGTACAGGCAGGTAGCACAGAATTGCAGGGATGGCGTCAGGAAGGCTAAAGCTGAGAACGAGCTGAGGTTAGAGAGGGAAGCTAAAAGCAACAAAAAGGCTTTCTTCAGATACGTGCATAGTAAAAGACAGAGGAAAGAAATGGTTGTTCAGCTATTAAATAAGGATGACAAAATGATAACAGATGACAAGGAAAAGACAGAAGTGCTCAATTCCTACTTTGGCTCAGTCTTCTCCAAAAAGAGGGCCTATGACCCCCCCAGGCAAAGGCACAGTACAGGCTGAAGGGGCAGGATTGCAGCTTGAGATCGATAGGCATATGGTCAAGGAACACCTCATTACTTTGAATGAGTTCAAATCTCCAGGGTGAGATGAACTGCTTCCTAGAGTAATAAAGGAACTGGCAGAAGAACTCTCAGAACCACTGTCTATTCTCTTTGAGAAATCATGGAGGACAGGTGAAGTGCCACTCCAGAGGACTGGAGGAGGGCTAATATTGTCCCTTTCTTCAAAAAGGGCAAAAACGAGGAACCTGGGAAGTACAGACCAGTCAGTCTGACATCAATCCCTGGGAAAATTCTGGAGCAGATGATAAAGCAATCCATCTGGAAGCACCTTGAAAACAATGCAGCGATTACTCGAAGCCAACATGGATTTGCCAAAAACAAATCCTGCCAGACGAATCTGATCTCATTTTTTGATCAGGTAACCTCCCTTGTGGACTGTGGGAATGCTGTGGATATCATATATCTCGACTTCAGCAAAGCTTTCGACAAGGTGCCCCATGATATCCTGATGAGCAAACTAGCTCAAAGTGGGTTAGATGAAACAACTTTTAGGTGGATCTACAGTTGGCTACAGAATTGGACTCAAAGGGATCTTCTCAATGTGATCTTCTCAAACTGGGGAGAGGTAATGAGCAGGGTATGGCAGGGCTTAGTCCTGGGCCCAGTGCTCTTCAACATGTTTATTAATGACTTGGAGGAGGAAGTGCAGGGAATGCTGATCAAATTTACAGATGACACAAAATTGGGCGGGATAGCTAATACCCTGGAAGAGAAAAACAAAATTCAAAGTGATCTTGATAGGCTGGAGCCCTGGGCAAAAAAAAAAAACAGAATGAAATTTAATAGGGATAAATGCCAACTTCTGCACCTAGGAAAAAGAAACCAAATGCACAGTTACAAGATGGGCGATACTTGACTCAACAATACTACAAGTGAGAAGGATCTTGGAATTGTTGTAGATCACAAGATGAATACGAGCCAACAATGTGATGTGGCTGGAAAAAAAGGCAAATGGTATTTTGGGCTGCATTAATAGAAATATAGCTTCCAAATCACATGAAGTACAAGTTTCCCTCTACTCAGCACTGGTTAGGCCTCATCTGGAGTATTGTGTCCAGTTCTGGGCGCCACACTTTAAGAAGGATGCAGACAAACTGGAGAGGGTTCAGAGGAGGGCAACAAAGATGATCAGGGGACTGGAAACAAAGCCTTATGAGAAGAGACTCAAAGAACTGGGCATGTTTAGCCTTGAGAAGAGAAGACTGAGGGGAGATATGATAGCACTCTTCAAGTACTTGCAAGGTTGTCACAGAGAGGAAGGCCAGGATCTCTTTTCGATTATGCCAGAGTGCAGGACACGGAATAATGGGCTCAGGTTACAGGAAGCCAGATTCTGGCTGAACATCAGGAAAAACTTACTGACTGTTAGAGCAATATGACAATGGAACCAATATACCTAGGGAGTTGGTGGGCTCTCCCACACTGGAGGCATTCAAGATGAGGCTGGATGGTCATCTGTCAGGGATGCTTTGACTTAGATTCCTGTATTGAGCAGGGGGTTGGACTCTATGGTCTTATAGGATCCTTCCGATCCTACTGTTCTATGATTCTATGATTTATGAAAATAATTAATATATTTTTAAAAGAAACATAGTTCTGATAAAACCAAGTTTTGATAAACCATGGCTGGTCACTCAAGGAAGGCCTCGGGAAATAACTATGTCTTCAGGAGGCACCAGAAGCAACACAACATTGGTGCCTGCCTGACCTCCAAAGGCAGAGAATTCCATACGAAGGGAACCACCACACTGAAGGCTCTTTTCCTGGTGGACTCCAGTCGGGCCATGGGGTCATGTGGAACCACTAAGGCCATGTCCTCTGATGACCTCAGTCACCAGGCAGGTTGGTAAGGGAGAAGGTGCTGTCTTAGGTATCCCAACTTGTTGAGGGCTTTGTACACAGTACTAGAACCTTAAACTTGGTCCAGTAGCGAAAAGGTAGCCAGTGCTAAGATTTGTAGTCCAACCCATCTGGAGGGCACCAGGCTGGGGAATTGTTCTAGCCCTATTCTTACCTTCTCTTCCATGCATTGATAAAACTCTGGCCCTACCCCTAACTTCCACGCATTCAGACAAACTGGGAACCCTGGCACAATCAAGGTTTTTGATTGGGAGTACAGACCAATCTCACTTACAGCAGAATGTACAGCCAGCTGGCACAATACCATTCCCACTCTTCCACACATTCAATCAATGCATGGAAGAGAAGGTGACCACAGAACTTCTATTATTGCATCTGCGGCAATTTCAGTACCAGTGTTCCATGGCTAGTGCTGAAATGAAGAGAGGTTTTAAAACTGGCAGTGCTACCTGAGATGGGTTTATGCATCCTGCATTGATAAGATGACCATGTATTCCTCTACCCAGACAGAAGTAGTAAAGACGATTGGGGCCACAGCTGCATTCCACAATACAATTGTGCAGAAGAATGCACCCCTCATCATAGACTTTCCAGTGTACAGTGGCACGTATGTGGGCAAGGTGCATTCCTTGGGGAAACTACCTGCACAGGTGACTGGATTGGGACCTGAGGAAGACTGGATCTGGCCCACAGGACAGAGGTTCAACACCCCTGACATAGAGGGTGCATTGAACAATGTTGGGCACAGATAAATGGCCCCAAATATGAACTTTTCCACATGAGGCTGTTAATCCACTGTGTCTACTTTCTGTTTCATAGCAGAACTGAGATCCAAGCACTACATGAAGAACATTTCCTTTCCTGCTTTTTTGCTACATATCCTCTAGGTGGTACTGTAATACAGCAGAATAGTACAAATAAATAAGTGGAAAAGGTGTTTACTTTCACCTTCAGAAATAGTGAACTTTTCTATACAAGGCACCTTTTGTGCACTTGTCATTACCTACTCATGGTTGTTTATGGGTTCTTTAGATGATGTTGTGACCCTCCAGTTTTGCTTCTGTTTTTAAAGAGCACTTTCAGCGAGTTTTTTTAGAGCAGGGAAAGCAAAAGAAAATGCTTTCTCCACTTGTGTATTTGTGCTTTTCTGCTATACCACACTGCCACCTAGAGGTTATGTATTGGAAAAGCAGGGAAGGAAACATTTGTCACGTAGTGCTCAGATCTCAATTCTGTGACAAAACCAAAAGTAGATACAGTGGATTAACACCCTCACGCAGAAAAGCAGAACACCACATTTTCCCTGCTCTAAAAAAAAACTCGCCAAAAGTGCTATTTAAAAACAAATGAAACTGGAAGGTCATGGCATTGTCTAAAGAATCTGTAACTAACCATGAGTAAGAAATGATGAGCACAAAATAAATGCTTTGTGTAGAAAAGTTCTATATGTTGTGTAGTGCATTGTGGTGCTGGTGATAGAGTTCATGCGGGCTGCTGTTGCACCAGCTAAGTCACCACCTGAGACTATTGCAAATTAGTGCCATAATGTACAGATTCAAAAATATAAAACTTCTACAAACTAACTTGGATTCCTGCATTGAGCAGGGGGTTGGACTCGATGGCCTTGTAGGCCCCTTCCAACCCTACTATTCTATGATTCTATGAACTACTAATATAAAACTTCTACTAAGTTTAGATGGAATCCTGAGTGAAATATGGAATAAACCTTGTTTGTACCAGCCTGGTGCAACAAAATAATTGTCCCTTCATGCTTCCCTGTACATACAAGCCTGCTTGTTTACATTACAAAAATACTTCTGGATTATATGGGCTTACTGCAAGTTAGGCTCCAAAGTAAGTGATTACAAAATACAGGATAGCAATAGAAACAAAGAAAGAAAAGACTAAAGGCGTCCTAACTAATGACAGGGTGAAACAGGTGAAGAAGGAAATGAACTAGGCTGAACATACCATATAGTTCCCAGCATAACACCTGTTATGCGTATTTAAAATATACAGTTAGAATAGAATCATGGAATCATAGGGTTGGAAGGGGCCTACAAGACCATCGAGTCCAACCCCCTGCTCAGTGCAGGAAGCCTGATTCCAGGTCTCCCATCCAAGTACTAACCAGGGTTGACCATGCTTAGCTTCCGAGATCAGACGAGATTAGGCACATCCAGCCCTTTGCCCATGCAAACAAAATTAATAAGTAGCAAGTGCTCATTTCTTAAGGCTAAAATAAAATGAAGTTTTCTTAGAAGCGTAGTGTGAAATTTGGGAGACAAAAAGGGAGCCTCTCTTTTGGAGGCACAAGATTTTTCTTTGCTTCTTTGCCCCCCTTCCCAACTGAAGTTCATGCACAAATTAGAGGTACAAGCACTATACAAAACTGAAAGCCAGTGTGGTGTAATGGTTGCAGCATCCTTCTCCAACCTGTCGCCCTCCAAATGCTGGGTGGGGGATGATGGGAGCTGTCGTCCAACACATCTGAAGGAAACCAAGTTGAGGAAGGCTGGCTTAGAATGCCAGACTAGAGAGACCCAGGATCAAATCCCCACTCACTCATAAAGCTTACTGGGTGTTCTTGGGCCAGTCACCATCTCTCAGCCTAACCTACCCCGCAGGATTGTTGTGAGGATAAAAGGGAGGGGGTAGAATATTCATGTTCATTGATCTGAGCTCCTTGGAGGAAATGTAAGATAAAAAATAAAGCCTACAATAGTTCTGTGAATGGGATGCTTCACTGCTGTGTAGGGATGGAAGGTTGTTCTTGCTAAGAATGTCAGATTTTTAGTCTTACATTTATTCCATCCCATTTCCACATACATTTGTGATTTTTTTTTAAAATCTTCATGGACATTTGCATTTTGTGAGCCTTTCCCCCAAAGCATATGCATGTCTGTGTGTTTTTTTTCAGATATACACATTTTTTCCAGTTAATTTCCATTGATGTAATGCAGTTTTGTGTGCACTTTCCTTTAATGTATGCATTTTGTGTGCATTTTCCACTAATGTGCCCATTTTGTGTGTGCGGTTTTCCCCAATGAACCACATTGCCAATTTTGGCAAAGTATTGGCTTTCATATGCAACTCTGTCTCAGCTCACTTATTGGCATAGGAGATGCTAATTTGGTAAAATCACATAAAAATCTTGATGGAATGAATTTTTCACCCACCCCTTCTGCTGTGTAAACACAGAGCTCTCTACTTCTGATTTAAGAAGAGGAGCAGGTGATCACAGAGAAGGATGAATAAGCCTTAAGACTATCCATACGTCTGTCACACTTTTTAAGGCATGTTTTCATAACCTTCTCCCCACCCCCACCCCATCTTGTCACATTTTGCCCCATTTTAACCAATACTAGATCTCTCCTTTGTTGCAACTTTGCAACCCTCTCTTCCCACATTTATTTATTTATTTCATTTCTATACCACCCCATAGCTGAAGCTCTCTGAGTAGTTCACAAAAACTAAAACCACAAAGCGCAGCATAAAACAATATAAAATATGGAAGCTTAAAACCTAAATATAACAGTACAACCAGAATAAAACCTAGCAGCAATGCAGACATTTAAAATATAGATTTAAAACACCAGAGCTAAAAGATTAGGAAACTAAAATGCTAAAATACTGGGAGAATAAAAAGATCTTCACCTGGCGCTGGAAGGAGTACAACATAGACGCCAGGTGAACTTCTCTAGGGAGCTCATTCCACAGCTGGGGTGCCACAGCAGAAAATGCTCTCTTGCTGGTAACCACCCACCTCACTTCCTTTGGCGGGGGCTCCCAGAGGAGGACCCCTGAGGATGATCTTAGGGTCCAGGCAGGCACATATGGGAAAGGCAATCCTTCAGATAACCCTGCCCCAAGCTGTTTAGGGCTTTAAATATTAAGCCCTAAAAAGCCATTTCGGGCTTTGAATGTTAATACCAGCACTTTGAATCAAGCCTGGAAATGGACTGAGGGCCAGTGCTGCTGGAAAGTACTGGCATAATGTGATCTCATTAACATCATCCCTGTTAACAATCTTGCTGCCCTATTTTGGACTAGCTGAAGTTTCTGGACCGTTTTCAAAGGCAGCCGCACATATAACGCATTGCAGAAATCCAGACGAGAGGTTATCAGAGCATGGATAAGTGTAGCTAGACTATCTCTGTCTAGATAAGGGCGTAGTTGGTATATCAGTGTAGTGTAGTGGTGAGAGTGACGGACTGGGAGCCGGGAGATCCGGGTTCTAGTCCCCACTTGGCCATGGAAGCTCACTGGGTGACTTTGGGCCAGTCACAGACTCTCAGCCCAACCTACCTCACAGGGTTGTTGTTGTGAGGATACAACGGTGAGGAGGAGGATAATGTAAGCCGCCTTGAGTTCCTTGCGAGAGGGAGAAAGGCGGGGTATAAATGCAATAAATAAATAAATAAATCAGCCTAAGCAGTAAAAAGTAGGGATGTACGAAATTGGCCTTACCTGGCTCCGCCAGGTTCCACTGGGGCGGGGAGGTGCTCCGTCCCTCCCCCCCGGAATCCTCGCCAGCTGGCTCCGCTCCGCCGGGATTCCGCGGAGCCGCCGGCCGGCTCCACCAGCAGCCGGACATCCGGCGGCTTAGCTAGCAGGGATGCAAATGGCGGCGGCCATAGCCGCCGCCGTTTGCATCCCTGTAGTCAGCCATGATAGGCTATGTAAATCTTTACGTAGCCTATCATGTCTGGCTTTAAAACAAAAAACAAAAATGTGCGTACGCAAATGGTGGCGGCTATGGCCGCCGCCATTTGCGTTCCTTATTTTGGCCCTCTTAGTCTATGTAGATATTTACGTAGACTAAGACAGCGAAAATAAGGGGAACGCAAATAGTGTAGCGGACGCTATTTGCGTTCCCGTTATTTTCGCCGTCTTAATCTACGTAAATATTTACGTAGACTAAGACGGGCCAAAATAAGGAACGCAAATGGCGGCGGCCGTAGACGCCGCCATTTGCATACACGTTTTTGTTTTTTTTAAAGCCAGACGTGATAGGCTACGTAAGTCTTTACGTAGTCTATCACGTCTTGTAAAAAAACAAAGCGACAAGACTGCAAATGGCAGCGGTGGCAGCCGGTCGGAAGACCAGCCGCCGCCGCAGCTGCCGCTGGGGCCGCCGCCGCCCGGAAGATCCGCCCCAGGTAAGTATCGTCCCAGGGGGAATCCGCAGGGGGGCAGGGGGGGGCAGGCCATTCCGCCACGGAGTTCAGGGATCTCACCGAGATCCGTGGCGGAATTCTGTGTCATCCCTAGTAAAAAGTGCTCCATGCCACTGAGTTCACCTGTACCTCAAGTGTCAGTTCTGGATACAAGAGCACCCTCAAACTATGACCCTGATCCTTTAGGGGGAGTGCAACCCCCTCCAGAACAGGTTGAACATCACCTAGCCAGGCAGACGAACCACCCACTAACTCTTGATGTGTGATGTGCTTTATGGATGGTCCCATTCTGATATAAATGAACACTGCATGACTGTAGAGGTGTTCATATGATTTCTTTCCCCTTCCCCCATGCATTCACTGAACACATGTACAACCCATTCTCATTAGTGCCATACACAGAGCCACCTGAGGGGTGTAGCCAGTAGGTGTGTTGGTGTCTAAGAGCATGGCCAGGGAGACAATCCCACTCTTACACACACACACACACACACACACACACACGGTATACATGTGAGGGAAGAATGTCTATACACCCCTTATCTGAGTTGCAATAACCTGTGTGTAGACAAGACCTAAGTGGGGTACACATAACATCCTGTTCACATCCAATGAAAGCATGGAGGCCAAGTGGGCTAGTCCTGCCCACCTCTGAAACTGCACACCACCACCCTCCTCCCCTCATTGAAGGAGAACAGAGGTACTAAAAACATATGCAAATATAGGCACAGACATATATTCTCTATGAATCATATAAATGATAGCTAATCCTATTGCTAGCATGCAGCCATTAGTATAGCTCAAAATGCCTACCATAAGAACATAAGAAGAGCCATGCTGGATCAGACCAAGGGTCCATCTGGTCCAGCATTCTGTTCACACAGTGGCCAACCAACTGTTGACCAGGAACCCATAAGCAGGGCATGAGTGTAACAGCACCCTCCTGCCCATGTTCCCCAGCAACTGGTGTACATAGGCTCACTGCCCCTGGTACTGGAGGTAGCACATAGCCATCAAGACTAGTAGCCATTAATAGCCTTTTCCTCCAGGGATACTGAAAAGCTGCATAGCACAGCTGTAGCACAAGCCTGACAGAAAAAGCTAGGGCTGGCATAAGATGGCTGGGGCATGGAAAGGCCATAAGCAGAGGAACCCAAGAAGGTACAAGGATAAGTCATTTGCTGACTTGATAGGTGGAAAATAGGCACAAAAGGGATAAACAGATGGGCTTGCAGTCTAGAGGACTTCTGGGGGTCAGGGGAAGGAATTGTCATCAGAACTTTGGTACAAACAAATGAAGTAGGTGGGAGGCATGGGTAGACCAGAATCGGCCGGAATGTCATAGGTACAGGAGCCAATCAGATTTTATGCTGCATCATTACCAAGTCTAATACTTTGAATTCTGTGTTTGAGGGAATGCTACCGCACAATTGCGCTCATTTCACATGCCAGCAAGGTGATGCTCAAAATCCTACAAGCTAGGCTTCAGCAGTATGCGAACCGAGAACTACCGGAAGTACAAGCTGGGTTTCGAAGAGGCAGAGGAACTAGAGATCAAATCGCCAACATTCGCTGCATCATGGAGAAAGCAAGAGAATTCCAGAAAAACGTCTATTTCTGCTTCATTGACTACGCTAAAGCCTTTGATTGTGTGGATCACAACAAACTGTGGCAAATTCTTAAAGAGATGGGAGTACCAGACCACCTTACCTGTCTCCTGAGAAACCTGTACGAGGGTCAAGAAGCAACAGTAAGAACCAGAGATGGAACAACCGATTGGTTCAAAATTGGGAAAGGAGTACGACAAGGCTGCATATTGTCACCCTGCTTATTTAACTTATATGCAGAGTACATCATGAGAAATGCTGGGTTGGATGAATCAGAGGTCGGAATTAAGATTGCCGGGAGAATTATCAACAACCTCCGATATGCAGACGATACCACCCTAATGGCAGAAAGCGAAGAGGATCTCAAGAGCCTCTTGTTGAGGGTGAAAGAGGAGAGTGCAAAAGCTGGTTTGAAACTCAACATTAAAAAAACTAAGATCATGGCATCTGGCCCCATCACTTCCTGGCATATAGAAGGGGAAGAAATGAAAGCAGTGACAGATTTTACTTTCTTGGGCTCCAAGATCACCGCAGACAGTGACTGTAGCCATGAAATTAAAAGACGCTTGCTCCTTGGGAGGAAAGCTATGGCCAACCTAGACAGCATAGTAAGAAGCAGAGACATCACCTTGCCGACAAAGGTCCGTCTAATCAAAGCTATGGTTTTCCCAGTAGTAATGTATGGCTGTGAGAGCTGGACTATAAGGAAGGCTGAGCGCCGAAGAATTGATGCTTTCGAACTGTGGTGCTGGAGAAGACTCTTACGAGTCCCCTGGACTGCAAAGAGGTCAAATCAGTCCATCCTAAAGGAAATCAACCCTGACTGCTCATTGGAAGGACAGATAATGAAGCTGAAGCTCCAATATTTTGGCCACCTAATGCGAAGAGAAAACTCCCTGGAAAAGACCCTGATGCTGGGAAAGACTGAAGGCAAAAGGAGAAGGGGACGGCAGAGGATGAGATGGCTAGATAGCATCACAGATGCAATGAATATGAACTTGAGCACGCTCCGGGAGAGAGCGCAGGACAGGAAGGCCTGGCGTGCTATGGTCCATGGGGTCACGAAGAGTCGGACACGACTGAACGACTGAACAACAACAACAACAAGATTTTGAAAAGCGTTTCTCCTACCATTCCTGACTTCTGAGGTCCTGGAAGAAGGGTCACCACTGCCAGCAGTTATCGCAATTCACAGCTTGTTAGGACTTTGTAAAACAAATCGTCTTTTGTATTCCTTGTGTGAATGGGTTATTTATATCCATATCTTCTATAAAACATAGTTACATTTATAAAGTGACTGTGCTGTTCAATTCAAAAAAGTGGGAAGAAATGCAAGAACCAAGGTTTTCCCTGTGGGGTGAGGCCTGGAGGGGCTCATCTAAAAGCAGGGCTTGTGTATTTTACAGTGTCTCCAAAAATCTCCTACATGACAAACACTTGTTGGAGATCTTCCTGCATATATCTGTATGCAGGAAGAGCTCCAACACGCGAGGGAGGAGGGAACCTGCCCAATGGGGGTCCCAGATGAAATTAGTGACTATAATGAACAAAATCGAAGCGGTAATATGCAAGGGATAGAGTGTTTCGCTCATGCATTTCCTTATCACCATACATTTTTAGAATGTATTGTTCTTGTTTCAATGCAATCATAAAGCCAGTTGTTGCAATAAGCTGGCCATCGCTGGTTACCTTTGAATAACCACTCCATTCTACAAGCACAAGGACACTCTTTTCTAAACACCAGTTAAGCTGTTGCTGGATTTGTATCAATCTGTGGCCTGCTCGGACATCAGATGCACAGCAGGCCTGCGTCGTGTGCCTTATGTCAGGGTTAATTGAACATTAGATATGCTACCAAGGTTGACTATTGGGTGTGCTGATTCACCCATGCAATCAGTAATAAAACACCTTTTGTAGGGGACAGCTTCAGTTAAAATTTAATTTAAAATACACCTAATTAAATAGCAATTAAAGAATTGTTTGTTTAGTGCGTTTAGTGCTTTCAGTCCCACCTGGAGTGTTTGTAATATCTTACAGGAACGTGCTCTGAGACAGAACAAAAGATAGCTTTGGTACAGAGCAGAGTTCACTTGGTAGGGAACCCTGGGAAATATAAGGAAACTTTGGATTACTAATAATGAATCAGCAGCAGCCATGACACACTACATCTCCCAGGATTCTTTGGGGGAAAGTCACTGTTAAACTGTTGTAACCGCAGTATAAGTGCGTAGTACAGACAAACACTCTTAGCCTAGCCTACTCACGAGGTTGTTGTGAGGATAAAATGGGGTACCCACCCTAAATCATTAGGATAAGGGAAGAATAAGAATATTCTAAAAAGGAATAAGAAACGTTCTTAGTTTGTTGGAGTCAGGGCATAATGCAATATAGCTCTACCTATTGCTATGGGGGTAAGTTAGATAAAGTGGAATCTAGTTATTGAACTGCCTTGTGTTTTTGAATGACCTCACAAATCTTGGTTTACCCTTAGCTCGTTTTTAAATGGACACAAAAGCAAACCAGATGAATTTTTAAAATTTATATTTTCCATTTCTTAAGTTATGCATTCCATAAGCATGCTACTAATCAAGAAAGTACAAAACAAAACTGTTTTATAAAGCCTGGGGAAAATGAAACAATCCTCAGTGCATGCAAAATATGTTATTTACCCTGGGAATCAGGCTGCTTCAATAGGTACTAAGCTCAAAGGCAATCTTCAAAGGCAAAAAAGTATTGTAAATAAAATGTGAAGGAGAGAAATAGATTAGAATGGTGTTTGCATAATGATAAAGGGAAAAGTACATTTACATCAATGTAACCAAATATCTTATCTCCGTTGTTAACTGCCTTCAAGGACGCAATTAATAAGAGGGGGGAAATCCTCTTGGTTTAGACAGAAAGCAAAGGTGCAGCCATGCTGGCTATAAGAAAAATTCCATAATCCATATTAGGGCAAAACTTTTATGAGGCCAACAAAAATGTCACAAAATAGTGGCAAGCTTTCAAGTTATTCATCAGGATAGATGGTAAACAAAGTGTGGGTGGGAAGGAAAAATGCTGGCGGATGTTGAAACCGCAGGGTCTGCATTTAGTCACATTCTTATGATGGAATGTGCAAGGAGGTAGTAGACATTCAAACTAAGTTCTATAGGTGCTATGATGGTTTCAGGTTGCACCTTGGATTGTCCCTAGCCATGCTGGGATGAAGAAGCATACCAACGATAGTTGATCCCTCATTTCTGAAAGTATAAAATCCATCTGTTACCTGGATCTGTCTCCCTTCTTAGGTGAAACACACAAGGTTCCTTGGCAGGTGGAAAATAGAAAAAAGAGTAACTAACCAGTATTTTTATGAACAAAACTGGAGATAATTTTAGGTGGTTTAATAGGTTAAAAAAAAGTCAACAGAAGCTGAACTGAAGGGACTTACCTAATCCTTGGAGGGGATATATTCTCAGAGAATGGGGCTGTTTGAATATAATGACAATCCATTGATTGGCAGGGCAGGGCGGCCGCACTGCCTGCAGGACGCCCACCTCTTCCACTTTACTGTACAAAATCAGCTCCTTCATAGGTTCTGCAGCATGACATCCAAACCTGGACAACTGGGTTGCTTAAGGACTAAACAACCCAGCGGTTAACCCAACAACAAACCATGGGTTAACCACTGAACTGCATCGGTTTTTAAACCGCTGAGTTGTCGTTATATGCAAACAAAGTCAATCAGTCCCATTTTTACGGGGTATATAATCCCCAACTATATAATCCTACTATAGAATGGTTGAATTTGGTATTCTCACAGTCAAAGAAAAAGCGAAGGTAGGTGTGTTAGCCATAAGAAAAATTCCAAAATCCAAATTAGGACAATACCTTAATCAGGTCGGTGACTAGATGTGTGAATTCCCTAGTCGGGTTCTCTCTCCCTTTTCTGGTTCCATTTGTCTCTTGTCTATTTTTGAGTTCTAAAAAGAAGCCTGTTCACTTTGTCCTTTTGTAAAATGCTTGTTTTCAGGTGGTATATCAAATACTAATTTTTGTTTCCATAAATACATATGTGTGTCCCGTCCCGTGTCCCACCCCATCCCCCGCCCCAGCATATAAACAAACACTAGCAACTTCTTGGCTGAATTTATAGCTGGAAAAAAAAAAACATTGCTTAAACTCAAATGTGCGTGATTTTCCCACATTAAAAACGTGGCAGAGATAAATGTGTGGTGTAGTGGCTAGAGTGTTGAACTGGGAGTCGGGAGATCTGGGTTCTAGACCCCACTCGGCCATGGAAGCTCACTGGGTGACTTTGGGCCAGTCACACACTCTCAGCCCAACCTACCTCATAGGGTTGTTGTTGTGAGGCTAAAGTGGAGAGGAGGAGGATTATGTACACCGCCTTGGGTTCCTTAAGGAGGAAAAAAGGTGGGATATAAATGTAATTAATAAATAAACAAACATCTCTGAGCTTTAAAATGTCACGAGGGCTGCAACCTGTCAGCTGGCTTCCCACAGGCTGTTAGACATTACAGAAGTGCTGCTCCGCTGATGGAGAGGAGCTCTGCTGGCCGGGAGGCACTTACACCCCCCGAGGAAACCCCCAGGAGGCTCCTGTACACCAGAGCAAAGCTCCGCTGCCATCGATTTAGGAACATAGGAAGCAGCCTTATATTAAGTCAGACTGTTGGTCCATCTAGCCCAGTATTGTCGACCCTGTCTGGCAGCAATGGCTCTCCAGGATTTTCAGGCAGGATTCCTTCCACGTCCTACCTGGAGATGCCAGGTATCGAACCTGGGACCTTCTGCATGCAAAGCGTGTACTCTTACTATTGACCTATGTCCCCTCCCTTTACCACCAGCGGTGTTTCACTGATGGTAGGAGGGAATATCTGTTTGGGGGCTGTGTCAGGGTGGTTCAGGATAGGCCACAGGATCCAAAATCCCAAGGCTGGCCCTACCATTAGGCAGAATGAAGCAGTTGCCTCAGGTGTCAGTTGCTACGACGTGGCAGCAAGGAATTAGAGGAGAGCGCTGTGGGTCACATGGCCCACCATGTGCCCCATAACCTAGCCTGCTGCCTTCAGATGTGGTGAAGGATGCTGTCCCGCTGCCAGTGCTAAAGAAAGGTTTAACCAACAGTCCAGTCAGCTTTTGTACATGGAATGGAAGCGGGCTCCATCTTGTTTTTTGCCCCAGGCAACAAAATGTATTGGGCTTGCCCTGCAAAGTCCCCTCATTCCAATATATCCCCAACCAAGGAGAAAAAGTACATCACCATGGAGCTGGTGCAGTGATTTCCCCGCCCACTGGTGTCAATGGGAGGGCAGAAATTAAATGGAATGTGGCAGGAAGGAAAAACCTCTTCCTCATCTGCCAACGGGGCTCCTCTTGCTCCGCCCATTGTATGATTGTGACCCAGTTTGCATGTAACAGTGGCAAATCATGGGTTAATCAACCTACAATTTGCCAGGTGATGTGCTGCACGCTGCTGCCGCCACTTTAAATACTTCTGATCCACCCAATCACAGGTTGCTTCGTGACATGTAAACCTGGACGCTCTGGGTTGTTCATGGGCAAAACAACCCAAAGTTAATCTACGATAAGCGGCATGCATGCTGCATGTGATCCAGCAAGTTGCGGCTTACGTAATTAATTAATTAACCCACGATTTACTGCCATTATGTGTGAATCAGCCCTGTATATGCATTCCTGCAAGAATTTTGCCTTTTCCAAGACATAAAATTCCCTATCTATTTTGTGGGTTTAGGAAGTGGTGCGTCTTCTGCCACAGATTCCTATTTCCACCCGCATAGGTTTGCCCTTCTGGTATGGTGCAAACAGAAAGCTGGACAAGATTGGCCCTTGGTCTGATCCAGCATGGCTCTTCTTATGTTTGTATTCAGCTTACTAATATGCCCACCTCTCTTTTCAGCTGTGAAGCAGGAAGATGCTGGGCTTACCCCAGGGGTATCAGAGGCCCCGTGAGCTCTCTCTTTCTGTTATGTCTGTCTTCCTCCTGGGATGTGATGAAGTGATTAATTTGGAGTCCAGAGATCTGCATACTCTTAAAAAGAAAAGAAAAGAGACTTAGAGAGTAATTGAACCAGCATGCTCAGCAATTTGAAAGACTGTAATGCAATCAACAGTATGACTCTTTTGTCTGCATCCAGTTCTAGAAACACAAAAAGAAATTTATGTAATTAAAAAGGTGGCTCTGAAATATGCAAGGGAAGCAGATATGATCAACTCTGCAGTACTGTAATAAATTAATTGTTCAGGAAAGGCATATACCTAGCTATTTGTAATGCACTTCAGCGCTTGTAAAACTGTCATAACAAGGGGGAGATTTTTCATTGTTAGGGAAAAGGGGGGGTCAACAACTCTGTCTTGAAATGTACTATAAAGTGCAAAGTTTGCTGGAAAGTATGCAAAAATCTTAAGAAGTAGGAATGTAGTCCAATGCAGAGTTAGGGGTGCTTAAGCCTTTTGAGTTGAATGGTCCTGATCCAATAGAGCAGAACAGCAGCCTGGGCTTGAGACACCTAAGTAAAAAAATCTGGAATCAGATATGTGGTGAGGAAGGGAAGACCTTCCTTCCTGAACAGCTTCTTCACATTATCTCTGGACATGCACCCTGGGTGCTGGAATAAACTGGAGGATCATGTACACAGACACTGGTTTGCACATACAATTTGCCACCCATCTCTGCAAACATGCTTAATGCTACGCCTGACAGGGCATGCACCAGGGCACGCAGGTGACACATCACCTTTCGGATGAAGAACCATAGAAGCATAGATTGCTGTCGCCCTTCGTTTCAAGCTTACATTTTAGCACCGTTGTTAGAATTGGATATGCGCCTCGTCCTACAGCATGTCTCATTCCAAAGGTGTGTTAGGCTACACTCCATATACCTTGGAGTAAGGGCCGAAATAGGCATGACTTTAGCATCCATATCTAGCAGCTACGTCCTTTTTCCTTTTCATTCTAGAGTAGGCCATCAGAATCCACAGGAATTTTTCTAGGGATGGCGCAGTGAGTGACAGGAAGCTGCTGAGTGGTGTGTGATTGTAATTCGCATGCACAGCACATGCTGCTATAACACACCTGTGCATTTTCCTTGTGTGTCTGCATATGCTTTGTTGCTTAGAGTCATATTCTATGACATTTAAAAGCCTGCATAAGTGGCAGAAAATCCTGGGAATCTGACAGCAGTAATGCAGAAGAGTATTCTAGTTAAGCTTCACACAAGAGTCATATATCAACATGAGAAATGGAGTGCCTGGTTTTAAAGGAGAACCTAGATATAGTGGGAGTAATGGAAACCTGATGGAGTGGAGAGAACCAGTGAGATACTTTCATTTCTGGATATAAACTCTATAGGAAGGACAGGGAAGGGCATACTGGAGTTGGTGTCACTGTACGTTAAAGAGCTCTACCTCTCGTTTAAATCTTCACCAAGGTTGGCCGTAGAATCCCTGTCCAAATGTCTGGAGACGGTGAGTGGCTGGATGGGGAGGAATAAGCTGAAGCTGAACCCTGACAAGACCGAGGTACTTTTGGTGGGAGACAAGAGGAGGCTGGGGGATGTTGACCTGGTGTTGAATGGGGTATGGCTACCCTTGAAAGACCAGGTCCGCAGCCTGGGGGTCATTTTGGACTCCCAGCTGTCCATGGAGGCTCAGGTGTCAGCTGTGAGCCGGACAGCGCTGTATCAACTCCATCTGATACGGCGGCTGCGCCCCTTCCTTCCCGACCATCTGCTCCCATCGGTAGTACATGCCCTGGTCTCCTCTCGTTTAGACTACTGTAATGCGCTCTACGTGGGGTTACCCTTGAAGACGGTTCGGAAGCTGCAGCTGGTACAGAACGCGGCGGCTTGCCTGATTAAAGGCAGCCGCCGGCGAGATCACATCACTCCAGTGCTGAAGGAGTTGCACTGGTTACCAGTTGTTTTCCGGGCCAAATTCAAGGTGTTGGTTTTGACCTTTAAAACCCTATATGGTTCCGGCCCAGCCTATCTGAAGGAGCGCCTCCAGCAACACCAGATAGGCCGCTTAACAAGATCAGCCTCGGATGGCCTTCTCTCTGTCCCATCAGCCAGGACAGCTAGACTGGTGGGGACGAGGGAGAGGGCCTTTTCTGTGGTGGCCCCCACTCTGTGGAACTCCCTCCCTAGGGAACTCCGTCATGCCCCCTCTTTAATGAGCTTCCGTCGTGCATTAAAAACGTGGTTGTTCAGGCAGGCATTTGGGGTGGGTTAGGGTATTTAAAAAAAAAAAAAATTATGGTAGAATTTTATTGTTTTAAATTGTTTTATGGTGTGTTGTACATGGCCCAGAGTGGCTGGGTGACCAGCCAGATGGGCGATTAATAAATTTAATAAATAAATAAAATAAATAAATAAAGAGGGCATTGTGTCAAGCAGACTAGAAACCCTAAAAGGGACAGACTCATCCTCAGAAGAGCTTGGGCAACATACCAGGTTCTAGAAGTAGTTTAGTACTGGGGATATGCTGTTGTTCCCTGGATCAAAACATTCAGGGTGATCTTGAGATGGAAAAAGAAATCAGGGAGGCATCCAAACAAGGAAGTGTGGTAATAATGGGTGACTTCAATTACACCTATATTGACTGGATAATACTTGTTCCTGTCATTTTATTTATTTTTATTTATTTTGGAGCAGTGAAAAACAAGATAAAAGAATAAAAACCATATTAAAACAATTAAAACATTTTAAAAGAAAAATATTCTGAATGTAATAACCCATGGCTGGTCACTCTAGGAAGGCCTCTCAAAATAACAGTGTCTTCAGGAGGTGCCAAAAGCAAAACAACGTTGGCACCTGTCTGACCTCCAAAGGCAGGGAGTTCCACAGGAAGGGAGCCACCACACTGAAGGCTGTTTTTCTGGTGGACTCCAGCTGAGCCATGGGTCCATATGGAACCACCAGGGACATGCCCTCTGATGACCTCAGTGACCGGGCAGGTTAAATGTGTATGAAGGGCATGGTTAATATGGGGGGGGGGGCAGTGTGACCTACATTCCACTTCTAGGCTGCATTCCACTGCATTCCACTCTCCAGACAACACAGAATGAACAGAGATACCATCACAACTGGGCTTGTTATTGCAATACATGAGACAACACTAGCTTCTGAGATTTTTTAAAAACTGGGGGCACATTGGGGGGGTGTTCATTGGATCCCTCTGTACATGGGCAACATTGCTGGCACAGTCCCTGACTGGTTGCCCCTGATGGCATTTCCAGAAACACTGTGGGTGTGTCTTGTTATTTTTGTATTTTCTGGTGGTGTGTTTTCTTTCTCCTTTACCACAGCTGATGACCACAGCATATTATTGTTTTATTAGTAGGAGTATTAGTATTACTAATATTAATATTTACTTGCAAGATTTATGTATCACTTTACAACCAGCAGGATTCCTGAGTGATGAACAATAAAAGAAGCAAGCAGAATCAAAGTACAAAAATAAAATATTTAAAATCATATTAGAACACTAAAACTGTTGCTGGTCAGTCAGGGAAGGCTTGAATAAATAAAAATGTCTTCAGCAGGCACCAAAAACAAAACAATGTCAGTGACCACTGAGCACAACATATCCCCTCCCTTCCAGTAAAATTAGAGTACAGTATTGCTCTGCCCAGCACATAATACATGTAGGACGTAGCCATTTCTGTAAATTCTGTAAACTGCCATGAAATTGCTATGATAGAAATCGCTATGATAGAAGATGGTATATCAATATATTAAATAAATAATAAAATAAAGATACAAAATAGTCAACTTTTGTATTCAAAGCTCCTCACCAATATTTTCCTCACCAGTGTTTTCATAATAATAATAAAAAAATCTTTAAGCAGAAAAGTTCTGTAACATTCAAAGCCTCTTGACTTTCCACCCTCTTTTGAAGTAATATATAATTACAAGATGAGTTATAGTCACAAACCAGGGAGCAGGTATGTTGATCATTTGTGAGTAATAACAGATAGCTTTGAGAAAGCATGGTCTGTGCTATATATTTTTTAAATGTCCTACCTGTAAAACTAGCAGAGCAAGATCCCCACCCCACCCCCACCCCAAAGACAGGAATCTTAAGCTTTGAAATTAACAAACAATGTCAATGACCTGAAATAAATGTTGAAGGGGTGCATCAAAAACACACAGTTTTTTCTGCCATCATGTTTTAGAGGAGAGTCAGTCATATAAATTGGCCCTTTTGTTGCTATGCGTTAACACAGATACGCAAAACATGTTAAAGGCACTGTCTGAAGGCATATGAACCTTTTGGAAGCTAAGTGCAGAAACAGTCCAGACTGTTTCTCCATCTAGCCATACCAAGCCAGACTGTTTCTCCATCTAGCCCAGTATCATCTATTCTGATAAGCAGCAGCTCTCAAGATCTCAGGCAGAGGTCTTTCTCATCACCTTCTACCTGATCCTTTAACTGGAGACTTAATCTGACTTCTACACAGTAACATGTGCCTTGATTATGTCCAGGTTAGACTACCGTAATGCACTCTATTTTGGGCTGCCCTTGAAGACTGTTCAGAAACTGCAACCGATACAGAATGTGGCAGCTAGTTTGCTTGTGGGAGCTAGGCAGTCACATTAGATTATACCTATTCTGTATTGATTATGTTGGCTGCCTATTTGTTTATGAGTCGAATTCAAGCTGCTGGTTTTGGCCTTAAATGGTTTAGGATTACATTATCTTAAGGATGACCTAAGCCTCTATGAGCCTGCACAGTCATTAAGGTCAGTGTCAGAGGCCCTGAGACCTGTTAGGCTGGTGAGTACTATGGTTAGGGCTTTCTCATCAGTGGCCTACACCTTTGGAACTTCCTGCCTAGGGAGATACATATGACCTCATCACTGCTGTTGGATGGATGGATGCATGGATGGGCAGGCCTCTGAAGAAACATTTATCCCATTCTGTCTTTGGTTGACAGCCATAATTTGGTTGAATTGTGCTGAACTTTAAAACATTTTTAGCTGCTGCTGGATTTTTGTTTGTTTGTTGCTTTGAAATTGTAATTGTATTTTCATGTGTGTTTGAATGTTGTAAGCTGCCTTGTGCATCATAAAATATGGTTGAAAATCTTTTAAATAAATTCATAAAAATTAATAAGATAATAGTAAATTCTGCATGCAAAGTATGTGCTCTACTTTGGATCTGTGACCCCCTTCCCAGGGTCTGGGTCTGGTGAGTGAATGGATGGATGGGAAAACTTCTGAGAACCCTATTATCTATGTATCTTCTATCTATATACCTATTATATTTATACTTCTTTTTTCCTGCAAGGAACCCAAGGCAGCTTACATAATACTTCTCCTCTCTGTTTTATCCTCACAACAGCCCTGTGAGGTAGGTTAGGCTGAGAGTCAATGACTGGCCCAAAGTCACCCAGTGAGTGGGGACTATAACCTGGATTTCCTGAGTCCCAGTCCAACAATCTAACCACTACACCATATTGGCTTTCTTATCATTCTCAAGGAATGATGCCTTGAGTTTTGTAGGGGAAAGGAGGCTATAAATGTATTAAATAAATAAACTTGAGACCCACCAAGGCAAACACAGCCTACCAGCCGTTTTGGAATCTACAGTGAACTGTGGTTCACTTACCTGATGGTGCTGAAATTATGAAGTGATACCTGTGGAAGTCTGGGTGGGTCCCAAGCAAGATAGAACCAACACAGTTGACTTACAGTAAGAATTAAAGAGCAACTTTTCACAAGTATGTCTATTTTTCACCAACTGGCTCTGAATGATGTTGTTTATTTAGTATTCACTTTGCTTTTATATCCAAAAACACTTTTTTCTTCTTTTGATCATGAACTGTATTTACCTGGATGCGTACCAAGAAGAGTTTATAGGCCTGGATGATCTTCCAAGACCATCATTTAATCTGAATGAAAATGCACTTAGTTTATTTCTCTGCAGAATTAAGAGCAAATGTATTGCGTTCTGCTCCTGCTGTCAGCAGGACTCACCATAACAAATGATTCTCTCAGCAAAAAAATAAAGACATCAGGACATACTTTACATTCTGGAACCATTACTCCAAAATGTTGACATGTTGCTGAAAACTCTTCTTGTTGCACAACTTGCTTGGCTCTCGTTGGCTGAAAGCAGGTCATTAAGATACTGTATCCTTCACAAACTCCATAAAGGCAACATTGCGTAACTCTAGAGAAAATGTGCGTTAACCAGCAATGGGTGAGTTTCCACAGGTTTGCTTTTGATTCAGATAAGCTTGTTTTTATCCCTGCTCTCTGAGACAGCTGGCTTAGCAAAAACAGAGTGGAAAATTTCATAACAACAGTTTTATAAGTAAATAATAATAATAATAGTAGTAGTAGTAGTAATAATAATCTAACTCTCCCATCCAACAGAAACCCCAATCAGGTTCCCCTGAACATGGCATCACTCTGTAACCCTCCCCTGTAACCCTACTTCTACACTCCTGTGTACTGATTCAGTGGTTCCCAATATCCAATAATTACTATAGATACTTCCTCTGTTTGCATTGGACTAAACAACTACACAGAAACCTGCCTTTTGCAAATTATTCTTTCTTGAGGTGTATTTTCTTGCATTTCCATCATTACATAAGAAGAGCCGTAGTGGATCAGACCAAGGTCCATCTAGTCCAGCATTCTGTTCACACAGGGGCCAACCAGCTGCCCACGGGAAACCCACAAGCAGGACATGAGTGCAACAGCACCCTCCTGCCCATGTTCCCCAGCAACTGGTGTACATAAGCATACTGCCTCTGATACTGGAGATAGCATATGGCCATCAGTACTAATAGGCATTGATAGCCTTCTCCTCCAGGAATTGGTCCAATCCCCTTTTAAAGTCCTCCAAATTGGTGGCCATCACTACACCTTGTGCTAGTGAATTCCATATTTTAACTGTGTGCTGTGTGAAGGACTTTGTTTCATATGTCCAGAATTGCCCACCAATTAGCTTCATGGGATGACCCCAGGTTCTAGTATTATGAGAGAGCAAGAAAAAAAAGTATCCCTTTCCACATTCTATGTCACATCATTCCCATTCCAATTAAGTTCTGTTTCCTACTTTCTGCCATGATGAAGTGGTAGCACTGGAATATTCAGCACTGGCTGGAAGGCATGAGGCTGGCCACTCGAGAGTTATTTTTTTTTTAAAAAACGAGTTTCATGAAAAGGGAATCTAATGGCTAAAAAGGAAAAAGAAAGAAAGCTACCAAATCTTAGTAAGACAAATGGTGTTCTGGTTCAAATTAATCACTGAACATTCATTTGAACAACAGTGGAAATCTATCATGGCCAGTACAAAAGACCTGGGTAGTAATTGATGCATATGTCTCCTCTTCTGTTACATGTACAACATTATCATACCCCATGACTGGTAAAAGCACAGCATCACATGATGAGGAGTTATTACCTTGTATGAGCAGTTTCATGAAAGTTTCATGAAAGTCTCAATCTGATTATGCATATTTTTGCACATGTGGTATTGGGAAGGGACTAAAGCTGGTCTGAAGCCTGTGGCATAGTAGATAGGATGGTCCAGATCCCTGCCCAGACGTGATGATTACTGGGTGGCAGCCTAACATATCACCCACCAACTGGGACCAGCATTAGGTAGTATATTGTGCCAGCTCTGAAACTGGCTCCCTGTCTGTTTCCCAGCACAATTCAGCTTACCCTTAAAACCCCATGTGACTTGGGACCTGGGTACCTCAAGGATTATCTCCTCCCACCTGTTGCCCATGCATTAAGAGAGCCCTCAAGCCAAATTTGCCCCACCAGGCTGTCCATCTGGCACATCCTATGACATGGGGAAGGTGACAGAGGAGTGAAACCAGTTGAATCTGCTCGGCTCCTCCCCTGTATTCCCCACATGAGGAACATGAAGGAGAAGTGACATCAGGACCTGGGTGGACTTTGCTTCGCCCAGGCTCACCCTAGCCAGGGAAAGCCAGGGTGGAATGAAGCCAGCTCCTGACTGAGGCACTGACTGGAGGAGCATTCTCCAGCCAGCACCTTGGTCCGATAGCCAGTATTGCTCTGCCTGGGCTTTACTGAGCTGGGAAAAGGCCAGGTGGAGTGAAGCAAGGCCCCCCAAACGAGGTGCTGGCTGGAGGAGCTCCAGCCAACATTTCAGCTGGTGACCTGATGACATCTGGGGAAGTGGGGACCCACCGCTGATGACAAGGATGGGGTCCCACCTCCTGATGCCATCCAGCCCATGGGGCGGGGGAACCCTAGGGGAACAATCTGGCTCCCGAACCAAAGCAATTCCTCATCCCTGCATTAAGATAATCACCGAAGGTCCTTCTTTTGGATGCCTTCACCATCAGAGTTTAAGCTAGGCTGGCCGTGTGTCCTACCTACAGAGGGCAGTCCTCTATTTGAATGGCTATTAGAAGATAGTTGTCTGTTTGAAAGCATCCACTGTTTGAAGAGCTGTCCAGTCCAAGTCCATTTTAAAAATAAAGAACCACAAGAAGGAAGAGCAGGGGCCTTGAAGTTGCCCATCAGTAGTTAGCACCCAGACAGTAGACTAAGCAGGCATAGAGGTCACCTGGTTACAGTCTTTGGCACTACGGTGTGATGCATTTCTGTTTCCCTTATGGTAATTATTTCTAAATGTGCATCAATACATATAAATTAGCATATGCAAATATGAAGCAAATCCACAGCTTCTTTTGTCTCTTTTCTGGTGATGTTTCCTTTCTTTCTTTTTCTTTCTTTTTGCGGGGCTGGGGGGTGATGTGCTTGGCTGGTGGCAAGCAGGAAAGGGCCTTTATATCTGTGGTCCTATGAACACACATCCTAGAGACTTTTGCCTGGCAGTAGCTGATATGTGTTTTCAGCACCTGGCAAACAGCTTTATAAAAAAAATCCCAGGCCTTTATTTTTCTTTTTTTAAGATTAGGCAAAACTGATTTTAATCTGCTGCTCTGCTTTTAAATCTTCCATATTCATTACTGTTTTATTCTGGACTGTTTTTACTGTTAGCCATCCTGATAATAGGAATCTTTTTCACAACAATAAAGGCTAAAGTGGCAATGGCAAGAATTACTTTTCAAACATCCAAGGCTTTGTATTTGTATCTGTAATAAGTGAATAAAGTTTTGGTATAGGAAAAAGTAAGAGATCCCAAATTGTTTCTTTTTCTTCTTTTTTTCTTTTTGTTTATTATGCACTACCGTATTAAAGAAAACCTGATTCTTAGGAGATCTCCTTTGACTCTAAACAGTATAATAAATTTCCTTTTTTATGACAAGTTGCAGCCCAAGATGTAGCTTCAGAGGTGACCCTGCAGACAGGCACTTTTGATAAGAAACCACGGCCAGGCCCTTAATTCTCTCTCCCCCTCTCCCTCTCTCTCCCTCCCTCTCTCTCACTGCACCAGCATGCGTCACCATAATACAATTTTGTATGTTAAACAGCAGATGTCAAACAGAAGAAAGGAAAGAGGCCCATGGCTTTTCTTCCAAAGCAGCCATTTTTTTCAGTTGCCATGACAGTGTTAATAGGAGTTTATCATTTTCCCATGCCTGCCGCATACTAATGAGAGATCAATTCACCAGTGTTATCTGTAAAGGGGCTAAGAAAGGTTCCTGGGCAGCTACAATCTTATTGGAATCACAATGCAGAATCCTTGCCATTCACCCCAAACTCCAGCAAAGCATCACTTCATAATTTTATGAGGGATGGAAGTTTCTGATACTTTACCTTCAAATTAGTTGAAAGGTAATTATAGTTAACACAGGAATAGCAACCTGTTCCTTGGGTAAATAGTGGCTGAGTTTACTAATCGAAGATTAGAATTG
The DNA here is from genome assembly GCF_057233095.1 of Heloderma suspectum. Lineage (NCBI taxonomy): Eukaryota > Metazoa > Chordata > Lepidosauria > Squamata > Helodermatidae > Heloderma > Heloderma suspectum. The sequence goes on along the minus strand of NC_139461.1, from coordinate 289,126,771 downwards.
CGATGACCAAAAGGAAAAAAGAAAAACATGCTTGTGTCATTTCCTGTGTTATTATTTTCCATTTAAGGAAGTGTTCCCAATGACCCCCAAAATGTAACAGCACCTCTCTCTCTCTCTCTCTCTCTCTCTCTCTCCAAACTCCATCTTTCCTGCAAAGCCTTTGACGAACCCATAGAATTTATTCCCAACTGAAGCAATGGGTGCTTCCACACTAGGCATTTATTGTGGAATTGCCATGTTTTGTTTGATCACTTTTACTGGGCCATCTATACAAGGCCATCATCTAGTTACTGTCATCCTGTATTTTCTCTGCCTTTTTTTTTCAGACTGCAGAAATTATTATTATTATTATTATTATTATTATTATTATTAAAGAACAGGGGTGTAGCACAATCTCCACAGTGCTACTCTTCTGCCTTTTTTAAAGGACAGGATTTTGACATGGGCAGTGAGAAAGGTGAACCTATCACAGCTCATCACACTATTCACTATAATGACGGTGTTGGACCTGTTCCAGCCCAAGGGCTGCATTCCAATGGTGGCAAAAGGGCTGGGGCAAAAAAACCAAAATATACCAGCCTACTTTAGCTTAAAGCACTTACTGCCAGTAACTAAGCCTAAGGAGAAGCATTTCAAGCTTTTCAAATGCGACAAAAATGGCACAAAAGCTGGGAAAACACCAAACGATTAATGGTCGAAGGAAAGAGACTGGGACCCGGGGAAGGAGCATGGCCACCTGCGAAATCCCAGAGGGCCAGCCTGGGACCCTGGGCAGGCCAGATTACGCTTCTGGGCCTGACATTAAACACCCTGCACTATAACCTTTGGGGTAGGTGCCATTTTATCACCCACTGATTTTTTAAATCAAACTTTAACAACTATAATTTAAAAAAAAAATTAAATACCACTTAAATGTAAATGTGTTATGGCACTATAACACTATAATGCCATTTTTTTAAGGGTTTAAAACAACTTTCCAGTCACTGCCATTAAACCATGCCATCAAAATGGCAGTGAGCAGAAAGGGTTATTTCATCATTCTTTTTTTAAAAAAAGAAAAAACCTTTTTCATTTAAGTGGTATTCCACTGATATTTTAATATAGCTCATATATATATATATATATATATATATATATATATATATATGATAGAAAGACTAACAACACAGTAGTCAAAAATATATTTAAGCTAAACATTTCGGCTTCCCCGCTCATCAGTAGCTGTGGTGTTAAATGGATATCCAGAGTGGCAGTTTGGAATGCCTGGAGGTGAACGTTCCTTAGGAGAAAAAAACAGAGGTGTGAGTGGTATAATGCTTACGAATTGTCCTCCAGATTAAGGCTATTGGGACTAAGAGTTCTCAGTCTATAGATCCAGAAATTTTCTGCTTTTGTCAAGCATGTCATTGTCTTTTGTTTGTTATTGGAAGCAACTGTAAATCCAATAGTAACTATATGTGTGTGTGTGTGTGCGCGCGTGTGTGTGCGCGCGTGTGTGTGTATAGATATATATCTATATCTATCTATCTATCTATCATTAGGAAAGCATTTTAGCACTAATTAAAAGATCAATTTAAAATAAAAATAAATGGGGTGATAAAATGGTACCCACAGTTATACTGAATGTGTGTTTCAAATGACCACTCAGATTAATTGGACTTTCCCCACCCACAGCAGGTCTGTCACGCCCACTGTTGTGGACAGAACGTAGTGAAATGAATAGACAGAAAAAGTGTACAATCCTCAATAGTTCACAGCAGAAGAGCAATGATTATTAGCACTCAGAGCCACATATCTGGAAGCAGCCAGTGTACACACAAATTCTTTGGCTTGCCACCATTCTTGTTTCCCTTACCTCAGTCTTCTGCCCTGATATCATCTCCCTCCTGTCTGCATTGTCTAAACTGTCCTGTCTGCATTTTCTACAAATTTGGCAGGTGCCAACCCTTCTGGGTTTCCAGTGCCTGATGAAAACAGACCTTTTCCAACAGGCATGCCCAGGAAGATAATCTTGTCCTCTGTATGAAGATTTGTTTTTGTACATCACTTAGAAAGGTCTTCAATGTAAGCAGTTCATAAATATTGTTAAATACATTTAGATAATGAGCTCAGGGACCTGTATTTGGTTTATTTGACTAATATAAAGCACTATGTACAGTGATTGTACTACAGAAGGGGTAAACTGAAAATCATGGTGGGTAGGATTGTGAAATCCATAACACTTGCGAATACACCTGAGCAGCACCTTTTCCAATGCACAGAAGCCCTGCCTTGAAAGAACACTACAAGGCAGAGACCACCCAAAATGAAACTGAATCAAGAAAAGAAATCAAAGATGTGTGCATACAGTCTAGCTTTGGAACTGGTTTTGGCCTTGCATGCACAGCTGTGCTTACAGGGAATGGATAGTGTCCCATGACACGCCCACACTGTCAGGGTTTCAAGCCCAAGGTATAAAGCCGGTCTTCTGCTAGCAGAGAGAGAGAGAACCCTCAGCAACACGTTTCTCAGATCAAGGGGCTGCAATAGACCTGAGAGGTTTATATAAGACAGTGGAACAGGATTGATTGTCTGGAGTCACAGGAGTCAGGGCTGGCGTCAAAGGTAGGGCTGGTCAAGCACCTGCCGAGGGCCCAGCACAGGCCCACTGACGAGAGCCCCCTGGACTTGCTCCTTCTCTTCATCATTGCAACCTGCATGTTCACCTGCCTCTTGCTCTGGCCCAGACAACAGTGGCGGTGAGAAGGAGCAGGAGATGTCATGGCCTATATTTGACTGGCTCTCTGCTTGTCAAGCAAGTGGGAGCAATGATGGAAAAAGGAGGAGGAGCAATAACAGCTGGAGACAATGACAGTGCAAAAGTAAATTCACTGTGGGATGGGACACATAGAGGGGCCTCGCCCAAGGGCCCTCAAAAACCTGGAGTTGGCACTGACTGGAGTCCCTGGGCCATGAGAATTCTGGTCTGTTGTGTTGATTGGATTGTGCTGGGAGCCCAGTTCAGCAGAATGAGTGGGAGGACCCTTAAACCCAACAGGGCTGACATCACACATTTTGAAGTCATTGAAGTAATATACATTACCCTCTCTATAGGCAGTATGGGGCTGGTGGTTCTGATGTCAGTGGGGTGGTGAATCTGCTCCGGATTCTAGTCAGAACTCTAAAGGAGCTATCCAAGATGCTCCTCAGAGAGGAACTTTAGATTTCCGACTGAAACTCGGAGCGGATTCACTGCTCCACTGACATCAAAGCCGCCAGCCTCCACTGTATAGAGGGGAGGCTCTCATAAGGCCCTTAAGTCCAAAATGTAAAATTACCTAACTGCAATACTGGTTCTAGCACAGTCACGACTCTTTCCCAAACCCATTGTACCAGCTTTGGGCCTGAGCCGAGTTCCTCCCTGAAAACAGAGTTCCAGAGTATTTCATGTTTCTTCCAAAACTGGTTCAGTTATAAAATCCTTGCTTCCCCTTAGCAGGCAAGATCAGATTAATAAGATCAGAGAAATGAAAAGAGAAAGTGGGAAACATTTTGTGATCTCTCTCTGTTTTTCACACACACACAAATCTGGGGTCACTTTCTGCTTTTTGTTATTTTCAGTTGTTCTTTTATCATTATCTTCAGGAAGCAGCATTAACATGCTGAAGATAACAGGCCCATCCAGATGTGCATATCAAAGGACAAACAGCCACTTATTAAGAAAAACTACTTTTTATGCAAGGTTCAAAGGAATAGTAAAACCTATGATATAAGTGACAAACCTGTCTGGTAATCCTGGGCACTGTCAACATAATGTGCCCTGTTGGGAGAGGAGGGGAAATGCCTGATGTTGGCCTAAAAGCAACAGCAAGAAGAAGAAAAAGGCTAACACATGTTAACTACCAGCCACACATTATGGCATTATTTTAGTCACTAAGAGTTATATTTATTTATTTAAAACATTTATACCCTGCTTTCCCATAAAGATGTCCAAGGTGGCTAGTAACACAAGGAATAAGAAATATATATATAAAAGAACAGCAGATAAAATTAAATAGCAAGCAAGAGTTATTAAAATAGCAATCATTGTCATCATTATTACCATTATCGTCCTGCCCTTCTAGTGCTTACATAACACTTAGGGCAGCCAAAAACAGTTACAACCAATTATAAAATAAGATAAACGTCTAAAACAATGACAGCAATGTAATAAGAACAGATGCTGCAGATAAGACAAGAACATTGGATAAAACTGACCCATTTGATAAAGCAAACAACTGCCTGAACAGGAAGGATTTTGCCATGTAGTAACTTGCTAAAGAGGGTGCCAACCTCATCTTCTGGGGCAGAGAATTCTACAATTTAGGTGTGGTGACAGAGGAGACCCTTTCTCCATCAACTGCACCTCCACCATAGCTGAGACATAGAGAAAGGTCTCTTTATCAGATCTTAGGGCACAGGCAGGCTGTTATTGTTCGAACCCGGGTTAAACAGCCCTCACATAATCCATGGCCTGTTCTACGGTTATGCAAGAGTTGTTTAACCCTTATGCAACCTATGTCACCTGGGTTCGGAGGACAAGACAAGCCACAACTTGAATATTCAAAAACTGCCCAGCATCCACCGGCACATGCCACAGTGGGCTGCAATAGTCATGCGAACTGGGTCAGTGAGCCTGTTCACATGTAATGGCTAACTATGGGTTGTTTAACCCATAATTAGTTGTGGCCACACGGCAGCCACAACAAACCATGGATTAAAACTCTGGTTTGTTTAACCCTACACAACCCAGAGTGCTGAGTCTGCATGTCACGACAACAACCAAAGAACAGGGCGTTCCTGGGTTATTTTGGAAAGCGGAAGTGGGTGAGTGGGCAGGAACCAGCACACTAGCTTGCTCATGCTCACAAACAACGCATGGTTTGTTAACCATGGATTGTTCGATCATGTGAACCAGGTCAGTGGCTTGCTTATGATTCTTGGCTCACACTCATTTATTCATCACATATGAATCCCATCCTTCCAGTGTTCCTTTGTTATCCTCACAACAACTCTGTGAGGGAGGCTCGGTTTGGGAACAAACCTGGACTTGAGTATGAGATTATCCACCATACCACACTGGCTTTCCAGATTTTAACCATGACATAACATTAACATGGAGATCTTGTTATAACTCTTTTGCGTTTGCTGAGCAACTGCCATCGTTTGCCAAGCAACTGGCATCTTGAGTGTGCCATCCACACAGCCATCCAATTGTAAGTAAGCAAGACTCTTCTGCACCCACCCACTCCACTGGAGCATCCAGAAGATAATTTTTCTCCAGACACATACACCCCTCACTTGAATCTATTCCTCCTTTTTTTAGAGTAACGTCTTCTCCAGAGGTGTGTGTGTGTGTGTTGGGACTCCCCCTTCTCTCCCAACCTGAAACAGTGCAAAGTGTCAAAATGATAGTACAGGAAACTCCTGCAGGGACATGCCCTTAGCAACTTGCACAGCGATTCATGTGAAAATTTAATCTGAACTGGTCTCTTCTCCAATCTAAGGTCAATCTATTTTGTTTAACACCACTGACGATATGAATTTGCACAATGCATATGTGTGTGTGTTTGTGTGAGTATATATATTTATATGGGGTGTGTGTGTGTGTGTGTGTGTGTGTATGCTGTTCTCACACAACTTTATGCTAGAATCTCACTTCAGTTCTACTTCTGAGTTTCTAACAGGTCAAGTAACCTTCTGATTTCATTTCAAGTTTCCATTCTTCTCTTCTGAAAGGGGAAAAAATCTAGCTCTTGTTTGGACAGCTTTGGTAAGTCCAAAGGCGGGAAAAAAATTGGGCATTATAGAGAATACAAAAGATTCACTTTCCATGCATTAGGCTTTTCAATTGCTTTCCTAATGCAAAGTTGGATGGGAGAGTACAGGCAAGGGGTGGGGGGAGAACATTTTGTGTCCATGGTCAGATGTCAATATTGACAAAAATAAATGGAATTTAACAATAGATCCTTGCACAGATGATGATCGTAGGGTTAAAATATCTAACTTGATCCTGGATTGTGGCTGCGCTTTTCAATAATTGCCTCTATTTTGTGGTAGATTATTGTTATTATTACTACTACTCTGGCTAGAGTAAGGCACAAAGAGAGAAAGAGTTTGAAATTTTTAATAATAACACCATTTTAGGCAAGAGTGCTACAGAAAGCAACCATCATGAGTTGTGCTGAAATACCTACACATATTTCTCGATCAGAGGCCAGTCTTTCTTTACTATATTCTCCCCGGAGTCAAACGTCCATTGTGCAAAGAAATTCATCATAATGTGTAAACTATGTAGGAGATTTTATTTGTCAGTGGATTATAAAGCACTCGTAACCTTTGCCCCCAAACCATGCCCATTCTCACATCTTGCCAAACTGAACTATTTTCAGGAAACACAACCAGCCCCAAATTAAGCACTTTGAGGTCCTGTTGAGTTTGATGTGTCTGGCAGTGGGATTGAGAACTAGGAGGCAATGAAAAGAGGAGGTAGTTAACTTTGCCTGCTGCTTCTGCCCTCCAAATCTCTCTGTCTCTCTCTCTCACACACACACAGAGACATACATACCAGCTGCTTTCCCCTGTGCAGGTTTCTCCCACTATGTGTTTGCAAGGATAAATACATCTTTGGGAGTCTGCAGAGGGTTCTAATAATATATGGACAGTTGTGCTAAAGGTTGTAAGAAATATCATTCAAAATCAGAACACTTTACAATATAATTTGATTTTGCTATATCTTATTCTACCCTTGTTTTCCTGTACGAAGATCAGAGTAGCATACATAATTCTCTCCCCCCCCCAAAGTCACCCAGTGAACTTCATGACTGAGCAGGGATTTGAACCTGGGTCTTCTCAATCCTAGCCTAGCACTGTAACCACTGCAGCAGAGAGGCGTACAGAGAGTTCATAGGTCAGCTGGCTGAGAATTATGGGAGTTCCAATCCAACATATCTGGAGGAGACCAGGATGGAGTAGGCTGTTACAGGTCTTACTAAACAGTGTTTCTACATTAAGCAAAAAACCAACCAAAACCCACATCCTTTCCGGATCTTCCTGCTTTCGTTTTCTTTGCGGGATTAGGAAGGGCTCCTTTACATGGCAACCACGTGGTTTGAACTGAGGGAGTGCCTTCCTCCCCCCCTGGCATGTGTGCAAAGGGGGTGGGGGAGTCTTGTTTTCGTAGCTTAACTTCTGCTGTACTCTTTTCCTGCAGCCCCCAGGAAATCTCTGACTTACTTCTGAGTAGACATAAAATGCAAGATTGTGCTGTAAGTCTGCAACCCTTGGCACACTTATGTGGGAGTAAGCCCCATTGAACTCAGTGGTATTATTTCTGAGTAGACATATGATCACCCTGAAAATCTGCAACCCTCGGCACACTTACTTGGGAGTAATCCCCATTGAACTTAACCGGATGCTCCGAAACAACAGAGGACATTGCTTCTGAGCTTGGTGGGGTGGGGGATCAGATGTATTTCCCTTCATTGCCTGGAGGCATTTTACCCTCTTCTCCCTCCAACTGAGAAATGCAGAGGCAGGATATGCGATCTGCAGGTGATACTTGCCCTCGCTCCTGTCAAATCTCATCCTGACTGCGCCCCCAACAACTGAAAACAAACGCCCACAGCAGGCAGACACAGCAGTTTCTTCTGCTATTGGAGAATTTCACAGGGAGGTCATGGCGCTCCTGTTCCATGGGCTGGAAAAAATACCATATTTTTTGCATTTGGGGAAAACACAAGATAGGCTGGAGGAAATTATGGAGACAGCCTGGAGGGTAACGGCGTCATCTAAAGAGCCTGCAAATTTCCTAGAGAGAGTACTCTCAATAGCAAGATAAAAGCTCCGTGTGATGAACCCCAAAGTCTCAATGGGGACATATACCCTTGTAACACAGCCATGTTAACAAATCTCCTTAAGTTGAGGAAGCAGGGTAGATGATTTCCCATTATTCCATAAATATTCTCAGTGTTTGAGGGATTGTGGAATTTCTCGCTATACATTTTCTTCCTATTTTATCATGTAGGTCTATTTTTTTCTGGAAATTCTTTTGGAATCACGATTGGATAAAATGTTTGATTTTTCCCCTTTTTACATTTGGCATTAGGAGTAATTCATAGCACTGTCAGATTCATGCATTGATTAATAAATACATTAATTGATTAATCAGTTAAAAGCCAGACAGTGAATCGATTAAAACATTTTAAAGCTGTTGACCGTATGCATATAGGACTCCTGGGTCTTTCAGGAGTGCACAATAGCAAGAGGTTGTATTTCAGTATGTTATGGATAGCTGCTTTAGTTGATCTAAATTTTGTATATTTTAATGTTGCTGTAAGTCATGCTGATTCTTTAAAAAAAAAAGCATCAAATAAAGTTTCTTCTTCTTCTTCTCCATCATCATCATCAATAGGTGATACTTTCCCTCCATCTCCAGGCCAGAGAAAGGTTGCATCTCTTGAATTTCCACAGGATCTATGCCAGAACAGAGTGAACTGACATCCATCATCAGAACTTTGTGAAGTGAAGAGCTTCCATGCTTACCAAGTTCATTTTAGGGCACAATCCTATGCATGTGTAGACAGGAAAAAAATCCTACAATTCCCAGCATTCATCAGCCAGCATGGCTAGCGGGGGAATGCTGGGAGTTGTAGGACCTTTTTCTGTCTAAACATGCATAGGGTTGTGCCCTTACTTAGTAATCCCTTCTGTAACTAAATCTGAACATCATTAAATAGTAGGCAAGCTGAGAGTCATAGCTGGGCAGGTGAGAAGGTCAGGGATCAATTTGCTGAGTCATTCATTTCCCACACCAATAAATGCCCATAAATCTTGCATCAATGGAAGGAGTAAAACTATAGGCACATTTAAAAAAAAACAAATGTATAGCAAGGCTATCTATTCTACCATTGAAAGAGGTACACTACCACATCTTGGAATGGCTCCATCAAGTTAACCAGTATGTGTGTCCATTCACAGGATTTCTGCCTGGAAGCACACAGGTACAATGAAAGGGTTTAGGGCTTTGTGAAATAGAGGAGTTGGGTAACCCACTGTATGCCCATCAGAGTGAAATCACCACAAGGCAGTGCTCTGAACATCCAGCCCTTGGCAGTGCTGGCCCAAGACATTTTACTGCCTGAAGCAAAGCCCAAATTTATTTATGTATTTACTTATGTATTACATTTCTATACCACCTAATAGCCAAAGCTCTCTGGGTGGTTCACAACAATTAAAACCACAAAATACATCATAAAATACTATACAAAATGTATAGGCTTAAAATGACAGTATAAAAGTACAAATCAAAGGCGTCTGTCATCAATTCCCACCAGGGCCAATGCTTTAAGAAGTATTGTTGGACCATTCAAACACCCCTTCCTCCCTTCATCTATGTGCCCTCCCCTATTCATGGTGCCACCTGAAGCAGGTCACTCCACCCTGCTGCATAGCAGGACTGACCCTGAACCCTAGAGATGGCATAGAAAGATGTGCTTTACCAATGGTATTAACTTGCCACCTGATCAACCTAAAACAATTGGTTGGCCTTATTCAACCTACTCACCTCTGGCTGAACATCATCCACCAGGGCAACCAGTGTGCTTTTAGTCTCAAAACCCAGCCTGATACCTGATTGCTATTCAGAAAATTATCTGGAAATATCAGCCTCTGGAGAACTGCTATGCACTTGATCAATTGTTTGAGACTGGTCTAAAACTGCCCAGACTGACAGGGTTGAAAGGAGTTTCTTTTCCAGAAACCTAATCATCATTACCACCAAAATCACACCCTCAAGTACAGAAGCACTCGCTGCCTCCTTTGTCAATGCCAGTCACTTCCCTGCAAGATGTTATTCACCAGGATGGGCAAGAGTAGAATGCAGGTGTCACTGGCTGGATACCTCCTGCATCCTTGGGTGATAACTGAAATGGATCCAAGCCATCATGATAAGAGATACCCAGGGGCTCCTCTGGCTTGGATTCTCCTCCTCCTGCTCTTAAATGTAGGGCATAATCCAGCCAACATCAAGAACTTTTACATCCCATTGATTTCACTTGGTATTAGCAGATGTGTAAATCTAATAGAAATCAATGAGTCCTAAGCATATTTTAATGCAGCACAAGTGAACAAGCCCTCTCCCTCTTTTTAAAGATGCTTTTATCCCCACAAGGTTGCAGTCCTACATTATATTCATGTCGCGATAACTTGCCATTCCACATCAAGTTATCCCCACATGGATTATATGGATACAAGCTAACACACCACTGAGCTTGACGGGAGCTAGCATTAGGTAGCACTCAGAATAAATTACATTTATTTTCTGTTGTCAGTAAATTCCTGGTGCTCAAATGTTGTATTTTCTTTACCATACCTATTCAAACTTTTAAAAGCAACTACCTCTTTCTGTTTAAAGATCACTGGGTTTTTTTTTATCTTTAAGAGTTGACACATTAACTATAGTTTTCGTTAACATAATACAACTGTTGTAATTTCCACCCTTCGGAAAATTGGTTTTCCCCATTTGGTTTATCCAAACAACCCCCATTCTTGTTTTCATACAATTCCAGTATATTAAGCTGGGAACTGCTGTGGCAATAACTTTTCAAATTCCTGCTTTGATGTCATGGGAACCCTGCAAGTTCTTTTGTACTTTGCAAGGGCAAAAGAATCTGTGTGACTTTTTTTTCCAGCATTAACAGGTTTGTTCTTTCTGTTTTATGGCTGTACTTCCGTATGGATTTGCAGACAACTTCCCTCTGTGTCTGGTGGGGAGAGCAAGCAATGTTTAGAATTGTTGCTCTTGAAGATCAAGATGATGAGAAGAAAAACTTTTGTCTATTTGAATTGAGCCGCTTTCTTGGCATTTGCAAGATCGGTATTGAAGCAAAGCAGCACATTGTTGAACATTGAGAAACATGTTCAACTGTATGTGTGAATGGCAAGTATGAGCATACTCTCACATCTCTCAGAACAATTTACTCTTTTCATCGGCACTCATGTTTACCACAGCTATGCTGGGTTTTGATTGTTTGAAGATGAAATGCACATATTCCAACATGGCTGCTTCCAGACAGATGGCTCTGAGCACTGCCCAATCATTGCTCTTCTGTTTTAAAGTACAAGCAGAATTGCAATTGACTTTTCACACTATCGGGAGCATTGCACTTTAGTTATGTCTTCATTTTACATTGCCCTTTAAATGTCCAACTGAAGCTGGAGAAAAGGCATGTGTATTGCTTCACAGCTCCTGCAAGGGCTAAACTACATGTTACACTTAATGAGTAGAGGGGAAGAGATATCCTTACTGGGAACACAGCATACAGGGAGGGTGTGAAAGTTGAGGCCTACAGAGGCAAGGAAAAGACAAAGGTCAGGCCTAGAGGCCTGGAGCTTTTTTGTTGGGAGGGGGTATCCCTGAGAGGAGTAGTTTTATTTCCCTGGTTAAGTTTCATTTTCATTTCTCCAGTTGTTTAATTTCTTCAGGTTTGAAACAGTACTTTCGGTTTTGAGGGATGAGGGTATATAAAGAGAGTGAGAGAGCCAGTAAGAGTAGAGATGGGGAGAACAGAGCCTGAAGAGAGGGCAGGAAGAAGCAGCCTAGAGAAGTCTAAGAACAACTAGGATGAAGGAACGTGCGCTTTGCAACTTTAATTTTCTTTTAAATGCCTTTTGTATCACTCAGCTCTATTGTGTAAATACCTTTAGTTGTGATTTGCTTGTTTTAATTTACCATTAAACTGTTGTGGTTAAACCCTGTGTCTAGCGTGTCAATCACCCCACGCCTACAGCCTAAAACCCACGTTATTGGAAAGGGGAAGGTAAAAGAAGGAAGGTGGGCAGGAGATCCTTAAGGAGTTGCTCAGGGGGTCCAGGCCATAAGGGGAACCCTGACAGAGGGGAAACCTATTTCTTCCCTCCCTGGCATGATTGGAACTAAAATCCTTCCCTGCACAGCTAGAATACAAAGGATATTCTAAGTGTTCTAGCTGTGCAGTGGCAAAGAGTGATTTTAGTAGCTTGGCTCTAAGCCCGAGGTGTGGAACCTCAAGCCCTGGGACCAAATCTGCCCCTTCAGGGATCCCAATCCAGCCATTCAGGGTTGCCCAGAAGGCCACTCCCCTTCCTCTAGCAACACCCCCTTTTCCCCAACATTAGGTCATTAGATGGTTTCCTGAGTTTTGTGCAGTTTTTCTTCCATTCTAAAACACTGAAATGCCTCTTTGAAGGCTTCGTTACTGACAATAAGAGCTTGAAGCTATAATATGCTGTTATATTTGGGGTTTTGGCACCACCCTTTTTGCCTTCGGCCCTGCCCACCACTAGAATGTGGTCCCGGAAAGCTTCTCTGAAATGGAATTTGGCCTTAGGCTGAAAGAGGTTCTGCAACCCTGCTCTAAGCCATTCCCTCTATGGGTATTTCATCTCTCCACAAGCCCCCCATCCCTGCAGCCTTCGTGTGCATACCTGCAGATTTTTGCAAAGACAATAGGTGAAGGAGGGAGCAGATGATGGAGTATGGAGGAACTATGGTTGCCTTTTCTCCTGCTTCAATGGAGATGTGAAGGTCAGCTTCCATATCTGAAGCTGAATGACTGTTCCTGTATCAACCTACCTGTGTCCTGAGGTCATCTATGGAGACTGTCATCTGGGTGCCCTCACCACCTGAGGCAGTGCTGGCCCCAGGTTTTTGAGGACCTTGGGCAAGACAGACAGTAGGCCTCCTCCATCAGTGAGCTTACCTTCGCACTGCCATTGTCTCCAGCTGCTATTGCTTCTCATCCTCATCATTGCTACCACATGCTTGCTTGGCAGGCTGAGAACCAGTGAGCAAATAGGCAGTCACATCTACTGCTCCTCCTTCTCACCACCACTGTTGTCTGGGCCAGAGCAAAAGGCAGATGAACTGTCAGGAATGGATCATCCTTCCCCCTTCACAATCAACATCACAAGGAGACCAAGCTTCAGGCTAATGCTGCTTTATTTTGCTAGAGACTCGCCTCTCAACAAATGCAGATTCCAGGAAGCTCTCAGAGGGCCCCTAAACAACTAATCTGCTATCTCTAATTAGAGGAGGCAAACCAGAGGGCAGTGAAGTAGCTGACAGTTTGGGCGTGAACCTCATGGCCAGACTTGCTTTGCAGTGATGCCCTTCCCTTAGGGTGGTTCCCTCCTATGTTGGCTTCCAAGGGTGGCTATCCTGGTGCAGCATCTGAGCCCTGCCCCTAATTTTTCCCATTTTGCTTTGTGACACGTCCTAGTGTCAAGTCACACCCCTCTTCCTCCTCCTCCTCCTCAGAAACTTGAGTTTTCACGGTGGAGGGAGGGGTCAGGGGCTGGGATATCTGTTTGTCAAGGTCTTCGGAGGAATCTGTCCCAGCGTCTTGGCTCACTAGGGAGGGTCCCTCCCCTGAGCTCTGATCTAGCTGTTCCAACCCTGATTCAGAGTCGGAGCTGTCAGACATCTCAAGGCCATGAACAAGCAGGTTGCAATGGTGAAGGGCAGGAGCAACTCCAAGGGGTTCTTATCAGGGGGCCTCTATTGGACTGTGGGCCCTCAGCAAGTGCCCAAGCATGCTTAACTTTGACGCCAGCCTTGATTTGAGGTAAGGTGAGTGGCAACTGCAAAGAGGGCCTTTTCAGTGGTGGTGTCCTGTTTATGGAATTTCCTCCCTAGGGTGGTATAGAAGTATTTATAATACTTCTATAATGCTTAATATAATGAAAACGCTAAGTGGTTCACACTAAAAAGCATATATAATATAAAAACAATATAAAATAATAAATAATCTAAAAAATATGACAGCAAAGACAGTAATTAAACAATAGTTGTTCACAAGACTGTACAGGACATTGTGGTATTCATTGACGGTGACGGGTTGTACACTGTCCAGTAGAGACTCAAGACATTTGGAGCACTTACCATTGCCATCAACACACAACCTGCAATTTCCTATTGACAAAAAGTTGTGTCAGACTTGGGAAGAAATCCTCTTTCCCCACCAAATAATTGCTCCCTTGAAAGGATGCCATCAATTCACTGTTTGGGCCAGTGTAGACATCCCCCCTGGCCCCAGTGCATTAAATTCCATAATGCAGTAGCCCCCAACTCCTGATGCCTTCCCACCCACCCCACCCTTATGCAGAAGTCAACACATGTAGAGCCACTGATGTGGATTCACAGTGCTGTACAGATGGATTTTGTCCATGTTAGCCACTGAAGAGAGATGGGAATTATTGTGGAAGGATTCAATTGCACTGGTCTGTTCAAAAGAATTCAGAAGAATTCTCAGGATGAGTTTGCAAGACTGGACTCCAAAAATTTAATTGACACAGTACTTAATTTACACACACACACACACACACAACTTCACACTTGCCTACTCTTTTCTACCATAATTGTGCATTTGTTCTCGAATTGTTGCATGGGACCAAGCTATTTTCCCCTTGGACATTTCTGTGCTCACCTTGGATGAATGTAGAATAATGTGTTCTTACATATTTGGCCTTTTTCATGGCCACACCTGCTGAAGGCTAAAAGACCAAGCGCTTTACTAGAACTGTTTTATGAGAAATCTGCTTTAACAACTTCCAGTAAGCCATTCCCAACAGCTGTTTACTCCAACCACCAATACCCCCCTCCTTTCCCTTCAGCCACCCCCTTCTTCTGTCTATATAGTGCAAAAGTTAATTCCCAGTCTAATGTGAACATGCCTTCTCTGGGTTTTAGACATTTGGTGTAAATATATCCTGCCACCAGTAAACACCCCTGGCCATTTATCAATGCCATGAAAGATGTTTACAGCCTAAATATGAAAACGATGATGGGATTTAGCACTTAGCACAAATAGAGCTGTTTAATTCCTTACAAACAAGGGCCAAAATGAGACTTCTGTTTAGTATAACATATATATACACACACACACACACACACACACTGTGCAAACCCTTTTCAATTCTGTGTGGCTAAAGATGTCCAAATTTTTTAACAGACAACTGCTTTTGTCATCCTGCATTTTACAGTAGTCCTCACATGGAACAAATTGTAGAAAGTAAAAGAAAATAAAAATGGTTGAAGGGAGAATGCCTATAACCAGCATGTTAATAAAATCCCATTTTGTCACTTCGACAGCACACCCAGAGTGCAATAACTAAGCTTCCTTTCCATACCCCCTTGTGCTCCTTTGTATTGACAGATGCCATTTGTTCATTTACGACGTGATAATAAAAACCTTCAGTTTTACTGAATGTTGTTCTTTTCCTCCCCTGACACAGGGGCACCAAATGGTTTGTACTAAACACAGCGGGTATTTTTCATTAAAGATCATAACCAGGGAAATGAATGGGAATTGAGGAAAGGAAAGCCCTAAAATTAAATAATTAGTGTGGATGTGAAGAGTGAAAGTGTAGCTCTCAGGAGATGAGGGCTGTGGTCCCATTGTTTTCCGGTGTACCAAGAAACTTCCCAAGATATAATATGCCTCAAAATTACCCATCAATTTTATAGACAAGAAAATGGACATCATTAATAATAATAATTTCTACAGCACAGTTAAGCACAGTTCTTATCTTTGACTACAAGACATCATTGCGAAGCAGGTTAAGCTAGGAAATAGTGACTCACTCAGGATCATCCATTTAGCCTCATGTAAGAGGGATTTGAACCTGAGTTGTCCACAGCTAATTCCACTTTTCCATCCAATGTCCCAATGCTGAGTTTCATAGGCAACCAAATCATTATAGATGAAACAAATCGGAGGGCAAAAATTGCAAAGCTCAAGGGGTTGTGTGTTTTTTTTGCTGGAATTCAAATGTATTTTCACCAAATATAATTCACCACCATCTCCTCCACCACCACACATACATTCGCAGTTCTTGATGACATTGCACTTAGTAATTTTAGGGGAAGGTTTGGGGAGACAAGGTGTAGACCCTAGGTTTGCATGTCTCATTGATTTTGATGGGTCTACTCTTAGTATGACTAAATATCTGAATCCAACTTCTTGAATTTACCAGGGGGATCCTCAACAGTGTTTTTCAGTATTGCTCAGAATCAAAGTTCAAAAGAAAATATTTAGATTCAAAAAGTCAAAAGTTTAATTTTGAAACCTTGTCAGATGTTTAATTTGGGCAACATTTCATTTCACCTATACATATATTGGCTTGGATCCAGTGGAGGCATTCCGCAAATAGAAAGCGAGATGGACAATTTTGCCAATTCCCCCTACATGGGGCGGGGGGATTTCCCATGCTGATCTGGAGCAGATTTTCATGGGGGCTTAGGGCATTTCAGGAAGGAACCAAGACCTGAGAGTCCTCCATTCCATGAACAGAGTTCTGCTTCTGAAATGCTGGCTCTAGGCCATTATTTTTTAAAACTTGTAAAATACTGTAATAAGATTGATACATTTTGGCCCTGATTCAGAGTCACTTTTTGTGTGTATAAGGAAAATCTCTTCTAATGCCCACCCATTTTGTTGTTGTTGCGGTGAATAAAATTGAATGCATTATTTCAATCAAGAGATGTACTTCGTTTGACACACACACAAAATACACACTTTAAATCTATAGCACATCAATCAATTGATCACAGTGACTAACTAACTAATGCTTTCAGCCCTTGTCATAATTATACTAGCTAGCTTGGGATGGAATCAGGGAAGTTATAAGCCTTTTACAATGGACAGTTCTAATAATATGATTAGAAATCCATTTAAATCTGCAGTAAGAAAATTAATGAGTCGCACTGACTAATGGCTAATGTTTTTAGCCATAAGCTTTCAGTCAATTTTAGTTCTCACCGGCACTTGGGATAGCTTGAGCTGGAAATTGACCAGAGCTCCCACAGAGCAGAGTTTTCATCAGAACTGACAATGAGAGAAGCGTAAACGAACGGAATCCAAAGGTAAGACCCTCCATAGATTCAGAATTGAATATGTGGTAAGAAGTTAGTTTATGAGTAACGGGGTGTGTTTGTATATCTATATCTATTAGCCAGTGGGCTGAATCAAAATGAAGTTTGGGATATTTTCTGTAGAGTCATGATCAAAATAATTGTTTCTGGGTTGGATGCAGACTTAGTCATGCTTATGGCAGACCCATTAAAATCACTGGGACAAGTGATTAGTCTCTCTATTTGGTGTATGGAGGCCATCCATTTGTTTTTTATCTTGATAATGTTAGCTGCCTTGGGGTCCTCTTGGTGGAAAGGTGGAATAAAATGTTTTAATTAAGAAATAAAATTTACGACATGCTCCCATGGACTTTTAGGTGGGCTTTTTTGCTGTGCTCACAAAGTGCCTTTCACACACACACACACACACACACACACACAGCTACATTTGTCTTGAGATGAAGCCAAGATGTCCCTCTGCTCACCTATATAGCAGGAGGCAACCACAGCATGGCCAGTATGGATATATCATCCACTATTTATGAGGTATGTCATTGGCATGAGGTTCTCCCATGCCATACTGTACCTATTTCCCCCCCTCCCCCCAGGGATAAGACCAGGGTTCCATCTAGACCAGCATTCTGTTCATACAGTGGTCAACAAGCTGCCTGTGGGAAACCCACAAGTAGGACATGAGTACAACCGGTATTGAGAGGCATACCGCCTCTAATACTGGAGGTAGCATATGGCTATCATGAGTAGTAACCATTGATAGCCTTATTCTCTATAAATTTGTCTAATCCCCTTTTAAAGCCATCCAAACTGATGGCCATCACTACATCTTGTTGTAGCGAATTCCACAGTTCAACTATGCACTGTGTGAAAATGGCACCATATCAGGAGCAGCAGAAAGTTCCATGCATCATGTGTACCATTAACTGGTTATGGTACCATTACCTTTTATGCATGCTTTGAGAATAATGCTGTAGCCTCTGGTTTATTGGTCTAGAAGTCTGCAGGAGACATTTCATTTAAGGCTGATTTATTTCTTAAATAGATACTATTAGTCCACAGCTATTGCATTTTCCTTGCAGGATGAAGGCGACACTAAGAGTTTGTGCCTGCTGTTTGTTTTGCTTTTCAGGAGTCAAGTAATAGGGTTGTGTGATTCCTTTTTCTATGAAATGTATTATTTTTTCTCTTTGTTCCACACTGGGGTTTAATCGAACTCAGTGTAGGAGTGTGTGTGTGTGTGTGTGTGTGTGTGAAAGAGAGAGACACACACATAGAGAGAAAACATAATGAAGTTTATAACCACTTTACAAAGTACATTTTTCAGATTTTGGTTACAACTTGGGGTGGGGGGTGGGATCTACTGGGATCTTTGCATTGCAAATCATTTCCCTATTATTATTCTGTTTTGTCCTCAACATATTCCTTAGGCAACAAGTAACAGGCCTAAGGATGAAACACTACTAGATTATTTGGGAAGGATGATAGCTAGTATTGCCACCTTGTCATTCGTTCTTTTTCATTTGGTATTTGTTTACTAGTTTTACTAAATTTTTGACTTGGCTTTTGATCTGGCTGATTCACAAGGTGGCTAACAATAAAAAAAGAAATATGATGCAACAATCAAATTGATTCCAAAATAAACAGTGCTAAAATTAATTTTTAAAAAAATTTAACCGATTTATTACCAGTTTATCCCAGCAATCCAAAACCTGAAAACTTTCCTACTCCAGATGCCTTGCAAAACAGATTAACAGTGGAATCCTGTACATGTACCTCTTTGGACCCTGAGTTAATCTTCAGAGACCCTCCTCCAGGAGCCCCCACTGAAGGAAGCTAGATGGGTGGCTACAAGTGAGAGCACTTTCTCAGTTGTGGCACCCCATTTCAGGAATGAACTCCCCAAAGAAGTTCACCTGGCACCTATGTTATCTTCTTGGTGCCAGGCAAAGACATTTATTTTCTCCCAGGCATTTTAGAGATCTAGTTCTGGATTTTTATAGCTGTTTTGTTGTTTTGCACTGTATTGTATTCTTTAAATATCTGTATTGTATTTTATTCATTTAAATATTTGTATTGTATTTTATATTTAACTGTTCTATGGTATTTTAGTCTGTTAGCTGATTGTAATCTGGCTAGAAAATATTAGTCACGGGGAAGATTGGAAATGTAATAAGTAAGTAAATAAATAAATAAATAGTCTACTCAGAAGTAAGTCCCAGTGAGTTCAGAGGAGCTTACTCCCAAGTAAATGGGTGTAGGCTTAAATCCTACATTTTGGCCAAACTGCCAGCAGCAAAGAAGTCCGACAATCCTCTCTAGGGAGGGATTTCCGAAGGATGGATGCTGTGTTGGATTCTTCAGGCACAATGAATGAACTGGGCACGATTTCCTTACGCAACAACCCAGCCTCCAGTCTCCCCCACACTCTTTTCCTTGACTTCGTGCACGGGTGGGGAACATGCGGCCCTCCTAAAGTTATTGGATTCCAAATCCCATCAGCCGCAGCCAGCATGGTCAATCATCAGGGGTAATGGGACTTGTAGCCCAACAACATCTGGAGGGCTACAGGTCCTCCACCACTGGCTTAGGGGAAACCCTGCTTCAGGCCAGCACCCTGAGGGCCAGCTGTACATAACCTTAGCAATAAATCAGTTAAGTTACACACACCTGTGTGAGGCCTGAAGGATTAGTCAAGGCTCAAAAAAAACAATGCCACTACTTAAGAAAGATTTCCAGTGCCCATCATGGCCATCAGCCTCGCTTCCAATGGGTTTGTTGCAAAGTATAGAAGGGGGGGGGTAAGCCGCCGCCGCCAGGAAGATCCGCCCAAGGTAAGTCTCGTCCCGGGGGGTGGCGGGGGGTGGCAGGCCGTTCTGCCACTGATTTCGGGGGGCCGAATGCACTGGCATTTGGCCTCCCTGAGATCCGTGGCAGAATTTTCGTACATCCCTAGGGGTAAGGTAGGCAATTTTTGCCAATTCCCACTTCCTTCTGTAGCCTCTTACACACCCTGGAAATCTGCTCCAGAGAGCTGGGGATCTTCCAGAACAGTGTAGGAAGTGGTGCAGGAAGCTTCCTTACTGCCCTCTTCGCTTCCATTCCTGGGAACCTTCCCTGGATTGTAGATGCTGCCACAAATGGAAGGAGCCCTTCCATTCATGGAAAAATTCCTTCCGTTTGCAAAGGGCTGTGCTGGATCCCACCCAATGGCCGTGGCGCATGGTGCAACAATTCATTCAGTGATCTATGTACAGGGGAGGGGAGTCATATGGAAGAAGGTGCTCCTTGAGGCAGCCTGATCCCGAACCATTAAAGATTTTAAAAGCAAGAACCACCGTCTTGCATTGCACCCAGGGCTAGCAACCAGTTCAGTTCTTTTGATATTGCTATGACAATGTTAGGAAACATGTCTCTCACAAATGCGGTGTTTACATGCAATCTGTAAATAATGTAATTGAAAAGTTAGCAATATGTTTTTATCTGTTTTCTGATATTGTAGTGATGGTTTTATTGTATTTTAATTTAATTTATATGTAGTTGTAATTTTAGAGTTATGGTTTTAACACGATTTATGTGTTGTGTTAATTTGTATTACATTGTATTTGTAATTTCAGAGTTATGATTTTAACAGTGTTTGTGTGTTCTATTGTTTTTATATGGGTTGTTAGTTGCCCTGGGCTGCTTGCGAGGAAAGGTAGGATATTAATTTTTTTTTAAAAAAAATTAAATAAATAAGTTGCAAATTTTGTGTGTGCTAGATTTTGTCCTGGCAGGATCACAAACATATTTTAGTAATATGTTTGTGAGTCCTCCATACACCAAGATCTGTATTTAAAGACCTCAGCTTTAATTTAAATTGAGTTAAGAATGTTTATTTAAGCACATGCCTTAAATCTGAACATATGTGTCGTCTCATTGTTTCAGTGTACTGCCTCATTATGGTGGAAATTAATTAAGATTGATGAAACAGTTCTGAAGAGCCATAATCATTAAACAAATCTTTGCAGTGCAGAACCCAAGCTCATTCACATAAACATCAGCTTCACTTAGTGTGATTTAAGAAACAAACAACAAGAAAGTGCTTAACTTTGAGTTTGATTAGTTCATTAAGTGGTTAATTAACGGAGCTAATCAAATTTCATCTTGGGGAAAAGTCAAACCAACTAGTCAAGCTTAATGCAGAATTTTAAAAATTAATTCAAAGATGAAAAAATGAATGAATTATCAATGACAAAGTAAATAAAGAAAATGAAGTGGGCTACAGTCCACTAGAGTTTATGCCAGAATACATTTGTCAGTCTTTATGATGCAACAAGACTCTTTGTTTTTGCTACAACAGACTAACATGGCTATCCCTCTGGAAATTGTTATAAAATATTTTCTTAGCAAAAGGGACCATCCAGCAGATTTTTTCCTGAAAGTTATGTGGTCTCCATGTATTCTTGCCTGGGCAGTGTTTTCTCCTATCCATTCTTCCTTGTCCTCAGTGTTGTCTTCTGTCCATCACTCCCCCTAATATGGAACTTTGTCCCCTCCAATCAAACCATTGGTCCTGTTCACATGGCTTAGCGTGTCGTGTGTGGGGAGAAAACCACGTTCTAACCCCCCCCCCATGGAATGCCTCCCTAGAGAGTTCTACTGGGCACCTACTTTGCTGATTGGTGTGAGACAAAGACCTTTTTATTTTTTCAGGCATTTTAACTTGCTTTGCAGTTTAATGCTTACAGGTATCTTAAAAGCATCCAAGATCACTTTTTAACTCCATGGATATTTTTTGATATTTTTTAGTATTTTTAATCTATTTTACTCTTCACTATTTTAAACAGCATTTGTGTCTGCTCTTAGTATTTATTGTATTTAACTGGATTGTATTGTGTCTTATTTATTACAGGGCCACTGTATTTGGTTGATTTGGCTGAATCACGTTCCACCATTATAACCAGAAATTGTGGGGGCAGGGACGGGCAGTAGGTTTTATGGCTTATACTAGAAAATGGTTCAACAGAATGATCTGAACCATGGCACTGTAGGCAAGGTGGGTTTGCAGATGATCTGTGCCAATTTTGAGGCAGAAAGCCAAGAAATTGCTTATTTATAGTAGTTTAAAATTTGACAACTGCCCACCAGCAATTTGACAGATATTACCTGTTTTTTTCCCCCATAGACTTACATAGGGTTCACTTTGTTGTAACATTTCTCCATTTGTACAGTGTCTTTTGGACAACAGTTTGTAATCTTATGCAAGGGAGAAGGTGTAGCATGTGCTTTGCCCCAGAAGAAGCATATTTGTAGGTTTTCAGAAAAAGTATGATTTTTACCCCATTTGATCCTATGGAGTTTGATAAGCTCAAATTTGGAGGATGGGAGGGGGAATAGAATGGCATATGAGTGCAGCCCTCTGGTAGAATGGCAGTATCTCAACCCCTTTTTAACCTGAGGAGCCACTGTAGGGAGATTCTTCCTGAGGGGACTGGAAAAAAAGGAGGAAAGCCCTGAGGAAGCTGAGGAAAGAGAGCAGCAGCAGCAATTCTGCTCTTCTCTCAGTTGTTGTTCAGTCATGTCCGACTCTTCGTGACCCCATGGACCATAGCATGCCAGGCCTTCCTGTCCTGCGCTCTCTCCCGGAGTGTGCTCAAGTTCATATTCATTCCATCGGTGATGCTATGTAGCCATCTCATCCTCTGCTGTCCCCTACTCCTTTGGCCTTCAATCTTTCCCAGCATCAGGGTCTTTTCCAGGGAGTTTTCTTTTCGCATTAGGTGGCCAATATATTTGAGCTTATGCCTCAGTATCTGTCCTTCCAATGAGCACTCAGGGTTGATTTCCTTTAGGATTGACTGATTTGACCTCCTTGCAGTCCAGGGGACTCGTAAGAGTCTTCTCCAGCACCACAGTTCGAAAGCGACAATTCTTCAGCGCTCAGCCTTCCTTATAGTCCAGCTGTCACAGCCATACATTGCTACTGGGAAAATAATAGCTTTGATTATACAAAGCTTTGTCGGCAAGGTGATGTCTCTGCTTCTTACTATGCTGTCTAGGTTTGCCATAGCTTTCCTCCCAAGGACTTCTCCCACTTACGAGTCAGTAAACACTTGACAACTCAGTTAATGTCAATAACTGAGGACTACAATTATTTCTGAGACCTGGACTACACAGCCAGAGGCAGGTTTTATTTTAAGGAATAACCTACCTTTAGGGAACCTATCAGTAGTGGATTCTCTTCTCTCCATTTTATTTTATTACTTAGAGACTTAGTTTAAATTGATTATTCATCTGAATAATTTCATAGAATAGAATCATAGAGTAGTAGGGTTGGAAGGGGCCTACAAGGCCATCGAGTCGAACCCCCAAATAGAATTTGGTTCTATTCCCTTTTCCCTTCCCTGTTAAATCTATTTCTTGCTTTATAGGTTGGACACAGGTTTTTCCCCACCTGCTTTTAGGAAACTAGGGTCCTGGTGGGCTGGAGCCACTGCACGCTAGTTGGGGGGGTCAGCATCTTTCTCCCTCATTCATTACTCAATGTAAAAAGTGGCAGTTGCTGCTTAATGCTCCATAAATTAGTGGTGGAGGAAGAAGGGGAAGAAGAAGAATTGCACAAATACTCCCTAAAATCCCCATGGAAAGACTGCCTAGAATGCCCTACCATCTGAGGTAAGAACATAAGAAGAGCTATGCTGGATCAGACCAAGGGCCCATCTAGTCCAGCATTCTGTTCACATAGTGGCCAACCAACTGTCCATGGGAAAACCACAAGCAGGACATGAGTGCAACAGCACCCTCTTGCCCATGTTTCCCAGCAACTGGTGTACAGAGGCACACTGCCTCTAATACTGGAGGTAGCATAGAGCCATCAGGATTAGTAGTCGTTGATAGCCATTGATAGCCTTATCCTCCATGAATAAATAGGTATATCTAGATTATTCTAATGTCAGAAAACAGGAATGTTTCAGTCTACACTGGCCTACTGCTAGTGCCAATGAGGAATCACCCCCATGACTCCATTGGGTGAACATTTTGTGTGTGTGTGTATAGGGGGAGGGGAATCCCAGTTAAAATGCCCCTGGAATACTTCCATTGTTTCTATTCTGTCACTTATAAACATGTGAAGATCCTATCTAAAAGCATCTTGGGAAAAGTGACAATAACACGTTCTTTCAATCCCCACCCCATCTAATGAGTAATATATAAATATTAAGGACACAATACAGCCAAAGCTAAATCACTTTTAAATCCCCATTAATTTCATTGGGACGGTTAAATGCATGAAATCAAAGGGGAATTGAAAATGCTTGAATTTGGCCAGATTGTGCCTAGGGCTGCAAACGTTAATCAGTCCACCGGATAGATGGATTATCTAAAGCTTTCGTTTAGTTAAGCTTTAGCGAGGGCCAGTTGAAGAAGATGAGAATTAAGGACGTACTTGTAAAGTATGTTTTCATCCTGGCATATGCTAGCATATAAGAACTTCACCTAATGGGCAGTAGAGAAATACAGTCAATCAATCAATCAATCAATCAATCAATCTCTATTCTATTCTTTTCTATATTATAATATACCATGTGGCTCAGGAGGCAGAAAATGTAGGGAGTTTTAAATGTCTCTTGAAAACATACCTGGTTACACAAGCTTTCCCTGGCTTGTAGTTGATATCATGTTGTTGCTCTGTTCGATTGTTTTCTCTTGTTTTTTTGTTTCTGTTACCTATTTATTTTTTGTTGTAGTTGTAATTGTTTATTAATTGATTATTTTAGTAGTGATTTTTAATCGTTTGGCATGTAAGCCACTTAAGAGAATGTTTATATCAAGCAGTACACAAGTATTATTAATAAACAATTTAATGTATAATATAATAAATAAATCAGAGACAAACTAGCCCCAGTGCTACTCACATACTTAGCAATTGCATGAATAGCTTTTTAAAAGTAAATTGCAGGTAAAGGGCCCCAATCTGGACTGAGACTCTGGAATGCGGGTAGAGAGCTTTATACTTTCATTGAGTTCGCACATCACAATAAGCCTCCCTGAAAACAAACCACAGTGGCTTGTTTAATCCATTGCTAATCCACGCTGCGGCCATCAGATGATCTTGCACTCCTCGGTTTGCCATGGTTTGTTTCCCCCTTGGTCTTCCCACCCACTCCTGGCACGTATCCTAGTGTCCTTTGCGGCACAACATTTTTTTAAGGAGTAAAACTTTGTTCAATGCTTCCGTCTTTTTTTTTTTTTTACTTTCTGACATTGAATGCAAATTTAGTTGGGGTAAAAAAAAAACAGAGACCAAAAACATGCATCCACCCCGCCCCCAGGATAAAGTATGAAAAATGCAGATTGGGGGCAGGGGGAGGAGGTGGGGGGACTTTCACTTTCCCTTTTGTTCCAATTTTGGGGAGGTTTGCACACAGTCACATTACTTAATGAACAGTAGTTAATATGCACATGCGCAAATGCGCATCAGTTAATGTGCATGTGGGCAAATCTCCCCCAAAGTGTGGGGGGGAGGTAAAAAAGCTGAAATTCCCCCCAAATCTGCATTTTTCATACTTTATCCTATTGCAGGGGGGGTGCATGTTTTTGGTCTCTGGGTTTTTCCCCCAGCCAAATTTGTGTATATTCCAGAAAGTTTAAAAAAACAACAGCCCGCAATTTAGGAAATTTGCAAATTTGTGCAAATTGCAGTCGATCACTCCTCAATTTCAGCAGTTCTCCCATTCGCGCAGTGTGAGCAGCGATCGCAAATGCGAATGGGAATTGGGCATGCAGGTGTTGGCCGCCTGACATATGGCTAGCGAGATTGCAAGCCAGCAAGTGGAGTGGTCGGGTTTTCTGCTGCTCTTGCCAAGTGACTCTGTAGCTTTTGGGCACAAGCCATCGTGCCGGCTTTGCACATCAGAACAATCTGAAACAAGCAAGGCTTACAACCCACCATGAGTTGTCATGTCACACGTACCAGGTCTTTGCCTCCCGCTGCAGTTCCAATAGGATGGCCATGTATCCTGTTTGAAGGCGTCATGTATTTGTAGGGCTGCCCAGTCCAAATCTGGTTTAAAAATCAAGAACTATAAGAAGGGAGAATAGGGGGCCTTGAAGTTGCCCATCAACAATTAGCTCTGGACAGCAGACTTATCAGGCACACACGTCACCGTCACCGGTCTTCCCCACAATGGTGAGATGTATTGTATTTCTATTGAAATGATACTAAGTCTTTCCAAATTTGCATCTATGCACATACATTAGCATATGCACATTTTATGCAAACCAGTGCCCCCTTTTATCTTCTTTTTTGGTGATGCACAAGTGGCCACCTTAAGCCCCAATCTGGATCAGGCCCTCCACACTTGCACTTTAAAAGCAATTCACACAGTTGCTAATTGTGCATACGGTGTCTTGTCTGGTTTGGCCCTTAGGGAGTGAGAATCTATAAAAGATGGCCTAACAACGAGCTGTATGTTTTCTTTACTAATTGTAAATTTACCTTACATGTCTTTCAATATCTCAAGCAGCCAGTCGTAGTAGTACAATTAAATATATATTTAAATTTAAGCAGTTAGTCATTTAACTGATTAAAAGGCATTTGATTCATCAATTCAAATTACTGTGTCAGTTAACAACTCTCATACATTTCCAGAGTGTATCTCTAAATGCCCCTTAAAAAAATTTTTTTTTAAGGCAACTTTAGACAACAATCTATCAGTACACAGACATTGCTGAAAAGGACTGGTTGATGCATTCATATGGCCTTATCTCTTCCTCTGGTGCACAGCTAAGTAATGCTGAAAAGAAGATAACATCTTCCTCAGACAACAAGGTGCCCACAAGGTTGCTGAGATGATTTGACTTATGTGTTTTCCATTTCTATCTTGCTGGGCCCTTCGCTTGCTCGACATGCTTGTCACCCGTTATTGTGGTTGTGAAGTCACCAAGCCCACCAAGGCTCTTGCTTTCAGCAAGGATTGGATCACAGCAAACTATGGGTATGAAAAGACAGATAACTCAACACATGTAGGAGTGTTGGTAGGCAGAAAGAAGGTGGAGATAGGTAGGCAGAAAAAAGGGGGAGAATTCACTAAATTTAAAAGGCAGGAAAGCAGGGATAATCTCTTAGATCAAGAAGGATGTTGCTCAAGCATTTCCATGTGATGTGGTATACCCTAAAGGCCTCTAAAAATTATTTCCATTGTCACATGAGGATCACTGAGATAAGGAGTTTAAACAGCTTTCCATTCCCAAAGTGTTACAGAAATAAGTAGTAATTGACTGCTCTTGGTGCATATTATTTTAAGTGAATCCAGTAGCATGAGCTTTTGGGGAAAGACTGGATAAATACTCTAAATAAATAATGTTGCCTTCAACACAATCACCAGTGTACAGGCACCTTTATTAAATTAGTGACACATCTGTTGTTGTCAATAATCCAATCACTCTTTTGCTGCCCATTATTTAGCTCAGTGGCTAGAAGTGGGGAAATTAGATGTGGGGGGCTAGGATATAAAAAGCATGATAATCAAGTTTCAAAAGAGAAAACAACAAAGAGCCTTGTCGCATCTTAAACGACTTCATCAGGCCTCTAGTCCATATGCCACAATAAATTGGTTTGTTTTGAAGGTGCCACAAGATTTTGTTGCAATAAGATTAACATGGTGGTTATAACTCTCACCAGTTTTGAAACAGCAGCAAAAACAACCGAGATGTTTGGCACCCTAAAAACTAAAAACTAAAAACAAGTGTACTGTCACAGGCATTTTCACAGGGAAGAGCCTTCATCACATACATGCCAATCAAGATATTTTTAGAAAAATTGAACTGCTGTGTAATTATTAGAGTCTACATCAGCCTCCCCCAACCTGGTGCCTTCCAGATATGTTGGACTACAACTCCCAACTTCCCCAGCAACATGGCCAGTGGCCAACACATTTGGGTGTTGCCAGATTGGGGAAGGCTGGATGGACAAAGAGACCATGAAAGAGAGGAATACTGAACATAGAGAGTCCAGTGTTTCTGAATACCAGGCTTTGGATAATAAGATCTGTGGTTTACCTTAGTCCTTTTCACACATGAGCCTCCACTAGTTCCCTGACCAGAACCACCCTTCTGCCCAAACCCTCAATGTCAATGCATTCAATACATACATGTTATTTTTATTATTTATATTTATATCCCAGTATCCACCTTTCTTCCAAGGAGTTCAATGTAGTACACGTGATTCTTCCCACCCACCCTATTTTATCCTCAGAACAACGCTGCGAAGAAGGTTAAGCTGAGAAGGAGTGACTGTCAGGGTGGATACTGAGCCCATAGAGCCCCAGAGTAGTTCTGATTCTGAGGAGGACCAACCACCTGTGGGAGAGGAGCTCGCTCATCTCTCACAGGCACAGCGGCAGGGAGAGATTCCCCCTGCCTGCATTCCTGAGAGAGATAGTCACCCTGGCAGCGAGAGAGTGTGGGATGGGATCTTGCTGGACACTCAGCGGAGATGGAGGGAGCGGCGCCTGATGGAGGGCGCCGAGAGGCGGTGCTCTGCCCGCTTGGCGCTAAAAGAACGGTCGCATCCCGGGGATCCCCGGGTAAGAGGGAGGACCTCTCCATAGCTCATAAGTTCAGAGTTTTCCTGCTCTTCCCCTGCCCTACCCGAAGCTTAGGCTACTCCAGTGCGTTTCCTTGCTTAGTCACTGGTTTTTAGCATCTGAAAGAGTCATTAAGTTGTAAAGGAATAAAGCCTTGGAAAGAATCCCTTTCGTCTGTGTTGTGAGTTGGCTATTGGAGAGGTCTTAAAGAGGCAGCTAGGGGGCTCATGGTCACCCAGGGAGCTTTTTGTCTCAGTGAGAATTTGAACCTGGATCTCTCTAGTCTTAGGCCAACCCCCTAACCACTACATTATACTGGCTTGAAAGCATGAAAGGGGCCCTACACACATAAGCTGTGTGTGCATAGGAGCTTCCATGTGCTCAGGAGCTCCCAATTATGCAGGGTTCCCAATCATGTGGGAGCTCCTACATGCATAAAGCTGAGCATGTGTAGCATCCCCTTTCACATTTCAGTTGAATTCTTTGCCATAGAGTTGGGGGTGTGGCTACCCAGTATGGTCCCACTTCCCCTTCCACGCATTCAGGGAATGTGTGAAAGGGACTCTTCTTTATGTGAATTGGTTAAAGAAACAAACATGAATATTGGACTTCAGCCCAAATAACATCTTACAAGGATCCAACAGGACTCAAAATTCATGTCATGTTTTCCCCTTTCTTTCAAGTTGCAAGATCTCATAATTAACAAAGTCCAATGTATTTTCATCAGTATTCATGCCATATACTTAACACATCTACACTATAATTAGTCCTGATTATGTGCTTTGAGGTGATGATGGGCCTGAAAATAAAGAGGAGGATAATGGGAACTGCCTCAGTTAATAAAGTGGTTCATGGTTTGGCATGGTACCTTTGACAAGTGAAATCAATACATACTTTTGGGGGACTCTACTAGTATAACTACTAGTAAAACTAATAGAGGAAGGTTGCACCCATATGGGGCTTCTGCAGGGCATTAGATGTGTTCGTTCCATGTTTCTGATGGCTGTAGGCATAGTCTGGGAGGACCCAGTGGACATATGAGCTCAAATCCCTGCCTGGTCAGTCATGGGGCTCACTGTCTGATCTTGATGTAACCTATTTCAGAGGAAATTGTTGGGAGAATAAAATGGAATAAGCCTATTTCCTTTTCATTCCTTAAAGGAAGGATAGGATACAAATGTTAACGAATGAATGGATGAATAAATGAACAGATGTTCCCTGATCTAAGCCAATACAGTGATCCCATATTTGTCTGCAAAGCAGAAGGGGACTGTGGTGAGGCCATCTTGTGCCATAAGATTTGGTAGATGTCATCAATCAGGATTCTCATATCACCTTCTTGGAGAACTTTCCTGAGTTTCCAATTTGGCATTGGCAAAAATAAAAAAAAACAAATTGTTCACACATGGCCATAGGTGGCAAACAATGATTGTCCGTCATGACAAATCTGAGGTCCATTAATTTAGAAATATTAGTTATCTCTTCTCCACCCCCTTCAAGAAGTTGTTGAGCTCCGGACATTAGCAGTTCAACAAGAGATATTTTGACATGCCACTGTTGCCTTTATAACATCCCACCTGGCCTCCCTATAATATTAATTTCAAGAATGTGTTAACTAGGTCAACAGCTCATAAGAAACAAGTTGAGCCTATTTCTGTATATAGAGCGAATATAACTATTTGATCAGAGTAACCAAAGAAATCAGAACGCCTAACTCATTAGCTGCATTTGCCTCATGCGAACAGCTTGATTGTCTCACAGGGTAAATCCCTTTCCATTAAAAGCAACAGGGGTTTTCCCAGGGACTTTAATGGGATCAAGATTGCATCCCTGGGGCTCGATCTACACATGGAACAGAATGAGATGGCAGAATTATAAAGAATGGACTGTACCATTTCAAACTACAACTGGGGTTACTACTCTTTTAATGTTCAACAATGTTCATGACTCCCTGCAAGGAGAAAATAAGCAAGACATCAGGAAGAAACCTCCTAGTTCAGTCCACTCACCTCTGTGCTACTTTTCTACTTGCAGGGACAAAAACAATCCCTCTACCTGCAGCCTCCACCTTGCTGGGAGGCTGAAATCCCTGTGGTTGAAAGGACTCTACCAGACGGACTTCAGCCTCCCAATGCTTTACCACCTCCTTCCCACCGTGCTATGCTGTAGACCAGTGGAGGCTGGTGGTGCCGATGTCACTGGGGTGGTGAATCTGCTCCGGGTTTCAGTCAAAGCCAGTCAGAACTCTAAAGGAGCTATCCAGGGTGCTTCTCACGGAGCCACCAGACTCCACTGCTGTAGGCCTAGCCGGTTTTGATGTGGAGTCTCTCCACAGTAGCATTTCCATATTTAACACCATGCGTTACCTCAGATTGTGCAGTTTCTCCCCTCTGCAACGCTTGTTTCTGTGTGATGACTGTTTTTCTGAAAGAAATGCCAGAGCTAAGCATAACTGTAAACTTCACCTACATATGCTACGTAGGCCTGAGCCTATCCCATCTCCAGTGAGCCCACCCTACAAACAGCCTACAATCTCAGTATAACTCCCCACTTCCTGTTTACAATTATCTGAGGGCCTATATTAACATTTTGAAAACATTAAGCCGATGGAACTACAAGTTGTTGTGGGACATCGCAGCAATGTTTTTGAACCCTTACTCTGCATGGCCAGGGGACATATAGAAAGTGTGATATTATGCCTTACTTTCCTTCATGCTTCCAGGTTATAGTGCAAGAGAGAAAGTGACAATGGGAAAGGGTGGGAATAATACTTTTGAGACTGTCTCTGTGTTAGCAATGGACCCGGGAGTTTGTTTTCCTAAGTCTAATAACAGAATTAATCTTCCCATCCTTGCCTACGATTATATTTTTTAAAATATTTGAGAGAGGTAGCCATGTTAATCTGTCAGAGCAATAAAAACAAAGAGTTTTGTGGCACCTTAAAAGCTAACACATTTATTCCAGAATAAGCTTTTGAGGACATTGCATTGGATGAAGTGGACAGTGTCTACGAAAGTTTATGGCTGAATAATTTTTGTAGTCTTTAAGGTGCCACAAGACTCTCAAGGTGAAATCCTATGTGAGTTTAGACAGAACAAGGTCCTGCAACTCCCAGCATTCCATAGGCAGCGTGGCTTGCTGAGGAATGCTAGGAGTTGTAGGGCTTTTTTCTATCTAAACATGCATAGGACTTTGCCTTTAGGGCGCAATCCTGTGGGGATAGTCGGCCAACGGTCGTCTCTGAGCTTGGAGGCGACTGACTATCCAATGCAGGGTGGGCGGAGTGCGGAGGGGATCTTCTCCTCCACGCTCCACCCACCCTGCATTTGCAGCTAGACGGATGATTTTGGCTGTCTAGCCATGGTGCCTCGAAGTGGGAGGAGGGGAGGCTGGACAGCACATAGGAAGCATTATAACAGCACTTCCACAGTCCCCTCCCTGTCCCCAAGAATGCCCCCTTTTTGGCCGCTCTGCGTTGCTCTTCCGAGCACAGAGCTGGGAACAAACCGCATTGCCTATGAGGCAGCAGGGGAAGGGAAGGGGAGTCGGTTTTCTGGGAAACCTCAGAGAGCTGGTTCCCAGAAAATGAAAAATCCTATGGCCATCTTGCCGCTGTCTAGCGGCCATAGGATTGTGCCCTTAGTTGATAAAAAAAAAACTTTTGACATTCTTCCAAGCATCATAAGTAGTTTAGCCCTTTTGTTTATTACATGGATCAAGTCTGTAGAATCCTAACCAGTGGGGGCTGGTGGCTCCGAAGTCAGTGGGGCAATAAATCTGCTCCAGGTTTCAGATACCACCAAAGACAACAAAAAGGGAAAACCCCACAAGAATTGCCAGAACCAGTCAGAAATCTAAAGTTGCTATCAAAAGTGCTTTGCATTTCTGACTGGTTCTGATTGAAACCTGGAGCAGATTCACTGCCCCACTGTCATTGGAGCCGTTAGCCTCCACTGATCCTAACCCTGAAAAATGTACATCCCTCTTGCAAGTTGTTGTTGTTGTTGTTAGTAGTAGTAGTAGTAGTAGTATTCCTTTCAGTGAGTGAATCTGCTTGTTTCCCTGCAGCTCCACCAATACAGACATACACACATTTCTCTCAATTTTCCTTCAGGGCACTCAGGGAGGTCTGAAAAACCATGGGAACTTTTCGAGCACAGTTGTGTCCTTAATGAAATAGTTATGCAATTTCCATTATTTTTCTTTATCTCTAACTAAAACCTTGAAAGGCCTTTTTTCATGTATGAGAAACATGTAAAACTGCTAGTTGTCAGCTTCTTGCCAATGACAAATGAAACTTAATAATGATAATGAAATGAAACCTAAATGTGTTTGTTGATACTCATTAGAATTCTGCAGTTTCAAACTTAGTTTATGCTTTTTATATACTGTGAAGAAAGACAAAAGAGACATGCCCAGTAGAATCTAAATCCCCCCAACCCCCAATTATGCAAAACAATAAAAACAATTATGCAAAGCAATATAATAGGCGCATCCTGTCTTTTGGGATTACGTTAATCAATTGTCACATTTTAATCTGATCTTGATATTTTAACAGTTGTAAAATCTGAATTGTTTTGTTAAAGCAGGGACTGGCAGAAGCTAGATGTGGGTGATTTGCAGTAAATTATACTGCTGAAACGAGGAAAGCTTGGGAGCAGACTTTTGTGTGGAAGGACTGTGATCTCTGTTCAGTTCTAGTATTCAAAACATGTTCATGGACTCAGAACTCTTTAATTTTAAGTGTATGTTTTTTGCACCAGGCTGTGGCTGGTGGATCTGAGGGTTCTAGTGAAAAACAAAGTACATCCTGCAACCCTGAAGTCTGCCCAGTAGTCTGAAGTCTAGACATGTGTTCTTTATTTGAAGGACTGCCAGAGGATTGCCCTCTATTTTGAAGGTGTCCTCTATTTGAAGGGCTGTCCGGTCCAAGTCCAGTATAAATTTATTTATATATATATACACACACACACACACACACACACATACATACACACACCACCCAATAGCCGAAGCTCTCTGGGCAGTTCACAAAAATTAAAACCACACAGTACAGCATAAAATAATATAAAATATGAAAGCTTAAAAGTACAACCAGAAAACCTAGCAGCAATGCAGACATTTAAAATACAAACTTAAAATAGCAGAGCTAAAAGACTAGAGTGCTAAAAAGCTGGGAAAATAAAAAGGTCTTCACCTGGCACCAAAAGGAGTACAACGCAGGTGCCAGGCGAACCTCTCTAGGGAGCTCATTCCACATCTGGGGTGCCACAGCAGAAAAGGCTCTTTTCCTGGTAGCCACCCGCCTCACTTCCTTTGGCAGGAACTGCTGGAGAAGGACCCCAGAAGATGACCTTGGGGTCCAGGCAGGTACATTTTGGGAGGAGGCAATCCTTCAGATAACCTGGCCCCAAGCCATTTAGGGCTTTGAATGTTAATACCAGCACTTTGAATCGGGCCCGGACATAGACATAAATATGAAAATACACCTTTTTGTATATGGGAATCATAGAATAGAATAGTAGGGTTGGGAGGGCCATCGAGTCCAACCCCCAACAGCAACACACACCAGATGACTTCAAACGCAGAAGTTATTTATTCTAAATTATAAAAACAAAGAGCAGCCATCTTTGACTTGTTAGAAGAACATAAACAACAGAATGGACAGTTGTCCTTGATAACTGGTACAATCATATAGACCCAGGATTGTCTTGGCCACTCAGAAGATTATGCAGGCCCAACCGCTCCTAGTGACTTCTGCCCCAAAGTGAAAGCATTCCCTTCTGTTCTTCTCACATGGGCTGCTAACACTGAGGTCTTCTGGCCTTGCCTCTTAAAAAGGCAGTACAAAACAAGAAGGAAGAGCTGTGCCTTGAAGTTGCCCATCGACAGCACCTAGAGAGCAGACTGAACAGGCACAGAAGTCACCTGCTCACAGTCTTCCACGCTACGGTGAAATGGAATTCCTATTTAAATTATAATTATTATTTTTAAATTTGCACTGATTTTTATATATATATATATATATATATATATATATAAAACGTTAATTCTGTAATAAATTATATTACTCAACCTTGGGGGAGCTGGGGGTGGTGACGGCCGACAGGAAGCTCTGGCGTGGGCTGGTCCATGACGTCACGAAGAGTCGGAAGCGACTGACCGAACAAACAACAACATATATATATAAATTACCATATGCAATTTTTATGCAAATCATCGCCCTCTTTTTTGGGTGATGCGTGTCCTCTTTTTTGGTGATTACGAGTGGCCACCCTGCTGCCCATCACTGTGTTGAGGAGCAAGCAGTGAGGTTGCAGGAAAATTGGTTCAGGAGGAACAAAAAGAAAGCGTATTTTGTGATGGCCGCTAGCATTGGCTGGACTTTAAAATGGAGTAGACAAAATCACAGGGTAGCTCCATCAACAACTATCTTCCATGAGCAGAGGCAAAATGGTTTGATTATTGTACTTTTCATTGTACTTTTTCTCAGGGAATATTTCTTTACCGGCTTCTCTTAACTTCGTGGAGGTGGGACCTGTTTTTTACTTCTGCTGTAATGTACCATGTATATCAATGGCACTGTATGAATGAATGAATGAATGAATGAATGAATGATATTTTCCATAGACTACTATGGAAGAATGAAAATGCCTACCTATGGCACTCTTCCCATTTAAGAAATTATAAAGGTGGAGGCCTGTGCTTCAGAGGTCCTAGATATTTGCTGAAGCTTGTACAGTTGCTTTGTTTTTCACTTTATTTTTGGGGGGGTTTGATTTGGGGGAGAGGGCAGGAGTGAGGGAATCTTACAGGTTATGAGTTCCCCTCCCTCCCAGTTTCTAAAGTAAATGTAAAAGTCATTCTTTAATTAAGCCTAGCTTAATTAGTTCTTGTATGCCCACATATACCCAGTGTGGGCATACATCGTATGTTGGCATATAATGCGGGCATACAATTATAAACCCAAACCATAAAATAAACTTTTCTACATGGGAGGCAAGTCTCATCTGGTGGGGGAAGGAGAAATGGGGACAGCAGAAGTAGATTCGACTTTATTACACAGATGATATTGTTCTTTGCTATTGTCAAACCAAATCACTGTCATAAAATTAAACCCTGGAAGATTAAATATACCTAAGCACGAACAAAAGCAAAGAAAGTTCCTAAGTGTTTCAAGTAAACTCAAATACACATTTTTCCATCCCAGATAGTCAGAATAACAGAGACATGCTCAGCCTAATATCCTCAGGGTGGTGTAGCATACATTGAAGATTCAAACTGACTTTATCCCCATCACCCCCAAAATGTACATCACTCTATATTACGAACCCAACTTGTAAAGTTAAAATAGCTCATAAAAGTGTGATGTGGAAAGTTCAGACTTACATGAGAATGGTTACATATTTCTTTTGTGTGGCCTATAATGGAGTTATTTATGGTAGATGGAGGTGAATTGTAGGAAAGATTAAAGGTTTTCATAATAAAGGAAAGCAAGAGCTCAGGAACCGGGTGCCTCCTCACCACCACGACTCTCAAGACAGGATAAATCACCCAAGCAACCATTAAAACTTCAAGAAGATTGCTTGTAAACCTCCAAGCCATGCCAATAAAGCATATTCTTTGCCATACAGCAGCCCATATGGTGAAGCTCAGCAGTTTCCCCCCCCCCAAACCAAGGGCCATTCACAATGTAACCTTGCTGCCTTTCCCTCTTTCTCTTTGTAAGGCATCATGCCAGCCGAGCACTATCAAATCAATGCAGACTTTAAATCTGGGAAATGGGGGTGGGGAGTGGCGGGGGGGCATCAAGGAAAGCAGAATTGCAGGAACGGAGAAAAGTTAAAGCCCTAAGAGGCAACTCTCTCTGAAATGGTTTAGGGTGCCCCATGGTGGAAAGTCATCCGTTACTTTCCATTAAAGTAACATTTCCCACCCTAAGCAACATCAGAGGAAATTCATACTGACTTGCAGGATGTTAGAAAGTATTCCTTGGGAAAGTGAAGAAAATATGGGACTTTGTTTTTCTAGAAATTAGTAAAACAACAGGGCAAAGCATATCAAAAACGCCAGAATTAGCATTACTGGGAATATTTCAAGGTAATAATGAGAATTTATTACATAAAACACTTACAAGATTTCTAACAAATACAGCTAGATTGTTGATAGCCAGCAAACGGAAATACCAAAAAGGAATCTCTTAAAGAATGGTACAGAGTATGGAAGATTGCGTTATTAGAAAAAATGACAAATAATATCAAATAAGCAAAAGGACAAAGAAAAAAGGACAGTTTTATAGAAGAATGGTACAATTTTATTGTTATACTAATGCAGAGAAACGATGGAGTGTTCCCTCCTACTACAAAACTCTGTGGTTATCATAAGAACACAAGAAGGTACAATACATGATTAAAATAACAAATAAGAAGGTATATGTATTAACAAAGTGTAACACACGTTTTCAAGTTTAGCTTATATATTTGTTCTTAAGAATAAAACATGTACATCTTATCATTGTTAATAGCATGGATAACTTGTAAATTGATGTGCAATTTATTATGCATTTGTTGAACAAAGTTGTACAGATAGATAATGTACATGGAGCGTAATGGAAATGAAATATAGAACAATTAAAATAATTTTTTTTCCCAAGACATCTTTTCTCTCCCCACCCACACCCTTGCTCTTCTACAGCCTAGTTCGTTTGTATTTTAAAATGTCAAGTTCGGATGCATGTAACTTCATTTTCATTCCAAAAGGACAGACCTGGGAAAAGGGCCATAAATCACAGCTCGGCCTTAAAATGTGGCATAACCTGTTATAAAGCAATCCAACAGGAGAAATCTTGAATCCCTCCTCCAGTTTTTAATTCTGTCAAAAATCCTGGAGCCAAAAGATGGAACTGTTGAAGCCAGCCTACCCATTTCTATCAGCATCAAACTTCTAAAGAATCCACTTCGGGATTTGGAAGAAGCTTGCGGAGACAAAACGAAGGCAAGCCATTCAAAAACCAAGCAGCTAGGTTTGGAATTTTGAAATGGCTGTCACTTAAAACCAAAAGTTGAATAATCCATGTTTTTCATTGTGGGGCAGAACATGCCCTGAAACTTCCAGGACAGGGAAAGTTAAAAATCCAAATAAATAAAATAAAGTGAGGCGTGGAGACTAGGTTAGTGAAAACTGAATAGAACTGTGTGTGCAGATGCTACAAAAATTATTATGTGACTCCATTTATATCCTGTCCTTCTTTGAAGGAACGCAAGGCAGTGTACATTGTTCTTCCCACTCTCCACTCCATTTATCCTCACAACAGCCCTGTAAAGTAGGTTACCCAAAGTCACCCAGTTTGTTCTGTTGCTAAGTGGGTCTTTGAACCCAGGTCTTCCCAGTCTTAGTCTGACAATGTTGAATTGTTGGAATATTGACATTAGGATTTCATTTGTGCCTTAGCTCAGCTCTGCCAGATGTTTTTAATTCCAGGGCTCAGCCCTGGAGTATACAGGCCGCAAGTCTTCTCCAAATGTTTTGGGCTTCAACTTCCATCAGCCCCTGCCAGCACAGCCAATGGTCAGGAATTCTGGGAGTGGTAGTCCAAAACATCTGGAGGTCACCAGGTTGGGGTGGTTGCAGGGCCCAATAAATGCATTTTTTGGCCTGGATGCTTAATGCTGAATGGTGGCATGCAAGGATCCACAATTTGTCGGAATGTGTTGGGCAAAATTTCTGACATCGCAGCCTGTTCACTTTGAGGAAGCATAGGCAAGCCAGCTGTTTAATGGTGAGGGAAGAACGTTATATTATGTCATCAGTGGGGGGCCACCTTCGTCTTGACTTAGAATTCCGACCCTGACAGTCTATGCAACCCGTAGTAAATTAATCTGTTCCGGGGGGTGGGGAGGGGGAAGATGTGTTAGTCTGTTGCAGCAAAACCAACAAAAAGTCTGGTGGCACCTTAGAGATGAACAAATGTATTACGGTGCAAGCTTTCATGGACACTGACCACTTCATCAGATGTGTGAAGTGGACAATGTCCACGAACGCTTATGCCATAATAAATTTGTTTGTCTTCAGGGTGCCACACGACTCTTTGCTGATTTTAAATGAACATGGGTTTGTGAACCCAACATCATGCTCTATATACGGACATGGCAGGGTAAGAATTGCGGTGCTTGGGCTATAATTTTGTCAAGTAGGAACTTCCAATAGAAGTTTTGATTCTAATAACCCAACACAATCACCTTTTGAAATAGTCATCTTTGTGAGGAGCCATTGCATGGCACTGTCTTTCCTTACTGGAGAGTTCATGAGAGTTTAAGTTAATGCAGAAAATGTAAACAAGAGCATAGACGTTAATTGCACTGAGGTCACCTATTTCATTTCCATTTTATGGCATCTTCCTTATATTTTGCAGTGGGCTATTATTTTTTTCTGGATAAAATGAGGCATCCTTTTAAGAGCCACCTTTGTATTATCATTTCCATTTGGCCAAAACAAAACCCTAAGTCGTAATGAGCTGTTAAGAGCCAGCAATCCCTCCTCCTATTGTGGAAGCTGCAACAGAGCTTCTAAAGTGTTGAAAAGCCAGAGGACAATTTATGATCCCTAACCCTATCCCTTCCCGGGACAACTTATCAGAAAGGATGATATTCAACAGGGGCTTAGAAGTTCCCCTCTTTAGATGTTTGTGCATCATTTACTGAAGTTATTAGAGCACAAGAACTGACATGTTGGGTTAGACTTAGAGCAATGGTTCATCCAGCTGAGCATTCTGTTTCCCACAGTGTCTAAGCCGATACCCAGAGAGAAATTCACAAGCCAAGAAGGATGATGCTATCCATCCACCATTCTCTATCCAGACAATTGGAGGATCAGTTCACATGTGTGGCTGCGGTATCAGCAGTCATGAATGGTGCATTTCTTACTCAATCCATAGATCAGTCTTTGGCAGTTCTCCAGAATTCAGCAATTCTCCAATGTGGCAGAAAAGGGCAACTGAGGCAGCAATCCTATGCCCACTAGACACTGCCTAGATGGCCATAGGATTTTTCAGTTCCCAGAAACTGTGCTCCCCTCCCCAGCCCCCTACATCGCCACACTGGGAAATGGAGCACAGAGATGGGGAAAAGGGGGCAGTCCCAGGGGCAGGGAAGGGACTGTGGAAGCTGTGTTACACAGCTTCCTACGCAACATGTGGTCTCCCCTTTCCTGCTCCGAAGCTCCCCAGCTAGACTGGCAAAATCACCTGTCTAGCCAAAAATGCAGGGTGGCTGGAGCATGGAGACAAGGATTGCCTCCATGGTCTGGCCACCCTGCATTGGATAGTTGTCAGCGTCTGAGTTTGGAGGCTGACAACTATCTGCATAGGATTGTGCCCTAAAATGATCAAGGGGCTGGAGCAACTTCCCTATGAGGAAAGGTTACAACAGCTGGGATTGTTTAGCTTGAGAGAAAAGCAAGTAAGGGGAGACATGATAGAGGTCTACCAAATTATGCATGGTTTGGAGAAAGTAGACAGAGAGACCTTTTTTCTCCCTCTCTCATAATACTAGAACGTGGGGTCATCCCATGAAGCTGATTGGTGGGAGATTCAGGACAGATAAAAGGAAATACTTCTTCACACAGTGCATAGTTAAACTATGGAATTCATTACCACAAGATGTAGTGATGGCCCCCAGTTTGGAGGGCTTTAAAAGGGGATTGGACCAATTTTTAAAATTTTTTTTAAAAGAAACAGATTCTGAACATAATAAGCCACAGCTGGTCGCTCAAGGAAGGCCTCTCAAAATAAAAATGTCTTCAGGAGGTGCTGAAAGCAACACAATGTTGGCACCTATCTGACCTCCAAAGGCAGGGAGTTCCACAGGAAGGGGGGCACCACATTGAAGGCTCTTTTCCTGATGGACTCAAACCAGGCCATAGGTCTATATGGAACCACCAGGGCCATTCCCTCTGATGACCAGGCAGGTTGGTAAAGAAGAAAGCACCCTCTCAGGTATCCTGGTCCCAAGTTGTTTAGGGCTTTGTACACTAGTACTAAGACTGTAAACCTGGCCTGGTAGCGAATAGGCAGCCAGTGCAGTTCCTTCAGCAAAGGAGTTACATGCTGAAAATGGGCAGCCCCTGACAACAGCCAAGCTACTGCATTCTGCACTAGCTCCAGCTTCTAGACCAGCCTCAAGGGCAGCCCACATAGAGTACATTGCAGTAATCCAGTCTTGAGGTTACTTATGCCTATACCACCATGGTCAAGCTATCCCTGTCCAGGAGAGGCCGTAGCTGGCAAACCAGCTGAAACTGGTAAAAGGCACTCAGAGCCACCGTGCCACTGTTGCCTCCAGCAACAATGATGGGTCTAAGAGCACCCCCAGACTACATGGATACTTTCTGCAGTGTAGGACACCTGGCTACCCTACTCCTGGCCTACACCCGTATGAACCTGCCCAGGCCTCAGAGGCTCTTTGGCCTGCCAGGAAGGATCAGTTTGGCAGCTCCCCATCTATGGAACTCTCTCCGCAGAGATCTTTATCAGGCCCTCTCTGTGGTAGCCTTAAGACTGATTTGTTTTGCTTAGCCTTTCCTGATTAACTTCTTTCATGCTGTTTCTCCTGATTGATTTTCTTTTTAATGCTGGCTTTATATTATCCTGGTGATAACTTTTTGCATTTTTTTTTTCATTCTATGGTTTACATCTATGCAGGAATACATCCTGTGAGGTCACTGTCTTACAAGGCGGGGTATAAACATATAAAATAAATACTGGAGGGGAGCCCATCCACTTAATTACACATGGACCCTTCATAACTGATGACACCATGCATCTACTTTGCCATTTAA
Source organism: Heloderma suspectum (assembly GCF_057233095.1). NCBI lineage: Eukaryota > Metazoa > Chordata > Lepidosauria > Squamata > Helodermatidae > Heloderma > Heloderma suspectum. The sequence goes on along the minus strand of NC_139461.1, from coordinate 289,085,449 downwards.
ACCTCTGGATCTTTTGTATTTGTATTTAAAAAGTAACGTGTGAATTGGATGTCTCATTGGGTTTCCTGCTATTGCCACTCATAGCTGCCAATGGACTGATCCTTCATGGATATTTCTAATCCCCTTTAAAAGCCAACATCCTGTGACAACAACTTACATAGGTTAATTATGTGTCATGTGAAGCAGGGCTCTCTTTTCTTTGTCTTAATCCCCGGCTGTCTATCAGTGTCATTAGAGGACCTAGGCATTTTGGAGGTTTTTTCTGAGCAAATGCATTATCTTTCAGTTCGCTGCCTCTGCATACCTGTGATTTTACAAACCTCTTTCATAGCCCCTGTCCTCCAGCTCTGTTTCTAAAACTCAAAATTCTTAACTGTCAAAGCTTTTCTTAGTAAGAGCCATGCCAAGCTAGTTGCCCCTTTTCTGTACCTTCTCTAGATCTTGAACTACAGGGGGCAGACAGACTTCAGGTGTGTCAGATCTACTTTTTTACTAGAATCCCAAGGTCCACCAACCAGAACCAGGTGCAGAAGACACTGGTCCAGTTTGCATGATCACAGTGGCTGAAACAACCCTCAAATAACCCAACTTCAGCTTATGGGTTATTTGAGGATTACTGCCCACCCCAAACAAGCCATGCCACCCAGGTTCAGATGACACAGCATGCTGTGCCAGTGTGGGTAATTAGGGAAATCTGGCTGGCATGTACTTTCTACCCACCCTATTATATCCCTGCAGATAGAAAATGTCCTCCTGATCTGTGTGCAGTGGCCGTAATGCAGAGAGGCATAGAAACATAGACAAAATGGGGAGGGTTTTTTTTTTCCCTTTCAGCAGACACTTCCATGGAACTCCCAAAATGCTTTTTTGAAAATTTCTAAATAATTAAAAGCACTGGGAAGACTCCTAGCTGGTCCACGCATGCAAGTTCATCACTTGGTGACTGCAACATTATAGCCCTTTCAGATGTTCAAGCTCTCCTAGATGTGTTCCACAAATGGTTGTAGGGCGGGTGGTGGCACTACGACATCAGTTTATTCACTACCACCACCCCCATTGTACATGCATTCATTGGCATGCCTACAGCATGCCTTTGCGTATGCACTTCTGTGGACGTTGGCACCCGTCCTTATGATTGGGAACACTGCAGTTAATTCCAGACATACCAGCAGATGTGTGTACAGCAGGAACAAGTGGCCCGAATGTATGAAAAGAACTTAGTTGACAACTTGCATGTGTGACTGCATCATCACAGGTAGCACTTTCATGTTGCCCACTGCCACCTCTAATGCAATAATTTTCAGTGGTGCCAATTCACACATTCAGCTATGAATAATCAGGTATATACTATTCATGTTTTACCTGCATGTGGAAACCAACCCTTATGAAGGAGGGTTTAAAAAGTGGTTGGTGGGCTCCTCTAACTCATGGCCAATATTTCTAAATTTAAATGCAAGATAGATTCATATCACTATAATAGCTTTATGTTTTTGTTGTTGTTGTTGTTGTTCAGTCGTTCAGTCGTGTCCGACTCTTCGTGACCCCATGGACCATAGCACGCCAGGCCTTCCTGTCCTGCGCTCTCTCCCGGAGCGTGCTCAAGTTCATATTCATTGCATCCGTGATGCTATCTAGCCATCTCATCCTCTGCCGTCCCCTTCTCCTTTTGCCTTCAGTCTTTCCCAGCATCAGGGTCTTTTCCAGGGAGTTTTCTCTTCGCATTAGGTGGCCAAAATATTGGAGCTTCAGCTTCATTATCTGTCCTTCCAATGAGCACTCAGGGTTGATTTCCTTTAGGATGGACTGATTTGACCTCCTTGCAGTCCAGGGCACTCGTAAGAGTCTTCTCCAGCACCACAGTTCGAAAGCATCAATTCTTCGGCGCTCAGCCTTCCTTATAGTCCAGCTCTCACAGCCATACATTACTACTGGGGAAACCATAGCTTTGATTAGACGGACCTTTGTCGGCAAGGTGATGTCTCTGCTTCTTACTATGCTGTCTAGGTTGGCCATAGCTTTCCTCTCAAGAAGCAAGCGTCTTTTAATTTCATGGCTACAGTCACCGTCTGCGGTGATCTTGGAACCCAAGAAAGTAAAATCTGTCACTGCTTCCATTTCTTCCCCTTCTATATGCCAGGAAGTGATGGGGCCAGATGCCATGATCTTCGTTTTTTTAATGTTGAGTTTCAAACCAGCTTTTGCACTCTCCTCTTTCACCCTCAACAAGAGGCTCTTTAGATCCTCTTCGCTTTCTGCCATTAGGGTGGTATCGTCTGCATATCGGAGGTTGTTGATAATTCTCCCAGCAATCTTAATTCCGACCTCTGATTCATCCAACCCGGCATTTCTCATGATGTACTCTGCATATAAGTTAAATAAGCAGGGTGACAATATGCAGCCTTGTCGTACTCCTTTCCCAATTTTGAACCAATCGGTTGTTCCATGTCTGGTTCTTACTGTTGCTTCTTGACCCTTGTACAGGTTTCTCAGGAGACAGGTAAGGTGGTCTGGTACTCCCATCACTTATGTTTTTAGAAAATACTAAATAATATTGTATGACTTCCCCATTGATTTCCAACACTGCATTGTATTTAGACTTAGTCTTGTTTCTTTGTATGTTTATTTATTACATTTCTATCACCCAAAGCTCTCTCCACAGTTCACAACAAACCATAAAATGCATAATAAAATACAATATAAAAGGTAAAAGTTTAAAACTACAGTATAAAAGTACAAACCAAACTAAAACCTAGCAGCAATGCAGAGATGTAAAATGCAATAATAGATTTAAAACAACATTGCTAAAAGATTAAAATGCCTGGGATAATAAATAGGTCTTCACCTGGCACCGGAAAGAGCACGACATAGGTGCCAAGTGAGCCTTTCTGAGAAGCTCATTCCACAACCAGAGTGCCACAGCAGAAAAGGCCCTCTTCTTGATAGCCACCAGCCTCACTTCCTTTGGCAGGGGCTCCCAGAGAAGGCCCTCTGAAGGTGATTTTAGGGTCCAGGCAGGTAACCCTTCAGATAACCTGGCCCCAAGCCATTTAGAGCTTTGAATGTTAATTCCAGGACTTTGATATGGTCCTGGATATGGACTGGCATATTTTGAGTAGACCCATTGAAATCAATGGGACGTAAGTTAGCAATGATTAAGTCCCATTGATTGCAATAGGTCTTCTCAAACTATGACTAAGTCTAGATCCAACCCAATATGTTTTCAATGAGGGTTGGGTTTTTTGTTTTGTTTTTTACTGTGATTCCAAGACATATTTTCCAAGTTGGTAATGGCCAGGTCATAACCATTGGGTTTAATGATTTCACCTTTGAACAGTTTGAACCATCTGCATTTATTTTATAAAGTTTCTTTTACTGTTAACTCTCTGGATGCATGCACGTGGAACACTGTTCTTCAGATAGACAAATGCATTTGAAAAGGATGGGAGAAGATGATTCAGTCAAAATCCACCTTTTACTGTTAGATGTATAAAACACATTCCTGCAAAAAAGGATTCACCAGCTTATAAAAATATCGATTTCAATTAGAATGATGGCAGAATGTTATAACTGGAGAATGTGGTCTCTTTGTTATCCTTAGTCATGTGCTTTTGCTGCTCACAGTTCAATGAAAATTTGCTGACATTCAAATCAGGGGGGTTAATTTATGCAATGGGGAATATTTTAAACATAAGGATTTCACAAGCTTAAAACAGCCAGCAAATACATAGCTCTTTGACTTCATTTGTCTTTAAAAATGGGCCCCCAACAGGCATGGGTATGTTGCACCAGAAATGCAAAAAAAAAAAAAAATGTTTGTGAAGAAGGACAATTTCTTTAAATATTTATCCAGTGCCTTTTCAGGATAAAACCCTGTCCAAGGTGGCATACAACAAGATCCCTAAAAAACAATTAAAACAGCACAAAATCCCAAGGAAATTTTGTATATGCAGCTCATAACCCAAAAGCTGATTGAAGTAGTACTGACTTTACCTACTTCCTATAATCATTTGAACATATTCATCCGCCTTATACTAACCAAGTTCTTATGACACAGCTCAGGTGATCGGGGGCTGCTCCGTGTCGTGCGAACCTGACCATCATGGGTTATGCAAGGCTTAAACCCTACCTCGGTTGATAATATGGTTATGTAACGGTTGTTTAACCCTCCAATAACCCATGATAGCCAGGTTCACACAACAAGGTGCAACCCCCAATTGCTCCAATCAGGGGTTACATATTCAAAATGGCAGCCACAAAAGCCTGGCATGCACTGTGGCTCAGTGTGGGTTAAATAACCCACAATGAACTGGCTGTGTCGTGTGGACTGGCCCACTAACTTAGTCCATGTAGCCCAGTATTGTCCCCTCTGACTGATAGTGGCTCTTTGGGGACTTGGGCAGAGGTCTTTCTCACTAGGTTCTGCTAACTGAAATAGTTTTTAGATGGAGATGCCTGGACTTGAACTGGGAAACTTATTCATGGTACTTTATGGAATCCCTCTTCCCATACATATCTGCCCATCCCTCCCATTCAGAACTCAACAAGTGGCTGGATTCCTGCAGACAGAACTGCTCTCAGCCATATTCTGAGCCCAGGCCATTAACACAATTAAATATTTGTACCAGAGGCAAAGCCCATGTGAGTGTTAGATTTAGGGGAGGGGAGGGAGAGCAAATATCATGTTACACTTTATGTTTCTGCAAATGACAGATGTCCTAATCTACAGAATTTCATCAGCTTGTAAGGACTGTTTTGCAAATGGTGCTGGGCAAACCAATGTCTATGGCCAGTCCCAGCTCCCTGATGAGTGTCCCTATATGATATATATGGTTGCCAACATGTTTGTTGCACTCACACGTTGCATTGTTTGGTGTACCCTAGGATGTACAAGTAATACATTATGAAGCCATTATTTCCCCCTAAATTAGGTTGCTGGCAAAGAGAACTTGGGGAGGAGGGGAATAAGTGGAAAGAATGAGGATGCGAGCACCTGGTTAGCATAAGAACATAGAAGAGCCTTGCTAGATCAGACTGAGGGTCCTTCTAGTCCAGCATTCTGTTCACAAGTGGCCAACCAGCTGTCAATGGGAAACCCACAAGCATGACATGAGTGCAACACGCTATTGGTACTGATCACAGATTCCTGTGTTCAGAGGCACCATATTCCTTAATTCTTAGCATATGTCTACCTGCCCACACCACTATTTTGCACTTCGGCTCTGTTTGTGGGACCATAAGATTCCAGTAAAAAGCAAAGTCGATCCCACAAGTCTGAAGTCTGCCCATCACTGATTTAAAGGACAACCTGCTCCCATATGATTGTCTGCTCCTCCCCCACCCCCCTGCTGAGATCTTCATGGAGGACCTGAATTTTCAGCTGGCCAGGAAGAAGGAACTTTATGGAGGTTCCAAGGGCACCCAGGTTGCTTTTGAGGAACTGATGCTGCTTTCCAGACTATTGCTCATCTGGCTGTGCGCTGTCCTGCTCACCGTGCTCAAATGCATCAGCACTCTCTCATCATAAGGAATTGATCTCGTACGAGGCTGCCCATGAAACATCAGGATAGTGGGGAACCACAGAACAATATTCTATGTTGTACATCCCTTTCTCCATTGTATTCGCTGGAATAAAGAAGCAAAAGTGTTGGGTTCATTGTCCCAAACACACCACATTTCGAAAAGCAACAAAAGGCCGCCCAACCAATTATAAAGTCCCTTTATGAAAAACCATGAGTTGGATTTTCATTCAATAATGTAGGATTTGCCAAAGCTGCATCACCAAAGAACTGTACCAGTGCCCCTGGCGTGCAGAGTAAAGGGGAAAAAGTGTAATTCAGAAGGATGAGGGATTATTCTTCTATTAACCTGAGTGGACAAAGGCCCCACAGTAAACGTTGCATTCTGCCAGGCCAAAGGGGTTTTTGTCCACTTTACAGCGCAAATCATACTGTTTCTGAGTGCTCCTCCCCAGCAGTATTCTTTAATGCTTAACTCTGCGACCTCACAAATATAATTGGTGTGAAGCAAATTTACTTAGCCTTCTGCCTTTATTTGCAGACTGAATGGCTCAGGGAATTGTGCATATTGTTTATGGAAATGAAGAGGAAGGAAAAAAAGAAAACAGAATGGTTGTCTCAAGATAAAGGTGGCCCCCATGCAGAGCTGAAAGAATCTACCATTGTGGCTCAATCTCCCATTTCTTAGCATTGTGGAAAATAAATGAAATAGACAGATGATGGATGGATGGATGATAGCCAGCCAGACAGGGCTGGTATGGTGTAATGTAGCTTTCCCCAACATGGTGCTCTCCAGATGTGTTGGACTGCAAGTTCTATCATCCCCAGCTGGCTGGGAATGATGGGACTTGCTGTCCAGTTCATCTGGAGAGCACCAGCCTGGGGGAGGCTAATGTAGTGGGAAACCCAGGTTCGAATCCTCGCTCAGTCATGAAACTCACTGGGTGAGCTTGGGCCAGCCACTATCTCTCAGCTTAACCTACCTCACAGGGTTGTTGTGAGGATAAAACAGAGAGGGAGAGAGAAGCATGTAAGCCCCCTTGAGCTCATTACAGGAAAGATGGATTATAAATGTAAGAAATAATCAGACAGATATACAGTACACGTATCTCGGAAGTTCCTCTTGCATGATAATATAGAGCTGATGTGATCCCATGGCTAAGAGTATTCACTGTGAACCAGGAAGCTGCCAGCTCAAACCATGGGCTCCTTCACATGGAGCTTTTATCGATTCCATGAAGGAGCGATTGAGATCGCTCCTTCATGGAAGATTGTGGGCTCTTTACATGACAGTGTGATCATCCAAGGCGTCTCCTACACTAAATGCCCTTCGTTCCATTTTTAAATAGATCGCAGATAACGAGAGTCGTTGTGGTCCTGCATTTAAAATGGAAGCAGAAAGCTCTGTTTTAAATACAGGATTTTAGGCTAGTGCAGAGATGCTCCTTGCCTGTCACCACCTCTCAATGCTCCACCAGCCTCCAACTGCAATATGGGGTTAGTAATAATGACTAACTTGCAGGAGTGATGTAAAGATTACTGAAGTGTCCTGAGCACTCAAAATGCGCTATGTAAAAGCTAAGTATTATAATATATATACCTGCAGTTCCAATCTCAACCCTTAGGTTGAATATACTCCTGCCTTATAATGCTATTGAATAATATGCATTCTTCATCAATACACAATGGCTTGGATCCTAAGAGAAGCGAAGTACACAAAAGGAAAGCTTCCCATCCCATCCCATCCTCCCCTGCTGCAGAAGCCTGTACCCCCTGAAAAGCCTCTCTGGAGGGCTGTGGCACCAGTCTCGACAATGCGGGATGGTGTGTGCCATGAGGGACTGCTGGGAGAGGGAGGAATTGCTCCAAATCATATGGACTAGGGCAGTGGAGGCTGTTGGCTCTGATGTCAGTGGGGTGGTGAATCCGCTCCTGGTTTCAGTCAGAACCAGTCAGAACTCTAAAGAAGCTATCCAGGGTGCAGATTGCTCCTTTAGAGTTCTGACTGGTTCTGACTGAAACACGGAGTAGATTCACCACCCCACTGACATGAGAGCCACCAGCCTCCACTGGACTTGGGGAGGAGGGAATGGAAACTTTCCTTCCATACACCTCTTTCCAGTGCCAGGTTTTTGAAGGCTCTTGGACAAGACACCCTCAATGGGGCCCCTCCCTCAGTGAGTCCACCTTCTCTCCCCGCCATTATTATCAGCTGCTATTGGTCCTCTTCCTCATCATTGCTACCTCTTGTCTGCTTGAGCGAGCCAGTGATCAAGCAGGCAGCATGAGAGGCAGGGGAACAAGGACGTTGCAGTGGGGAAGAAGAGGAGCAAGTCCAGGGGGCTCTTGTCAGTGGGCCCCTGCCGGGGTGTGGGCCCTCAGCAGGTGCCCAACCGTGCCTATCCTTGATGCTAGCCCTGTTTCTTTCCAGTCACATCTCACAGTCCAAGACAATGGCCGTAGTCAAAATTCTGCATAATTGTTTCAAAAATGCAGTTCCAGACAAGCAGGGGTTGTCCTGCCATCCTTCTGTGCAATCCATTCCCTGACAGTGAAAAAATAATCTGGCAGCCCTTGTTTGTGCAGACTCCATGCACATATCAGAGCTTTTGCCTGTATGGTGGAGTGCCTAGTTCAGGGTGAATGGGGAGAGGAGGGGAAGGAGGAGGAATATGAACATCTCCAGAATAAAGACATAATTTGATGTTGCATGCCACCCTGTTTTACCAGCTGCGTTAGAGATCCAAAGGAGAACACAAGGGAGATTTCCAAAACTAGTTTCAGGATGTGGCTATGGAGGACTGAGTTATGCCTTGCAGACAGAAAGAAGAGTAATTAGCATATTTTTCATCAATATTATTCTCTACAGTTATTGCATAACAGGAAATGGTATTTAACCTCACATCCCAACCTAATGAGATTATGTTGTATACTTATCTAACATCCTATTCATAAGGACCCCATCTGAGTCCAGTTAATTAGAATTACTGTTTCACAGCTGCAACTTGGTGGCGGGGGAGGGGGAGATATTTATAACATCCACGTTTGTTTGTTTTCCCTTTAATTAATAAAAATCATATTTAGGATTATATGAAAATCTGAGCATCTGACAGAGTTTTCACTTTGGACCTATCATATATTTTTAACTCTGTCTCCCACTTGAAAATTGATCTTAGATTATTACATTCTAAATGTGGAAGCAATAGTAATAACAAAGCACCTTCGGTGTACATGGCACTTTACAAAGTAAGATGAACAGAGGGTAGGTCCCTGCTGCAAAGAGGTTACAATCAAAATTGAGTGGCAGAAGTAAGCAGCAGACACAGAGAAGGAAAGGATATGAGAGGGAAAGGTAACAATGAATAGATAGGAGGAAAGGCAGATACTTGTTTTTAGACTGCAATCCTATACACTATTACCTGGGAGTAGGCACCATCAAATTCAGTGGGCCTTCTGAATAGATTTGTGTCAGATTGCACTATTAAGTTTTGCTGTGTATCCGGATGCTCTGTGAGATGCTACTTCTCTCTCTCTCCTTTAAAATCCTAACTCACATCCCCCCTCTTCCATGAAGCTTTTGAGTAAACCCCATAGGGCACAATCCTATGCATGTTTAGACAGAAATAAGTCCTACAACTCCCAGCATTCCCCAGCCAGCCATGCTATCTGGGGAATGCTGGGAGTTGTGTGTGTAGGACATTTTTTTCAGTCTAAACATGCACAAGATTACACCCTATGGGGTTTACCCAAAAGCTTCATGGAAGAGGGGGGATGTGAGTTAGGATTTTAAAGGAGAGAGAGAGTAGCATCTCACAGGGGGGTCTTGAAGGAAATCCCAAGCATAGGGGGAAGCAAGTGAGAATGGGAGGAATTGTGATCTTCAAACAGCTGAGGATAGTACAGCTGGGAGAATGAAGGCCGCTGTCAGAGATATATCAGGAAATGAGGGCAGAGCTAACTGGTTTAGCAGTGCAGTCAGTTGCTTAATTAATCTCAGACTAACTGGGATTTCGCAAAAGGTATTCCCTGATAAGTAGTGATGGAATTATTGAAATCAGGGATTGCAGTACCACGCTCCTCCCGCCCCAATGAATGGAGTTCTTAGTCCTCACCACCTTCTCTGGTTGATAGGACCACTCAGTGCATATAGGACCCAACCCAGAAGAGCTACTTGAATGCAGAAAGCAATTTCTGCACACTGTTTGTTGCTCTTGCTGGGTCAGAGCTACTATGAGCATCGTAGACTGGAAAGTCCTTCTAGGCCAACTTGTGGGCTGCAGGACAGATGCAACCCCCAAAGCAATTTATTTTCTGTCCTTTGCTCACCTTGCCAAAAATGGTTTTAAGCAGGAAGGAAGGATGATCCACAGTTTAGTATTACATCTCTCCTTTGTGTTTGGTAAGCAATATGTAAATGGACATGTTTGTTTGTAATGCTTGGCTCCACATGTGCTCCAAAATGGTGAATTGCTTCCTGCTAGATGAAAGTGCACCATTCTTCACCCACAAACCACCGTCCCCTGAAAGTACAGAAGCTGGCCATTCTTGTGCAACGACAGCCTTCCCCAACTCAGCATCTTCCAGATGTGTTGAACTACAACACCCATCATCCCCAGCCAGCATGCCCATTTCTGGGTGGGGATGATGTGAGCTGTAGTCTAACACATCTGGGAGGCGCTGAGTTGAGGAAGGTTGTTCTAGGATATATGCATTCCCCACTGCTTTTGCTGCTGTTGTAGTCTGCACTGGTTTTTCCATCCAAGAGAAAAGATAATTCATTTTCAAAGAAAGGGGAGAGAAGAAGAAATGAAAAGAATAACACAGATTCTTTCAGCAAATAGATAGACAAAGAGATACACGGTCAGCTAAATCAAATTCTAAACCTGCTCACCTTGTGGCTGTCCCTTCAAATTCACTTTTGTGGTCTGAGAACATCCACAAACAGTGCTTTAAAGAGCATGGTTTTCATCCTAAACGTTTCAGTCCAAATTTTAATTTTAGGGGGACCATAAGCCATTTGGAGTACTTTACTAGAGGTGCAAAACTTCATGGCTCAGCCATGGTTTTATTTATTTATTTATTTATTTATTTCTATACCGCCCAATAGCCGAAGCTCTCTGGGCGGTTCACAGAAATTAAAACCAAACAACACACAATAAAACAATTTAAAATATATAGAACATTAAAACCACAATATAACAATACAACCACAATAAAACCTAGCAGCAGTACAGGAGTTTAAAATACAGATTTAAAACAGCAAAGATAAAAATTTAGAAAGCTAAAATGCTAAAATGCCTGGGAAAATAAAAAGGTCTTCACCTGGCGCCGAAAGGAGTACAATGTAGGCGCCAGGCGAACCTCACTAGGGAGCTCATTCCAGAGCCGGGGTGCCACAACAGAAAAAGCCCTCCTCCTAGTAAGTACTAGGTAAGTACTTAACAACAGAATAAGATATTACGGCAGGGTTGTGTGACCGCACTGTTCTCATCTACAGACTCTCTCTCTCACACACACTATTATTGATGCTATCTTCAGCTCTAGCATCTGATGGAAGTTGTAGGACTTTCTTCTTTTAAAACATGCATAGGAATGTGCCCTTAATCACACTTTAGTGAAGCCCTTTTGAAATCACTGGGACTGAAGTTAATCATGACTAACTTGTCCCACAGATTTCAGTGGGACCAAAGCATGACTAACTTAGTCTAGTTTCAGCCCAAGAGCAATAACTTGAACCATCAGAAGATCTGGGGAGCTGTCCAGCAGGGGAGAGAAAGACCCAATGAATAAATGCAGTTTTAAGTGGGCTGTGACACTAGTCAATTAATTGGTTAGATTAATCAATTAAAACATTTTGATTGATCAAAAGTCTGCCCCTGATTAATCAGTTGGCAAATTTTAGTTATTTTTTAATATAAATACTTCTAAAAACTGAACCTGACATAGCGGTACATCCACCCTGTACACACTACAGCGACTGGTTCCACCATCACAGCATCTTATGCTTGAGCTATCGGGAAGGGGAAAAACCCCCTACGTTAGTATTAACTCAATCCTGCCATCATAAAACACACATGCTAACACTGAAATACAAAGAAGACTGTTCTAAAATGACGAAAAACAAGTGCAGATACTGGAAATCAAGTGCAGATACTGGACTGCCTTAACACACACACGCACACACACGCACACCCCATATGATCCCAGTTTAAGAAGAGTCCCAGAAGATGGCTAGCAGTTCCAAATATTCAACCTGATAATCAATAGGCACAGAGAGGAACAATGGCCTGCTAGTTCTGTGCAGTCCTCAAGCCACAATAGCACTCCAAACATCTGAAGGAAAAGTAGATTGTTAATTGCTGTCTAGACAGTTTATTGCAGCAATAAGATCAAAACACAGAATACTGAGGTTTCGGGTATGAATCATGCAGACTAAACAATTGTTTTACTGCATTTACAGAGGGGCTGATTTATAACACACTTGGCTCAGCCATAAAATCTCCCTATAGGTTATACCAAATAAATTTCGCCTCTTTCGCATCCCCTTGTTATAGTTCTGGCACACTGACTTTTCAACTATGCGTTCTCACGCATCCATGAGCAGTTCTTATCTCAGAGCATTTTTCATACCATCTCTGAACATACAGCCAATCAGCTTGGTCATTTATAAGAACTCAACTGTGTTCTTTTTTCTTTTTTAAAAATGTATGTGTGCTGTTACTTTGATTTTGCATCCTCTACAATGTCCCGTACCTAGCATCATTCTAGAGCTTTGAGGAAGGGGAAGGGAGGCAGCTACCAGAAAATAAAATGGTGGTGAAAATTTGGAGAAAATTCTGCTCTGGTTTCTTATTTCTAGTGGGGTAAGAACAGAAAAATCATTTTTGAGAAAGGTATCTTCTGAGATATTTTGGCTCAGTTCTAGTTGTCATTCTTCAGGGTTCAGCACCTTCCCCAAGGTCTTCCAAACATTACATTCCTTAGGGGTGATTGTGGGTGATCTTGGGCTCCTTCACACCGGGCTTTTATCCTGAGATTGAGATTGCTCCTTCATGGAAGTTTGCGGGCCCTTTACATGATGCAGTGACCCTACCATGACCCTCCTGCACTAAATGCCCTTTGTTCCATTTTTAAATAGATTGCAGATAATGGGCTATCAAATTACCCCTTTGTGTTCCGCTTCAGTTTCCACTGTGAAAAGAGGAAAAGTGGCAAGAAGAGGAGCGAGATCAATGAAAGATGATGGAAGACTCAGATATGGGGAGAAGGAGGGGGAAAGGGGAGGGGGAAAGGAAACACATGAAAAAGGGAGTCGTTGTGATCCTGCAATTAAAATGGAAGCAGAAAGTTCCATTTTAAATGCAGGATTTTAGGCTGGTGTAGAAATCCCCCTTGTCTCTAATGCAGATGCTTAGAATACCACTATTTCTCTGAAAGCCCGGGCGCAGGTGTGAGGGGGGCAGAGTTGTGTCCAGCTCCAGAGAAGAGGTGCAGCTAGTGCTGTGCCAAAATCTGTCCTCTAATTTCTTTAATATTCCACCCACACACCCCATGAAAGAAGCTTCCATTCTTCTGTCTCTTTTTCAGGGTGATTTATCACTTATTTTGAATTTCTTTTGGTGGTATTTTTGAGCTTATGTGATCACTGTGTGGTGGTTGAGGGTGCTGTGTGTGTTTTCTTTCTCTTACACATCTTTCCATTGCTCTGCAGCAGCCAGCCTGCCTGCGCTTCCTGATCTTAAGAAGCCCTATGAGAGGAATTACTTCATTACCCCTGGACTTCAATTGAAGTGTGGGAAGCCAAAGAGGCTACAGGCTGCTGGTGAGATTACTGTACAGTGAAAGACAGGACACTCATGTGCACTCCTTGACCACCTCATAAGTAAGGTAAGTACAAGAAACCTGAACCCAGCCCATTAGTAAGGGGAGACATGATAGAGGTGTACAAAATGTGCATTGCATGGAGAATGTGGATAGGGAGACATTTTTCTCCCTCTCTCAAAATACTAGAACCCGGGGTCATCCTATGAAGCTGATTGGTGGGAGATTCAGGACAGATAAAAGGAAGGACTTCTTCACACAGCACATAGTCAAACTATGGAATTCACTACCACAGGATGTAGTGATGGCCACCAATTTGGATGGCTTTAAAAGTGGGTTAGACAAATTCCTAGGGGAGGAGGCTACCAATGGCTACTAGTCCTGATGGCTATATGCTACCTCCAGTATCAGAGGAAGTACGCCTATGTACACCAGTTGCTGCAGAATATGAGTGGGAGGGTGCTGTTGCATTCACGTCCCGCTTGTGGGTTTCCTGTGGGCAGCTGGTCGGCCACTGTGGGAACAGAATGCTGGACTAGATGTACCCATGGCCTGATCCAGCATGTTTCTTCTTATGTTCCCAATGTTCTTATGAGAATTTCTCCAAAAATTTCTTCTTCTTTGAATTTCTTTTCAAAAGTGATTCCTTTTTTATCAAATTGAATGAGAATGGTAAAAATATCGTGAAAGAAATTTTTGACACAGCACTAGTTGAAAACACAGGGATTCCCACCCAGACTTTTAAAAGCTAAGCACTCAAAGCTCTGGATATGGATAGACAAATCTGTCTGTTTCAGTTCCTCCCATATTCACATTTTTTAAATCTCAAGTCCTTTCCATCCTGGATATGAACTAATTTGCAAATTTTGGAAAATTCTTCTCAAAAACAAACTGAAATGAAAGTCTCACCTATTCTTACTCCTTCCTGCCTTTCTAGCCAAGCAACGTGCAGCTGAGGAACGGCTGCAACAGATTGGTTGTCTGGGTAGAAGTTAATTTCATCAGCTTGGCTGCTAGAGCCCTACACCACCTGCCTACAGTCAGACAGCCTTTACAGCTGAAAGATGTTCCAGCGATGTCTGTTCAGTTATCATGGAGAAGTTTGCACAGAAACATGTTCCTCTTTAAATAGGAACTCACTTTTCCACAACTAAACCCAGAAGTGAAATATTATACTCACTTCTATACAAGCATGATCGACAAATGTCTTTTAGCCTGGAAATCACCACTTGGGAATATTGCTTATTCAGGATAGAAAAGAGAAGTGTGCTATCTTTAAAACAAATCTAAGCCAAAGTAAGCATTCTCATTTGAATTGCAAAAATGCAGGAAATTACTCTACTCCTGGAATTTTGCATTTACATTGAATATATGAAAAATTGGGCCAGATAGATTTCTCCCCAAAATATACTTCCTGAAAGGAAAATAAATGGCTTTATCTTCTGTTTCCAGGCAAGCTATTAAATGTAAGAACTAAAAAGCCACTTCCTGTTTTACATGGAATTTGTGTTTGCTGTGGCTACACCACTGTTACATCAGTGCTGTTTCCTGCAGTAAGCATGCATGAAACACATAAATTATTTCTTTTTATTTCTTCATTTATTTGGCAAGTTTATAGACTGTCCTTCAGTATAAGACTGCCAGGGCAGCACACGAGATTAAAATAGTAAAAATAAAAGAACAATAAAATTCAATCTAAAATGGCACACATGTCTCATGTACTGCGGTACCATGACCAATCAAGATCTCCAGTATATGTCTCCAAGTGTTTAGGTTAAGGATGTCTGTCACTGAAACTTACTTGTTTACCATGGAAGCATCAGCATAAACACAATTACTGCATGAGGTGGAAAGCAGCTCTCAGAGGACCTCCATTTGACCCTCACGCTCATATTGGAACAAATCTTGTGAAGAAACTCCTGGAATTTCTCCCCTATGCTCACCCTTTTGCTCTAAATTCCCCCTCAGAACCAACAACCGCTTTCTCCATCATTCATTTCTGGAGCTGTTATCAACAGAGGGAAGCAAGAAAACTTTTCTATCAGATATCAGACTCTCAAAACTGGCTGTGTGGTTCCAAGACCATAAATACACATTAAAGCAAAATACACCATCTTGTGAAGTCATGTAGAACTGTATAAAGAACTTCATCAGCTAAGGCAACCACAAACAATGGCAAAAATAGTCCCGAAGAGGGAGGTGGGGGAGGAGGGAATGCCAGTAAAATAGGCACAGGAGATATTCCTGTTTACACTTAAAATGGAGATTGACTCTGCTCCTTGGGAGGGAAGGCCTTACTTGCTTTAATTGGAGATGCCACTGCAGTGTTATTAGATTGAGAATGGTTTCCACAGCTGTTGTTTCTCTCTCCTTCAGTCAACATTCCCACAGCAATAATTAATTTAACACCTAGCCACAGACAGAAAACACAGCACAGCATCAGTTAACTACTGTGTAGAGGAAACAGCCTTTTCTTCTTCTCCTTTAAGTATTCATATTCTTCTGTGTTGATTCTTCTTCTGAAGTGACTGAGTGGTAACTTCTTTTGAAAGAGATAATCTACTGTTCAAAAGGGATTTGGGGGTATTGCTTCAGTTTTGGGATCACCTTATTCAGGGCCAGCCCAAGACATTTTGTTGCTTGACACAGATCACCCACTGGAACCTGAGGCAGAAGATCCCAAAAGCAACTCTCTACCTCCATGGTGGTAAAAACACAGTAGTAATGAATTAGCCAACAGTCTGCTGCCCATTCATGACACCCAATATCAGCTGCCTGAAGCAGCCAACTTACTCTGCCTAATGGTAGGGCCGGCCCTGATCTCAGTGAGACACCCAAAATTAGACTTTGAGCTGCATTCCATAATGTAGCTATGCATAAGGATGAGCATATTCTTTCCCTGTTTTTCCCTGCCTCCATTCCCTCCCTCTTCCTCTATTGTCTATAGCCCCTTTCAGGCATTCAAAATGAACATGGGTATAAAGGAGCAAGGCATGCATGTTAGCCCTGCCCCCAATGAACCCATCCATACATGACGAAGCTTCAGATCTTTGTGTGTTGAGCACAAAGTTCTGAAGGGTAAGTATAAGCATGTTCTGCTGCAAGTGCTTAGAAGCCTTCCTGTGATCAGGAACTCTCACTTATCAGGGTTCTAGACTGCAGAAAAGATTCTAACCACATTCAGCTAAACTTACTTAGAATCCTGCTAAAATCTTCATGCTGAACATGTGGAAATCAGAAGTGCAACAAGCATGTGTGTAGACATTGGGGGGTGGGGCTTGTGTGCCCATCCAGCCTCTTCCCTCCTTCCCCAGTTTACACCAACTCACATTCCATGGAACACCTGAATTCTCTTGTCTTTTTTTTTTTTTTAGATTGTAAACTCCTGCCCAATCTTTCCTGTACTCTTTTCTTTTATGAAAAATATTATTAATATTTAACAAAAGTACTTATAAAAACTGCAGATGGCAAGCACCTCCATCTTAAATGAGTCATTTCCCCTTCTCTCACACAAAGGAGGGAGCTGGGTTGGCCACTTATGCATCACCAAAGAGGGTGCATGAAAATGACCTTGGCATAAAAGGCATTTGATGTGAATTTAGCATAATTTGCATATGCTAATTTATATGTATGTATGCATATTTAGCCATAAATAGACATACAATACTTCTCACCATAGTAGGGACAACTGTGACCAGATGACCTGTGTTTCTGCTCAGTCTGCTGTCCAGGTGGTAACTGTTGCTGGGCAAATTCCCTTTTATGGTTCTTTATCTTTTAGCTGGACTTGGACTGGACAGCCCAGGAAAAACTTCCTGACTGTTAGAGCAATACGGTAATGCAACCAATCACCTAGGGAGGTAGTGGGCTCTCCTACACTAGAGGTATTCGAGACGAGGCTGGACAGCCATCTGTCGGGGATGCTTTGACCTGGATTTCTACATTGAGCAGGGGATTGGACTCGATAGTCTTGTAGGCCCCTTCTAACCCCACTATTCTATGATTCTAACCCTTCAAACAGAGGGTGCCTTCAAACAGAGGACTGTCCTCTTTAAAGTAGGACACATGGCTACCATTTGGAATGCCTCTTGTAAAATGATCACCTAAGAACAAGGAAAGTGTTTTCGCTTCAAAATTGTAGTATGCAAAAATGCATATGCAAAATATAGTTGTATGCAAATTTGTTCAAATAATTAGTCAATTGTCCACCTGAAATCATACAATTAATGACTACACTTTCTTTACTTAAGAGATGATGGCCCTAGAAAAGCAGTAATCAGGCCAATCCTGAAGAAACCGTAACCTGGACTCAGAAGATGACAACAACTACTGTATAGGCCAGTTGCTAACATCCCCTTTTTGGGCTTGAGTGCGTGGTTGCTGATCAACCCCAGGCTCTCTTAGATTAAACTAATTTCCTAGATCCATTTCAATCCAGTTTCAGGCGTAGATTTGGAACAGAAACTGCCTTGGTCACCGTATAGGATGACCTGTGCCAGGAGAGGGACACGGGGAGGTTCTCTTGGACCTTTCAGTGGCTTTTGATACTATTAGTCATGGCATCCTTATGGATTGGCTGTCTGAGTTGGAATCTGGGGATACTGTATTGCAGTGCTTCTGCTACTACTTGGATGGCCAATTCCAGAAGGTGGTGCTGGGGGGTCATTGCTCTTCCCCATGCCAATTGTGCTGTGGGGTTCCTCAGGGCTCTACTTTATTCCCCATCCTTTTCAGCATCTACCTAAAACTGGTGGGAGAGGTGATCTAGGGATGTGGGCTGAGGTGTCACCAATATGCGGATGATACCCAGCTCTACCTCTCCTTTTCATCTAATACAGGTGTGGCAACTGATACACCAACTATGAACATACCTGGGAAGAGATAGTTTCGTGACATTTATTCATACTCTGGTAACCTCCCATTTGGATTATTCCAGTGCATTATACATGGGGCTGCCTTTGAAAATGGTCTGGAAACTTCAGTTAGTCTAAAACAAGGCAGCTAGACTGTAACTGGGACTGACCAATGTGATCATATTATGCCAGTACTTCTCCATCTGCACTAATTTCCAGTTCATTTCCAGGCCCAATTCAAAATGCTGTTTTTAACCTTTAAAGCCTTAAATGGCTTGGGGCCAGGTTACTTGAAGGAACATCTCCTCCCCTGATTTTAATCTCCTACCTGGATATTCAGATCATCCTCTGAGGCCCTCCTCTGGGGCCCCCCACCAAACGAGACAAGGTGGGTGGTTACATGAGAGTGGGCCTTTTCAGTGGTGGCACCCCATCTGTGGAATGCTCTCCCCCGAGAGGCTCAACTGGCGCCTACATTGTGGTCTTTGTGTCATCAGGTGAAGACCTTTTTATTTTCCCAGGCATTTTAAGAAGTGTTTTTAGTGATTTCAGTATTTTATTCTGCTGGTTTTATCTTGGTTTTATTCTGGGCTGCTTTATTTATTTTTTTTTGTATTTTGTTTTTAATGTATTGTACACTGCCTGGAGAACTTTGGCTATTGAGTGGTTTAAAAGAACAGTAAATACAATAATAAAATAAATAAAATAAAAAAGAGGTGCAGAACAGCAGCTCCTGTGATTAGCGAGCAGTATGGGGCTCCGGAATTGGCCTTCCTTTGTATAAAGATAAGTTGCCTGGGCTTTTGCCCTTACCAGGTTGGAAAAGCAGTATCTTCTGCCCACTGAACTTCAGTCTCAGGTTCAGCAGCTGAGCTCAGGGACCCTTGGCTGGAGGACACACCCTCCCAGTCTAGATTTGAGTATGGCTGCCCAGAGGGTGTAAAATCTGGGCATTTGCTATGGCCCCAAGACCAGTGGAGGACCTGTCATCACCCTAACAGTGCTATGATTTCAACTTTGCCTGGAGTATCCAAAAGCTTAGCTGAAGTATAAGAGAATCTGTAGTTTCCCTGTCCTAACTCTTCCAGGTTCAGGGACCCCCACTCTAGGACACCACGCGCGAGAGCCCCCCAAATCCCAGAGGCGGCACTATATGTTGCTGTGGAGCAGCAATAGCGGAGGGAGCGCTGTACGTAACGTAAGGCCACCACTGTGGCCGGTCTATGGCAAGTCTATGGGAGGGGCGCAAGTCACTTGGCTCAGGCCAGTTTCTCTTCTTGTCTACTTGCCTGCCTCTCTGGGGGCACCTGTCCCTTTAAACAGAAGGGGTCTTGAGAAAGGACCACACTGGCTCTCCAAGTGCCAGCAGGGCTGCTTTTCTGCAACTTGCATAGGGATTTCTTGAAGCAGCCAAGCCAGATCGCTTGTTCTCCTATTACAAGCTATTCTTGTGTTTATACCAACCTTGTTTAGCTTACTCCTAATGCACATACTTCGTTGTGAGCCCCCTATACATCCCGATAAATGTTTATGAAAATTCTGTATAAGCAAAATATTTTACTTTGCCCCGGGAAGTTCAGATACAGAACACTTGCTTCCCAGTAAAGAAAATGAACCCTTTCTGGGCATCTTTTAAAAGGAAAACACACACACACAACCCAGCCCACCCACATGATGACAGTTTTTACAACATGTAGATTCTTAGACATCCTCCTTGGTTTGTTATTTATGTCCTGTTTTCTCAATTGGCAAATATTCTCCCAAACAGCTTGAGCTCCACAAGGTGACCTCGAAGTAAGCCCAGTTTGTTGTTGGCACTAATTAGTGCTTTCTTTCATTATTTTCCTGAACAATTCCTGTATCTAGTCCCGTAGCCTCGACTCAATGAGGGTGAACTATTGAAAATATTAGTATTAACAGGACGGGTGGCCAGGTCTTCTACTTTGCAGAGAACAGTCATCTGATTGAAATTGTCCTCTGTTTGAAGTGCTGTCCAGACCAAGTCCAGTTTAAAGATAAAGAACTTTAAGAAGAGAGAGCAGCAGAGGCCTGGATGTTGCCCATCAACATATGAATAACTGAAAAGAGCTACTACAGCATGAGAAAGGAGAAGACAGGGCAGGGCTCACTGGGAAGAGGAAAAAGCTGTTTCTCCCCTCTTTAGCAACCCAAGGGCTAGTCATCAGGCCCAGTTGGGTTTTGTTAGGCACCAGTGGCTACTGGGCACCTGGATTTTTGAGCCTGTGTCAAAAGGATGGCCACTTACAAATCACCCCAAACGAGGAAATGCATAAACTAAAGAGTGGACAAAAGAGGATATTAATTTGCATAAAATTTGCATATATTAATTTATACATACAGATGCAAATTTAGTAATAATTATTATAATTTCAACAGAAATACAGGACACGCAGAGGACTGTGAGCCTACTCAGTCTGCTGTCCAGGTGCTGTTGATGGGCAGCTTCAAGAGAAGCTTCAGCTTCTCTTCCTTCTGATGGTTCTTTATCTTTAAACCAAACTTGGTTGGGACAGCCCTTCAAACAGAGGACCCCTTCAAAATAGAGGACTGTCCTCTGTAAAAGAGGACAGATGGCCACACGGACACATTTATCAAAGCCCTCCTCGTCTTTAAACTGGACCTGGACTGGACAGCTCTTCAAAGGGAGGACGCCTTCTTAAATGTCTTGCAATGAAATTGCAATTTATGTGTTTGTTACATTCACATCCTACCCTTTCCTCCAGGGAGCCCATGGCAGCTTACATGATCTTTCTCTCCATATTCTCGTCACAATGACCCTGTGAGGTAGGTTGGGCTGGGAGTCAGTGACTGGCTCAGAGTCACTCAGTGACCTTCATGGCTGAGTGGGGACTTGAACCTGGGCCTCACCAGTCCAGTCCAGCACTCTAAGCACTACACCACACTGGCTCTCAGCCTAACGTACCATCAAGTGTATCATCAGGAGGACTAAATCTAAATCAGAATGCTGATGAGAGCAACTCAGTCTACCCAGCCATTGCCATCATGATATGAGCTAAATCCTTCACTGGTATTATTTGTGGTTTCCTTTTTTTCAGGAAAACCATGTGAAAATAACTTTACATGCTTTTAAAACTCATAAATGCAATAAATCAAAGGCAATTTGGCAAATTATTTTGATGGCGAGAGGCCCGATCGGATCTGCCCACTTAGTTAAGTTCAATCTTGCTGAGACATCTTTCTGTTCATAAAGAACCTGTCACTTTATTTGGACCAATATATCATGTTGACAGACCATCTTCCTTGGATGTTAGAATAAAATGCATTTTTAACTATAGATTCAGCCCTTACTTCACTTACTGCCATACTTTCCCCCTACAATTTATGTCTTTCTTGCCTGTTTTTAAATTCCTCTTGCAAACTCAACTTGTACACTGGCCCCAGTCCAGTTAGAGTTAGTCATAACTGAAGCTGCAAACCTATGCATTCTTACCTGGAAGTATATACAAATGAACAAAGTGAATCTTACATCCGAGGAGACATGCATCAGATCAAGCTGCAAGGCTGTACACTTACATAAGACTAAGTCCCACTGAACTCAATGGAATTTACTACTAAGAACAGTATGGGGCAGTGATTAAAGTGTTGGGCTAGGACTGGAGAGACCCAGGTACAAGTCCACACTTAGCCATATACTTCACTTGGTGTCCTTCTGCCTAACCTTAGTATTTCTCAGCCTAACTTACTTCACAGGGTTGTTGTGAGGATAAAATGTGGGAGGAGGGTGTATGTATGCTGCCCACAGTAAAGAAATGCATAAGCTCCATTATCAGCTATAAACCTATATTTCAAAATCTATATTAGTGTAATATCTTTATTAGTCCAACCCAGTGGAGGCTGGTGGCTCTGATTTCGGTGGGGCTGTAAATCTATTTTGGGTTCCAGTCAGAACCAGCCAGAACTCTAAAGGAGCTATCCAAGGTGCTGAATCAGAGCCACCAGCCTCCACTGGTCCAACCCAAAGCTCATAAAAATTGTCCAAGCTTTCTAGATCTCCAGATCTCCTCATCATAGGGGAACAGGGGAGAAAAAACCCTGGCTTGATTGTGAAGTCACAGGGCTTCATCACATGGAGCTTTTATCCTGCAAGTGATGTGACCCTCTTGCACTAAATGCCCTTTGTTCCATTTTTAAATAGATCGTAGATAATGAGCTATCAATTACCCCACTGTGTTCTGCTTCAGTTTCCTCCATGAAAAGACTTAAAGCGGCAAGAAGAGGAGCGAGATCAATGAAAGATAATGGAAGACTCAGATATGAGGAGAAGTGGGGGGGAAGAAAGGGCATGTAAAGGGAGTCAGTGGTGATCCTGCCTTTAAAATGGAAGCGGAAAGCCTCGTTTTAAATGCAGGATTTTAGGCTGGTGTAGAAATGCCCACAGTGTTGGCATGGTCAGAGTCCCAAGATGATGTGGGAGAGGAGGGGTCTGTAGGCATGCAGATTAGGCCCTGTAAGTCATGTGATGTTGAGAGGTTGGTTGGACCTGGAGCTGCCCCTTAGGGTGGCTAGGAGCAAGAAAGGGAGGAACACTGGATCCCCCACTTGTGAAAATATAAAATCCAGCTGTGACTCAGAAGTGTTTAGTTACCACTGACTTAGTGCCCATGTAGCCACTTGAGCTGTCCCTACTGTTGTTCATTCAAATGTTTTCATCCCACCTCTCAGTTTGAAAACCCTCAAGGTGGTGAACAATGCAATAGTAAAACAGTCATAAATGGCAGGGCGCAGGGGACTCCACACAAAACATCGACAACAAAACCTGGCATACGTAAAACCACAGTGAAGCAACCAAGTACAAGCTTGGCTGACACACACACCAAATACCTGCTGAAACAGCCATGATTTTGCTGTTCGCCTAAAGGCGAGCAGCAATGAAGCCAGAAATGCCTCTTGGGTGGGCCTTCCACAATTTAGGCCCTGCGCTCCTGGTCTACTTGCTGCCCCTCAGATGGCAGGGGAACACAGGGGGCCGCTCTGATGATGAGCTGAGCACACAGGCAGGAAGAGGCCATTCTTAGTCCATTAGAGCAATGTGTATATGAAGAGGGCTCCTAGTGCTATCAGTCAGCAGGCATTGTGCTGCACCTCAATCTTTCCCTCCTTAACAGATTTGGGGAGTAATCCTATGGACCCTAGACAGCATTTCAGGGGCCGTAGGATCTTTCAGATTCCTGAAATCTGTGGTTGGAGACGGCACTCTGACCTTGGACCCAGGAGTCCCTGCTCCCCTCCCCGTCCCTGTCCCCGCCACCACGGAGAGAAATGTGTCAGCTGCCTCTCCGAGGTCACAAATGCGAGCTTGGATTGAAGGGGAAAGGGGTGGTTCTGTGGGTGGGGAAGGGAGAAGATTGGGGCGGAGGGCTTATGAAGAATCCTCCAGTCTGCCCCCGCCTCCTTCTCCCCTGCTCTGCAGAGCCCCAGGTAGACAGGCAAAATTGCCCATCTAGCGAAAATGCAGGGCGAGATGAGCACAGAGGCAGCCATTGCCTCTGTGTTCCTCCTGCCCTGCATAGGATGCCCATCAGCTTTCTAGTTCAGAGGCTGACGGGCATCCAGATAGGATTGTGCCCTTATTATGTGAAGAAAAAAGATGGAAGAAGTGGTGGCCTGCTTACAAATGGAAGCAACAATGTCTGGAATATCCCCCATAAAATTCTGTGTTTGTGGCAGGGCAATTGCACAATAAAAGGCTTGTCTGGAAATACCCAAAGAAGAGTAGAAGGCAGGAAACTGGGGGTAGGAAGGAGGGAATAAATTGGCAGCAATAGCAGTAGCTGGTTGTGCGAGTAGTCCTTGATCTTTTCCATAGCCAGCTCTTGTTTGGGGGGGGGGGTGGAAGACAAGTGCCCCATAGCAGGTAGCTAGTGCTACCACCCCTGGCAAAGCTGGATCTCTAGGGTTACTTGAACGAAAGGTACTGTTCACATACAAATTCAAACTGAATAATTCACTGGAAATTAAAAGCAAAGGAAACCATATTGGTCATAAGAAAATTCCAAAATCCATATAAGTGTAATTCTTTTATTAGGGATGTACGAGAGTCACTTACCTTTCGAGGATTATGTTGATGGGGGGGGAGGTGCTCCGTCCCTCCCCCCGGAATCCTCGACGGGGGGGGAGGCACTCCGTTCCTCCCCCACGGAATCCTGGCCGGCCGGCTGTGCTCCGCAGGAATTCTGCGGAGCCGCTGGCCAGCTCCGCCAGCAGCCGGACATCTGGCCGCTGGCTAGCAGGGACGCAAATGGCGGCGGCCATAGCCGCCACCATTTGTATCCCTGCAGTCAGCCGTGATAGGCTACGTAAATGTTTACATAGCCTATCACGGCTGACTTAAAAACAAACAAACAAACAACACGCGTACGCAAATGGTGGCGGCCGTGGCCGCCGCCATTTGCGTACACACGTTTTTGTTTTTTTTTAAAGTCAGATGTGATAGGCTATGTAAAGATTTATGTAGCCTATCACTTTTTTAAAAAAAACTAGCCGTGATAGGCTATGTAAATCTTTACGTAGCCTATCACGTCTTTTTTTTTTTTTTTAACTGGAAATGGCGGCGGTGGCAGCTGGTTGGAAGACCGGCCACCGCCACCGCCGCCGGAGCCACCGCCGGAGCCACCGCCGGAGCTGCCGCCGCCAGGAAGATCCGCCCCAGGTAAGTCTCGTCCCAGGGGGGCGGGGGGGCAGACCGTTCTGCCACCGATTTCGGGGGGCCAAATGCGCTGGCATTCGGCCTCCCCGAGATCCGTGGTGGAATTCTCTGACATCCCTAACCTTTATTGGGCCAACCAAAGGGTTACACATTTTTAGTAACCTTTTGGTTGACCCAATAAAGATATTATATTAATATGGATGTTGGAAATTAAAAGAACCCTGCAATCATCAGCATGCAGTTAACATGTGCTTACATGTGAACCGCCCAAATCAATAAGACCAACTTCAGAGAAAATATTATCAATCCAATCAATAAGACCAACTTCAGAGAAAATATTATTTATTATTAATTACATTTATATACATTGCTGGGAGAATTATCAGCAACCTCCGATATGCAGACGATACCACCCTAATGGCAGAAAGCGAAGAGGATCTAAAGAGCCTCTTGTTGAGGGTGAAAGAGGAGAGTGCAAAAGCTGGTTTGAAACTCAACATTAAAAAAACGAAGATCATGGCATCTGGCCCCATCACTTCCTGGCATATAGAAGGGGAAGAAATGGAAGCAGTGACAGATTTTACTTTCTTGGGCTCCAAGATCACCACAGACGGTGACTGTAGCCATGAAATTAAAAGACGCTTGCTCCTTGGGAGGAAAGCTATGGCAAACCTAGACAGCATAGTAAGAAGCAGAGACATCACCTTGCCGACAAAGGTCCATCTGATCAAAGCTATGGTTTTCCCAGTAGTAATGTATGGCTGTGAGAGCTGGACTATAAGGAAGGCTGAGCGCCGAAGAATTGATGCTTTCGAACTGTGGTGCTGGAGAAGACTCTTACGAGTCGCCTGGACTGCAAGGAGGTCAAATCAGTCCATCCTAAAGGAAATCAACCCTGACTGCTCATTGGAAGGACACATACTGAAGCTGAAGCTCAAATATTTTGGCCACCTAATGCGAAGAGAAAACTCTCTGGAAAAGACCCTGATGCTGGGAAAGACTGAAGGCAAAAGGAGAAGGGGACGGCAGAGGATGAGATGGCTAGATAGCATCACCGATGCAATGAACATGAACTTGAGCACACTCCAGGAGAGAGCGCAGGACAGGAAGGCCTGGTATGCTATGGTCCATGGGGTCACGAAGAGTCGGACATGACTGAACGACTGAACAACAACATTTATATACAGCCCAACAGCCAAGGCTTTCTGGGCAGTTCACAGCAATTAAAACCATAAAATACAACATGATGAAACATACTATAACACTTTAAAAGTTGGAGGGAGCAGTCCTATGTCCGCTTATCAGAAGCTAGACAGCCACAGGATATCTGGTTTTCCCGGAACCGACCTCGAAGCCCACGCTTCCCGGAGAACCGACCTTCCCCCCCTCGCAGGTAGCACGGAACAGCCCCGTGCTCCACACTTGCAAGAGGAGAGTGAAGCGACCAACATGGGGCATTCTGGGGCATGTTTCAGGGGGCGTTCTGGGGCAGGTAGGTGGAAACGCCCGTACAACACATGCCATGTGTTGCACTCCCGCGGATGGCCAGCCAAAATCAGTTGTCTATCCACAAAATGCAGGGCAGGAGAAGCGCAGAGGGAACGATCCCCTCCGTGTTTCTCCTGCCCTGCATTGGATAGGAGGTTGCCTCCGAGTTTGGAGGCAGACGCCTATCTGCATAGGATTACGCCCTAAAAGTAGCATGCAAAATATGCATAGGATGAGAGCGTTATTGTGATATATAATGTGATTTCTCTTTCAGAAAGCTAACATGTGAGACGAAGCTTCCCTTCCGCAATGCATTTTTCCGTTTCTGTGTGTCCCTCCGCCCCCAATCAATGGTCATTCTCTCTCTCTCTCTCTCTCTTTTTTTTTCCTCATCTGCAACAGCGCTCTGCTTCAAGACAGCAGGGTTGTATCTTTAGTTGTTTGTATATAAGATGAGATGGACTCATTGGGAGAGAGTCATCACTTATTTCCTTCTTAAAATTATTGTTATATATTCCTGTAACAATCTATGTTTATGATTTGTCTTTAAAATCCGTTTACTTGTATTTGTTAGGGAGGCTTTTTTGTCCATTCAAAACTTAATAAATTAAATTGAAAATCAGTACATGGGAACTGGAGACCTTAATGATGACTGAAGCCTTGCAGATTTGATATATGACTGACCAGTTGTTACCATATAAGGCCAAACTGTTTAAGTAAAGACAATGTTTTATACTGTGTTTGCACAGTACCGAGTGTCCAGAAATAATAAATGAATGAGCAGCCAACGGGATTAGTCAGTGGACTGATTATTGTAGATGGCTCAACTGGTATTAAGAGTTAATGTTCACAAAAATTCCAAGTCATCGAACTGAAGTTTCAGCATTACTTCATATTCAGCCCAGACAAAACACTGACTTGTGGAGCGAGTCTTGCAAAATCAGCAGCCAGTCGTTTGCATACAGTGCATAGGCACAGAGGGGCCGCTTGGGTGTTGCGTTCATTATGGCAATGTCAGGCGTTTTCCTAGGAGGGGGTGACACATGGCTGAATATTGCAACGCTTAGACAATAGTCCTACTTAGCATGACATCACAGGTGAACTAGCCGTGCTAGGAATCCTACTACATGTTCACAGAAGCTCACCACCACCACCAGGGTGACCTCCTGGGAAAAGGTGGGGCAGTTTGCGTCGAATGGGTTCAGTGGTGGGATCAACTCCTGGTTTGATTGCTAAAATCTGAGTTCCTTGTTAATAAGCAGTGCTTGAATTACAGAGAGAGACGGAGAGAGCGGGGACCAGGCTGTCTTTCCTTTTGTGGTGGTCTACTCAGCTATTGGTTTTGAAAGGGTATGGGGAGTATGGTTTGGCTAAAATTGCAGGGAGTAGCGTGGTCACTTATGCATTGCCAAAAAAGAGGAAATGCATCACCCCTCCCCCAAAGGACACCAATTTGCATAACATTTGCATACGCTAACGTATAAGTATAGACCTAAATTTAGAAATAACAACTATAATTTAAATACAGTACATCTCACCATAGTGAGGGAAGTTGGACCAATTGACTGCATGCCTACTCAGTGTCGGGAGCGCCCTTGCTGCCTTCCCGGGGTTTCTAGCCTTAGGGAATCAGTTGGTCTCCGTTTGGAGGGAAAAGGCGGGAAGTCTCTGAACTTAAGGGCTAGGAGGTGAAAGTAGTAAAGGAGGACATCTGGCTATCCTAGCAGGGAGTCAGGGGTTGGGTTTGTTGATTTCATAAAAGGCGCCCTGCCTTTCTTCTATAATTTAAGCACAGTAACAAGGAACTTACTTCCGTAAGATATTTGCTATGAACAGACATCACAAAGAGCATAAGGTCTGGTCATTAGTATTTATTTATTTATTTATTTATTTATTATGACATTTGTATACCACCCAATAGTCGAAGTTCTCTGGGCGGTTCACAGTAAGCACTTGTGCCTGCCATGAGAAAAGGAAGACTGGAGTGCTTACTGATGAGTCGACCCACTGGTACGAAAGGTTCAAGTGAGCTGCTTGAAAAGAGCTCTTCTTAGCCAGGAGTTGCTGCAGCCCCTCATTTCAGTAGATCTCTTCATGGGTAAGCACCTCAGCTTTCCACTTTTCACCATATGTTGGAGTGATTACTAAAATTATTAAATGTTCTGGCAGGGAAGAATCCAGTCTGGACTGCGGGTAAGTGGAGGCACACGACTCAAGTGCCTGCTGTTTGACTAAAGTGTAACATCTGAACATCTGAATCCGCCACTTTTATTAGGAATTAGGAACCTTTTTTCTAGCGCTATGTACCGCTTCAGCGCGAACCCTGAATCCCGAAGCAGATCAGGGTGCTTTGGGCCAAAGCAGTCCGGTTCTGGAGCAGGTTGGGGGCAGACCAAAGTAGCCTGAAGTGGGTTGGACTGCTTCTGAAACTCTTCAGGCCCCTTTGGCCTGATCCGAGCAGCCGCCTGCCCAATCACGTGAGCCCCCTGCTCTTTACCTAGACCCGTGGGGAGTACCTGCAGCCACAGGCTCCCTCCAAGATGGCACATCTTGGAGGGAGTCGCCATGGCAACTCTTCTTCTTCTGGTAAGTACAGTAAATGGTGCATATATTGTGGCTGCAAAGGGGCCAGCTATGCAATATTACAGACGTAAATGGGCCATTTAGGCCACAATCTACACACCATTTACTTACCAGAAGAGTCAACATTTTAAAATCAAATGGTGATTACCTGCAAGACGGCAGTGGCTGCAGGCGCTCCCCACAGGTCCAGGTAAGGAGGAACAGGGGGCTTGTGTGCCTGGGCAGGGGGTGGGCGTGGGGATCAGAAGGCACTTCAGCTGTCCAGATCATGCTTCGGACCTGCAGGCCAAAGTGGGTTGGCCCAGCTCCAGATCAGCCTGAGGCGGGTTGGGGCCGATTCGGAAGGCCCGAATCAGCCTCCGGAGCGGGTCAGGGGGTCCTTGCACAGCCCTACTTTTTTCTATTGAGGGCTGCATTCCTTTGGAGGTAATTTCAGTTTGGGACCGCAATACATGACAGAATGCCTCTCCCATCATGAACGTACCCAGACACTACAATTGACACATGAGGCCTTCCTCCAAATGTCTCTTCCAAGGGAGGCTCGGAAGGTGGCATCATGGCAAAGGGCCTTCTCAGTGGTGGCCCCCTAACTGTAGAACAAGCTCCCCACTAAGGCCCACCTGGTGCCAACACTATCATCTTTCTGGTGCCAGGTTAAGATTGCACTCTACTCCCAGGCATTTAATGGCATACGATGGGGCACTTATTTCAGCTGTCTTGAACAGGTCTGTTACTGAAATTTACGGAAATTGTTTTTAGCTATTTAAATGGTTTTTAAATTTTGTTCAACAATTTTTAGACTATATTTTATTATAATGTTGGAATGTTGTATAATATTGGAATGCTGTAGTTTGTATTTTTCTGTGTGTGAATTGTTCAGCTATTGGGCAGTATAGAAATGAAACAAACAAACAAACAAACTGTTTGGGGCTGCATACCAGCAGTGGAGCAGAGCTGAAACCAGCAGTGAGCAGCACCAGAGCCAAAATGGGTAGGGCCACACCTTTTCTCTCTTTCGTTCAGCTCCTCCACTCTCTCTCCCTCTTCTTCCTTGCCCAATGAGCAGCTGAGGACATGCAGATAACCCTTGCTAGAGGTCCAAACTGATTGCTTGCAGAGGGATTTTGAAATAAGGCTGAGGGCCCAATGTGGCCCTAGGGACACCAGTTTCCCACCCCTGATTTATACTAATGGTATTCAGCACAGTCCATTGGACATTTTGCCTTCAAAATGGGGAGTTGGACCTTGGGGGTTGGACTCGATGGTCTTATAGGCCCCTTCCAACCCTGCTATTCTATGATTCACCAGTCCTGTTCAAACTATTGGAGAAGCTCTTGCACTTTACAGGGGTGGCCCTACCATTAGGCAGAGTGAGGCAACCGCCTCCAGTGGCAGGTGATGTGAAGCAGCAGCAAAGTGTAGGAAGGCAAAGTTGTGTGTCCATGCAGCCTGCCATCCTCAGGTACAGTGGAGGGCACTGTCCCGTCACCAGTGTTGAAGCAAGATTCAGACACTAGGCCAGCTGGCTTTTGTACAGGGTATAGGGGTAGGTCATCTTATCCTTTGCCTCAGGCCACAAAATGTTTTGGTCCAGACCTGCACTTTTCTATAGTTCGGTGGGGTAGGCACATAGCTGCATTAGTAGTAATTGTCAGAGCAGTAGAAGCACCAACACAACAATAAAGCAAATGTCCATCTCTGGAAAACATTCTCTGTAACCTTAACTCTTTTTAGAAAATTATTTCTCAGCTGTTTGAAATACATGAGCTAGTGCGCACTCAAATTGCACCCTCAAAAGATTTCCGAGCAAGAAAGTGTCCAAATATGTTTACTATATGAAAAATGATTTCCTTTTTCTTTCTTTTTAAAGTAAAACATACAAGACGTTCTTTTTCACTGAATTCCCTGTATTGATCCTTGCATCATCTTATTTTCTTCTTCATCATCTTGTTTAATGCATTTGTATTTCTTCCACACACAAACACACAAAAAAGGCTGTTTCTTTTCCAAAGGAGGCACAAAGAAGTTTTTTTCCTGTTTGCAATGAGTAATTTAGTTTTTCTTTTGTAACTGTAAGAAGAAACCCCACAGAAATCAATATATCATTGCCAAGCTATAAAAAAGGGAATGAAGAAAGCTTAGTAAATACAGGAAATTGCCATTTTCCCCCTCCCCTGGTCAAGCTATGGTATACTCAAGGTGATTACTAATCTTGTCCAGTTTTCTGGAGATTTCGAGCAATGCAAATATTAAACTTAAGGCCTGTTCCTATGCGTTACTATGCTAGCTAGGGTGGCCATGAGTCCTACTTTACAGTGGACAGTCCTCTATTTGAAGGGCTGTCAGAGGACAGTCGTGTATTTGAAGGTGTCTTTTGTTCGAAGGGCTGTCCAGGCCAAGTCTGGCTTAAAGATACAGAAGCATGAGAAGGGAGTACAGGGGCCTTGAAGTTGCCCATGGACAGTTAGGACCTGGACAACAAACTGAGCAGGTGCGCAGGTCATCTAGTCATAGTCACTATGGTGAGGTGAGAAGTATTGTGTTTCTCTTTATCTTATAGCAATGATGACTAAATTTGGCTGAGCCATGTGAAATCCTAGCTGAAGGAACACGTTTTACCCTGGATAAATCATACTGGAGACTCCGGGTCAAAGGAATAAGCTTGCATTTATTACAAGAAATACATGTTGCATTTATTACAAGAAATACATGTTGCATTTACTACAGGAAATACATGTTGTAGGAGGGTCCCCAATTCAAGATAGAGGGAGACCCAAAGAGATGTCTCCTTTCTGAGAGGCAAGAGCATGAAGAGGGAAGTAGGAAGTGAGGTCAGCAACCCTAAGAGCATCAGTCTAGCATTAGAAGGAAGGTCGGCACAGATCAGAGGATGGTCTAGGAAGCTTGGAGGTCCTCTATCTATTCCCTTTCCATGCAGACACATCAGTATTTCTCTCTTCTTCTTTGGAAGCTAGCCGAGTTACACCCATGCTTCCAACACTTCGTGCCCTGCTTGCACATTTTCCATCAGGCATTTAGCTAGCCACTGTTGGACGCAACGGTATTGTCCTAGACGGGCCTTTGATCTGATCCTAAAACTTTGCTTCATAGGGCCAAACCAGACATTACTGTAAATCCATATCTAGCAACTACATCTTTCATTTTTACTCTGGAGTAGACGCAGGGGCCCTGATCCATATTGGGACACTAGAATGGGGTGGGGTGGGGCTGTTAAGGTCTGGATTGGCGGCCCTGCCCTACTCTAGAGTAAAAATGGAAAAAGACATATCTGCTAGATAAGGTTTTTAAATAATGTCTGTTTTGGCCCTTAGTTGCATGGTAGGCCTGGCCCAGGTGTTCACCTATCATAATTAATCTTCCAAGTGAATCCTGGCCCTAAATAGCTGATTGTGATAATAAATAATCAGCTTTTGCCAATCATTATCATTTACTTTGCCTTTGGGCTTTCAGCTGTACATAAAGGACAAGATTAGGTCATTGCAGAGTATGATAACTTATCAAACAAATTCCTTTTTTTCTTTTTTTTAGCAATTGTTATTCAACATGGGCGTCTCAGACAACTGCAGATCATTTCTTTCCTCTGCACTTACTCCTGTACCACAAGGAAAAATAGAATGATTTACAACAAATAAATAAAAATCAGGAAGTCGGTCAATTTTGAGAGGTCAGGTTACTTTTAAATGCAGGTAACAATAAGAACTGATCAGCAACGGGGGTGAGGAGTTAAAGGCATGCAGTTTCCCTTGTTATCTTCTAATAATTGGAATTCCAGCAAGGTGGGAACTCCTGTGCTTTTGCTACAGAGTTTTGAGTTGTGGGTGTAGGTACACTTTACCAGAGCCCAGAGAGCCACAGGATCCTATGCTAAGCTGCAACCCCTCTACCATAAGGGGAAAAACTGAGGCTAAATTGCAGATCATGCTTGAGGATATTTATGGAAACATATTTCCCTATCTCTTTGTATTTATTGTCCAGATCTTGTGAAATTTGCTGGAGCAAATCAGTAGTGTTAGGGGCAGAAGAAGCAACATTCTAGAACAGAGAGACTGTACTTGTTCAGTTAGAATTAGGACTTGTACTTAAGAGAGAGGTAATGCAAATTGGTGTCCCCTTTTGTCCTCTTTTTTTGGGTGAGGACAGCTCTTCAGATATATGAAGCTATCACATCTCCCCTTAAATCTTTTCCAGGATAAGCGTATCCAGATCATTCCATCATTCTTCATTGGCCTTCGTTTCCACATTCCAAACGATCCTGGCCACCCTCTTCTGAATGTGTTATACTTTGTCAGTGCCCTTCTTAAAACACGGTGCCCAGAAGCAGACACCATACTCCAGTCCAGATACAGTCTGATCAGCTGTCCCAAAAATGTGTTGCTTTTATTTTAAAGCAGCGGTGGGGCTCCAGTTTTTATCAGAGCAGTGGGCACAGAGAATTTAACCATTCCACCACTGCTGTTGTTGGGAGCCTCCCAAACTTGTTGTTGTTTTTAATTGTGTTTCATTGTATTTTAATGTATTTGCTTATTGTTGTTTTTATCAGTGACTGTAAGCCGCCTCGAGTGCCGTTTTTGGCAGAAAGCTGGGGTACAATCAAATAAATAAACAAACCTTTTGAAGAACATGCCATGTGCTTGAGTGGCAGTATGCCTACACCAGTTGCTGGGGAACATGGGCAGAAGGGTGCTGTTGCACTCATGTCCTGCTTGTGGATTTCCCGTGGGCAGCTGGTTGGCCACTGTGTGAACAGAACGCCAGACTAGATGGACCCTTAGTCTGATCCAGCAGGGCTCTTCTTATATTCTTAATATATGCTTGCTCTGCCTAGCCAATCTGTCCCTCACAAAAAGTGGGTGGATGGATTACATGGTTCTAACGTGTGTGTGTGTGTGTGTGTGTGTGTGAGTGAGAGAGAGAGAGAGAGAGAGAGAGAAATCATACATCACATTCTACATCAGCCTTCCCCAACCCAGCCCCCTCCAGAGAGCACTGGCCCTACTGGCTGGGGATGATGGCAATTGTAGTCCAACCCATCTATATGCACTGCAAGGGGACTGTAAGTCAAAAAACTTGGTACCATGTGTACAATCCCTACCCAGCTCAGCTGTAAGAACTGGCGTAACATGAGTGGGCATTGTAAGAACATAAGAAGCGCCATGCTGGATCAGACCAAGGGTCCATCTAGTCCAGCATTCTATTCACACAGAGGCCAACTAGCTGTCCACGGGAAAGCCACAAGCAGGACACAAGTGGCAGAAGTGTGCAAATCACTCCAGTGCCCCAAGCCATCCACACAATAATTGCTGCGCCTTAGGCCTGGGGCAAACTGGGATCCTCTTTCCCATAGATCCCATCCTCCATCTGAAGCAGAGGCTGTTGCTCCATACTGTGAAAAATAGATCTGATGGTGTTTACTCTGGATGAGATGAAAAGCTTGGGCATTTTAACAAACATCCCAGCATTTGTTTGTTTACCCGCCTAGCCCACATACTTGTCATTCTTCTGGGCTGTGGAGCCAGTTAGTGCGTCTTTCTAAATATTACAGACCCTATAGAGTTCTTGAGCTCTTTGACACTAATGTCGCCTCCCCAATTTTGTATTTCCCAGACTGCAATTCAATTCTGCTGACTGTTATTTGTGTAGATTTCTTCCCCCCCCCCAGCCCCCCAAGCAAAGTGCATGCAAGAATAATTTGTGGGATTGTTATTAGAGACTTATTCGTAGAGCCTGGGATCCTGTGGATGAAGGCCAGTTTACAAATTTCAAAGAGAGACAGACAGATGAATTTTGGAACAATATTGTGCTACTTTACTGAAATTGGCCCTCCTTGTATTGGATATACCATTTCATTTCATTGTTTATTACATTTCTATACTGCCCAATTGCAATGAATATGAACTTGAGCACGCTCCGGGAGAGAGCGCAGGACAGGAAGGCCTGGCGTGCCATGGTCCATGGGGTCACGAAGAGTTGGACACGACTGAACGACTGAACAACAACAACAAATACTGCCCAATAGGCAAAACTCTCTGGGCAGTTTACAAAGATTAAAAACCATTAAAAATACATTATACATAGTATTAAAACCCATTTACATACAAATATAAGAACAGACAGCACACGCACAGACACACATATATCTAAACAATTTTTAAATAATCAACAAGAAAAATCCCAGACCTGATTAAAACCTCATCATATGCTGCCAACTGCCTGAGAAAAGGGGAAGATCTTAACCTGGTGCTGAAAAGATAACAATGTTGGCACCAGGGGGGCCTCATCAAGGAGATTGTTCCATAATGGGGGGTCACCACTGAAAAGGGCCTCTCTCTTGTTGCTGCCTTCTGAGCCTCCCTCAGAGGAGGCACCTGGAAGAGAACCTTAGGGCGCAATCCTATTCAGATAGGCGGCTGCCTCCGAACTTGGAGGCGACCACCTGTCCAATGCAGGGCAGGAGAAGCATGGAGGGGAACATTCCCTCTGCACTTCTCCTGCCCTGCATTTTTGGCTAGATAGCCAATTGTGTCTATATACCCGCGGGAGGGCTGAGCAGGGGAGGAGGCTTCTGTACAACACACTGGTTGTGTTGTACAGGCATTTCCACCCCATCCGCCCCAGAACGCCCCCCAGAATGCCCCTTGTCAGCTGCTCTGCACTCCTCTTGTGAGTGTGGAGGATGGGGCTGTTCCGCGCTGCCTCCAAGGCAGCGCAGAAGTGAGGGGAGGTCAGTTCTCCAGGAACCGACCTTGGAGCGTGGGCTCCAGGGTTGGTTCCCGGAAAACCAGATATCCTATGGCCGTCTAGCCTCTGTCTAGCAGCCATAGGATTGCTCCCTCCAATGATGAATGTAGTGTACAGGTAGGTTCATGCCTACCCATACATTTGCCTTTGTTCAGATCTGGTTGCCAGGTGGCCATCCTGAGGCACTGCTTGATGGGAGTCAAAGAGAAGGAAGAGCACTGTTACACGCACAAAATTCAGTTTGAGGGGATCCCTGCCCCATTTTTTTTTCTGGGCATGTGTATATTTGGGACTTGGGAGTGTCCAGTATTAGTCATTTATTAAGGGCTGGTATAAGAACATAAAAAGCATCCTGGATTAGACTTTTCTCTTTCCCAGATGCAACAGAGGTCACCTCCAAATGCTTTAGGTTGGGGTGGCCAAACTTCATGCTTGCAGGATCTACTTTGGGTTGGTTTGTTTTTTCACCAGAGCCCAAGATCCATCAATTGGAGACTGAGTCATGCACTTAGAATTAAAGAATTCTGAGCCCAAGAATTTGGTTTGAGTGCCAGAACTGAATGGAGCATGTGGTCCTTCCTCTGCTGGTTAGCAGTATAATGTAGGAGAGGGAGTCATTTTGTTGCTGGCATTGTTAAACAACTGGGAGTCCACAATCCTTGTGGATCTACTGCAAATCAGCTAAAGCGTTACAAGTAGATCCAGGTATACAGTGTCTTCTCCCCACCCCTGTTGAGTAGGCGGGTGATCTATGGCCAGTAGCAACTTGATGGTCTCTGAAACACTGCAGCATATCCTCTTAAAACTGCAGGTGTTCCCATGATACGAAGCCCCACCTGTAGGAACAGAAATATAATCATACTGAGTGGAACCAATGGTCCATCCAGCTCTGCATCCTGTTTATCTGATCATACGGGTTGACAAGAGTTGTAGGCCAAAACATCTGGAGGGCACCAGGTTGGGGAAGGCTGAACTATGTTATGTTCCTCTGTACTATCTAAATCTGTGCTATATACATTATAGACGGTAATAATCATAGAATCGTAGAGTTGGAGGTAGGCCATCTAGTCGAGGGGTCCCCAACTTTTGGGGGTCAATGGGCACATCTGGAATTTTGAGAGAGTGGGTGCTCTCACAAAATGGCTGTAATGGGAAGACTTGCCCGTTCATAAAATGGCTACCATGTTGTGCATGGCCAATCACAAAACACTAATTCCCATAAACCTGTTAGAATCTAGCTCTATGCTCTGGGACAGCAGAAAATAAATATTCGCCATCTTCTCCTTCAGTTATTTGAGGAGTGCCATCATGACCCCTCTAAATAATGTGGACATCCAGTCCTATCATACAGAGATCAATGTAAGTAGGCTCCATGTGATAACTCACTTCCACAGTGCCCTTAATATACAGTATTAATTTAGCTTCTGGGAACCTCATCATATGGATGCCATACTGCATTAGAACAGCCTGTAGCCAAATCTTTTTCTCCTAAGCTAAAAATGTTCAAGCCTTTCTTCATAAGAAAGATGTTCTACTGGTTGTAATGGCCAGGAGCTCTCTCAAAGACATCATATATAAATGGAAGTTTTCTTAGGATGTTGAGAAGCACATCAATAAAAGCATGGTGGAGTAACAGGTTTTATGCACCGTGGATTCAAATAATGGTTCTGGTAGACACTGATATCTCTGGAAATAACTTGTGAGCTGCTATGGAAGGGGGAATTCACACATGCAGATTTGACAGGCACACATCCAAATGGGTTAAACAAGACTGTTCTTAGTAAAACATCAGGACAAAAGTGTCTCCTTGCTCAGTTGTCTTGAGGATCAGTACGGTGTAGTTGTTAGAGTACTGAACTGGGTTTGAGGAGACCAGGGTTCAAATCCCCATTCAGCCATGAAATTCCCTGGGTGAACTTGGGCCAGTCACTATCTCTCAGCCTACTTCCTACTTCACAGGGTTGTTGTGAGGATCAAATTTCTGTCATCCTGAGCTCCTTGGAGTGAGGGTGGGATATAAATGGAATTCAGTGCTGGGGAACCTGTGGCCCTCCAGATGCTGTTGAACTCAAACTCCTATCAGCCCCAGCCAGCAGGACCATTGGTAAGGGGTGATGGGAGCTGTAGTCCAAAAATAGATCGATGGCCAAAAAGAAGGAATGCGTCACCAGAAAAGAGGACACAGAACTGCATAACATTTGCATGTGCTAATTTATAAGTATAGATGCAAGTTTAGAAATCATAACTATAATTTAAATAGAAACCCAGTTCATATCACCACAGTGAAGAAGGATGAACCTGTGGGCTCCTTCACACTGAGCTTTTATCCTGAGATTGAGATTGCGCCTTCTCAGAAGTTTGCGGGCTCTTTACATGACGCTGTGCACCTCCAAGGTGTCTCCTGCACTATTCCATGCAGATAATGAGCTATCAAATCTCTTCAGTTTTCTCCATGAAAAGAGTTTAAGCGGCAGGAAGAGGAGTGAACTCAATGAAAGATAATGGAAGACTCAGATACAAGGAGAAGTGGGGGGGGGGGAGGAAGGGCATGTAAAGGGAGTCAGTGGTGATCCTGCATTTAAAACAGGAAGCCCCATTCTAAATGCAGGGTTTGGGGCTGGTGTAGAGCCTGTGTGCCTACTCAGCTTGCTGTCCAGGTGTTAACTGTTGATGGGCAACTTCAAGGCTGCTGCTCTTCCTTCTTATGGGTCTTTGTCTTTTAACTGGACTTGGACCAGACAGCACATCAAATAGAAGAAGTCTTCAAATGGAGGACTGTCCTCTGTAAAGTAGGACACCTGGCCACAGGCTCCCCATCCCCAGTGTCATAAATTATACTCTGCACACCATTCTTACTAGAACAGAGCCCGTTTCCTGATACCCACCTCCAGTTAGTCATCATTCGAGGAAAGTGCACGCTCTGATAATTAAACACTGTAGCTGAAAGTCAGTGTTCCTGCCCCAAAGGGTTTATAGTCAAAAGGCTTCATTATGCAAATAGCTGCCATCACTTGAGTAAAGAGTTGACTCCAAGCGAAGCAAGCAAAGGATAGCTTGACTACAGGAGAGAAACTGAAATGGATTGGAAGAGCTGTGCACACATCCTCACCTTGACTTTAGCAGGATTATGAGAGGGGCTGCTGTGGATTGTTAGCAGGATTCCAACCCACGGGGCTCCCACTAGCCACTTTCTGCATTCGTTTGCAAAGTTGTTTTTCGAAGGCTCTCTTGAAATACAGCACAGCCATTCATTGAAGCACCTTCTACAAGATTGCCCCTCTTGACGACTGCGGAGGAGGGAGCTGGGTGGCTTTGTTTCGTTGTTGTTTCTGTATCATTTTGATATAATTATTTTACCATCTCAGGGTGGTTGTTGTTTCTACTTCTTCACTAGATTGATGTTATCATATTAACCAAGGCTGAAAACCTGAGTACACTCACTCAAAAGGTAATATACACATCTACTCAGTAGTAAGGTCCATTTAGTTCAATGGGACTTACTTCCAGGTAAATACATATAGGGTTGCAGCCTTAGTTTTATTTAGCATAAGGGTCTGTAATGCAAATTCTTGGCTAAACTCGTGTCAACAATTGCATCCCTATGCTACAATCCTCAAGCCATTCACTGCAGAGAGTACTTCTCTCCAAGCTTTATTCTCTGGGGTGTAGACACTTGTCTTGAGCCAATTCATTTGCTTAAAGCACCAGAGTTTAAATGGCAAAATACAAACTAGTAATTGGGAATGGTCCATGAATGCTTAAATATCTGTTTCCCTGCAATAAACAAGGAACACAGATCCCATTCTTTTCCCATTTCTGTGTTTATTCTGGGAGAACCCAGTCCTTTAAATCCACTTAACGACATTCTCAATGGATAGTTTTATTGTTTGAATTTTTTACCTTGCAAATTGTGTTGAGGAGGCTTCGCCTCAAAATGTGTTATAAAAATGTGGTATAAAAATTATTTTAATTAAATAAAAGTGTCATGTGTGTATTCTAAAATAAATAAATAAAATATTGTCATGCATGCCACTTCAATTTGGTATATACCCATTTAATTGTGGTGTTTGTGTGTGCATATGTGTGTGTGTGCATATATATGTTTTTGTATATTTCCATTTTACAGACAGTGGGTAAAATTCAGCATATGTCCTATTTAGAGCAGTTCCACTGAAATGAATGGGGCTT
Source organism: Heloderma suspectum (assembly GCF_057233095.1). NCBI lineage: Eukaryota > Metazoa > Chordata > Lepidosauria > Squamata > Helodermatidae > Heloderma > Heloderma suspectum. The sequence continues at coordinate 289,045,553 of NC_139461.1, read as the reverse complement.
AAGTTATTTATAAGTCCCATTCATTTCAATGGGTCCACTCTAAATAGAACTTACATTGGAGTTTACCCAGTGACTTGTTTAAGACCACAGAATGAGTCATGGCACAGATAGGATTTGAACCTGCATCCAAAGCTGATGTCTTATTCAGCAAGCATCTGCTGTTATTTGAGAAAGTTTGTGCCATGTATTTATTTATTTATTGGCATTTATATACCAGTGAATATAATAAAATCTCTCAGCACTTCACAATATTAAAATACAATATTAGAAACACCACATTAAGAACACTTCCAACTACAATAAAAAATCAAGGAGCAGTAAAATGAAGCGGCGTAATTAATTTATTTACAGCCCAGGGAAAGCCTGGGTGAACAAGTGTGTTTTCAGGAGGTGTTTGAAAGATATCATGCTTTCTGCCTCCCAAACTACTTGAGAGAGGGTTTTCCAGATGGTGGGTGCTGCTACAGAGAAGGCCCTCTGTCAGATTATTTCACGCAAATATTCCCTTGGTTTTGGAATGACTAGCAAGGCCTCCTCTGCTGATCTTAAAGGTCGACTTGGGAAGGCGGTCTGCTAGGTATCCTGGTCCCAAGTAGTTTAGGGCTTTGTATGATAATAACATAATCTTGTATGTGGCTCAGTAGATAAAGAACTAGACTGCCTGCCTATTAACACAGGTGGGCATACCTAGGTGCCCCAGTGGACACCCTAGCTGCTGCATTCTGCACTAGCTGCTGCTTCTGAACCACGCATGGGGGCAGCCCCACACAGAGTGCATTGCAGTAGTCCAGTTGTGAAGTTATCAGTGCATGGCTCACCGTGGTCATGCCTGAAGACTGTGTGGGATTGCCACTTTTTTATGGCAAAGCTCCTGTACATTTAATGATTTCATTGTAGGAAGAAATTCAACAGGAGAAGTTTTCCATGACAGAAAACAGAAGTTTTCTCTTATGCCAGGAAAAGCTGAACTTATTCCATTTCAGCTCTTAATGCAGCTGGAAAAGACACAAAAGCCCTGCTTAAAAAGAGAGAGAGAGAGCACACCCTGGGAATATGTATGTTGTGCACCAAGGAGCAGGAAAAGAGCGACAAATTTGTGACAAATGAGAGATGGCTAAGAGTAAAAGCTGTGAGTCAGGAATTATTCTCACCCATGAACTCACAGGATGGCTTTAGGTAATTCCCCAAGCTTGGCCTCAGTTCTACCACAACTGCAATATGGGTATATATAGAGGAGAGTGTTTGAGCATTAAATGGTTAGAGAATTGAACTGAGACCATGAAAATGTGGGCTCAAATTCCCACTCACCCACATCGCTCACTGGGAGAGGCTGGCCCTACCATTAGACAAAGGGAAGTGGCTCCCTCAGGCAGCCAAATTGGGGTGTCGTGAATGGGCATCAAACTAAGTTGTGTAAGGTCCAATCCTAAGCATGTTCATCTATAGAAAAAAGTCCTACAACTCCCAGCATGCCCCAGCCAGCATAGGATTGCACCCTTAATTTATTTTTGTTGGGGTTTTTTATTGCCAGGGATGGGGAGAGGTGCTTGTAGGGCTTTCTGCCTCCTGTGTCAAAATTACTTGATCTTGTGTGGTACTACCATGCACTTTGGTTGGGGAGTAGGACATTTGCTGCTCTCCTATAAGCAGCAAATGTCTTGGGCTGCCCCTAGTGGGTCAGTCCGTCTATCCTACCTCACAGGATTGTTGTGATGATTAAACAAAGGGAGTGGGGGAGAGAACCATGTATGTCCCCCTAAGCTCTAAGAGGAAGGGAGGGATAGACATGTAATAAAATGAATTACTTACCTTACAGGGATGTTGTGAGGATTATGTATGTGAAAATACCTTGGGCACCCAAGAGGAATGTTATAAACACCCCCTATTTGCTTCTCATAGTGAGGGAGTAACCAGCTGCAGTGCCAGAACAAAACATTTGTGCTTAAAATGCCACCACAAAATGCTGCCTTTTAGGTTCTGTAAGATAACATGTTAACACTTCTGAAATCTAGCAAGTGTATCCATGGATCTCCCAGTGAGCATTTAAAATACAGATATGCATTTAACCCGACAGTAGTCCAGCTTCATGCAGAGGTATGGAGGAACATTTCAAGTCCTTTTAAATATACCATTATGTTAAAACAAAAATAAACACATGCTCACCCTTCTGCCATATAAAATCCCCCCTCCCCTTCAATTCCAGATAACCCAAGAGGCTAAAACCTCATGCGCACTGACATGGAAGTTAAGCCTCACTGAAATCAATGGAACTTGAGTGGCTGAGTGACAAGCCAGATGTGCGAGCAATAAATTTAATAAATAAAATAAATAAAACTTACTTCCGAGTAGACATTGTACAGGATCGCGCTCGGAATCTCCAGCTCTACGGACACTGGGAAGTTTTATGGATACTGGAAGCTGAGAAGTTTTACGACCCTTTCTTATGAGCAAGCTCCACTGAACTCAGCGGACCTTACTTCCGAGTAAGCATGCCTGTCTCTTTACACCCGGTAAGACTTTATTTTTGAGGAAACGTACATAGGATCGCTCTGCAAAGATGCTACCTCATTTGAGGAGGTGGCGAGGAGAGAGAGAGAGAGAGAAGAGGTGTTTCTATTTGATGTAATGCGGATTAAGTTTCTCCAGCTGAGAGATGCGTACAGGACTCTATACAGACACACCCAACCCACAGATAAATAAAAATGAACTCCTTTAAACAGGAGACAACTAAAAGGTAGGATAACAGACGCATTGTTCCCTACTGATTGCCCCAGAAAAACAGGCTGCCTTGTTTACTTTCAAAGATGGATCCAGGGCATTTTCTGCTCTTTCCCCATCCCCTTCCCTTAAGGGAAGCATAATCCAATCAGGCAGTGCGCAACGCTGCGCTAAACTCCCCCCTGAGTCTTGGGCTCCACGCTTCAATCACATGTGAGAGGCCAGCGGGGCCACCCGGAGAAACTACAAAGCCCAGCGTGCCCTTCTGCTCCCTGATCAATGGACCTTATTTGAATAATCTGTGAGCTCTTGGACTCAGGCCAATCAGCTGTCAGGGACCCATGATAAATCGCAATGCATTATTGATAATCATAATTACTCTGACATGCGCATTCCGGTCCCTGGGAGTAATTTCCCAACTCTAGGAATTTGTTGTGAAGAAGAAGAAAATAATTGCTACTATTTTGCCCCCGATGCGTCTGCAGCATGTCGAGGCGCAAGCAGGCGAAGCCTCAGCACATCCATTCGGACGAGCGGCCGCCCCCGGATGTAGCGAATGGTAAGGCACGGCCGGGGAAGCTCGGGTCAATTCCCAACTTTAATTGATGGGCAAAAGAAATCAAGCAGGGAATCGGATTTGGCGGGGGGGGGGGGTGCTTGCTTTTGTGTGCGAGCGTGTGGTCGCCCTCCCACGCACCCACCCTCCCCTTTTGCGCATCGGGGTCCTTGTTCGCGATCCTGAGCCAAACTAATCCTTTCGGTATCTGGACCACTTCAATTTCGCCTTTATTTCTCACGATTGCGGGAGCGGACCGGATCATGTGTGTCTTTATTGGTTCTTTTTTCCTCCTCGATAGGCAAGGTTCTTCTTCTTCCTTGCTTTTCTCTCTCTTCTTCTTTCCATCCTTTGCCAGTCCACATTAGATCTGCCTTCTGCTCCCTTTCACTTCAGCAGGGAGAAACGGATTCCCAATAGATATTAATTATTTTTTTAAAAAATATCCTGGGGTGTAATTCTTGCCTCTCTCTCCCCGGTCTGGGAAAAGTTCCTTATATGCTCGTCCCGGGATCTCTTTAGCATCCTTAAAAAAACAAAGCAAAACCCCAAACCCCTGTGTGGGACAATCGTATCCTTATATTCCGGTAGACGCTGCTAGAAGGTAACTCCCTAAACTTCTCTCCCCCCCCCACCCCTAGGGAAATATTTCTTGGTGGGAGGGGGCAGGCGAGAGGGATACTGCGAAACACCTTTTGTAATGCAAGGGTGTGTGTGCGGGGGGGGGAAAATATTCTTCCCCCCCTTCAATCTCTTTCCTTATTTGGATGGGGGTGCTTCCTGGCCCCTCTCTGGTTCACCAAAAACTTGGAACTATCTTTGTGGGGAGAGAACGAGAGATCGCAATCACTTCGGACCTTTTGTAGCCTGACCTCCAGCCATCTTTGATTTCCGACTTCCTAAAATAACTCCGGTGAGCTAATATGGTGTGTTGCAGGATGGGGGCGGGTGGGGAGAGGCGATCTTAAAAAAAAAAAAAATCTTCCCAAAGTTGCTGATCATTACGACTGCTTTTTGCGTTCTCCTCCTACCGCTGATGTTCTATGCCTTTTTTTAACCTATAAAGATATGAAGAAATGGATAGCTTTACGTCTACAGATTGTATTTATTGAGCGGGGGGGGGGGGTGTTCAAAGAAGAGCAATTGATGTGGCAGAACTCGCTAGAATGTAAACGGAGAGTTTGAAATTCCTGGATGGTGCGACCGCTCTGTTGCTTTGGAACCTTTGGGCCAAGATGGACTTTATATATTCTGGGAAGTTGGATTTCAGATTTCTTTCGAAAAAACAAAACAAAACACGGAGGGGAGAAGTGCAGTAAAATATGATGCGCCGGGTAGGTGGGGGACTTTTTGAGTCCTGGATATTTATCAGTACAATCCTGAACTTTACAATTCCAGGAAGGGGGGAGGGGCAATTTGTCCTTTTAAAAACCAACTTTAGATATTAGGGTTTCCTAATTAAGTTATATCTAATGCCTTTCCCCAATCTATATGCCCCCCGCAGAGATCTATGAAAAATGCCCCCCCCCCCGATAAATGAAAACTTTGGGATGAAATCTTGGACTGGATTCTCTCTCTCCCTCTGTCTCCCCCCCCCCCATTTATTTTTTGTTTTTGTAAAGGTGGGGTGAACTCTTAATCAAAAGTGATCCCACGATAAACTCTCCCCCACGCCACCACAATTGCTGGAAATGGTCGATAACAATGTATATTTGGGAGGGAGGCGATTCTCTTTTCGAACCGCAGGAGGTTTGGGGCTTTTCTCTTGTCTCTTTCTTTTGAGTCCAAATGTGCAATTGTTGAGTCCGGTTAATGGTGATTTAAGAAAACGGCGAGCTGGCCAGAAGGCAATAAATCCCATGTTTAATGCATGACTGTTTTTCCTTTGTGCATATGGTTAGGATGGAGCGGGGGGGGGGGTTGGAAGTGATGTGTCCACATGTAAATCTCTGCTCGCAGCTGGAAAGCCAGCTCCGGGGTCTGCCTTGAAACAAAAGGGTTAATAACTCCCTTGGAGTTGCGTGCTGGGGGGGGGGGGGAGAGAAGAGGGTAATCGGAAAATTGCTCAGATGTTCCTGCATGTATTCACTCCTCGCTGTAGGCACCGACCTGGTTTTCAAAAGTCACTTTTTTAAATCAATTTTTCACTCCTAAAAAAAAAAAAAGCACTAATTTGCAGTAAGTAAAGTCTTCAACCTTATTGGATTTTGATTCAGTGCCGCGGAGCTCTTTAACTAGTAAAGAAAAAGTCGCGTGGTGGTGCGGGGAGAGAAACCTAGTATTTCAATAACTTCTTGAATGTGTGTTATCAATCTAGTGGGGAAAAAAACCCTCACGCTCTTTAAATCGCGCTCAATTGTTTGAAGGTAACTTCTCGAGTGTGTGATGGGACAGTTCGGTTGCTCTCTTGCGCCATCTAGGGGACTCTGCCTGCGTTGACTTTGTCGGTAGAGAAAATGCGTTTTTGGCCATGGATTCTTCTTGTATGTTTAGGTCTTACTCTTCCTGTTTGTGGAGCTGGGTTAAAGCCTAAGCGCTCAGAATGCCTGCTGATGCCTCTCTGAGCAAATCTCTGGAATAGAGAATGAGCCTACGATGCTGTTGTGGTGTTAGGCAGGTCTCAGTCTTTTTGGTGCCTGGTTAGAAATACCTATCCAAATGTTTCTAATAGATAGATGGATACTTCATGGAGGGGGCTGGCCCAGATGACCTCCAAGAACCCTTCCACCTCAGTGAGTTGGATCCAGATTTAGTCATACCTGAGAGTAGAACCACTGGAATCATGTCTAGCTTGTTCCATTGATTCCAATAGGTCTCCTCTTAAGCATGAATGAATCTGGATCCAGCCCTATGAACCCACTCTGCCTTTTCCGGCTCCAGAAGGGAAAAGCTCAAGGTGTGATGGCAGTGTGCTGCTTGAAGATTTGTTATATTTTAAAATCTGCTGCAGCAAAACCCAACAAATAATCTGGTGGTACTTCAAAGTTTGCAAGCTGTTTGTTTTGCAAGCTTTATGGAGGCAAGAAATATCTTCCTTCCATGGATGACCTCATGAAATAGCATCTTGCCTTTAAGGCACCAGAACTTCTTTTATTATTATTTGTTGCATTATCCTACCCTCCTCTATTTAGCCCCAGAACAACCCTGTGAGGTAGGCCAGGATAGGAGTGACTTGCCCAAAGACCAACCAGCGAACTTCATAGGCGAGTGGGGATTTGGATTGGTGCATTCCGCATCTAAACCCTGAGGGAAGGGCCATGGCATCTCCAAGAAAGGCTAGGAAAAATTCCTGCCTGAAGCCCTGGAGAGCAGCTTCCACTCTGTGTTGACAATACTGGGCTAGGTGGACCAAATGATCTGACTCAGTATAAAGCAACTTCCTATGTTCCTAAACCCAACATGCTCAATAACCATTAATACCACAGTATGTAGGGGATTTCCTAAAGTATGGGGTAATAAGTGTGCTAAAAATATGTAGATCCCCTCGCATTTACTTTTGTACCGTGGAGTAGAATGTAATTGGCACAGAATGGACGTTCATTTAAAAAGAAACAAAAACTGTTCCATGATGATAATACAAATTGTGTAGGTGTCAGCAACGGTTTCGTCAATCAGATTGTGCATAGGTTGAGCATCAGAATCTTGGAAAGAAACCCAGATATGCCCATATTATCTACTTTCAGATTGGCAGGTTGTGAAATTTAATTGGATAATTCCCTGAGAATTTCTTGGGGAGTAGCTGCATATGTGTAGCAAGGAGGCATAATTAAACCAAGCACTTTATCTTTTAGCTTCAGGGATTGAAACCCCAGACAAAAATTTGCAAAGCAAGGCATTGGGGGGGGGGGTGTTACTGCTAACCTGGTGATCAATTAACTGGTCAAAAATAGCAGGTGTGTCACTTGAGACCAACAATTACATACTGAAAATTAGCATTTCCCCCTATTCAAAGGATTTAACAGACCATTGTATTTGATAATAGCCATTAGGCCAAATAATTTTTCTTAAAATGCAGTGTAGAACTTTTTTCCAACTGGAGACTCCAAATTTTTTTTTAAATGATCTACTGTGATGGGAGTCTCACTATGACATCAGCAACATCCAGTGCTTACATTAAATGAATATCAAGCAATTTTGCAAAAAACCAAGGTGGAAGTCATCTTTAAAGAAGATGTTTTCTGCAGTTTAGCTTGGGCTTAAACCCACTTGCAGAAATGGAAAGGGTTAAGCAGAATAAAATTGTCCTCGTAAAAGAGTTCTTTTTAGAAGCTCCCATTTGGTGATAGTGTTAATGTTTACCAGAATATCTTAGCTTATTTTCAAGACTAGAACATTTTCATCTGATCAAGTGTTTTAAAAGTCCAACCACGATCCCCTTCTGTCTTGCGGTGTGGAGATGAACCATTTTAAACAGAGCAATAAGAGAATGGCTGGGTGAGAGCGGTGCTGGAGAAGTAGTTAGGGTGGAGTGCCATGCATGATGTTTCTGCCCCCCCCCCCTTTTAAATGCAAGTGAAACACTATATTGGTTGTAGTGACTGGGCCTTTTCTGCGAAACCCAGCAGCTTGTGACGTTTTTGACAGAGCTGCTGCTCTAACCTTTGCCTCCTCCTGCCTGCTGTGGGTGGTAAGTTGATGTCAAGCTTACAATTAGGACTCTCATGCAATTGACCTTGGCAGCGGGGTTTTCTGCTGTTTAGCTTGGTCTTAAACACTGTACTAGTGTTAAGTGAGATCTGGAGCTGCCTTGTTTATAGTCGAGGGGGCTTGCTGGTGGAAGCAATTGAGTGCGGAAGAAGAAATGGTCCTTCGACAAGGTAGAAGCAAAGGGGTTTCTCTTTTTTTTTCCCCTCCCTCTTCTAGGCTGTGAGCTAATGTGGGGGGTCTCTACGCCCCATTATTACTTGAGTATGTGTGTATGTGTGTGTGGGGTGATTGGTAGTGGGCTGTTCACTGGCTGTTTATTTCTAGCTCTGTCCTTTGATCTTTAAATTCCAACTTGGTTTAGGTCATCAATTAAAGTCTTAAACCATAAGGATCTTGCAGTATTTTGCAAAACTTATGGATCTTGCAATATTTTGCATAGGCAGATGTAGTGCTATTTAACACATCTGGCAGGAATGCAGTATTGGCCAATAATACTGGGAGAAATAAAGTAGTTGCTAGCTTGTGCATAGATAACACATCAGTTGTGACTCTGTTTTTGTGAAATGCCATGTAGTCATTTTTGTTTTATCTTGTTTTCCTTTTTTTTTTTTTTAAAGGCAGTTCACTGGGATAATGAAAATATGTGGATTTATTTAATGTGATCCAACCAAATTAACCTTGCTCTGCAGAAATGGTGATATTTATACACCTTATATAATAAGTGCCTTCCTATCCTTGGCCTCCTTTTTAAGCTCAATGTTAATAGCGTTGGAACAGTTGTTCACTAAAGATTTTGATTTTAAGCCACAGCAGGTAGCTAAGGCCATTTCTCAGAGGTTTGTCAGCCTGATTTACTAGCCTTATTGGGGGATTTTTAAGCCCTTCTAAACTTACCTCAAACAGTTAACATGAAATCCAGTACCCCATTCTAAGGCTGCATATCCAAGTACATTTTATAGGGGGTAAGTACTTCCTGAACTCTGTGGTCCTTTTTTCTTTTTACAAGTAAAAAGTATGTTTAGGGTTGCACTGCACAACTCTGAATAAACTTGTTAGCATTTTGTATTTGCTCTAATTTGATGTAAGACTTTTAAATACAGGATGGTTTTTATCATCTGTTTGACATGTGGTATGAGGCTCACAAACTTCTGTGACAGTTTGATTTGTGTTTTAACTAATTGCTGAAAGCAAAATCAAGAGCCTCATACATTATTGTTATTATTAATATTACCATTGAACACAAAGGTTCTCACTGGCCCACATGTGTAACTAATTGGTATTGATCACAACTGTTGAAATATCTAATGCTGTTATCTTCATACGTGATTGCAATACTGGAAATGTTTAACCAAAATACCAACAACTCCAAACCCTGTCTTGTTAATGGCTCACAAGCTGAAATATCTAACTAAAAGAATTGATTGAAAACAGTTGCCAGTGGTACTGACGAGTAGTTAATTTGGATCTTTTGTAGGCTGCTTGAAAAGCTCGTTTTGCCTGAAATGCAGAGTTTCAGCATGGCATGATCTAAGTACACTGCTGCAAACTGGACAGGACCTCAGGGCTGAACCCAAGGGCCTCAAAGTCCAAAGGATTCCCCCCTCCCCCCAAAAATAACCACCCAGAGAGCAACAGGTGATGGGACAGTAGCAAGTAAGCCCAATGTCACCACCTGGGCTACCATAGGCATGCCATGGGCTACTGGGGTTGATGCTGCTTGCTGTAGCCTCCTTTGTTCTTAAAAATAAAAACCATTTTATAGTCAGACAGTATCTGACCAGGCATGTACATGATTACAGAGGCTCCTCTTATTATTTTGATTTCTAAAATATAATCTCCTTTCCTAGAACAAAAAATTCGTGCTTATTCCCAGGTAAGTGTGTTTAGCATCAGGGCACATCAGAAGTTAACTCCATTTTATTCCTGTAGTCCTGACGGTGCGAAGATTTGAGTTTAAAATGCAAAACTGCACATGCTCAGAGGATTTCTTCTTTTTTTGTAAAAAATTTGGATTGGCAACCTTTTTTTTTTTCCTTTTGCTCTAACATAATAATATCGAAACAGTTGTAAAGCCGGGGGGGGGGGGGGAAGGTTCATTGTGTGCTTCACAACTGAAGTAATGACACATCCACTTCCCCCGCCCTGAAATTACCTAACTGCACTGCTGTTTATATGGCCAATATAGTATTAACCTTAAGAGCAATAGAGACCATCAAAATCATAATTATGATTATTATTACGTTAGCAATATTGCCCTAACAAGTATGTTTTGACGAGTGGGGCGGGGGGATGGAAAGAATAAAAGCGTAAGTGTATGCATGTGTGTGGGAGAAGGGACAGTGGATGCTAGCCAGCCAAAATTAACCATTTGATTCAAATCGTTAATTTTGTCTGACTGGTTCCCATTGGCCCTTCTATATTTGATTTAAAGATGTTACTTCAAAGGGCTGAAATATTGCCCGCTGAAATTAAATGAGACCTAAATGTGCTTAATTTTGGCTGGATCATGCCCCGTTTGGGAATCTCTACCTATGACTTGGTGGCCAACTTTTAGGAGCAAGTTTTTAAATCTAATCCTTGTAATGGGGTAGGGTGGTGGAAGTAAATCTCTGAAGCAGGAGAACTGTTTGGAACAAATTGGATCATTCCGGTATGTGTAGGCACTTGAGTAAATTAAACCTGATTATCAAAGTGCCACTGGGGAAAACTTCATAGGCTTGGGCTAAATATGAGGTCCGGTTTTATTGCATCAGACCTAGTTATAGCATGATCTCATCTACACCTTATGAGTATCTTTCCATTCATTGTGCTGTGTTAGACTATAAATCTCCCTGCTGACTTTACTGCATTCTAGTTATTCAGTAAGTTTACAAGATGTTGAAAGATAAAATTCCTGTAATCTGGGGGAGGGGGAATAGAACCACATCTTCAAGCATCAAGTGGGGTTTAAAATGTCTTAGACTGAGGCCTAGATTTAAATGTTTGCTGTGCTATAAACTCCCAAAGTGAGGGTTGGGCATGCTATTCTGTCCCAGTTTGTCAGCTGTACACTGAGGTTTAATTACTGAACATGGCAGTAAAACTCCATATTTATATGCTTGTAAAACATCTTCCACTGCCATTGTGCAGCAAGGGTGCAGGCCTTCAGACTCAGGGGCCAAATCTGGCACGCCTGGGGTCCCAATCCAGCCCTCTGGGGTTCTCCAGAAGACCACACCCCCTTTACTTGGCCCTGCCCCCTCTCTTTCAACCACCAATTGCTTGGTGGTTTCCTGGCTTTTGTGCAGATTTTCCCACACTCTGAAAGGTTGAAATGCCGCTCCTAAGGCTTAGCCACTGGCAAGAAGAGCTTTACGCTAAAATATGCTGGTATTTTGGCCCACCACCTTTGCCTTTGGCCCTGCCCACCCATAGACCCCCCCCCCAGCTTATCCGAAATGGAATTCAGCCCTTAGGCTGAAAGAGGTTCAACACCCCTGTTTGAAAAAACAACTAGGGGTTGGTATAAAGGGGGCAGGCCTGACATGTGTACCTGGCATCCTAGGGCAGCTGCTGAGGCCCCACCAGCACAGATGCCTGTCCCAAGCCACACAGCTGGGTCTGCAAGCAGCCATTTTAATTTCCCACAAAACCCTTGAGTGGTGCTATGTGGCATCAGGCACCTGAGGGCATTGTGGCAAATTGCAACCGTGGCTCCTAGCTGCCCTTGGTGTGCTGCCCGTGGCAGGTAAGCCTGAAGGACTCCCTGACCTAGGAGGGGGGGCCACCGGAGGGGACTTTGCTCAGGGCCCCCTCAGACCTGGAGCCAGCTCTGAAAGGGAGAAGGGCCCAGATTTACTTAGTTACCGGTAGCCAGAGCTTCAAGCTACAATATGCTGCTATTTTGGTATGTGGTATCATAGTCATGCCCCTTTTGCCTTCTGCCCAGACCGCTTTTTGTCTTGGGCCCACCCACCACTGGAATGCTGCCCCTGTAGAGCTTTTCTGAAATAGAATTTGCCCCTCGAGCTGAAAGAGGTTCCACACTTGTGTTCTACAGTGTAAGAATAATGGTATGTGAGCACTTGGTGGCAAACGCTCCTGACTACATTGATCACCATTTCAAAAATAGATGTAATATTTAGTGGTTGCATTTTGGGTGTCCAGAGCTGTGGTAGTCCACTGTATTCTATGGATCTGTGAAGCTAGCTGTTCCAAAATACGGAGATCCCAGATCATCCTGAGCAGAAATAAGCCTTTCTCAAACTAAGACAGCATTTTTGAGCAGAGTTGCAAAGACCCAAGAGTGTAACGGTGCAATTCTAAGCACTTTTAGACAGCAAAAAGTCCTTCAGTTCCCAACATTCCCTAGCCAGCCATGATGGCCCGGGAATGCTGGGAGTTGTAGCACATTTTTCGGTCTAAATGTGCATAGAGTTTATTATTACATTTCTATCCTACCTTGTTTCCTCTTGTGAGGAACTCAAGGCAGCTCACATAGTCTTCCTCTCCATTTTATCGTCACAGCTCCCCTTAAAATTGTTGTGAACTCTGTTGGCAAGTTCAGCACTGTGCATCAAAGAGAGGTGTTGGGGCTTAAAACGTCCCTGGAAGTCACCTGTTCTGACCTGGAAATCTTCTAATCCTAAACAGAAGAGAAGGTTGTCCGGGATTACAAATAAGGCAACCAATTCAGATGGCCTCAAAAGGGGATTGGGCAAATTAATGGAGGAGAAGGATATCGATGGTTACTAGTGGTGATGGTTATATGCTACCTCCAGCATCACAGGTTGCATGCTTCTGAATGCCAGTTTCTGGGTAACAAGTCAGTGGGAGAGTGCTATTGTCCATGTATCCTGTTTGTGGACTTCCTAAAGGCATCTGGTTGGCCACTGTGGGAAACAGGATGCTGGACTAGATAGGCCTTTGGTCTGAAGAGCACAGCTCTTCTTATGTCCTTAAAGGCACTCTTGACACTCTACAAGCGTTCTGATCACTTACATTTCAGGGCTGTACCTGTGAACTGAAAAATACTGGTGTTGGGGTTGCAGTTATTTGGGGAGGGGGACATGTTGTCCCCTGCCTTTAGGCCTTCTCCTGAATAGAAAACCATTGAGTTCAGCAACTGAAATTTAAAACCAGGCCTGTGCAACCAAGACAAACACAGCCCATCTGCCCTGTCTTTGCAACCTGCTTATCGATGCCAATCCCCCATTTTTTACAGCCCTAGGAAGGGAGCGAAAACAAGGTCTTTCAAGCCTCCAGTGGGCCAGAAGATATGAGAGTGGGTGTTGTGTGGTTTGGTGAGCCACACTTGTACTGGCCTTTAAAAAAAAGTGAACCCCCCAAAACTTTCCTATTGCCTGGGTATGTTCTTTTCTCACTGAATAATGGTTGACATGTGGTCCTTATTCCAAAGCATATCCTAATATTGTACTGAATGATGCTGTTAGCCCTTGTCACTCTGCCCAGGAGTTTTACCTGCTCTTCCCTGTTAGTTTAAAGATACCCTGCTTGTTCCCTATGCTCTCAAAGGCTCTTCACCCTTGTAAGCAGCAGAACCATGTGGGCTACATAGAATCATAGGAATGGAAGGGGCTTACAAGACCATTGAGTCCAACCCCCTGCTCGGTGCAGGAAGCCTGATTCCCAGGCAGTCTCCCATCCAAGTACTAACTAGGCTGACCCTGCTTAACTTCCGAGATCAGATGAGATAGGGCGCATCCAGCCCTTTGCACAGTCTCCTGTTCCTCCTAGTGATGTTTCAAAATGTAGAACCAAAGCAAGGTACTGCTCTAGGCCGTAGGGAGCTTTCCTAGACGAGGCTCTGGTTTATGGATACTTTAGAAGATGTCTTAATGTGATATTTTGCAGGAACACAAACCAAAACCGCCACCATCCACCAGTGTAGTTGTTCCACTATGCTATAGTACCACCTAGAATGGCCTCCAAGTAATGGCACAGAAAATCGAAATGCAATGCAATTCCTTCTCTGTAGGAATAAGCTTGCACCACCACCCCTCACTGCCCCTTTTTACAGGTAAAATCATTAATAGGTATTTTAAAGGGGAACCATTTAGATGGCCAAGGCAGGTATTGCTCTGTGGAGGAATGTTTGCGCTGAGGGAGTTTAAGGGGGTGGGGGTAGGGGAGTGGATAATGTCAATATTTGGTGCATCCCACCAGGCTCCACCCACCAATGTAAAGGTTATGTAGTGGAACTTATCAAAAGACAGGAAAGGAAAAATTGGGTGTGTAGAGATCTGATCTTAATCCTGCAAGGAACCCAGAAGCAGAAGTAGCAAGTTAAAAATCCTTGTCTAGAAAAACTCAGGGTCTCTTACTGCTAAGACTAGTCTTTTTGTGTCATCATGTTCCTGCTGCCCAGAACTCCCCAGACATTTATTTAGTACATTTCTAATGCGCTCAATAACTAATGTTCTCTAGACATCTATCTAGAACTGGCCTGTTTATAGCTGTGAATCTGTTCTTATGACAGCTGCATTGTTCTTTCATTGAGTTTAGGTTTCCTCTGCAGTGTGTGAGTCATCTGGAGTTAATTTGCTCTGTACTGCCACATGCGGTCTACCTGCCCTCTGCATGTGGCATTACTATTCTGGGTCACCTAGATCCTTGTTCCTCGACACTGTAGGCGACATCAGCTCTTCTGAGCCTCTATTGCTTATCTTCTCATCAGTGTTCTAAGAAGCCACATGCCTGGTTGTCTTTAGAAAGGAAGAATTTATTTAGTAAGAATTGCGTCTAGCCAACCAGACAGGCTAGCTTTGTGTGTGTGTGTGTGTGTGTGTGTGTGTGTGTGTGTGTGTACCAGCTGAAAGAGGAGCTTGTTCATTCAGGCTCTTGATGGAAATGGCCAACACGTGGCTGTATGGACAAGAGGAAGGCTAATACAACGTTCAGAAAGCTGGGAAAAGTGCCAGCTCCAGATTTTGGAGGGCCCTTGGACAAGATACCCTCCATGGGACCCCTCCCTCTGTGAGTCTACCTTCACACCACTACTGTCACTACCTGCTGTTGTTCTTAGCCCTCTTTCTCATCATTCCTACCACAGCACAGGGCTGGATGTGCCTGATCTTGTCTGATCTCGGAAGCTAAGCAGGGGCAGCCCTGGTTAGTACTTGGATGGGAGACAGCCAGGGAATCATGCTTCCTGCACTGAGCAGGGGGTTGGACTCAGTGGTCTTGTAGGCCCCTTCCAACCTTATGATTCTATGCTTGCTTGATGGGCAGAGAGCCACTGAGTAAGTAGGCAGTGGCATTTGTTGTGCCTCCTTCTCGACACTACCATTGTTTGGGCCAGAGCAAGAGGCAGGTGAACAAGCAGGGCGCAATGGGGAGGAGGAGGAGGAGCAACTCCAGGGGGTTCGTGTCAGTGGGCCCCTGCTTAGATCTGGGTCTTTGGCAGGTGCCCGACCATGCCTACCCTCAAAGCCAGCCCTGGCTGGTAATACTATTGGGGTTACTTGCACTGCTTGCTGCACACAGCGTTCTCCCCACACCCTCCTGCTTGGTGGCTACTGATGTAACAGTTCCAACTGCTGTGTTTCCTAATGGTGATTACATCTTCACAGGAAGGAATAGGTGGACTCGGTTCGCATGACACGCTGGGCTCACGGTGGGTTATTTAACCCCTGATGAGCTGCAGCACATGCTGGGCGCATGCAGCTGCCATTATGAATATGTAACCCCCAATGGGGTTGTAGCATGTTGTCTGAAGCTGGCCACCATCGGTTATACCAGGGTTAAACAACCTAGCATAACCCTACAACAAACCAAGGATTATGTGAGGGTTGCTTAACCCTTGAATAACCCATGGTGCTAACCGGCATTTCACGCTAACCAGTTCAGAGTGTCATAAAATGATGTGGCAATAGATTGGCCCACCCCAAAGCATAATGAACACCAACCTGGCTTGGCCTATGGAAATCATGCAGATTGATGGCCTTGCCTCATAGGTATCCTTTTGGATTCTGTGATCCTTCAAGCTAAATTTGTGGTGGGGGCAGATGTACAAGCCATAAGGCTCCACATGGAAGCTGATGGTATCCATGCGATGGGGTGCTCCTTCTCCTTAGATCTTTGACATAGTGTTGGATCATCAGCCACTGTCAGAAATGTGCTAGTTGCATTGGCCTCCATGTGGACGCTGTGGCATCATGTAGATGAGTCCTGAATGAGGGACCCTTTGGGCTGTGTTTCCACCTTTGCGGGCTAAGGTTGATGAGCCGCTGAGTGCATGAAGGACCAATAGAACATTTGCTTCATTAGTCATCCACTTAATTTTAAAAGGAAAGGGTCTCTTACACAAGGGTGGATGGGTGGAAGAAGAACTCTTGTAATTTGGGTTTTACCTGATATTTAGCTGTACTGAAAGACAAACTAGACTGCAATCCCGAGCATACACCCTTGGAAATGAGAGCACTGAAATCGGTGGGAGTATGCATGAAACCAAAAGTGCACGTTACTTTACAACGTAGTTAGCAGCTATGTCTTTGTTGGCTCTAGGGTAAGCACAGTCTCCCCACCGCCCCGCCATGCAGATTAGGACCTTAGTATGAAGGTAGGTGGGTTTTAACCCTCCCCCTGCTGCAGTCCCAATCCGGGTGGGGGAGGTGCATGCAATTTATATTGCCAACTAGTGTTCCATTTGCTTTAACAGAGCACTATTTGGTGATACGTGTTGCGGGGCCCCTAATCTAGATTGGGACTGCAGTTGAGGGGAGGGGGGGAAGGGTTAATGCCCCCTACACCAGGGTCCTGATTAGGATCCCTGTTCTTACTCTAGAGTAAAAAAAAAGAGAGACATAACTGCTAGCTATGTTGTTAAAATAACAGGTGCTTTGTCCCTGAGCAAACGTATTTAGCAGTTAGGTAGTAGAGGTCCTAGGTATTTTCTGGAAGCTTTCAAATAGGGACCGGGGTAACCACTTGCACCATGGTAGTCACCCGTGCAGTCACTAGCTCAGATCTGGCCTTGCTTAATACCAAGCTAAGCTGCGTACATTTTTTCTCATCGCCCTGCCTGCAGAAACCCCTTCTCGTTTTCTTAGTTAGCATTAATTCTATGACTTACTGGGATATCTAAACCAAAGTAACCATAGTTAGCTTTCAGACTGGAGACTGAAACCACAGAGGGACCAAGGCGGCACACATGAACCTCCTCTTCCTCCTCCTCTCCTTTTTATTTTCACAACAACAGTGTGAGGTAGGTAAGGCTGAGAGTCGGTGACTGGCCCAAAGTCAACCAGTGAGCTTCATGGCTGAGTGGGGACAAGAACCTAGGTCGCCCAAGTCCCAATCCAACACTCGAACTACTACACCACTCTGGCTGTCTCTTATGTGACTCCACTGACTCTCTAGCAAGCATACAATACCAAAATAATTGTGCATACCTTTGAGAGCTCTGGTGGGCAGCAAAGTGATTACTAAATCGAATACATATAAGTAAATGACACAGGTGGCCCTTAAAATACACTCCAGGAAGTAGCCTGGAAGGGGAGTGGGGGGAGACAATATACTGAATCCAGAGGGAAGGAAGTTCATGGATACTGTGGACTGTGGAATTGTCAACGTCGATATGACAGGCAAAATTCTTTTTCTCCCACAGAAGTCTGTTAGTTGGCCGTTCACTTCTATAAGAGAAAGTAAAGGGTGGCATTCGAGGGCAAAACCTACCCTGGACATGGTACTCCAGTACTCTGATAATAAGGGGGGTCTTAGGGAGGGGGGGTTTGTTTTATAACCTCCCCCCCCAGCCTGATATCCCTGAATTTATCTGCTCTACAACAGAGGTGGACAGAAAGTAAGTTTCCAGATGTTTGGGACTTCCAACTCCCAGCATTTCTGACCATTGGTCATGCTAGCAGGCGTGTCTGGGAGTTGAAGTCCAAAACATGTGCTGATCTACTTCTGCCCACCCCTGCTCTACAGAACCGAAGAGCACACTATGAATTGTATCCAATGTTAGTCCACAGTAGACCCACTGAAATGAATGGGACTTGTTAGACTAACATTGGATGCAACCCTGTGTGTGTGACTTTATATACACTAGCTACAGGTGTGTGAAATTTCTCAGTTGGGATAAGGAAAATGGCCTTCCCAGTATTCTCCGGGTTCCTTGTGTGCTCTTTTCCCATGCTAGACCCAAATCGACCTTCTGATTGGATCAGCACCATGCTCTCTTCTATTTTAAATAGCGCCTTCTTGTTCAGCAGCTTGCTTCCCTGACAAATGCTCTTTATTATGTAGTTGCTTCTATTTAGTCCTGGTGATTTCCAAGAGTTCACATCTGTCACTTTGTGCTAGAAGAGACGGCTACCTCCCAGCTGAAGTAGGAAACGCTAAAAAGCTACCTGTTGATTATTGCTAGACACCCCCACCCCCAGGCAGATTTACATTAACGAGTGATAGTGAATTCTCCACATCTGCGATGTGAGGATAGTAATACTCATTGATCTTGTATCATCTCAGCAAATCTTTACAACAAATTTGAAGCTTGGTGTGTGTGTGTGTGTGTGTGTGTGCGCGCGCGCGCGTGCGTGTGTGGCAATAAAGATGCTTTTTTTTATAGAGCTGTGCGCAAATGGCCTCTTGAAATTCTCCACTCTATTTTTGGGTACAGACAATTTCACCGAATGTTTCAAGGGTGAGGAGAAATTCTCAAGAGTTTCTCATAGGTAGGCCTCACCATTGGCAGGGATTGTAGCACACCTTTCTTTTTTCTTAAGGGTTTTTGGTTTTTTTGTGCTACAACCGCAAGTGGCAACAGCATCAACCTCATTGACAGCCAATCCATTTTGCACCACCCACAATGCGGGTGTGAGAAGGGCAGTGTTGTGTCCAGCCCCAGGAAAGAGGTGGAGCTAGTGCTATGCCAAAATTTGTCTTCCAATTACCTGAAAGTTTTCTTCCCCCATGAAAGAGGCTTCCATTTTTCTTCCTCATTCTTAGGGCATTTAATAATTTAATCTGACTTTATTTTGGTGGTGGCTTTGTGCTTACTTAGTCACTGCAAAGTGGGCAAGGGTGATGGGTGTGTTTTATCTTTTTTATTCTATATCTCTCCATTGCTCTTCAGCCTCCTAGGCTGGCTGTGCTTCCTGATTTGAAAAAAAGCCCTATGGGAGGAATTACCTCATCATGTCTTCTTCTGGGCTTTAATTGAAGTGTGAGAAGCTGAGGAGGCTACAGGCTGCTGGAGAAATGATTGTATAATGCAAGACAGGACACTTGAACATGCTTCTTGGCCACCTCATGTAAGCTAAGCACAAGAACCCTGGGCTCAACCCATGAGAATTTTTCTGAAATTTTCTTCCCCTTGGAACCCCCCCCCCACCCTCCTGAAAGCTATCTCTTTTCTATCAAATTGAATTGGAATGGTTGAAAAAAATATGAAAGACATTTTCGGCACAGCACTAGTTTCTTACAATATGAGAAAGCTGATCTTTGTTTTGCTGGTAGCTTCTTGACATGCATTAGATTGGTTTCTCTGCTTTACGCATGCCCTGTTAATATATGTATATACTTCAGTGGTGACTGATGGAGTGAAATTTCATAAGAACATAAGAAGAGCCCTGCTGGATCAGACCAAGGGTTCATCTAGTCCAGCATTCTGTTCACACAGTAGCCAACCAGCTCTCGACCGGGAACCCACAAGTAGGACACTTTTTTTATAAAGTATTTGCAGAACATTTTATTTTTGCTGTCTTCTTGAATTTTTGGTATTAAGTCTTCATATTGAATATTGCTAGACACTTTCTCCCTTGCACATTTAAGTTAATGAGTGATAATGAAATCTCCACATCTGCAAGGTGAGGATAATAGATGAACTCTAGGTAAGAAATGTATTGTTGAAAGAGAGTTTGCAAGACTCTAGTTTAGGGGTGGGCAGAAAGCAAATTCAGGGCGCAATCCTATGCATGTCTAGGCAGAACAAAGTTCTACAACTCCCAGCATGACGGGAGTTGTAGCACTTTCTTCTACCTAAATATGCATAGGATTGCGCCCTACGATCTGGTAGGTAGAGTGTTTTGCAATAGATCAGCAAAGAGTTTCCATCTTCCAGTCATTTAATAACCACAAGTAAAATGTCAGTAAAAAAACCAAAAACATTCTGTCATGGCTGGTCTCGTATTGTTTGTCTCTTAGCCTTGGTGATTATTGCCTATAAAATAATTGCTTGCCTTTGTCCAGGGCAGTTCTGCTTGTCAGTGTTAGAGTTTTGTGTTAGCATCCTCAACCATTTGTTCTAGACCACTCTGATGCAAATGTGGACTTTTTTATATATATATTTCTATATATTTTAAATTGTTTTATTGTGTGTTGTTTGGTTTTAGTTTTTGTGAACCGCCCAGAGAGCTTCGGCTATTGGGCGGTATAGAAATGAAATAAATAAATAAAATTTATGCAGGTTATTGCAGTGTATGGGTCATGGGATGTAATAGGTAATTGGCTCTGCCTCCACAAGCCTAGGGTGGCCAGGTGATCTACCTTACAGAGGAAAGTCCTCTATTTGAAGGGCTGTCAGAGGGCAGTCCTTTGTTTGAAGGTGTCCTCTATTTGAAAGGCTATTCAGTCCAAGTCCAGTTTATAGTTAAAGAACCTTTAAGGAAGTTAAAAGCAGAGGGGGAGCAGGTGAAATTGCTTATCAACAGTTAGCACCTGGACAGCAGACTGAGCAGGCACACAGCTCATCTGGTTGGCCTTACTACGTATTGTATTTCTATTTAAATTATAGTAATATTTCTAAATGTGCATCTATACATAAAAAATTAGCATATTCAAATTTCATGCACACCTGTGCCCTCTTTCTTGAGGATGCATTTCCTGTATTTTGACAATGCATAAATGGTCACTGCTCGAGCCACAATTTTGCACCAGGCTCCGATTGGTGGACCGGGGGGGGGGGGGGGCGTTCTGGTAAAAATAGAAAGTGGGTCCAGCAAGCCTGACCTCTGTCCGCTCTACCCCTGCTCTGGCTCATATCCCTTCATAGGTTTTACTTGCTGTAGTTCAGAGAAATGTTTCAAAACCACTTTTTTCCATTGCTGTGTGGGCAGTCATTTTTGTGCATTGGCATTAACACATGCGAGCATCTCCCCCATTTAACATGACTCTCTTGTTTCCAGCAGACCTTGACACTTTTCCACTTTGTCTTCCATAAAAGTTTTATTGGCCTAAATGATTCATTGTGCCTGCACCTAATGGTGGGTGTAGAGACACTGTATGTACCTGTACAACATGTTCGTGATAACAATGAACCTGACGTTGTTATCTTTTAGCTCTTAAAATAGTGTATTTAAAAAAAACAAGCTCACCCTTGCTTGCTTTTCTTTATAAATGTGTTTGTTTGTCCAGTCTTGTAGAATTATATTTTAAAAACCTAATAAATAACTTCAAAGTGCTCTTACTTAGGTACTTGGCAACCTGGCCTTTGGCTACAATATACACCAAGGTGCTTTATGCAGTTCCGCCTTCCCAAGCCCAGTGCTCTGCAGGCGTGTTGGACTGCAACTCCATTTATCTCCAACCAGCATGTCCAACCTGATTGTGGAAGGCTGGCATAGTTCTAGTCTAGATGCTTTGATGTCTTGGGGTTCTCTTGGAACCAGGGCATTGGTTATAGAGAGAGAAGTACACATTTGGGGAGGGGGCATGGAAAGAAGTCAGTGGGGATATTAGGGGACAGGAGACCAGGGGATACCTTTCCATCACAGGAATTCGCTTCGGGGGGTATCTGTATGTCATGCAGCTGGTCCAAGGCTGAAGTTAACAGCCATGCAGACAGGGGTGTCCAGAGCCAGTGTGGTGAAGTGGTTTGATTGTTGGACTAGAACTGGGGAAATCCAGGTTCAAATTCCTACTCAGGCAGGAACCTCACTGAGTAACGTTCAGCTAGTCGCAGACTCTCTTTCTCAGTCTATACTACTTCACAGGGATGATGTGAATATATAATTGGGAACAGGGGAAGGTCCATGTAGACCAGCCTCCCCCAACCCGTTGCCCTCCAGATGTTTTGGACTTCAATTCCCATCAGCCCCAGCCAGCATGGCCAAAGGTCGAGACTGTTGGGAGATGTAGTCCAAAACATCTGGAGGGAAACAGGTTGGGGAAGGCTAATGTAGACCGGAGGAGGGGCAGGATAAATATTGAATGAATTGATAAAGTAAAGGAGGAGCTGCTATTAGGTTTGTGTATCATACACATCATTAGAATTCTGGACCCTGCAACAAAATGTTGCAGTGTGTTCTGTTCAGGATTCCCACCACTCTATTCCATTTTCCCCTCCTTCAGTTTTCCATTTTCCACAACAGTTGGTCTGTGTTCCAGGCCACTGAACATGTTCACTCCTCACTGGGCTGTTTTGGGGGCCTTTTGTCCTTTAGGTCCCACCCCCCACTAAAGATTTTTTTGTACCTCTGTAAATGTTGGGATTTCCCCAGGGCTGCTGATACCTTCCTCTTGTGTGTGGGTGGTGCTGTTTAGGCTATATAAGCAACAACACTTACAACCTGAACGCTGAAAATGGAGGGGGGAATAATGTAAAGACTGGCATTTATATCTATATGATGGGGGCGGGCAGGAACACAACTGGTGCCTATAAGTTGAGTAGGGCAGGGGACGAAATGGCTCCACTCCCATCCCCACTGACAAGCACTGAATTTTTTTTTTTAAATCAAACCCTTTTTGTTTCCAAAATTTTGGTTGTTTTGTCAAATCTTCACACTTTACAAATTAGCCCCATAAAATAAAGGCCTATTGATTATTTAACTTTTAATGTGGTAAAGCTATTGCAAGAACCCTGTCCAGATGTTCTCTACACATTAATTGAATGCACATTGGAGGGAGGGGATGCAGTATCACGGCCCAAGGCTTGCTCCAGCTTATACATGTTACTTGTAAGATCTGAAAAAAACACCACACATGTAACTTCACAAAGGATGTCTGATGAAGACCAAGATGTCCACACACCTGCAGTTTCATGTGGCAGTCTTTTCTTATAAATGTTCCCCCCTTTAAAAAGAAATACTATAATTAATTTTTATTAATTCAAAATTTCAACAAAACAAAACCATAAAGAGGAAAAAATATAGTTAATAGATTTGAATATATCAATTTCAATACATGCATATGAATTGTGTGTGTGTATATGTGTATATATATATATGTGTGTGTGTGTGTGTGTGTATGAAAATACAGCTTTCTAACTTCAACAAAGGCAGACCAAATATCCATATAAGTATCCATTCACAAATGGTGTCTATATACCACCTGTTCAAATGTTGAAAGTATTGTAAGGTCCTCAGTCCATGGCATTATAGGAGATGAGTGTTTATTCTTCCAATGTTATATCAGTCTTTTAGCTGTCAAAGGGGCATGGAGAATCCATTTGCGCTGACTGTGTGTTTAACATCCAGGAAGCAAGTAGATAATTTAAGAGGGCATGTACATCAGTAAATATTGAAGTGTGTTCCAATACAAAGTTTATCCGTATAATAACCTCCTCCCCAAAAGAGGAAACTATTGGGCATTGCCAAAACATATGATTAAAAGAAGCATTAGCTGTGTTACACATCCAGCAATTAGCTGACGTAGACAAACCCTTATTAAAGAGACATTCCCCCATGTGGTGACATCTGGTATTTGTGATACCGGGGAGCTTACAAATCCTTCAGTGTTAGACAGTCCTCTATTTGAAGCTTAACTGGGAAAACTAGCACCCAAATTGCCTCGTCATGTGGGCAAAATGAAAACTGATTTTGGATAAAAGTGTTTGAGAATCTGTTCATTTCCATTCTGCAAATGTCTTGGTCTACCATCCATGCCTTCCAACCAAGATCTCTGATTATGCTTTTGTTTCTGTTGTAACTTTGCTCTGAGACCCCTTCTCTCTCTCTGGTTCCTTTCTAGGGAGTCCACGAGACATCCCACGTGACAGAGGTGGCGAAATGAGTTCCAAAAGGTGCCGGATGGAGGAAACCAAAATCTGTCAGAAATGCTGTGCAGAGTTCTTTGACCTCTCCGAATTCCTTGAGCATAAGAAAAATTGCACTAAAATGCCGCCTGTCCTAATAATGAATGATGGCGAGGGGACGATGCCCTTGGAAGGCTTCCCTGATAGCTCATCGGGGAATTTCCCAAGCAGTCATATGGACAGTAGAACAGCCAAGGAGAGTCATGCAAAGAGTTGCTCTGCTTCTGTGGACAAGCGAGAAGAGAGTGTCGACTCTGAGCCAATGGGAGGGATGTATCTAAAAACTGAACCCCCTGTTGCTCCCGCAGCTCATGGGTTAAGCTATCTCCCCAAACCCAAAGTACCAAACACTAATGTGACTTTGCAGACCATACGTGGCACTAAAGTGGCCGTCAACCAGTGTACCTCGGAGGCCCTCTCTCCATCGACGGCTACCCACAGCGCCATTCCGATGATCCTCGAGCAGCTTGTGTGCCTACAGCAACAGCAGCTGCAGCAGATCCAACTGACGGAGCAAATCCGCATCCAAATTGCCATGATGGCTCCCCATCTCCTGCATTCTTCAATAGCTGCTGCTGCTGTCACAGACCCCCTCAAAGCGTTGGGTGCTCACATGTCCCAACAGCTGTCAGCGGCTGTGGCTTTAATCGGACAGAAAGCTGGGAACCAAAGCCTATCACTGGAATCCTTGAAGCCAGGCAAACTACCTCATTCGAACGTTGGCCTTCCAGCAGCAGTCTCTGTGGCCGGTGGGCTCATGCCTGCCATCTCCATGAAGCCTGACACAAACCGAGGCCTGCCTAACTCCATGTCGCGCTTCCCGAGCCCTTTGCTACCTCAGCCGTCCAGCTCGGTTATCTTCCAAAACCCGCTTTCCGCTGCCTCCCAGGCAGTTGACCCCTCGAAGAAAGGGAAAGGGAAGCTGCCCAACGTGAACGTGTCCGAGAACAAGCCAGCCGTGGAAGAGTCCTTTTTCAAACACAAGTGCAAGTTCTG
Source organism: Heloderma suspectum (assembly GCF_057233095.1). NCBI lineage: Eukaryota > Metazoa > Chordata > Lepidosauria > Squamata > Helodermatidae > Heloderma > Heloderma suspectum. The sequence goes on along the minus strand of NC_139461.1, from coordinate 289,020,663 downwards.
TGGCAAGGTCTTTGGCAACGACAGCGCTCTGCAAATCCATCTCCGCTCCCATACCGGTGAAAGGCCCTACAAGTGCAACATCTGCGGCAATCGCTTTACGACCAAAGGCAACCTCAAGGTCCATTTCCAGCGACATAAAGACAAATATCCTCACATCAAAATGAATCCTTACCCAGTACCTGAACACCTAGACAATGTGCCAACGAGCAGCGGCATACCATATGGGATGTCTGTTCCGCTGGACGAATCGAACCTTATAGTGGATACTAAGCCTATCTTGACCGCACTGCCTACCTCTATAGGTGCCAGCTTACCTCAGCACCCTTCTGGCCTAGCAAGCGGCAAGGATTCTTTTGCTAGCACGCTTCTGGGTGATGTGCAGCCCGGGCCTTCCCCGGAAAGTGAAGGGGGTTCTTCGTCAGGTGCGGCCAGTCATGAATCGGGAGTTGAGCAGAACAGGGGTTCCCCACAGGCTGGCTGCAGCGTGAGCGCTTTTCACATCAACCGAGGTGGGGAGCACGGCTCTGAAACCACAAAGCTCCAGCAGTTGGTGGAAAACATTGACAAATCCACAGCCGACCCCAACAAGTGCCTGATCTGCCACCGAGTTCTCAGCTGCCAAAGTTCCCTCAAAATGCATTACCGCACTCATACGGGTGAGAGGCCATTCAAGTGCAAGATTTGCGGCCGGGCCTTCTCCACCAAAGGCAATCTTAAGACCCATTATGGAGTGCACCGTGGAAACACCCCATTAAAGGTGCAGCACTCCTGCCCCATCTGCCAGAAGAAGTTCACAAATGCAGTGGTGTTGCAGCAGCATATCCGTATGCATATGGGTGGGCAGATCCCCAATACACCGGTCCCGGAAAACACCTGTGACAATTCTGATGTGGAGACTACTGTGGCTGAGAAAAATGGAGATCCATGTTGTCCAGAGGGTAATATAGAAGGTATGGCGATGGAAGGAGACCTGGAGTTGCTGGATGGTCCGAGCCACTCTTCTAAACCGCACGCCCCTTGCAGTACTCAAGCTGACACTTCAACCTCTGTATTTTCCAGTATTTCGGTGTTGGAAAGCCAGATGAAAATGGTAAATTCGGCTTTGACCTTACAGCGGCAAAGCAGCCTGAAATCCAGTGATAATGGCTCAGCAGAGAGTGATGGCATGACTAATGACTCTTCCTCGGTGGCAGGTGATCCAGACTATCAAAATGGCAGCCGTAGTCCTGTTGCCTCTGAATCAGCTTCATTTCCAGCTTTGTCGCCGGCCAACAGTCAAGCAGAGAGCAGCAGATCCAAGTCTCCAGGTTTTAACACCCAAGAAGATGGAGTGGTGGGAAGCAAGGCCGAAGGTCCCGAGACCCATCCCATGGAGAGGGATAGTGCTTTGGATCTAACTTACGGCAATATTGGTCGGAAGGTTATCAAAGAGGAACCTGGGTTACACTTCCCAAATGGAGAGTATGGTAAGTCCCTTAAAGGTTCTAACTACATATACTGTAGATTCTGAAACCAAATCTATGGAAGGATGATTTGGGTTAAAAGCTTGTTGCCTCTGCTAGGCCAGCCAGTCTTTGAGAGCCAAACTAAATGTTCTGCTCATCATGCATTGTACAGCTATGTCTGATAGTTTGTCTTACTCTTGTGTAAGCATGTGTGGCCCCAATTCAGATCATGATCATGGTGCTTCGGCAGTGGAGGTTAAACCTCTCCCCACCTGCTTTATCCTGAAATTCTACCCCCCCCTTCCCCACAGGGGTAGATTTAAAAAAAAGAAGAAAAGCTTCCATTGACGCCAGGGGAGACTTTTTTTCTTTTTCTTTTACCCGGTTCGTGGGGAAAATGGGTGGGGGGAGATTTAAATCCCGCCTCCCAAGGTGCCATGGTCCTGATCCGAATTGGGGCCACGCATGCTCACACAAGAGTAAGGAAAACTATCACACATAGTTACACTGGTGGGCAGCAATGGATCTCCAGGGTTTCAGGCAGGAGTTTCTCCAGCTGTACCTAGAGAAGCCGAGGATCGAACCTGGGGCCTCCTGCACACCAAGCATGTGCTCTTCCGCTGAGCCACGACCCCTCTCCCGCCATGCCTTCTCACTCCAGGTTATTTACTCCATCTTGCTCTATCTTCCAGCTGCAAAGGTGAGCGAGGGAACCTTACACAAACTGAGGAAGGAGAATGCCTGGATGCAAGTGTCTTCTTCCATTGCCTGCCCCCACCCCCCAGCATACTGAATGAAGGCAAGAGTCACATTTGTAACTCCACCCACCGCAGCCACTTCTGGAATAAGTATCCTGAGAGGTCTTGACTGAGTTAGTGCAGACCTCGACAGGAAAAAGGTCCCTGCCCCTATTCTAGACCCTGTGCATTTGGTGGCATCCAGATATGTGCCTTGCATCTCCTGAGGAGCCTAATTAAAAATGACTTGTTCATGCAGCAAACAGGGTGGGCAACAAACAGATCATAAGCATCCTGTTTTCAACAGTGGCTAGCCTGATGCATTCAGGAAGCCCACAAGCCGTGTGTGTCCCTGGCATCTGCTACTCAGAGGTCCCTGACTCTGAAAAATGGAACTTCCATATTCTGTCAGGGTCAATAGCTGTTGATCATTTGTCCAGTTTTTAAAAGCCATCTAAGCTCCTGACTGTCACCACATTTTTATGGTGGGGAATTCTATAAGTTTGTGTTTCTTTTGGCTCCCTTGAACCTCCTGCCAGAACACTCTCTGGGTGACCCCGAGTTCTCTTCCCACATCAGAGGAAACGTCCCAGTTTAATCTTTGTAAACCGCCCAGAGGGCTTTGGCTATTGGGTGGTATAGAAATGTAATAAATAAAGATAAATAAATAAGAGGCTGGGGAGGTCTCTAGCAGCTGATAAGATGCACTTTGTGACTGGCAGGCTGTAAACAGCCCACAGGCAAAGTACCTTGACAGCCCTGTTGTATGCAACATAGACAGAATGATGCTGATTTTTACAGAAAAAATCTAGAGCTGGGATCAGGAGGTTCACTGCACAAATACAGAATGTGCCTTCCACCACCACCCCTTCAACAGTGAAGGTTTATTAACGCTTGAAAATGTCTTGGCTGGGGTATTCAGACGACCAAACTTCTTGCAGGGTATTGTTGCTCTATGCATCTCCGGTCCATTCCACTGGTTCTTGCCAAATTCTGCTGAGTAGCTCAGCCATTCCTTGCTTACACTGCAGCCTTGTCTCTAGGCAATCACCTTGTGCCCTAAAATTCTCTGCAGCCCCCCAGGAGTAGCCCCCCTCCACCAGGAAATGCAAAGGCTCATGCAACTGTGCCTGGCCTCTCTTAGTGCTAGTGCAGGGTTGGGGAACCTGTGGCTCCCAGCTCCCATCCACCCCAGCCAGCTGGCCCAATGATCAGGGATTATGGGAGTTGTATTCCAACAGCATCTGGAAGGCCCGAGTTTCCCTACCCCTGTGCTAGACAAATGGAGCATCCCGCTATTGGGTGAGGGCGCAAGTCACAGGAGCACAGTGGCAAGCCACAGCTGGCTCCCTCTGTGGAACATTTTTATTTTTTATATATTTATTACATTTATATCCTCCCTTTCTGCCTCTTTCAAGAAACCCAAAGTGGCTTACATGGTCTTTCTCCTCCCCATTTTATCCTCCACAACAACCCTGTGAGGTAAGTTAGGCTGAGAGTCAGTGGTTGGTCCAAAGTCACCCAGTGAACTTCATGGCTGAATGGGGACTAGAACCTGGGTGTCCCGAGTCCCAGTCCAACACTCTAGCCACTACACCACTCTTTCTGTCTCTCTGGCTTTCAAGCTAAAAGACATGGAGGAAGACCTGAGGACAGCCTCATCCCCTCTCACAGAATAGGTGAGCAAAACAAGAGGCTGGTAACCACTCCGGATTCTTTGCAAGACTGTTTTGTGCTCTTCCCCTGTCAAGTTGACACATCTCTGAAGATCTAAACATCAAGCTAACAAGCCAACGTATAATTCTAGGGGTACAGTTTGGTTCCTTAAGTGTGCAGTCCTATGCATGTTTAGACAGCAGTGTCCTACAACTGGCTGGGGCATGCTGGGAGTTGTAGAATACTTTTCTGTCTAAACATGCATAGGATTGCACCCCTAATCTGCTTTCTGTCCACCCCTAAACTAGGGCCTATCCACAGCCCTAGCTCCATAGGGGACTGTGAGGCTAACTTTCCCAAGGCCCTCAGTTATTTTTAATGGTGAGAGGGAGGAAGAAGCACTTTTGAATGTTTTGTTCTCTCCCACACCAAGTTACTTAAGAACAAAACAAAACACAGGAGTAAACTATGGACATAAGAACTGACGTGAAACTAGTGTGTTGTCCCCTCTGCCTGCGCAGGATGAGCATACCTGTAGATCACATGATATGGAATTGAAAATTAGGAACAAAACAAGATGTCTGAGCATTGCTCCTTTCAGAAATGTGGCCACTTACATGCATATAGATCCAAATTTATAAATAATGTCCATGATTTAAATAGAAATGCAAGACATCTCACCATAGAGGGGAAGACTATCACCAGGTGACCTGTTGCCTGCTCAGTCTGCCATCAAGGTGCTATCAGTTGATGGGCAACTTTGAGGCCTCTGCTCTCCCTTCTGTAAACCACACTAGGGACTGGACAGCCCTTTAAAGAGAGACTGTCCTCTGTAAAGTAGGACCCACAGCCACCCTACCTTTCAGTAATTTTAAAAAAGCAAACGCATGTTGCTCGACTTCATGGTCACAAAGAGGTGTTTGTAAGCACAGACAGTGGGTAGCATCCAGTGGTGTCCTGACGCTAGTGCTAATGGTGTTGCACTAGAATAAATAATGGTGTTGCACTAGTGGGAAAAAAGTGGTGTTTTGCTGCCAGATTTCAGCAAAGCTTGCATATCAATGGAGGACTTGAATAGTTTGGTAATTAAAAGTGAGGTGTCCACTCAAATTACTCTAGAGTAAAAGTGAAGAAAAGATGTAGCTGCCAGAATGAATTTGTTCATCTTTGAACTGCCACAAGCCCCTTTTGTTGTTTTTGCTGAAGCAGACTAACACGGATATCCCTCTGGGATTTAAAGTAATGTCTGTTTTGGCCCTGAGGATCATGTTACACAACAGCCTCTGTATTTGCACTGGCTTCGCATTTGCCTTGAGACCACTGTTTCTTTGTATTTATTTATTTATTTGTAATATTTATATACCATTTAATAGAATAACATCCCTAAGTGGTTCACATATAAATATTAAAAATTACATGTAAAATACACTATTAAAAACAATTTCAACTGCAGTAACGATACAAATCACATTTAAAATACACTATTAAAAACAAGTCCAGCTACAACAATACAAAACAACATAAGGAACAGTAAGATGGGGCAGCATATGATTAATTGCAAATAATTAGAAGACAGAGAAAGGCTGGGCCAACAAGTGTATTTTCAGGAGGCGTTTGAAACATCTTCTGACTCCCAAACTGCATGTAGGCGGTGTCCCAAAGGGTGGGCGCCGCCACCAAGGAGGCCTGCCTTTGGCATAGTACACGGTGACATTCATTTTGGCACGACCAGCAAAGCCTCTTCTGAAGATCTTAAAGATCAGCTGGGTATATACAGGGGAAGGTGGTCTGCTAGGTACTGTGGTCCCAGGTTGTTTAGGGCATTGTATGTCAACAACATAACCTTGAACATGGCTTGGTAGCTAATAGGTAGCCAGTGCAATTACTTTAACACAGCTGTCATGTGAACATAGCTGGGTGTCCCAGTGAGCACCCTAGCTGCTGCATTCTAACTAGCTGCAGCTTCCGAACCAGGCACAAGGGCAGCCCCACATAGAGTGCATTACAGTAGTCTAATTGTGAGGTTACTAGTGCATGGATCACCAAGGCTAGGTTGTCCCTATCAAGGAATGGTTGTAGTTGGCACACCAACCAAAGTTGGTAATGGGCACTCTGGGCCACCGAGGTCACCTGGGCCTCCAGGTGATGGATCTAGGAGCACCCCCAAACTACATACCTGTTCTTTATATGTTTTCTGTTGCTCATTGGATACCGGAGGCCTATAAAGGTCCCAGTATCGATAACTGGCCATTTAAAGGAGAGTTTTTGCTTTCTGTGGTGTACACATAGTAAAACAAATGTTGGAAATGATACAAAAAGCTGTTCAGTCCAGAGGCACCAGTGGAATGAGTGTACGCACTGCCAGCAGTCTCTCTTCCAAATTACCTTCAGCTCTCTCATCTATCTCCAGCCTAAGCATATGATCTTACGATTTGTTTGTATCTGCCCACTCGGTTTTTATTTTTAAAAGATGATAAAGCTGGGTTTATGAATCCTCTTCAGTAGGGACGGAAGGGAAACACTTCAGTGCCCATGTAACCAGGACCAGTATGAAGGGTAGGTATGGTTGGGCACCCGCCAAGGGTCTGCACCCCAGTAGGGGCCCACTGACAAGAGCCCCCTGGAGTTGCTCCTCCTCTTCACCCTTGCAACATGCTTGTTCCCCCGCCTGTCACTCTGGCCCAGACAACGGCGGCAGTGAGAGGGAGGAGCAGCAGATGCCACTGCGTCCTTGCTCACTGGTTCTCTGCTTGTCAAGCCAGCAAGTGGTAGCCATGATGAGAAAGAGGATTCAGACCAATAGCAGCTGGTGGCAATGGTGGTGAGAAAGGAGACCCACTGAGGGAGGGCAACATTGATTGAGTCTTGCTGAAGAGCCCTCAAACACCTGGAGCCTCAGCTGCATGTAACATTGGTGTGAACAGCTTACCAATGCATAGCCTGTCCCTTTTCTTATTCTTCAGGCCGAAGCAGTGTCCACGCAGCGTTTGTCCGAGCACCACCAGCGCTAATAAAGATGGAAATTCCTAGCGATCGCCCCATTAGCGCGAGTCATTTTATTGGCCCCCCTGCATTGTCGCCCGGTGTGCCTCCTCTTCTGGTGCCACCCCCTCGCCGTACCGCGAAACAGCATATCTGCACCACGTGTGGCAAGAACTTCTCATCAGCAAGCGCTCTTCAGATTCATGAGCGGACTCACACGGGTGAAAAGCCGTTTGCATGCACCATCTGTGGAAGAGCTTTTACCACGAAAGGGAACCTCAAGGTGAGCAACGGGAAGGCAATGGCTGTAAATATGTCCAGTGGCAATTGCTGTGGGCCGGCCTTCTCTAGCTGAAAGCAGCACTTTGAGTGTGGCCAATTAAGAGCTGAAGGGAGGAAGTTGTGTTGGCTTAGTTGAGGACTGGGCACAATGTCTCTACCCGTCAGTATCTGTTGAGGGGAAAGGTGCTACCTATGGGCATGCTTTCCAGTGTTTTCCTCATTCTCAAACTCATCTTGATGGAAAGCCCACAATTCTCAAATGCACAGCAGGCTTTTCTGCACACCCAACTCCCCGTTCCAATTTTAGACTCCATTTGAGGTGACTGTGATAAGTTAGGTAACTTTAGACACTGGACTTAATGGTCTTATGAAGTCCTCCCTTTAGACAGCATGTGCATTACTTCAGTTGTGAAGCACACAGCTAATATTTCTCTTTTCTCTCTCTCTTGCACACGTGTTGCACACACACATGTACCACCATTCCATGCTTTACTACTGCTTCTACATTTCTGATGTTAGAGCAACCCCCCCTGCCCCCCAAAACCACCCCTCCCTGCCGACCCTGATAAAAACAAGAAATACTCTGAGCATATGCAGTTTTAATATGCAGAGATACCATGTGCACTGCCTCATTGCGGTGACGTCCACATGTTCCTCAAGATGACCACAAAAAGGTACCTACATCTATACCCATGCAAGAATGTCACGGGACTGGCTCCCATGATCACGCAGGGTTTCCAATCACAGAGAGTGCCTACGTGCATACAGGTGTGCATGAGCATGAGTCCTTTTTGCAGTCATGTCATTGGATGTGTGGATGTCGGGGGAGTGGAGCCAGCAGGAGCAATCCTTTTTCTACACCCCCCCCATTCCATCACGTGATTATGGAGGAACATGTTAAAAGGGATTGTGTTTTATGTTTAAAACCCTGCTTAGGAAGCTTCCCATAGCGTTCAAGATTCGAACACATTGTTGGCACACAGGAGGATTACAGTGGTGTAGACCAGCCTTCACCAACCTGGTGCCCTCCAGCTGTGTTGGACTACATGGCTGGCTGGGGGATGCTGGGAGTTGTAGCCAATCACAGCTGCTGGGGAAGGCTGCTCCAGAACTTGCTGGGAAAACACCGCATGCCGAACGTACCACATTCATCCCTTTTGCTTGTCGTACCTATGCTGTCACCCTTCCCTTTAATCTGTCACATCTGATACCATCCTTTCCCCCCTTAAAGATCATAGGGCAGGGCCTGTGGGGTTATTGCACTCCCCCCCCAAACAAACCTGTGAAGTAAGTTAAGTTGAGAGATGGAGCTTTGTCCAAGACTTGACACAGGGAGCTCTGTGGCTGAGCAGGGATTTGAAGCTGGGTCTTTCTATTCAAAATTCAAACACTTTGATCATGGTTTTCTCTGCCCCCCCCCCCCCAGTGCTGCAGGATCAGTATGCATGGAAAGATAATTTTGATGTTCTTTCCCCTCCACTGCTCCTTTTCTGTAAGGTCCATGTTGGAACTCACATGTGGAACAATTCGGCCCGACGTGGAAGGAGACTGTCCATTGATAATCCCATGGCTCTGCTCAGCAGTGACCCGAAGAAGGCGTCAGAGATGTTTCCCAAGGATGTTGTCCCTCCGTCGGTCAACCTCGACACTGCAGCATGGAACCAATATGCTGCTGTGCTCAGTAATGGCTTGGCCATGAAAACCAATGAGATCTCTGTCATCCAGAGCGGAGGCATCCCTTCTCTTCCAACCACAATCGGAGGAGGTCCAGCAATCAATGTATCAATGAATTCTGCCACAGTCTCCAAGATGGATGGTTCCCAGTCTGTGATTGGGGTGGAGATGGAAAAGCCCAGTAGCGCTGCTGCAGACACTGTGCCAAAATGCCAATTCCCTCACTTTATGGAAGAGAACAAAATTGCTGTTAATTAAAAACAAGAAAACTTGAGAGGAGGCAGAATGGATTTTTTTTTAAAGAAATAGCTATAGAAGCATATATATATATATAAATATATAAATATATATATTTTTAAGAGATTACACCTCAAGTATCCTTATTTTCCTATTGATGTGCAAATGATTCAGTGGTTGTCTTTGTAAGAGTTGCCCAGAGTACAATCATGCCATTGTTTTTGCGCAAAACAAAAGTGAAGCCAATTTAGGATTCTTCTCTGTCTTTGGAAAGATGCGGGTCTTGCAAAGTACTTCTTACATGGGTGACTTCTTTAATGTGTAAAACCGGAGAAGTTTTACAACATGAAATTCCAAAGGTTATAACATTTACCTCTTCTCTCTTGTTTGGGTGGGGTGGGGGTGGATGTCTGTTTTGTTTTGTTGTTGCTTATGTAGAAACCGTTTGCAGCTTTGAGCAGAATCAAATCTATTGGTCATTAAGAGGGAGAAGGGGGCACGGCACTCCGGGAATTCACGACTGATATGTGGAAACCAATTATGCGGGTAAAGGTCCTAGAATGCCACCCTTTTAGAGTAGTACCTATTTTTGTTTGTTTGTGGGGAATATTTTTTTGATGTGGTTTTGAATGTAATATTGCTATAAAGCCTGTCGGAGAGGCGCAAATCTGATTTATGCAGAAGAATGCCGTTTGAAAACAAAATTACTTCTTGAAACCGGCACTCCATGATAAAATCTTAAATACCCTGTATTGATGACTGCTGCTTATTTAAATACTACATGGACACACACACACAATCTACGTAACCGTGCCAAAATTCTGACTTTTCATTGCAGTGTGTGTGTTTGGGGGGGAGGGGTGTTCCTTCCCTCATGCCGAACTGGAGTGGCGAGTTGGAAGAGACTCAACACCAGGAAGCAGGAACAAGCATGGGGTGGAAGTTTTGTATATACTGTTGAAAGGGAATCAAATCCTTAGGTTGAATTTTTTTTTTTAAACGTTCTGCCAGGAATCTCAGGTGATTGCATTTTGAAATGGTTCCCTTAGCAAGAGGAGATGTTCCCTCTGCTCATGCATTTTCAATCTTTGTAGGGTTTTCTTTCCTCTACTAGGAGAAGGGTCTGTCTAAATCTGTATTTAAAATGAAGTATGTGTTTTGGGGGGGTGGCATGTTCTTTTGTTACTACATTTCCACTTCAGAAATTCAGGGTGGAATACACCCAGAAGTTTAGCTGCATGAAATTCCTGGTCACGTGCAGCAGATCCAATTCATTTCAATGGAGCTTGTGCAGGAGAAATTCTTGGGGGGGCCCAAAGGTTCTTTTGGACTTTTTATGTGTATTTTCATTTTCTTGCCCGGGGTGGGGGGTGGGGGGAAACCAAAACAAAACCCTGATGGCATTTGTATTGTATGAAGGTTACTGGGATTGTCTTCTGGATTCTAAGTTATCTACCTCATTATTATTATTATTGTTATTACTATTTTGTTCTTTTTGTAGTGCTAAGTGTCTATTTTTCTATAAGATAACCACTGTATTGAACTTGAGATCCAAGCAGAGGCTACTGTGCACTATTTGAAACAAAACATGATGTACTGGTAGGAGTATCTGAAGATGTTATGTTGCGTGTGTGTATGTGGGGGTGCGTGGGTTTGTTTTGTGTTTGGTCTCTCCCGCCTCCACTCTCCTTGCATCTGCAGGATCTCTCTGTGTGTTGATGTAATGCTACATTGGAAAATTTAGCTAGGCATTTGATATTAAGAAGACTTGAATAAAATGTGGCTTTTTCTGACTTCAGAGTCCAGCTTTGCTCATGTGGAAGGCTCATGAAACCATGTGGATTCAATAATAATTTTTTTAAAACCTTACTTGTGTAATGTTGTTGCACCTGAACTATATTTCTCTGTGTGTGTCCAGTTGTTGTTGTTGTTTTGCTAGGATCAGTTTTGCCAAGTTGTGCCTTTCCTGCTGGACTTTGTAAAGTAAGAACACAACCTGTTTACAGTCATATGGATCTTGTTACATGGAACACGTCAAAGGTGCATCCCAAGCATCACGCCTCTTCTGCATTGTGAATGTATGGACTTTTAAAGCAAATTCTGTGTAGTTGTTTTGTTTTTGACTATCTACTGATGCGTTTCTGTTGATATGAGAATAAATCTGGGATGACTTTTTTCACATTTGGGGCATTCAGCCTTTATTTTTATTACATTGCTACAACGCTTCCAGTGTGCATGGTGCATTATAACCAGCACAATACGTATTCCAGGCTAAAAAAAGAAAAGAAAAAGTCTGCACGCAGGCTATTTAAAATTCTGCAACCCGTATAGATTGTGCAGATAGAGGGGATTTTCCATAATTCTGCAACAGATTTGAGTGCTACCTTCAACCCATCGCAAACCTAATTCAATCACCTCTCCTGCTTCTTGAGATGTCAGCAGGCATGCAATCTGAAACATTCAGGAAATTGAATGTTTACCCATGACCATTGTATGTCCCCCGCCCCCTCCCATACCTTGATTTTTGGCTAGGCTGTAGCTTACATGAGTGAGGTATGTGAGTGAGTGAAATTCTTTTCATTTATTTCATTTCTATACTGCCCAATAGCCAAAGCTTTCTCAGCGGTCCACAAACATTTAAAACCAAAATACAAAATAATAAAAGCATACTACTATATTTCTAATCCACCCAATAGCTGATGTTTTCTAGGCGGATTACAAACAGTTTGATTGATTGATTGATTGCATTTATACCCCGCCTTTTTTTCCTCTTGCAAGGAACCCAAGGCGGCTTACATTATCCTCCTCCTCTCCATTTTATCCTCACAACAACAACCCTGTGAGGTGGGTTGGGCTGAGAGTCTGTGACTGGCCCAAAGTCACCCAGTGAGCTTCCATGGCTGAGTGGGGACTAGAACCCGGATCTCCCAGCTCCTAGTCCAGCACCCTTGCCACTACACCACACTGGCTCTCGGTTTAGTTAAAAAAACTACAATGCCATAGAACTGTTAACAATATAACAATATAGTACAAAGGATAAAATGCAATATAATTCAAAACAATAAACTGCACAGGCATAGATAAAAGTGCCATAATAACATAGAACTAGGTCTTTAAAATGCCTGGGAGAAAAGAAAAGTCTTTGCTTGGCACCAAAAAGATAACAGCGTACGCGCCAGGAAAACCTCTTCAGGGAGTTTATTCCATAATTGGGGTTCCACCACTGAGAAGGCCCCCTCTCTTGTAGCCCCTGCCTAGATTTTTAATACAGGTACATGGATTTCTATGAAATGCATACAGCTTTTAGCAATTATACATAGGCTTCAACAAAAGTGGACCAAATATCCAAATAAGTGTCCATTTGAAGGTGGTGTCTATATGTAGAGATGTCGTGAGTGCCTGGCTTGGTCTGAGAGGCTGGCAGACTCCCCTGTGCCCAATCCATTTGCCAAGCTGTGGGGCACTGATGGACCTGGTCACCAAACGCCCCACAGCTCGATGTGCAGCTCGGAGCAGCCTGGAGCAGCTGTCACCGCATGTGCCCCAACCAACCTTGCTATCTCCTCCTTGCAAGGAGGAGAAGGCAAGAGCGCATTAGGCACCAAGGACTCATCCCCACTGACTGTCAAGCTCTTAACAGCCGGCCGGGGCAGAACAAGGCCTGTACGCTGCACCCCCCCCAATCCTTGCAAAGAGGAGATGGCTAGAGCGGTTGGGCATGCCTGGCTCAGAGGACTCCGGCAGTCAAGCCCTTGTTCGCACAAGGGCTTGACTGCTGGAGTCATACAATCATAGAATAGTAGGGTTGGAAGGGGCCTATAAGACCATTGAGTCCAACCCCCTGCTCAATGCAGGAATCCAAGTCAGAGCATCCCTGCCAGATGGCTGTCCAGCCTCGCCTTGAATGCCTCCAGTGTGGGAGAGCCCACCACCTCCCTAGGTCATTGGTTCTTTGAGGAGGGGTAGCTCGGTGGGCGGGGGCAGCGGCTTGTCGAGCTCCTGTGCGCCCCAGAAAGAGGTGAGTCTGTCCATGCAGCCCTATCTATATGCCACCTGTTCAGATATTGTAAGTGTTGTAAGGTCCTCAATCTGCTGCATTATAGGAGGTGAATGTTTATCCTTCCCCTGTTGTAATATCACTCTTTCAGCTGTCAACAGGGCTCTTAGAATCAATTTATGCTGACCATTCGTTAATTTTCATGAAGGAGGTAAATAATTTAAAAGAGTGAGTACATTAGTGATACTAAAGACTGTTCCAGTACAAAATTTACTCATGCAATAATATCCCACCCCAGAGAAACAACTACTGGACATTGCCAAAAGATGTTCAAAAGAAGCATTAACATTAGTACTGCACCGCCAGCAATGAGCTGAATTGGACAATCCTTTATTAAAGAGACGTGGTGTCCAGTAGACATGAATCAAAAGGTTTTGCCAAATAAGATGCAGTCTAAGATCCATTGACACGACAGGTAGACACCAAAATGTTGATCCATTAATTAGGCACTTTGTGGTGGTGCCCACACCAGTTTCTCAAATTCCCAAATGTCCCCCTGGGTCCAAAAAGGTCGTGGACCCCTGCATTACGCTACAGCAGCTCCATAATTCTACTAATCATGGGAAGCGGGTGGTAGACAAAGAGGGCAATGACCCCTCTCCCCTAATCCTAGATATATTGCTTGGTCTCCTGTCTGGGTTCCAAGTAGTTTAAGTTGAAAGACTTGTGTTGGCCAAGGCTACACGGTGCAATTCAGATTTGAGTGAGGCTTTGAATCTAGCTTTTCCTGGTCCAAGTCAAACATTAACAGTACTAGCCTACACTTCTTTACTCAGAAGTAAAGCAGAGCAGAATCTCCTGTCGGGCATTGAGGTGGCCATTTTGGGCGAGGGATGCTGGGGGTGTTGAAGGAGAGAATTGTGAGTGCCACATCGCCTGCCTATATCCTAGGGGTGGGGCACTTTGGGCCTGTGGGGCCAGGGGACATCTTTGTCCCGTGACCCCACCACCCCTTCCCCCAACCACTGATCATTTGGTGGTTTCCTGGCCGTTGTGCAGTTTTTCTGCATTCTAAAAGGTTGATATGGCTCTCTCAAGGCTTAGTTACTGGCAGTAAAAGTTTTCAGCTACAACAAGTTGATTTTTTTAATGGGTTTGGCCCTACTCCCTTTGCCTTCAGCCCCGCTTGTTACTGGAATGCAGGCCCAGAGAGCTTCTCTGAAATGGAATTTGGCCCTGGGGCTGAAAGAGGTTCCAGACCCCTGTGATATCCTCTAAGCTAGCTTGCTAGCAGAAGATGCTGTCCCACTGCCTGCATTGCAGTAAGATTCAACTACCGGTCTGGTGGCCTCTGTATGTGGAATTGGGGTGGGGCAGGGCAGGGCAGGGTGGGGAATCTTATATTTTGCCTCAGGCAGCAAAAAGGCCTGAGACTGGCCCAGACTATGGATTCTGTTCACTGGGACTCACTCTCTGGTAAAAGATTGGATTGCAGCTTCAGTCCACTACACAAGACAGGCCTGAGTCTTGGCATGTAACTTTTAAAAGTAACTAAAATGTGTATAGGCAAGGGCGGGGGGACGGGACTCTTCTCCATGTAGTCTTGTTCTTGTAGCTTCACCCCTTCTCTTAGCTATGCGCATTTAGGACAATCCCCCTCCATCTCATGTGCTCCAATTTACCTGGGACCATCTTTCTCATCGGTTACCTGAACCTGGTAAAGCAGTCCTTATTTTGTACCTATGTTTGACTGTTCAGGGATGCCTTATTTAAGATGGTTAAGTGTCATTGTTCAGGGTTCTGCTTCCTTCCCAGGGTATTTAGAAGGCGGATCTCTGAGGAAATGATGGATGCATCTTGCCTTTCGTGTGCATGCATAGAAAGCACATGAGCACTAAGGCACCCTGCCTTGCACAGCCAGCTGTTTCACATGATGAATCCGCCGAGGTACAACTACCACCATATTGTAGGAAATTAAAGGAGGGTTCAGACAACCCCCCCTGCCTAGGTATAACCCCTGTGCTACAACTAGTCTTGGCAGGGGGAGCTTCCCATCAGTTTTTGGGGAGCTATGGGACTTTTCCTCCATAGCTATGACACACCCTGCTGCAATGAGGCTTTTTCACCTGTGATTGTTTTGGAGGGGTGGGTCAAGGAAGAAAGGCCCACCAGTTCCCCCCGCCCCAGGAACTTGGCATAATCCTCAAACAAACAAAAAATACTAGTGTTGTGCTGAAAATTTATCTCACATTTTTTTCAAGCATTCTCATTCAATCTGATGGAGAAGAAATTCCTTTTGAAAAGAAATTCAATGGTGAAGGAATTTTGGAGAAATTCTCATGGGTTGGGTTGGGTTTTCTTGTGCTTACTTTACTTAGGCCAAGGAGTGTGTGCAAGTGTCCTATTTTTCAATGCACAATCATCTCTCCGGAAGCCTGTAGCCTCCTCAGCTTCCTGAACTTCAATTATGGCAGAGGGGAAGACATCATGAAGTAATTTCTCCCATAGGGCTTTTTCAGATCAGGAAGCACAGGCAGCCTGGGAGGCTGCAGAGCAACGAAATGTGTAATAGAAAACACACGCACACACACAGCAACCTTGCGATGACTAGGTATGCTCAGAAACACCACAAAAATAAATTATAAAACACCCTGAGAATGTGGGAGAACGTGGAAGCCTCTTCATGTGGGAAGAAAATTTTCAGGAAATTGGAGGGCAGATTTTGGCTCAGCACTAGCCCCACTTCTTTCCTGGAGCTGCCCCCCTCACACCTGCATTGTGGTGGATGCAAAATGGGGGCCAGCCTGCCGATGCAGTTGATGCTATTGCAGCACACACACAAAAGGAAAAAAGAATCTGTGCTTCAATGCCTGCCAATGGTGAGCCCTACCTTTGAGAAACTGTTGAGAAATTCTCCTCTCCCTGGAGAAATTCGTTGAAATTGTCCCAATTTCTCCATCCACAAATAGGGTGGAGAATTTCAATTAGTGGAGGACAAGTAATTGAGAGTGAACTAATGCAACAGATGGAGTAAAGTCTTCAGCAGTGAGCAGCTACACATCTTTAAAAAGTGTGTCCCTATTTTCATCTGTACCATATAGAAAGGTATATACCATATTGAGCCATGCCCCTTTTTTCCAAGAATATGTTTTAGGGTGCAATCCTTTCCAGATAGGCGGCCGCCTCCGAAATCAGAGGCGACCGCCTATCCAATGCAGGGCAGGAGAAGCATGAAGGGTGTCATTCACTCCACGCTTCTCCTGCCCTACGTTTTCAGCTAGACAGCAGATTGTGGCTATCTAGCCGCGGGAGGGCTGAGCGGAGGAGGAGGCTGCTGTGTTGAGAAGGAGGCTGCTGACATTGGATGTGTCGTACAGGCGTTTCCACCCTCCCTGGCCCGGAACGCCCCCAGACACGCCCATTTTCGGCCACTCCGCGTTCCTCTTTCAAGCACGGAGGATGAGACTGTTCTGTGCTGCCTCAGAGGCAGTGCGGAAGTGGGGGGAGGTTGGTTCTCCGGGAACCGACCTCAGAGCGCGGGCTCCGTGGTCGGTTCCTGGAAAACAAGATATCTTATGGCTGTATAACCACTGTCTAGCGGCCATAGGATTGCTCCCTTATTTTATTTATTACATTTCTATATTGCCCAATAGCGAAAGCTCTCTGGTTTTATGTTAAATCCATAAAATAATGTAGAAACAAGTACATTTAAACAGTTACAGAGTAAAACTGAAGTAAAACCAACAGCTTTGGACAATGACAGTGCAAAGATCTAAAAAGCACAAACACAGGTTTTTCAAAACTGAAGGACTAAAACGCCTGTGGAAAATACAAAGGTCTTTACTTGGTGCTGAAAAGTTCACAACGTAAGTGCCAGGCAAGCCTCTCTGGAGAGGGTATTCTATAGGGCTGCCACCACTGAAATGGCCCTCTCCTTAATAGCCACCCATCTCAAACCTCATTTGGTTATGTCTTTTTATGTGTATAGCACCAAGACAAAGATAAAATGTTGCTATACTTATTCAAACCTGAGAAAAAATGTTATGGCAATACTCTGTGTAACTAACCATCCTCTCTTCACGTTTACTGTTATGAACCTATCCTCTCCAAACTCTTCTAGTCTTATGTATTTTCCAAAATCCACATAACACACTGATGTATTATTACCAGGATGCCAAACTGCCTCTCTGCAAATGCCTGTTGCAGTGTGAAGTTTTTTTGTAGTTTCCGTTAGCATGTGCTGATAGATTTATGAAGGGTTTTATTTAATGTATGTTTAAAGGATATCCGCTATCACCCACTTGTCAAAAAGGGGAAGAGAAGGAAGGGGGGAATCAAAGCCATCCCAGCAGATCAGAGATACAGGTGCTAACAGCTTATTACAGTCTGGTAGTGATTAACTGGCCAATTAATTGCAGTCGTCTTGTCGGAGCTCAGACATAGAGAAAAGATAAATGCATCATGTGTAGATTTAGGGCATGCATAATATTGCCACACTGCTAATAATTCCAGTCTTGGCATCCAAGATCATGGCTGTATTTCAGTTGCAGAAGTGCATAACATACATTTTGTTATGTATTGTGTGTGCAGATGTTTGGTGCCTTTGCATCCATTAAGCCATGGGAACAGTCTGCCCCTGCATCTGTTTCGAGCCATTCTTTTATTTCCTCTCCTCAGGAAGTGAAACATAATAGGCTGAGTGCATTTATTAAGAAGATGAAACTGGGACAAAGCTCGCTCCTCATCACCCTCGGATATTACTAGGAATTGAATGCAGTTCATGAAGCAGTCACCTGTAGCAGTGAATGCCTGGTTAGGACTTCTGTATTCCTTAGCAGTGAAGGCTGAATTCAGAGGACCCTTACAACAGCCACATATGAATTGTCAAAAATAAAGGAACTTTTATCACCAAACAGGAAGACAAAAGAGGACAGTGATTTGCATAATTGAGAAATAATTATTATAATTTAAAGAGAAATACACTACATTTCACCATAGTGCAGAAGATCTTTATCTTTAAACCAGAACTGGACTGGGCAACCCTTCAAATAGAGGATGCCTTCAACTACACGACACTCCTCTGGCAGCTATTCAGACAGAAAACTGTCCTCTTGGCAAAGAGTTAGGGTAGACAGATATATGGCTACCCTAACTCTTTGCCAAGCAGTAACTGAAGCATTGAGTGTAACTGCTTAGTAAGCTGGTTATCAGTGACCTAGTCTACCCAAAAGCAACCAAATGAGGGTAGAATGAAAGTAGAGGTCTGAGATGGCAGAATGTCTGTTTCCTGCCTCCCAGCTGAGCAGAGCAGAGCAGAGCAGAGCAAGCTGCTCCAGCTGGCCCAGGGACTACAGAAGCAAGCAAGCTCCCAGAGAGCGAGCGACCAGAGCGAGCGAACAGGGGGAGCAAACAGGAGTTGGCCAGGGGAGTTGCAGTGATTGAAGAGACAAAGGAGATGGAGGCTAAGAGGTAAGTGGGCTGCAGGAAGCCCAGGGGGCTGCCCTTTATCCTTCTGATTGGCTGTGAGCTCACCAGGTGCTTCTGAGAGCTCCAACTGAATTGGGGGTGTGTGGCCTGAGTACTCCCAGCAGCTGAGTGGGTGGGAAGCTTCAGACTGTTTCCCGCCTCCCAGCTGAGCAGAGCAGAGCAGAGCAAGCTGCTCCAGCTGGTCCAGGGACTACAGAAGCAAGCAAGCTCCCAGACAGCGAGTGAGGGAACAGGGGGAGCAAACAGGAGTTGGCCAGGGGAGTTCGGCAGGGGAGGTCAAGGGGAAGGCCCCTAACATTTTTTCCCCATTTTTTATTTTATTTTATTTTATTTTTTAACTAACTTTTTTCCATTTATTTGTCTTGTAACACACACTTTCACACAAGTGGGACTCTGCTTTTAACCTCTACTAAGTAGAGGAACAGGCACAGGCTAGTCTAGAATGGCTTTGCAGCAGATAAGGCAGTATATAAATGTTAATAATAAATAAATAAAGGATTACAGCCCAAGGCTTTATAACAACAGGAACTTTATTGCTTAAAGCCATCGGCCGCCACAAAGCCTTAAATGCTGGTTTGCAGGCCAAAGGTCTTCCCAAGCAGTTTACTCAAGATTCTAAGCCAGCAACAATGAATAAAAATGCAATCAACCAAACTCAAAGCCAGATGAGACACACAATAAAACTGAACATGCTAAAAGGCCTGGGCAGATAAAGATGTCTTTGCCTGGTTCTGAAAGGATATCAGACTCAGCACCAGGCAAGCTCCCTGAGGAGACTTCCAGAGTTGGGGAACTCCAGAGTCATGGAGTCAACTCCCACAACTGACAAGGACCTATCATGGGCTGCCACTCACCTCACTTTAGAACAGAGATGCAGAACCTCAGAATGGAGATAGCAGTGGGGCACAACACAACTTGGTTGGTGCTGGGAAAAGTACCCACTGAAGGGGATGTTGATACTGCCATACACAATGCCTATGAAAATGGTGCACCCATGATTGGATCTGCCTAGCCAGTCCACAAAGTTATATATATAATTTGAAAGATATGTTTGATTAAGATCTCATGTTTGATGAGGTCCTTTGCCAGAAAGTTTGTTATGCAAAGCGACTCACAAGTAGCGTCACTGAATCTTACCTACACCACCTAGGCCAGGAGACACTGAGTGTCTCCTGGCGGAGTTGCAAACTTTCATGTGTGCACAACGTCCACCTGAAATGTGCAGAAGGTAAGCAGAAGTCAAATATGTTGGCCCGATCTGTTATTAAGATGGAGAATCAAGTGGGATAACCTCAAGTTTATGCCTCTCTGTACTCTTGGGGAAAGGATGCAATACAGATGTAATAAATACTAATTAAATCCAATTGATTTTGGTCTAAAATGTGATCTAAGTGGCCTAACTGTAGCCCTCAAGTATAGAGTTCCTGTTCTTTCATTGCTGAAAGAAATGGGCTGAAAAACTGTCACCATCCCATTGTTCTTTGATCTGTGAACCAAGACCTCTTCAATGTCACTTTGAGTGGGCAGGAGAGTGTAAAATGTAGTCATGTGTCATGGTTTGGCTGTGGCCCTGGCGTTGCGCTCATTGACTCCATAAACTAGGTGCTCATGTTTACTTAAGGAATCTTTTCCTCTCTTCACCTCCCCACTCCCATCCCCTTATTAGGAATGTGCCTGGTCACATTTGAGAAAGCAGATTATTCTCGGCCCATAGCTCTTCCCTCTTCTTTGTGTCATCTGTTGGAGGACTATTTATCTCATCAGGACACATCTGGAAAGACTCCAGATTACGGAACTAAGGGCAGGGCTGCATTAATCATTACACTAAATATGCTGCAGAGCGAGGGCCCAGCCAAATGGGTCCAATAAAAGCTATCGCCCAGCTTCCCTGTCTACACACACGGGGGCAACAGAGATTAGTTCAGGGAAAGGAGAGGACGATATTATAATCTAGTTTGTATCCAGTCGTCTGGGGAAAACAATTGGACAATGAAGGGGAGAGGTGGCTGAGGGCAGTTAGGAGGCAATGGGTGGACTTTAAGGGAAAGTCTCTCCTAGGATGAGTGGTGAGATGGGCAAGAAAAAGATGAGCCGATGGTATCAGTGGGCGGAGGCAGACCTCATATGGAAGAAGAGTCATTAGGGGTTATTTGGATTAGGCATCTCATATCAAAGGGCTCCTAACGCCAAGGCTCCCAAGCACATCCAAGGCCGTTGTGATGGGTTGGCATCACTGGGCGTTTGTTGAGCCCCTCACCCTCGGAACTGCCAATCCCTGGAGCATCCTGGCCTCCTCCTCCTCCTCCTTGTTGTCGCTGCTGGTTCACCTGACCCCTCGGAGCACGAGCAGGGGATGGAGCAAGGAGCAGCAGACCTGGCTTGCCTTGCCTGCTCCTTCTGGGTCTGGTTTACAGCTTGGGCCCAAAGGAAGAGGGCAAGTGAATGGCTAGTGGTGAGACAACAGCAAGGAGGAAGTGGGCCCACTCAGGAAACGGATGCACTCAGGCCTCTGCCAAAGGGCCCCCAACGCTCGGCATTGGCCCTGCCCGATTTGTTTCATGTGGGCCAATACATGTACAGCAGAGCTCAGTCTTGCAACTTCTGAGGGTTCGGCGTGATTCTGCTACATAAAATGTTCTCACAATACGACAGAGGCACACATACCAAGGAGCCTACGGATTGATTTTTGCCTCAGGGTCATCTGAACACTCTAGATGAGGGGTAGGCAAGCTGGTGCCGACACCCACCTTCCATAATGCCTGGCTATTGGCCACGCTGGCGGGAGCTGTTGGGAGTCGTAGTTCAAAACGCCTGAAAGGGCACCAGGGGACCTCTCCTCCCCACTCCCCAGGGGAGAAGAGACAGAACTGGTGAGTTTGGAGGCCGGCCAGGAGCAGCGACGTCTCGTCTGAAAGCTCCCCCGACGGGCGGAAGGAGGAAACGCGGCTTCGCGACCGCTGCCAAGGCTGGACAGCGAGCAACTCTGTCCGGCGGGTGGGCCGCGGCTGCCACGGCCGATCGAGAGCGATGCTCGGGCGCTTGGAAAGGAGAGCGGCAGCCTTACCTGGGAGGTGAGCCCCGGCGGGGAGAGAGGGCTCTGGGGAGCGGGCCGGCGGGCGGCAGGGTCTGCGGCGAGGGACGGGGCGAGGCAGCGTCGGCCAAGAGGTGGGGAGGCGCAGCCACGCCGCCCAATGGGTGGGCTACGGCGCGGGGAGGGGAGGGGGAGAACCGGGGGCGGCGTGAGCGGCCACGTTACCTGCGCGTCGCCGCCCAGCCAGCCCCCAGCCCGCCCGTCGGTCCGCGGCGGCGGGCTGTCATCAGAGCGCGGAGCGGCCGGGCCGGGCCGGGCGAGGCTGGGCTGGGCTGGCAGAAGCCGAGCCTCCCGCGCGCTGCTCCTCCCCGCCTGCGGCTGCGCCCAGCCCGGCTGCCGCGGCCATGACCGATAACATCCCCTTGCAGCCGGTGAGGCAGAAGAAGCGCATGGACGACAAGCACCGCGGCGGGTAAGCCGGCCGCGCCGCCCGCCGGGCCCCGTCCCTGCCCGCCTCGGGGCCCTGGCCGCAGCTGGGCCTCGCCCTCCCGCCGCGCGCCTCTCCTGGGACCCCTGCCGGGGCTCCCCCGCGCCCCTGCGCCCGTTCTCGGCGCCGGAGGGAGGCACCCCGGGCTTTCTCTCCCCGGCGCCTCCCGCCCGTGGCGCTCTCGGGGACAAACGCGGAT
The DNA here is from genome assembly GCF_057233095.1 of Heloderma suspectum. Classification (NCBI taxonomy): domain Eukaryota; kingdom Metazoa; phylum Chordata; class Lepidosauria; order Squamata; family Helodermatidae; genus Heloderma; species Heloderma suspectum. The sequence goes on along the minus strand of NC_139461.1, from coordinate 288,998,449 downwards.
GCCGCGTCCCGGCCCTCCTTTCGGTTTCAGGGGCGGCGGCGGCGGCAGCCTGGCTCGTACTCGAGCCAGCCGGTTCTGGCGCCAGCCGGACGCCGCGATCCGCGATGGTCGGGCATTGGCGTGGGTCGCGCGGAAGGATCGGAGATTCCTCCCCCCAGCCCCCGGCAGCTGCGCGCTCCTTTTTTCTCCTCCGCGCCTCGGAGCTCCCCTTCCCCGTCGCTGATTGCCCCACCCCCTCCGGGCCCGTTGGCCGAGTGGGCTTGCCTTTTGTCTTTCCGGATTTGTCTTCCTCCCACCCGCACCCCTGGAGGGGAAAAGAAAAAAAAAAAGGAAATGGGAAATCCAGTTCGACCCCTCTTCTGCGGCAAGGATGTTAGAAAAGCCCTGGGCATCGGAGACAGCCCCATGTCCATCGGCATTTGGGGGCGAGGAAGGGGCTCCCCTGCTCGTTAGGAGAAACATGAACCCGTGGATGACGCACCCTTCTGGGAGAAGGGCAGGAGGCTCCTTTTCCAGCGGGGGCTTTGAGGGGGCGCGGGAGGGGGGTCGGTCCACCCCTTGGAGGGGGCTGGGGCGGAGGGGAGGGCGCGCCGGCAGCAGGAGCTGACAGGTTGATCCTGACGCCATTGTAGATGGCACGCCCAGGCGGAGGCTGTCATTCCAGCCCTCGAGAAACCTGGACGGGAAAAGGAAGGCGGAGGGGAGGCTGCCGCTGCCGCTGCCGGTGCCAGCTTTCTTATGCGCTCTGTCCTCAGGCCCGGGGAAAGGAAACCGAGATCGGGGCAGGAGGCGAGCTCTTCTGAACGCACACCGCGTCTCCAGTTGGCGTGTTTGCGCCCGCCGCTTCCATTGTGCTGGTCACACGGGGGGGGGGGGATACAGAGCCCTCTTGTTTGAGAGGCCAGAAATGAAGCTAGGGGCCACCAACTGGGATGGCTTTAAAAGGGGACTGGGAAAATTCCTGGAGGAGTAGGCTGTCGATGGCTACTAGTCCTGATGGCTATATTCTCCCTCCAGTATCAGGGGCAGTATGCCTGTGTACACCAGTTGCTGGGGGACATGGGCAGGAGGGTACTGTTGCACTCACATCCTGCTCCTGGGTTTCCCAGGGTTGGCTGCTGTGTGAACAAAATGCTGTTGTGCTTGTCCATCATCAGCTGTTATGAGCAACCCGTGGACGCGTCCAGATCCTTTTTCTACCCCTTGGCACAAAGGAACAGACCTTGGGCGGGTTGTTCCCTTCAGTCACCGGCATGAATTAGGAGCACTTCCCAGAGTCATGCTTCTAGGGAATGCTAGTTGTGGGGAAGCTGTTACATCTGAAGGGGTTATCCAAATGGACTTTTTTCTTTTAAGAGTGGTGCTTAAAGAGGTCAGTTTCTGAAAAGGGAATTGTAGGAGATTATACCGGTACAGAAGCCATGCCTTCCAGTCTAGACGGCCTCCTAAAGTTGCCAGATCGCAATTTGGAGATTTGTGCTTGGTACCTTCAAAACTACTGGTGAAGCTGGAGATGAAACTGCCTTTTTCTCCCCTGGTCCTTTCTTCCTCCTCCTTTCCCTCTCTATTGTGTAGCACACCTGGAATCCTGCTCATTATAGTCTTTGGTTTCAAATGTAAAAAGTCTGGCTGTACTTTGTCAGTAGTGAGTGAAACACCTTCTGTGCCAGCTATGAGGCACCTGGTTTTTTTTATAAGGGCAATATGAGTGGTTGCCTTGTCAAATGCATGTTCCAGATCCATGTTTGCCATGTAAGGCAAGTGGAGGGTGAAAACATGTGAGGGGAGGAGTGCAGAACCATTCCTGCACCTACCTAGAAATGCTCCCTGGTCACCCCTGTTTCATACACACATGAAATTTGCATGTATTTCATTAGTTTGCATAACTAATTATTCTGCTTCTGCTCATGAGAAGGCGGAATGGTCAAAAGAGGTGAATTGTAAACTCATAGAAAATCCATGAGCGTCATATGACATTTTTGAACACATAGTTCAGCACCAGATGTGCAAACTGCTTCCCTTATTGATTGATTGATCGACTGAAGATGAAAACTCTTGTCTGTTTGTCCAGTGACGGTGGTTTCACATGTGAAAGTCACCACTAGAGCCCTGTGCTGCTGTTCAGTGAACGTGTGTGTGGGCAGACCGGGAGCATGTCCATTATTTTATTTTAGTTACTTAATAGATTTATATACCAGTGACCATATTCAAACGTATCTCTAAGCGGGTTACAAGAAAATTAGATACATTAAAATACGTTATGATATACATTAAGATACATTATCCCTGCTTCCCAGCCCTTAAACAGAGCATACATGTGCACAACTGCCTGTCTCATTTGCAATCTGGTAGATCTTTCGCAGAGTTCCAGTTGCACTGAGGGAGTCTGTGCACATACAGTTTATGTGCACATAGGCTCTGTTTTCAACCTTCAGCTGAATGTGAGGAGATCAGGACTGATACAGTGCTGACTTTTCCTCTCCCCTGTTTTTACATGTGTTCACTGAATGTTTGCACAGGATTTTTATATTGCAGTCATTGACTGGAAAAACAGCAACAACAAACTGTCTGGTGACACCTTAAAGCAGGGGTTTCCAATGCGGTGCCCACAAAGCTCTCCACTCCCTGCCCCCTTCAGAAAATGTTGTTGTTGTTATTAATAATAATAATAATATAATTTCATTTCTATACCGCCGCATAGCTGAAGTTCTCTGGGCGGTTCACAACAAACCTTGTAAAATGTTAGGATAGTTGCCTTTTTCTTCCTTTCTAGCCTCTAGCCTTGCTCTTTCTCTCCCCTCTACCCCTTTGCCTTGCTATTTCCTGCTCCCTCCCAGACTCTAGTATCGCTATTTCTCTCCCCCCACCCCAGACCTCTTTTGGTCACTTTTGACTAGCGAGGCCTCCACGGCAGCCATTATTTGACTAGCCGCATCCTCCATGGGAGCCATTTTATGGTGATGCCCGCAGCAGTTTCTCAAATTCCCCATTGCGCCCATGGGTCCCAAAAGGTTGGAGACCTGAGCCTTAAGGAGTGACACTTTTATTATGGCATAAGCATCCGTGGCCCAGAGCCCAGTTCATCAGATGCATGGAATGTCATCCTGAGTTGGCAGAGATATGTACACACATGGGGTTAGGGTAGCCTTTCCTTACCTGGTGCTCTCCAGATGTTTTGGATGTCAACTCCCATCAACCCCAGACAGCATGGCCAGACAGCATGGCTGAAGAATATTGAGAGTTGTAGTTAGGAACGTATGGATGTTGTAAAATCTGCTCTGTCTGCATTTTGTGGATTCTCTGGTGCTTGTCATTCTATCGTCCACTCATTGACGGAATTTGATTTTTTCCAATTTCCCGAATTTGTACAAATGCGCATTTGTGCAAATTCACTCTTGCAAAAATGTGCAAATCCTCCCCCATGTGCATTTTCATGCTTTAGCCTATGGGGCGTTTTTTTTTTACTTTACATATTTTTCTATGACGAAATTTGCATAAAATTCCGGAAGGTAAAATAACCAGTCCACAAGTCCATGGAATCCATGTGATTGGTCCAATGTAGAATCGGTGGGACGGATTCATAGAAATCTGAACTCATTTGATTCCATTGCAGATTTCTCTGAGATCCCTAATTGTACTCTAAAACATCTGGAGGGCACTAGTTTGGGGAAGCCTGGTGCAGGGAGAAGAAAAAGTTATCAGTGAGGTTGGAGGAGAATTAACTGCCAGAAATACAGGCAATAATAATTACATTAAAACTTTGATGTATAATCACAGTGTCTGTTCAGTGTGTTGATAAGCAACCTGGCATTGATAAGTTATTCAGCACCTGTAGTGTGACAAAAAAAATCCCTAATCTCAGTTCAGGCTATAGGTGATCGTTGAACTGATATTTATGCGCTCATCCTAAATCCAACACCTTGTTCACTAGAACACGATTCAATGAAATAATAGTCTGAAGATGCATGCCTGGGTCATTACATTTGTTAAAGCTAAGGAGACTTTATTCTGGTCAGTGTGTAGAGATGGGAGATTGCATTGGATTCCTATGTAAGTTTCTCCGAGCTTCTAGAAGGAAAAGCAGGCTATAAATAAATAAAGTTTAGCTCTATTAAGTCCTTGTTGATTTCAGTGAAAGAGTTAAGCAGGTTTATTTATTCATTCATTTGCGCCATCACATTGCTCATGCTTGACTCTGGCCTGGCTTTATTGATTCATTATTACATTTATAGCTTGTCTTTCCCCCCCTCTTGCAAGGAACCCAAGGCAGCTCACATGATTCCCTGTATTTTATCCTCAGAACAACCCTGTGAGGTAGATTAGGCTGAGTCAGTTACTTCCCCAAGTCACCTAGTGAGCTCCATGGCTGAATGGGGAGTAGAACCTGGATCTCCTGAGTCCCAGTCCAATACTCTAACCACTACACCACATGGGCTCTCTGGGGGAAACTATGATCTCCTGTTATGTGAATAAGCCACAGCAAGCCTTGGGGTCTTGAGCTCTGCCTCACCTTTCCTCTTTCATGCATCAGAGGAGGAGATCAGAAGTTTCCACTTCCAGTTTTAAACAAACCACAGTTCCCCATTGTGTCTAAACGCAGGTTTGTTTAAACTCTAACTGGTGAACAAACCAGGATCAGAATCCATGTTGTGATCCTGTTTTGCTCTCACTAAGTAGAGTTTAAACAAAGCACAGTTTCCTGAGTTCAGATGTAACAGGAAACTGTGGTTTGTTTAAAACTGGAACGCCTCTCAGATCTCTTCTGGCACAGAAAAGAGAAAGAAAGGAGTGCATGAATGTGGGGCTCACTGTGGCTTGTTCATGAGAGGGAAGCCATGTTTTCCCATTATCTCTGAATCATCTCTCTCCCCCCTCCCTCTCTCATTGAAGTCAAAGGAGCTCACTTTGGCTGGATCTCTTCACAGGGATCGAGTAATTTATTAGTGCTTAACATATTCTTTTTGCAAAATGTTAGCAGATAGCAGTTAGCAGTGGCTGTAGAACTGGTTGTTTCTCAGATGTTGTTGTTGTTGTTCAGTCGTTCAGTCGTGTCCGACTCTTCGTGACCCCATGGACCATAGCACGCCAGGCCTTCCTGTCCTGCGCTCTCTCCCGGAGCGTGCTCAAGTTCATATTCATTGCATCCGTGATGCTATCTAGCCATCTCATCCTCTGCCGTCCCCTTCTCCTTTTGCCTTCAGTCTTTCCCAGCATCAGGGTCTTTTCCAGGGAGTTTTCTCTTCGCATTAGGTGGCCAAAATATTGGAGCTTCAGCTTCATTATCTGTCCTTCCAATGAGCACTCAGGGTTGATTTCCTTTAGGATGGACTGATTTGACCTCCTTGCAGTCCAGGGCACTCGTAAGAGTCTTCTCCAGCACCACAGTTCGAAAGCATCAATTCTTCGGCGCTCAGCCTTCCTTATAGTCCAGCTCTCACAGCCATACATTACTACTGGGAAAACCATAGCTTTGATTAGACGGACCTTTGTCGGCAAGGTGATGTCTCTGCTTCTTACTATGCTGTCTAGGTTTGCCATAGCTTTCCTCCCAAGGAGCAAGCGTCTTTTAATTTCATGGCTACAGTCACCGTCTGCGGTGATCTTGGAACCCAAGAAAGTAAAATCTGTCACTGCTTCCATTTCTTCCCCTTCTATATGCCAGGAAGTGATGGGGCCAGATGCCATGATCTTCGTTTTTTTAATGTTGAGTTTCAAACCAGCTTTTGCACTCTCCTCTTTCACCCTCAACAAGAGGCTCTTGAGATCCTCTTCGCTTTCTGCCATTAGGGTGGTATCGTCTGCATATCGGAGGTTGTTGATAATTCTCCCAGCAATCTTAATTCCGACCTCTGATTCCTCCAACCCGGCATTTCTCATGATGTACTCTGCATATAAGTTAAATAAGCAGGGTGACAATATGCAGCCTTGTCGTACTCCTTTCCCAATTTGGAACCAATCGGTTGTTCCATGTCTGGTTCTGACTGTTGCTTCTTGACCCTCGTACAGGTTTCTCAGGAGACAGGTAAGGTGGTCTGGTACTCCCATCACTTTCAGAATTTGCCACAGTTTGTTGTGATCCACACAATCAAAGGCTTTAGCGTAGTCAATGAAGCAGAAATAGACTTTTTCTGGAATTCTCTTGCTTTCTCCATGATGCAGCGAATGTTGGCGATTTGATCTCTAGTTCCTCTGCCTCTTCTAAACCCAGCTTGTACTTCCGGTAGTTCTCGGTTCGCATACTGCTGAAGCCTAGCTTGTAGGATTTTGAGCATCACCTTGCTGGCATGTGAAATGAGCGCAATGGTGCGGTAGTTTGAACACTCTTTGGCGTTGCCCTTCTTTGGAATTGGAATGTAAACTGACCTTTTCCAGTCTTGTGGCCACTGTTGAGTGTTCCAGATTTGTTGGCATATTGAATGCAGCACTTTAACAGCATCATCTTTTAGGATTTTAAATAGCTCGGCTGGAATACTGTCATCTCCTCTAGCTTTGTTGTTACTAATGCTTCCTAAGGCCCACTTGACTTCACTCTCTAGGATGTCCGGCTCAAGTTCAGTGACCGCACTATCATGGCTATCAGGGACATTCAGATCTTTCCTGTATAGTTCTTCTGTGTATTCTTGCCACCTCTTCTTAATCTCATCTGCTTCTGTTAGGTCCCTGCCTTCTTTGTCCTTTATCATGCCCGTCTTTGCACAAAACGTTCCCTTGAGATCTCCAATTTTCTTGAAGAGATCTCTAGTCTTCCCCATTCTGTTGTTTTCCTCGATTTCTTTGCATTGTTCATTTAAGAAGGCCTTCTTGTCTCTCCTTGCTATTCTCTGGAACTCTGCATTCAGTTGGGTATATCTTCCCCTTTCTCCCTTGCTTTTCGCTTCCCTTCTTTCGTGAGCTACTTGTAAAGCCTCATCAGACAGCCACTTTGCTTTCTTGCATTTCTTTTTCTTTGGGATGGATTTCGTTGCTGCCTCCTGAACAGTGTTACGGACCTCCGTCCATAGTTCCTCAGGCACTATCTGTATCTTCTCTCTCTCTTTCGATATGTATGTATGTCTGTCACTCTTTATTTATTTGATTTATTCCCAGAGTTATATTATGTATTTATATATCACTACTTCTAATAATACTGATCAATTCAAAGAAGAAGGGAAAAAAATTGGAGTGGCTGAGACCCTGAATGGAAGCATGTTGTTTCCATTCAATGGAACAATGTTGTTGCAGGGCCCCACTTGTATATATATGAAAACTGATTAAGGGCGCAGTCCTATGCATGTTTAGACAGAGAAAAGGCCTACACATGCTGGCTGGGGAATGCTGGGAGTTGTAGGCCTTTTCTCTGTCTAAACATGCATAGGATTGTGCCCTAGGAGTCTTCTTGTGGAGCTGGAACCTAAACTGCTTCACCCACACAGATGAGAGGAATATGAGCAGACTTGGAGTAATTCTGAGGTTTGAAGATACACAGGGGAAAAAAAAGAAAGAAAATCATAAGGGGGCAATTCTCTGCCAAACCATTCCATAATAACTCAATGACATGGAATGTTGAGAGGGGGAAAATCTGAGAAGCAGGTAGGAGAAGGAATAGAATCCTTGAAAGTCTTCCTGTTCTGGTAGTCCAGATCAAGCAGCAGGTTTATCAGTGCCCTGCCAAGCCAAAATATATGGCTGGTAAGTTCTGTTTGGCTTGATCGGGCTTACAGATTTGGACAGGCAAGACTTGGGGCAAACAGCCCTGGCAGTTGGTCTTCATTTTGAATGCAGCTACAGTGTTTACAGCCCCTCATTTCAAAATCGGACTTCCCCTGTATAATTTGGGCTGCCATGTTTCCACTGTGTGCTTTATGGCTTTTACGGACTGTTTTCTGTCAGGCTGCCAGTAGTGTAATGAGGCTCTACAAAGCTTCCAAGAGCACAGCAACAGTTTTGGGAAACACTTTTGTAGGCCTTATATTCTAATGAATAATACATGCCTAAGAACTATTTGTGAGATTCCAGGAGAGGCACATTAAGCAAAGGACCAGAGCTCAGTGGTAGAGAGCACATGACTGGCATGTGCAAGGTCCTAGGTTCAGTCCCTGGAATCTCCCAGTGAAAGAATTCCAGCAGGAGGGTTAGGGAAGGCCTCTGTCTGGGGGCCATGGCTCGTTGGAGTAGGAGGTAGTGGACTAGATGGACCAACGACCTGACTCAGTGTAAGGCAGCGTAATATATTAGACCAAGGGTAGACAACTTGGTGCCCTCCAGATGTTCTTGGACTACAACTCCCGTAACCCCCACCATTGGTTGTGCTGGCTAGGGCTTATGTGAATTGTAGTCCAAAACATCTGGAGGGCAGTAGATTGCCTACCCCTGTATTAGACCAAGCCTCCACAATCTGTGACCTGCCAAGACAAATGCAGCCAACTGCCGTGGGTTGTGGCTATTGCTAAGCCAAAATGCCCACCACCTCATTTACAGACCACTAAGTTGAGGAGGGGTAATGTCAGGGGTAGGGAAAGCCCGACAAATTTACTGCCAGTGGCAGTCCTTCTGATGGTCACAATTTCCTCCCTGGAAGTCCCCTAGAATGATGCTACATCATCACTTATCATCGTTCCAGAGCGCTTCTTGAAGCGGGTGGGTGATGGCAGTAGCCGGCAACTGGCCAGAGTACCATAGTCACCAAAAAGTAGGCAGCAATGAAAAAGGGTGAGGTGGGGGCATTTGGGGGGCACCTTTCTCCTCCCTCCCCCGTTCCCATTGAGGACTACAGTTCTCCACAGTGATTGTCTGGCACGGCTTTAATTGTTCCTGCCAGATGTTAATAACCTCTCTGCTTTTGCAGTCAAAGATGTGCAGCCAATACAGAAGGCTTAACGTGCATTGCTGGTGGGCTGTGTGTGTGTCTTGGTGGGCTTCACAAGTTGCTAGGCCAAGACTGTGGGTGGTGTGGCAGGTCCATTATCTCCCAGCTTTTTTTTTTTTTTTTAAAGACTTAACAGCAGTTGCAGGGGGCAAATTGGATCAGGGCTTCAGAACTGGAGAGAAGAGTTTAACCCTTTCTCCCCATACCATTTGCCTGATTTAAATCACCTCCCATTCCCAAATAACTACTGCTATTAGGTGCGTAAAGGGGAAAAAAGAAAATTACTATCAGTGTGTGTTTGAATTTGGGGAAATGGTATGGAGAAATGCATTATCCATCTCTTCCCTGAGCACCACAGCCCTGTTCCAGTTCATGCACACTCATATCATGGCTGCTTTGAAGTCTAAAAAAAAAGTTGGGAGATGTGGTCATGGATAGGGCCAGCCCTGTTATTGGACAGAGTGAGGTGGCTACCTCAGGCAGAACAGCCTGGATGGGTGTAGGGGCAATGGTGGCAGCCCTGTAGCCATTACTCCTGAGCTATCCTGGCCTTTCCCTTCTGCTGCTTTCCATACCCTAGGCTACTGTTGAAGTAAAATTCAACTGCAGGTCCAGTCAGCTTCTATACATGGAATGCGGGGTGCAAGTGGCAGAGTCACCATCTTGTCCTTCACTTCAGCAGCAAAATACCTTGATCATGGATTTCCCATATCACTGTAGTTTTGCCCTTAGACCAGGAATGGGGAATGTGTGGCCTTGCAGATGTTGTTGGATTGCAGTCCCCAGCATCCCTCACTACTGGCTATGCTGGGCTGATGGGAATAGGGCTGATGGGAACTGCAGTCCAGCAACAGAAAGGCTACATGTTCCCCGCTCCTGCCTTAGACTGTTGCAGCAAAATACACAAAACATGTCTAAGCCCTCCCAAAATATATAAGGAGCACCTGAAAGTAATGAACTGACCTGTACACTACGTTCAGCATCTAAAGCCCTCCTCCAGGTGCCTTCTGTGATGGAGGCTGTGAAGGCAGCAACAAGGGAGAGGGCCTTCTCTGTGGTGGACCCCCAATTGTGGAATGATTTCCCTGACAAGGCCTGCCTGGCACCAACATAGTTATCTTTTCAGCCCGAGGTTAAAACTGCCCTCTTCTCTCAGGCATTTGGCAGCATATAATGAGCTTTTGATCAGGTCCTGGATTGTCTTTGGCTGATTATTTAAAAATCGTTTTTAGATGTATGGTGTCTGTGTGTGTGTGTTATCTGTTTATATGTTCTATGTAAATGGTTTTTGTATTTTGTATATTGTATTTTAATGCTTTTTAATTTTTGTGAACCGCCCAGAGAGCTTCGACTATGGGCTGGTATAAAAATATAATAAATGAAATGAAAATGAAATAAAAGTCTAGCAAATGTATTGTGGCCAATGCCCCATTGTAATGACAAGGATGTTGCTAGTTACATAATAATGGCCAAGTGTCAGATGACAAACATGGTGAAATTAAGTGAATTGGCTTAACTTTAAAGCAGTCCTGGTGACAAAAAAGCAACCTCATGGTTATAGGGCTCCAGTTAGCAGTAGTCTTTGCCTGATCTTGTTTTCTTTGTAGGGGATTGCATAGTTTTCACTGGAGTTTCATTGACATGGTTGTGTGACTAGCCTTGTTAGCAGTGCTTGCAGCAATCACCCTGATCTAACCTTAGATCCTGTGCAGTGTTAGTCACAGGCTAGGGAGTTGGTTTGCTCCAGTTGGGTCACAGAAGTGGTATTTCCTATAATCATCAAGAGCTGTTGACAACACAAGACTGTGCTGCTGCACTACATGTAGCAATAGCTGTTCTATGTTTTATTTATTTTTAACCATCCACATTTCTGACCCTTAAGGGTTTTTGTAACTTTGTTTTCGGACTACTTAGGGTTCAGAAGATCAGCTTGGCTTGCTTTGATTCCAGATTGGTTCCAATTACGGTTGCAGCATATCGTCAGTTCATTGGTTAAATCAGTCTTCCCCAATTTGGTGCCCTCTAGATGTATGGGGCTATAAGTCCCATCATCCCCAGACAGCAATCCTTTGGCCATGCTGGCTGGAGATTATGGAAGCTGTAGTCCAACACATCTGGAGGTCACCAGGTTGGAGATTGCTGGGTTAGATTAATCAATTAGAAAACATTGTGATAAACTAAAAAGATGTCCCGGATCAATTGGATGGCAGAGTTTTGTTTTAAACCGAAACGTTAGTTATTTTTTATACAAGTACTTATTAAAACTGCAGAAGTCAAAGGCCATCTTAAGAACAGGCATTCCCGTCTGTGTGTGTGAGAAAAGAGAGAATCTCTCTTCTAAGATGATCCTGCTATGTGACACATATGTACACGACTCCACCTTCCCAATTGTGGCATGACCAGACCACACCATCGCAAGCGTCTTCAAGCAATCTTGTAGATGATGGAGGTCAATTTTTTTTTTTTTTTTACCATGAGTGGCATTCCTAAGGTCACCTAATCAGTGAGGTGGGGTGGAAATTTTTCCAGTGGTTTATTTTTCTGTGGAAAATTTTCTGTTTCATAAGTTCATTAATAAAAATGAATGTATGGAAATTGCAAATACAATGTTAGGCAAGCTTGGCAACTTCAAATTTGTAATTAATGTTTTTCAGGTGATTATCCTTAGCAAGTATGTGAAGGAATACATATATGTCATTGAATTACATATATTATATGTATTTCAGTGACACACACACACACACACACACACACAACACACACAAATACCTATATGTCTCTCAGTGAAATAGAATGGAGAAGTAGTGACATTGAAACGGAAGGTGTCCCAACAACCTTAGTGGAAGGTTGAAATAGATGAGTGGTTGTGAACACATCATGTGCATTTCTTTGGGTTGCTAAAATTAATTAGCGTATCAACAGTTTTCAGTACTTTGCTTTTTAAAAATTTTTAAACAATGTAAGGGAAATACATGATATTGTCTTTAAATGTTTACAAGTATTCCAATAAAAGTATCTTAATAATATGACATTTAAGGGAGCAATCCTATGGCCCCTAGACAGTGTCTGGGGTGCCTTAGAATACTTTGGATTCCCAGATCCGAGGTCGGAGACAGTGCTCCAACCTCGGATAAGGGAATCTGTGCTTGGCCCCCCTCCCCCTTGCAGCTGATGTGGAAAGAACCGTGCTGGCTGCCTCTTGGAGGTCAGTAACTCAACGTCGGAGAGGGGGCAAAGGGAGTGTTCCAGTGGCCGGAGAAAGGGAAGGGACTGGAGAGGCTGGAATACAAGCTATCCCAGGGTCTCTCCAGCCTCCTTTCCTCCCCCTACGAAGCACTCCAGCTAGGTGGGCAAAAAAGCCCGTCTAGCGAAAATGCAGAGTGGGAGGAGCAGGGAGGTGACGATCACCTCCTTTGCTCCTCCTGCTCTGCACTGGATGCTCATACGCCTCTGAGATCAGAGGCTTATGAGCATCAAGGGCGTAAGCAATAGGATTTGGGGTCTATTTGTTGGTTGGTTGTGGTTAACAAACCATGGTTTGTTAGCGCAGCTGTGTTCACACAACACAACAACCCACAAATCAATAACAATCCATGATTCAATGACAACCCTTACTCTGGGGTGTCGTGTTGCGCTGAACCCATTCTAAATGTGCTTTAGTTTTCCTCCTCAAATATTTCAGTTCAAGTACTTGTGGTGTGTTGGGACAAAAAAAACCAGGCTTTTTTTTAGCTTTTTTTTTTTTTTTTACTAAGTACAAGAAAAATAAACATGCTAATTTAGCTCTCTCTAGAGCAGGGGTGGGCAACTTATGAGCCTCAAGATTTTGGCTTACAGCTCCCATCAGCTCTAGCCAGCATAGCCAGTGGTGAGGGAACATGGGAGTTGTAGGCCAAAACGTCTGGAGGGCCAGAAGTTGCTCATCCTTAGTCTAGGGCATCAGAACATTTTTCAATGGAAACTTAATTTTTTCCTAAGCAAATTACCCTAATTTGCATTGGAAAAATTTCTGATACAAACTGAAAATTTTCCAATTCAAAATTTTCCAGAAACTCCATATCACTGCACCTAATATGTTTATGTCAGAGGTGAGATTTGAACTAGGAACTTTCTGGTTCATAGTTCAGCCTCATAGCCCCTATGCTACACTAGCTGTAGAATAGACAATTGTATGCTTAGTGGATGAATGGTCTAATTTGAGAAAAGGATTTTTATTTTTGATTTGCACTTCAAAATTAAAATGCTATATATTTTTCTTGCATTTCACCTGACAAATGAAGGTAGGCCCTATGAGGTAGGCCATTTTAAAGATTGGAAGGCCAAGTATGAAATGTAAAAGTGTGTATTGGCCCTTCCTAACATATCACTATAAAAGAAGCTTGCCAGTTTCACTTTGCATTGTGTGTGTGTGTGTGTGTGTGTGTAAACCATATCTATTTTCCCTCCCTGCTTTGGATAGTATTTTATTATTCTTGTTTATATATTGACATCAATAGGATTGCACCTTAAATAAGAGAAATTCTTGTCCCAAGGAGCTTACAGTATAAATTTAGAAAATGTGAGGGTAGGATGCTTTGGGCCAGAGATTGGAGGAAAATAATTTAATTGAAAGATGTGGCTCCAGCATTGGCAAGGAGTGGGAGCACATCTGTCCTTTATTTTACTTTTAAAAATAGAAGTGGCATACCCCAGCACACTCATTGTTTGAGGCAAAATTGCCTTCTGCGTCAAGTCTTCCACTCTCCCAAATCTCATGGAGATGGTATTCACATTTGTTGAGGGACTAGTGCAAAGGGAAAAATGCAACTTTTCAGGAATGTTTAGAACAGCCCTTATCTCTCTTCAACCTCTGATTTGTTTACATGGCTCAAGGTGGGGCTTAGGGGAACATTGAAGAGAACCTAAAGAATGTCAGTGGAGTCCCAGGAAAGGTCTAGCGTCTTGACTTTCTTCTCTTTCATCTCTGAAGAAATGATAAACAGGTAAACAGGAGGAGGGCTCTGAGCTCTGCTGGGTGGACTTAGCGATTTCACAGAGGCACACAGTGACATGTTAATGGCTGATCATTGATTAATGAGCAAAAGTGAATTGGCATTAGGTAAGTATAAGAAAGCCTTCCCCAACTGGGACTATATCTCCCATAATCCCAGCCAGCCATGCTGGGAATTGTAGTCCAACACATCTGGAGAGCACCAGGTTGGGGAAGGATGGTATAGGGATTATTCAGGGATAGAGCATTTGTATCTGGTTAATGCATTCTTTATGTCCAATACAGTACACACCTCCTTTCCCCCAGAGTCATATGACTCATGAGCGTAGCCCAGAGGAGTCCTTTGCTGTATCCCCGCCCCCCCTCCAGTAATGTTGCATTTATCATTTGTCCAGTCCACCCAGTGTGATGCAGTGGCAAAGAGTGTCAGTTTTGGATATGCAAAACCCATATTCAAATCCCAGGTTTACTGTGAAGCTCAATTGGAGACCTGGAGTACAATGAACACAACCCATTAAGCACTTTTAGGCTGCCATCCTAAATCTTACTTGGGAGTAAATTCTATTTAACTCAGTGGGACATACTCCTAAGTAAATACGTTTTAGGAATGCTCTGCACAGTTACATATGTTTTCAGTGGATTAGAGTTAGGCGCCTGTTCAGTTTTTTCCATGAAAATCTGTGGGACTTAAATGTGCCTACTTTTGGCTGAATCAAGCTTTGCCTCTTAATTTAGCTTCTCTCATAGGGGTTTTGTAAAGATAAAATTAGCTGAGCCAGTCTAAGCCACCTTGAAGTCCATAGAAGAAGGGAAGAATATTAAATGCATTGGAACAAGGATAACAGTTTTGGCAGTTGGCCTCTGTACACCACCACATTGAAGTTGAAAGGAAACACACCCAGATGGGAGTGAAGTCATGACTTTCAGCTGTAATTCAAGGGGGTTGACAAAAGTGGGGCACTAGCCATTCAGGAAGTACAGCCAGTGGCATACACACCCACCTGTCGTTGGTGGCTCATAAGTAATGGAACGAATGGCTGGCAAGCAGCTGCATGGCCAGGTGTGGCCTGTTTCCCGGGTACCCCATGACCAACCAAGCAGATAAAAGGCCTGGAGGTGGTTCTGAGTGTTACATTTGCATTTGGTAGCTGTTCACTGGAACCCCCAACATGAGGTCCAAAGAAGTGTCCATGTGAGTGAAGGAGGCCATCATTAGGCTGAGGAAACAAAATAAACCCATCAGAGAGATAGCAAAAACAGTGGGAGTGGCCAACACAACAGTTTGGAACATCCTGAAAAAGAAGGAATTAACTGGCAAGCTCAGCAACAGCAAAAGGCCTGGAAGACCACGGAAAACAACTAAAGTGGATGACCGCAGAATTCTGCTCATGGTGAAGAGGAACTGTTTCACAACATCTAGCCAGATCAAGAACGCTCTTGAGGAGGTAGGCATGTCATTGTCAACATCTACAGTCAAGAGACGGCTTTATGAATGTAAATACAGAGGCTTCACAACAAGGTGCAAACCACTGGTAACGCTCAAGAACAGAAAGGCCAGATTAGCCTTTGCCAGCAAACGCCTAAAAAAGCCTGCCCAGTTCTGGAAGAAGATTCTTTGGACTGATGAAACTAAGATGAACTTGTACCAGAATGATGGGAAGAGAAAAGTATGGAGAAGGAAAGGAACAGCTCATGATCCAAAGCATACCACATCATCTGTCAAACATGGTGGAGGCAGTGTTATGGCATGGGCATGTATGGCTGCCAATGGAACAGTGTTTATTGATGACCTGACTGCTGATAAAAGCAGCAGGATGAATTCTGAAGTGTATAGGGCTATACTTTCTGCTCAGATTCAGCCAAATGCTGCCAAACTGATAGGACGCCGCTTCATATTGCAGATGGATAATGACCCAAAACATATAACAAAAGCTACCCAAGAGTTTCTCCAGGCAAAGAAGCGGGATGTTCTTCAATGGCCAAGTCAGTCACCTGATCTCAACCCAATAGAGCATGCTTTTCACTTACTGAAGACAAGACTGAAGGCAGAAAGACCCACAAACAAGCAGCAGCTGAAGGCAGCTGCATCTCGAGGGAGGAAACTCCGCATTTGGTCATGTCCATGAGTTCCAGACTTCAGGCAGTCATTGACTGCAAAGGATTTTCATCCCAGTATTAAAGGCGATCCTTAAGTTTGAAATGATGTTGGTTGGTTCCATTACTTATGAGCCACCAATGATGGGGGTTTGTGTATGCCACTGGCTGTCCTTCCTGAATGGTTAGTGCCCCACTTTTGTCCAACCCCTTGAATTACAGCTGAAAGTCCTGACTTCGCTCCCATCTGGGTGTGTTTCCTTTCCACTTCAATGTGGTGGTGTACAGAGGCCAACTGCCAAAATAGTTATCCTTGTTCCAATATTTCTGGCCCTGACTGTACTAGTTATTTCCCATTAGACAGAGTGTCCAGGAAAGGAGTACTGAGAGGTCCCTGTTCTGTTAGTGTTCATACCATCTCAAATTATCATTATTTTAGAGCTGCCTTCCCCACTCTGTTGTCCCCCAGATGTTTTGGACTCCCATCATCCCCAGCCAGCATGGACAATGGTCAGGAATGCTGAAGCTTGTAGTCCCAAACACCTGGAGGGCACCAGGTACGGGAAAGTTGTTTTAGAGTCTAGTTCATGTGGCAGTTATTTGCCTTCTTGGTTTGTGCTTGCTTTGTTTCTATAAAGGGGGGAAAGTAAAATATCTTTGTATCTTGGACTCCCTTTTCCCAAAAGCAGGAAGGCTTGGCAGGGTATTGGCATCTGAGCATGATAGAATTGGGATAGTGGAAAGGATGCACTATATATTCGGTCTCCAAAATGGGTCCTGTGCAGACATGCCTTAACTCTCCCATCAAGAACAGAACTGGTATTAAAGTGTCCTGAGAGCCTTCAGAATAAAGAAGCTCTGCGTGAATATGATATGGCTTAAGTCAGCCTTCTCCAACCTGGTGCCCTTCAGGTATGTTGGATTACAACATCCATCATGGCCATGCTGGCTGGGGATGATGAGAGTTGTAGTCCAACACAGTGATGGGCAGAAGGTAGATCTCCAGATGTTTTGAACTTCAGCTCTCAGAAGCCCCTTCCAGCATGACCAATGGTCAGGAATGCTTGAAGTCCAAAATATCTGGAGATCTACTTTATGCCCACCTCTGGAGGATACCAGGTCAAGAAAGCTGGCTTAAGTGATCTTTGGGTGTGTTAGAGCCAAACACCCTGTAAAATACCGCAGCAGCAGCAAAGAAAATAATAAGATGACTATGCTAAAATCATGAGGTTGCCTTATACCAGGAAATAGATGAGTAATTTTTGCCTTCCACTTGGTAATGTAAAACACATTGAGAGTGCAGGTAGGCTGGAACTATTGAAAATGCGTGAAGGCAATATTGTGCAGCTAGCCACTGTTGTGGAGAGAGAATTCTTTTAATCAGAAGAGGAGATGAGTTGATGGAGACATTGGATGCATGTGCTGTGAACTCATTTAGCTGAACGGAGCTCAGAAGAGTTGTAGGAAATTTCCAAATACTTAAGTGTTTTACTTTAGTCAAAGAGAAGTGCTACTCAGATGATGCTCCTTGGACATGAATAACTAGGATTGTAAAGAAAACTTACTGCCTTACTTGAAATACTGCCTTCCCCCATATGAACCTGCCTGGGTTTTAAGACCTTCAGGGGAAGCCCTTCTCTCAGTACCGCCACCATCAGGGGTGCACTTGGTGAGGACATAAGAGAGGGCCTTCTTTTCGGTGGCCACTCCCAGGCTGATTGCATGGTATCATCATCTACAAAATGGTTGGGAAAGGCCAAGCTATGGGGATGTGCAAAGAACGAATTGTTGGAGTGGCTGCATGCACGTGTGGGCTGATGGGATTGCATGTGTTAGATCAGGGGTGGGCAGAAGATAGATCAGGATCTAGTACTGCAGTAGATCAGCAATATTTTCTAACTCCAAATTGTTTAACAATAGCAACAACAAAATGACTTTCCCCACCTAAATTAGGCTGCTGAAATGTACAGAACTTGGGATAGCCTGGAATGGAGTTTTGTGTGAAAGTACTGTGAATCCAATTCAGTTCTGGTATTGAAAGCAAATTTCAAGGCTCAGAGTGTGCTCAAAGGCATCCTGTTCTTTAATTCTAAGTGTATGCTGCTGCTTCTTTTTTTTGCACCTGGCTCTGGTTGGGGGCTTCTGGGGCTCTAGTAAGAAACAAAATAGATCTGATGCTAGAAGTCTGCCCATCCCTATGTTAGATGACTACCTCCCTTAATAATAATGTTGTAGATGTGCCTCAAGCCGGACATTGAACTAAGAGGGTGGGGCATATTTACACAAGTCTTAAACTGGTTCAGTATTCATTAACTTTCTCTGAGGAACACTGTAAGGTGGCCACTTACGTATTGACAAAAAAGAAGAAATGCATCACTAAAAAAGAGGACAAAAGACACCAATTTGCATAATATTTGCATATGCTAATTTATGTGTATAAAGGCAAATTTAGAAATAACTCTGATTTAAATAGAAGTGCAATAGCCTCACCAGAGTGGAGAAAATGTGACCAGATGACCTGTATGCCGGATGCTCGGTCTGCTGTCCAGGTACTAACTGTGGATGGACAACTTCAGGGCCCCCACTCTCCCTTCTTAGAGTTCTTTATCTTTCAAACAGAGGAGTGTCCTCTTTAAAGGAGGATGCTTGGCCACCCTAGAACATCGGGAGCTGTAGTTCTTTGAGGAAGGGCCATGGAGTCATAGTACCCTCACCAAACTATACCTCTTTGGTATACCTTAGGGGGTTGGACTCGATGGCCTTGTAGGCCCCTTCCAGCCCTACTATTCTATGACTATTCTATGATTCTTGGAATTCTTTGAGGAAAGCCATGAGAATTAAACTGGTATAAAACCAACCAAAGTTTGTAGTATAATTCTGCCCAGAGGAAGCGCTCCTCAACACTTAATTGCAAAGCTTCAGTAGATTTTTGGGGGGATAGTCTTACTGTATTCACATACACACATATACCCCCCCCATATGTATGTATGTATACATGTTTTGACTGCCTTCAGTGTTTTAGGAAAGGCAGGATATATATGTTTTAAATAAATCATATACTGGTAAATAATTAATTTCTGGGACTTTTTTCTTTTTCTTTTACTGTTTTATCTTTTGCCAGGAAAGGCTTCTTCTGCTAAATTTCTGCATGCCATGCTGCTGTTAAAAGCCATTGGAGCAGGGCCACTGAAAAGACTAGCAATCCTAGGGATTGCATCCAGAATATATTTTACTTTTAGGGATATATATATATATATATATATATGCCACAATGAAGGGAAATAAAACAGTTCTCCACTAGTTACTTTTTTAGAAAAAACCCTCAGCACACAAAATAAACAATACAAAGTAAGCAATAAAAATTATTGCCTCGAGGAAGAGAGAATCAGTTGCACATAAACATGTTTATCGGTGTGTCGTTTCCCCTCCCATGAAGCATTTATTAAAGCTTGATTTCATAACTGTTGAATACGTCTAAAGCTATTAACATTTTTGGCTGTAATTCTCTAGGCCTTGTCGGCTGCATTTGCTCATTTCTCTGGGGATTGCACAAGAAACCCTTTCCAGTCTTTGTAGATGAAGGCCATGGCCATGTTTGGATCATCAAATTCTGACTTAATAAAATCAGGATAAGTATGGGCTTTGTGCACCCACATACAGCTGATCTACTGCTCCCTTCATGTCAGTCAGTTCATGTCAGTCTTACTTAATCATAGCTTCCCATTACGTCCAAACTGGGAACTGTGGTTAATAGCTTCCAAACAAGATTCAGGAGCCAACTTTGAATCATGGCTTGTTTGGAAACCATTGATCATCGTTTCCTTTTTCAGACATAATGGGAACCTATGGTTAAATGCAACTTTCTGACAGACACAGGCTTCCTGCACACTCACAAAGCTCAGGGATATCCTGGCTTCTTAAACCAGCATTTGACCATCTGAAACGGGCCTTTGTCAGGAGAGTCACAAAGAAAGATACAATTAAGTTGGCAGTTTGCCATAAATGCCAACTTATAACTAGGGTTGTAACAAGGGAACCAAACGTGTAGGTAGAGTTTTTTTTTTTTGGGGGGGGAGCAACATCAATCTAGCCCCCAGACACAACAAATTATATACTCCAGCCATTTTCTTCCATGAATTCCATTTTCTTCCACAGATAAAACGAACACTCAGTGTGCTTAGGCAGAATTCTCCCCATATGTACCTCAGCTCCTCATTCACCTCCTAAAACCAAGTGAGGCCAGGTTTACACCTGCCACAGAATGAGGTGACACAATGCTGAGGTGATAGCATGGGTTGTACCATTTCAGACTGCAGGTAGGTGATAGGTTTTTGAATGTTCCCCTACTTTAAACTCCCTGCTAATAAAATACCAGCATTAAAGGCAAAGGGCTAGGATACAGCTTTTTTTCCTGCTGTGCTAGTTTTGTATTTGCAGGGAGATGAAACTCGCACACATGGGAGCACTCAAAGGTGGAACCTTCGGTTGCATGCTACCATTTCATTCTACTGCGTCTTTTGACTAGGCCTCATTTGATTGCAGGACTCACACAGACCATAATCAAAGTAGAATTCTTGGATTTTATCTTGTACGACACCTTGAGAAGGTTCCACCCTGAAAGGCGGCCTAGAAATACCTTGTAAATAGATAAAATAATAAATGAATAAATTCTGCCCAGGTGTCTGCTGCCTGCCGCTGTTCATACTGAGGAGGAGAGGTAAAAAGGGGTCTTTGCCCCATTCTCAGTTTGCATTGGCCAATACATGGGTGGAACCAGTATTGCTGGTCTTTTAACATGATCCATTTAGAACGTGGTTACTGATTAGGCTATAAATCTGCCCCTACAACATTTGTGCTTAAAAGAAGCAAATAGCTACTGCTGCTGCATTTGGTGCATGCTCCCCTTCCCATGGGTATGAACAATCTGAAAGCATAAATCCATTATCAGATTATCTTCCAGTGACTCTTTATGTTTACCTAAGACAACTTCCATCGAAAAATTCCTGGGGACATTTAACAATCCTTGCAGCAAGTTCTAGCATTAATTTACTGAGGTGGGTGGACGTATTGTATCCACAAATGTGAAATTTGTGGCTTAACAGTTGCCATTTCATGTTCCTGAAATATGCAGCTTGCTTTTTTTCTTTAGTAAGAAGCAACAGAACAAATCCTCAGTGTTTTAAGGTTTTATATGGCAGCAGCAGGAAAACAGGTTTTACAATCCTAGGCACACCTACTAGAGAGGAAACTCTACTGAACTTGGTGGGTTTTACTTCTGAGTAAACATTCTTAGGATTGCACTGCAAATCCTACTTCCTTGAAAGTAATTTCTATCTATTTCAGTGGGATTTATTTCCAAGTAAATGTGCATAGGACTGCAGACCTAGGATCAATTTGCGCATTACATGTCTACATGTCATTGTTTTTAATGTACACCTAATAATGTGTGAATTCAGCCACTGCTTGTATCATAAATACACATATATCAGGGACAAGAGTTAGGATTGGCTGCTTCCATCTGTTGAGTATATTCCCAATGGCAAGCTTGGATTTTCTGCCACGTAGTATGGACCTTGAACAGCGAACAGGTGAATGCTATCTCCAGAACATCCATAACAAATATTTCCTAAATTATAGGGAGGTTAACCTGTTGCATCAAAAACAAAGAGTATTTTGGCATCTTAAGGACCAACGTATTTATTATGGAATATGTTTTTGTAACTGGACTGCACTTTGTCAGATATAATACACACAAACACAGATACAAAAGGAAAAAGAAAACAGTTGCAAACAGCAGGTGCAAAAAGCCATTACTTAGAAGCAGTAGCTTGGCCATTTCTGTGGAGGGCACCAATGGATTTAAGATTATACTTGAGTAACCATCCATAGCAGCAGTGATAATACTATTGTTTTACCTATGCTAGGCTAATTAAACCCCTCTAGAAAGAAAGGAACCCACTGTTCTGATTGTACAGATTAGAATCACATCTGCTGATAAATTCTAGTTCAGCAATTTCACACCAGAGCCTCCCTTTGAAGTCTTATTCTTGGACTATAGTGACTTTGCAGTCAGCAGCAGAGTGTCCCAGGAGACTGAAATGTTCCCCCACTGATTTCTGACTGTTGCCAATTTTAGGTCTACTGCCACCAGTGTTCTTCTTCTCTCTATACATAGTACAAACACATAAGTCCCCCTGCAAAAGAATAAATGAACACATATCTGACAGTCACCAGGAAGTTCTTCTGGTGATTGAATACAGGAACATAGGAAGCTGCTTTATACTAAGTCTTTGGTCCATCTAGCCCAATATTGCTGACATGGACTGGCAGCGGGTCTACAGGGTTTCAGGCTGGAATTTTCCCAACCCTACCTGGACATGCTGGGGATTGAATCTGGGACCTTCTGCGTGCAAAGGAAGTGCTCTCTACCACTGAGCTACGGAACATAAATGAATGGGAGTTTCACATTCTTATACTTATACATTTACAGTAGCTATTGACATGCCCATTGAACTTGTTGTGGTGATAAAGCAAGTCTTAGCCAGCTCTGATTTGATTTTGATTTTTTTAAGCATTAACTAGAAATATAGAATTTGTACATCATACCCTTATGACATGGTTTGACATCGGACTTATTGATGGAAATGCACATTATTTTAATTAGATATATTTAAAAATAATATGCCAATTAGCCTGAGTTCTTGGATTCGTTATGGAATTCCTTGCTCCCCTCACATATATTACTCTTCTTCAGTGTTGAAGAAGCAGGCTGCATTACCATCCCGTGTTCCATCTGATTTCTATAAACTATAAGTCCTATCCCAAGGGTCCCCAAGCTTTTTGAACCCATGAGCACATTTGGGAATTTGAGAAAATGCTGTGGGTGCCACCACAAAATTGCTGCCCTGGTGGTGTGGCTAGTCACATAATGGCTGCCATGGGGGCCTGGCTAGTCAAAAGTGAGCTAAAGAGGTTGTTGTGGTGATGGTGGGGAGAAATAGTGAGGCTAGAGGCTGAGAGGGAAGGGGGAATAGCAAGGGAAAGGGGTAGAGGGGAGAGAAAAAGCAAGGCTAGAGGCTAGAAGGAGAGGGAAAGAAGACTGCCTTAATATTTTCCAAGCTTTCTCTTAAAACAGTTTTTAAGGGGACAGGGAGGGAAGAGCTTCCTGGGTGCCATTGGAGGTCCCTGCGGGTGCTATGGCACCCGTGGGCACCACACTAAGGAACCCCTGACCTACCTAGCCCATTACTATTCAAACTAAACCTTCTCGGGACCAAAACACACATTATGTATTGCTGAGTGATTCATTTTCCTGATTGGAAAAGGACTGACAATGGATGGGGGTGAATTGCTCAAAACTGCTCTCCCAGGTCGCTCTTCTACTCATGGGATAAAACCAAAACAAAAACCTAGTCCTATGTTGTTCCCCCACCACTCCACCCATTAGTGGGAAAGTAGCTTGGGAGAGCCCATTTTTGAGCTGACATGGAAAGGGTTAAGCAGCTCCTCATAAAAATGTAAGAGCTGTGTTGGATCTGACCAAAGGCTTAGCTAGCCCAGCATTCTGTTCCTACAGTGAACAACCAGATGTCCACAAGCAGGACACGAGTGCAACAGCACCCTCCCACTCATGTTCCCCAGCAACTGGTGGACATACACATACTGCCTCTGATACTGGAGGTAGCACAGAGCCATCAGGACTAGGAGACATTGATAGCCTTCTCCTCCATTAATTTGTCTATCCCCTTTGAAAGCCATCCAAACTGGTGGCCATCACTAGGTCTTGTGTTAGAGAATCCCATAGCTTAACTAGAATCTATACCTAAACTCCACAAACACACACACTTCTGCTTGAAGGAGTAATTGCAAAAATAAGCAATTCCAATAATGGTGTAAGTCAGCCTTGCCCAATCTGGTGCCCTCCAGATGTTTTGAACTACAACTCCCAGTATTCCTGACCATTGGCCATGCTGGCTGGGAGTTGAAGTCCATAGCCTCTGGAGAGCACCAGGTTGGAGAAGGCTGGTACAGTGGAGGCTGGTGGCTCCGATGTCAGAACGCTAAGAGTTTTGACTGGTTCTGACTGAAACCCAGAGCGGATTCTCTAGCCCACTGATATTGGAGCCACCAGCCCCCACTAGGCTGATGTAAGTAACAAGGATTTAAATCCGGCTGGCAAGTGGCCAGCAACTGAATGCCACGGCAGACGTTATTCTTTACAGGGCTTCAGCTGGTATTATTACATGTATCACTTTTTAAGAAACCTGCTAAACAGGAAGTATGTGCTAGTGTGTAATTGTGCATTCAGCATTCTCCCTTCGTGCCTAACACGATGATGACATCTGTGGTTAGCTACGGTTTCTGGATATTGCAGAGTGGAGGCTGTTTGGAAGAGACTCTTCCGATTTTCCCAATTTGTGGCTTGGTGGAGCAACTTCAGCATCCTCTTGTTTTAATTCTTTAGGGTGAAATCCTATATACGTGAATAGGATTCACATTCACATTCTATAGGGTGAAATCCTATGCATGTGAGTTTAAATCCTATGCATGTGAAATCCTATGCAGTGTCCTCTGGCTTTAATTCTTGGTGGAGCAGCTTTAGTGTCCTCTTGTATTAATTCTTTAGGGTGAAATCCTATGCATGTTTAGACAGAAAAAAGCCTTACAACTCCTAGCATTCCCCAGGAAATGCTGGAAGTTGTAGGACTTTTTTCTGTCTAAACATGCATAGGATTGTACCCTTAGCTGAAGCTCATGCTTAAATGCCTGATAATTAAAATTCTTAGGATATGGTGCCTGCAAGGTTCACTGGTGCCTGCAAGGAGTGAGGTGTTCCCGGGTTGTTTGCTAAGCCAGGTGCAAAGCCGAAGCAGTGCTTGACCCCAAACCCATGTATTTATTTTAAACCTCCCAGCAACCAAAGTTACGTGTGAACTGGGTCATTTCCTGCCCACAGATTATTAACTAAAAGACATGACACAAAAGGAAAAGTGATGGGCAGGGAGGAGGAAAAAAGCAAACTCAGAAACCAGTTCTTATAATGACCAGCTTGAATGGAAACAGTTTAGCTACAAGAGGACCCAAAGGCAGCTAGTCTTCAGCAGAGCCAATAGAATAGTTCCTCCTTTCCATCTCTGCCTCTACTGCAGCAAGGTGCTGGAAGTGCTGCTACTGGAAGATATTTAAGGGAGAGGAAGAGCCAGATAGATCTGGTCTTTCAGCAAAGTTGATGGAGTGGGCCCTGCTTCCCTTCTCTCCCTCTTCAGCTGATCTTCTGCAGCTTCTGGATGTGTTTTTTTTTGGGGGGGGGAGGGGTTGTTTCATTTGATTGTATTTAAAAATATTTATATTTTTAAAATGGTTGTTGGTCATTTAAAAAACAGAAATAGATACATTTTCAAATAAATAAATAGATGTGCTTTAGGATCTCCTGTTTTCGCTTCAGCAAACTCATCTTTCTTACTTGAGATTCTCACTTAGGCTGGAAGAATTCAGCATTTGTATAGTGACCTACATTAAACACTGTTTAATCTATCACTTTCAGGACAGGGTCACTTCGTTTTTGCTACAAAGCCCCATGTATTGATAGCAAGTTGGTTAAAAAGCTATTTCTCTACTTCATTAAAAAAAAAGAGAAAGTTTAATGTTGTCTTTGGAAAATATTGCCTGGGCTTTTTTAAAAAAGCAGGAACAGTGTCTTCTACCATAATTCTGCAGCAGTTTATTGTTCCACCTTGTCTGCTTACTTAGAGCCAAGCTATTCATGACTTTAAAGACACCAATAGCAGCTTACTTTAAAGTAAACACAGGGAGCCCAATCCAGATGGTGAATGAATCACTTTTTGGCAATTATAATTATGTGTGTTGATTGCACAATAGGGACTACACCAGGGGACAAAGTCTTAATCCCCACCTAGGGTCTCAAACTGGATTGGGCCCCTTGTGCTTACTTTAGAGCAGGTGCGCATAGAGATGTGAAAGCCTGGAAAAATCCTGGAAAAATTAAGAAAGCACAGGGTTTTTTTTTCCCTAAGGACTGTTCCCCCCCCTCCGGAAAAAAATTGAACAGTTTTGGATTATGAAATATTTTCTTTTAGAATTTAAGACAAAGTATTTATATATTATTACTAATATATTATTATTATAATATATATATATATATATATATTATCAGTCCCACCAAAATGTTTTCTAAAAATTATGTAATAAGAACACTTTTATAGAAAGACTAAAGATGTAAAATGTCTGGAAATAATGAAGCCATGGGGAAAAATGTTTTTTTTAATCTTCTCTGTAAGATTCCCAGCATAGTTATTTCTTTCTTTCCTTATGAAAATTATTGATCTAAAGTATATTTTACTGATAAACATTTATGCTCAGTTTCCCAACATGTAAGTAGAATCATCATTGTGTATTCTTGACAGTAAATGTGCATTCTTGACTGGGTTTTGTTCTATAGAGTCCTATGTTTCTGGTGCTATAGCAAGTCATTTAGGGTACAATCCTATCTGGATAGCCAGCTGCCTCTGAACTCGGAGGCGACCGCCTATCCAATGCAATGGATCTTCCCCTCCACGCTTCACCCGCCCTGCATTCACGGCTAGAAAGCTCATTTCAGCTGTCTAGCTGCGGGAAGTTGGAGTGGGGGGACCCCGGATGATGCATAGGAAACGTCAGAAAGGCATGTCCGCCTTCCCTGCCCCAGCCCACCCCCAGGAACACCCCACTTTTGCTGCTCTGCACTGCTCTTACGAGCACAGAGCGCGGGGCTGATCCGTGCTGCCTACAAGGCAGCGTGGGAGGGGGTAGAGGTTGGTTCTCAGGGAACCAACCTATCCTATGGCCGTCTAGCCGCTGACTAGCAGCCATAGGATTGTACCCTTAGTGTAGTTCTAATCTATTCAGACAATAATTAGAAATTTACCAACTGAGTTTACTTTTAAAAGTTTTAAAATATAATGATAATTTTATGAGCAAACTAAGTTATACATTAAATAACTTTAGGAACAGAAAAGCTGCTTCATCCTCCTAAAGCAGCCCTCCCCAACCAGGTCCCCTCTGGATATTTTGGACTACAGTGCCTAACATTCCTGACCATTGGCCATGCTGCCTGAGGCTGATGGGAGCTGAAGTCCAAAGTATCTGGAGGGCACCAGGTTGGTGACGGTTGTCTTAAAGCAAGAAAGTGGCTTTAGATCTGTAAAAAGCAGTAAAAAAATTAAGTATTATTTTTCAATTTTTCCCAAAAGTTTTGTTTTTTCCCAGAAAAAAACTGGAAAAAAAAGTCCCCCCCCCATGGCCTCAAAATTTCCAGAACTTTTTCATCTCTAGGTGTGCACAATTTCTGAGGGTCCAAGGGCCAATTTGCAACCCTTGAAACCCACCGCGGGTCACCTCCCCCACTGCTGTCGGAATCACAGCTGCCAAATTTGGTGGTCGCAAAAAGTGCCCCCTTTCACCTTTAAACATGGCATGCAGGGGAGCATTCAACTTGTTTTAATTTACAATTGTGCTCTTTGAAGCCCCTGTGGAATGTGAATTTGCGTGAAAGCTAGTGTGTGGTCCTCACATGCCTTGTTTTAGAATAAAAAATGCAGCCTTTTCCACACCGCCAAAATTTGGTGGCAATGTGTGGTGATGGCAGCTTGGGGGGGTGGGGCTGTAGAAAAGTCTTGGGGCCGGCCATGGGCCTTGTGTTGCTCACCCTTGCTTTAGAGTAAAAAAGAAATTACAGGTGTGTGGCTATACGTTCAAAGTAATGTGTCATTGAGGTCTTACCAACTGAGATGCCAGTTCTGATATTAGTTGGTGAGCTGAAAGGGTCGCCATGTGACGTTGACTTGATAGTTCTGTCGCACTTTAGCTCTCATTTAATACTTTACTATGCTGTACTTTGTAGCTGTTTTAACAGCTTAGGTGTCCCCTTGATAGAGAGATACATCAAGTATGGCACAAGTTCTGCTTGACCGGAGGTGAAGAGAAGCATGCATGCAAATAGATCACTGCAATGGCAAAGCAGGGATCACCATTCTCATATAACTGCGAATGCAAAGGAGCTGTTTCCAAAGCAGGATTGGAGTCCTAGAGTAGTATCTGTTGTTAGTCCTACTTAGAGTAGATCCACTGAAATGAATGGAACTAATGTTCATCATGACTAACCTAAGCCCTATTCATTTCAATGGGTCTACTCTAAGTAGGACTAACAACGGATACTAGCCCTAATCTTCAAAATGGAGCATACTCAGAAAGTGATGACCAGGATAATGAGGGATCTGGAAACAAAGCCCTAGGAGG
The DNA here is from genome assembly GCF_057233095.1 of Heloderma suspectum. Lineage (NCBI taxonomy): Eukaryota > Metazoa > Chordata > Lepidosauria > Squamata > Helodermatidae > Heloderma > Heloderma suspectum. The sequence goes on along the minus strand of NC_139461.1, from coordinate 288,970,226 downwards.
AATGGTTGAAAGAGCTGGGGATGTTCAGCCAGGAGAAGATCAGATTAAAGGGAGACAGGAGCTCTATTCAGGTTGTCAGTCAGACACGTGAGGGCACAAACTGTGTAGTGATCTTGGGGTATGCACCCCACGCCCAACATCCAGCATGTTCCTTCTCCTTCCCTCTCAACCTTCATATGTTTAGCACAGAGATCTGAAGGGAGATTCTAAGCATGTTTAGCTGAATGTGCTTCGGGCCAAATCAGACATTGACCAAATCAGACAATCACACAACAATCCACTGTAACTTGTCAGCTTTGTTTCAGGGTGGTTTGTGCAGTTTTCTCAGCGTAGTTTGTTAACCATGTACAAGCCACCCTGAGATCCCATGGTTTGTTGCTGGGTTGTTCAGGTTGGCTTGTTTTCAGAGTGGCATGGTGTGATGTATGAACCTGGCACAGTGGTTTGTGCGTGGCTTGTCAGAAAGGTTTACAGAGCTGCCTGATAAGACCAGCGGAAAAAAAACCAGTTGCTCCTTGTCATTTCAGTAATGATATTCTCTATTACATCTTGAAATGACACTAGTCAATTTACTGTTCCACTTCATCGCCTCCCTAGACAGCAAGCCCTTTTTTTCAACCATATGGGAGATTTGCCCATATTTAACATAGTGTTCTCACCTTCAGAGAGAATTGCACATATTTAACATAATTTTTCATGTTGAGGGGCATTTGCGCATATTTAACTTTTTTTTTCCCCCACCTTTGGGGAGACTTCTGCAAGCATAACTTAAAAAAAAAATTCGGGATATTGCGCAAATTCACAGTAACTATTTCAGTTATGCGCAGTAGTTACTGTAAGCATAGCAGTTAATGTGCTTTAGCGAATTTGCACAAATTTCCCCAAGTTTTTTTAAAGTTACATTTGTGCAAATCTTCCCAAAGGTGAAAAACAATTATGTGAAATATGTGGAAATCTCCCTGAAGGTGAAAAAAAATTCTACAAAACAAACTCTACTCAGCAAATGAGCACATTCGCGCTAATTCACGGAGTAGACTGCATAGGTTGGGCAGCAAAGGCCCATGGGATATGTGCCAGGAGCGGGTGGGAGGATTGAGGGGGAAACGCGGCAAGCTGCAGAGTACCTCAATGTCTTTTGGGAGTAACATGGGTTAGTGAGCGAACAACCAACCCACCATGGCTTATTTTCAAGGTGGCTTAGTGTGGTGCGAACAGGGCCATTACTTTATCTAGCAGCTATGTATCTGTATCTAGCAGCTATGACTGTTTTTTTTTTTCATTTTTACTCTAGAGTAGATATAGGGGCCCAATCCGGATCAGAACCCTAGTGTGGAGGGTAGGGGGGCTTTTACAATCTGGATCAGGGGCCCTGTGCCTACTTTAAAGTAAAAATGAGGGTGAGACATAGCTGCTAGATATGTTTTTAACATAATGTCTGTTTGACCCATACAAACCTTCCTTACAATTGGGAGCCCCAATAATGCAGGCCTTCTCCTTTCAGAATCACAGAATCATAGAATAGTAGGGTTGGAAGGGGCCTATCAGACCTCCATGCCCTGAATCTCTTTTCAGACCTCCATGGCCTGTGTACAAAGGTCGGGAATGGACTATATGGAGATCTTGGGGCTGGGGTGAGCGCATGCACGACCTACACCATTTGTGCCCTCGCATGTTCAGCTAAACCAGTGACGTCTGCAAGTTTTTGAGGGCTCTTGGGCAAGACACATCAATGGCCCCCTCCTTCAGTGAATCTACCTTCTCACTACCATTGTCACCAGCTGCTAGTGATCCCCAACTTCTTTCTCATTATTGCTACCACATGCTTGCTTGACATGTAGAGAGCCAGTGAGCAACAAGGCAGTGGCATCTGCTGCTCTTCCTTCTCAGCACCACTGTTGTCTGGGCCAGAGCAAGAGGCAGGTGAACAAGCAGGATGCAATAGTGAAGAGGAGGAGCAACTCCAAGGGGCTCTCGTCAGTGGGCCCCTGCTGGAATGTGGACTCTCGGCAGGGGCCTGACTATATCTACCCTTGATGCCAGCCCTGACCTGAATGCCTGAATAGGGCTAAGATAGCTGTCCTCAAATATCTGTCGTCTAGAAGGTATAGAGCCTCGTGTGGCGCAGAGTGGTAGGCGGCTGTATAGCAACCAAAGCTCTCCCCACAACCTGAGTTAGATCCCAGCGGAAGCTGGGTACCAGGTAGCCGGCTCAGGTTGACTCAGCCTTTCATCCTTCTGAGGTCGGTAAAATGAGTACCCAGCTTTCTGGGGGGAAAGGTAGTCACAATTGGGGAAGGCAATGGCAAACCACCCCGCTATAGTCTGCCACAAAAACGCTAGCGCAAGCAGCATCCCTCTAGGGGTCAGTAATGACCCGGTGCTTGCACAGGAGGAACCTTTCCTTAGGGGCCGCGATGGCTTAGTGGTTAAGACACTTGAACTGCAGACTGGAAGGTCAGCAGGACAGCAGTTCGAGACCCAAGTGCTGCGTGATGGAGTGAGCTCCCATCTTCAGTCCCAGCTTCTGCCAACCTAGCAGTTCGAAAGCAAGAAATTACAAGTAGAGAAATAGGTACCGCTTCGGCGGGAAAGGTAACAGCGTTTCGTGCACCTCGGTGTTCAGTCATGCCAGCCACATGACCACGGAAGCGTCTTCAGACAGCGCTGGCTCTTCGGCTTAGAAATGGAGATGAGCACCACACCCTAGAGTCGGACACGACTGGTTGGGGACACCTTTACCTTTACCTTTTTAGAAGGTGCAGCTTACTTGTCCTCTGTGTTCCAGAGGGCAGGACTAGCACCAGTGCGTGGAAATTGCAGAGGGAAGCAGGTTTGGGCTAAACATGGTAAGAGCTGTTAGACAGGAGAACAGCTTGCCTCAGGAGATGATGGACTCTCCTCCGTTGGAGATATTTGAGCAAAGGATGGACAACCATCTGTCAAGGCTGTTCTAGTTGCATCCTGGGATATAGATGCTGCCTTGAGCAGGGGAATGGATCAGATGACCTCCAAGCCACACTCCCTCTCCATAATTCTGTGAATCTGTGAAAACCACAGCTTCCTTGACATTCCTTAGGGAGATCCTTGCTGAGAAGCAAAACCTGGGAGTTTATCCCAGATTTAAATATTAGGGTCAGGACTTTGGTTAAAAACAACAACAACCTGACAGTAATCTATGGGCTTTCATCAAATATTTCCTACTGAAATATTTAGTGCTGAGAGTATTTACCTAGCACCATAATCTTCTTGCATTTGTTCTCAAGTGGATGCCTGAAAAATACTTCTTTTGAAAGTCAATCTTTCTGCTGCCTGTGGAGTATTCCAATTTAAGCTAAGCTAACATTTCCTTGTAACTAACTGGATTTTTCAGCGCTGCTCTTTGGGGGTGGGGTGGGGTGAGGGCTTCTAAAAGCATCTCCTTAGCAGATAAGATTTCTCTTATACTTATTTGCAGGCAGTGAGGTGGAAAGCCAGGAATGTGATACTTTATTTTTAAAACAAAAAATACTACCTCCCCCATTGTTTGTCACTTCCCAAAGTGTTTCCTGTTTTGCAGTGTGCAAATCAGGGATGACACTATCTGTTGAAAGCATTGAATTCTTCCTAAAATAGAAATTAGTTTGCTTCTAATCATTAAGTTATTTGCTTGCCTAAATCTTAGCGGAATGGATAAGCATCATTATTCAGGGTAGACTGGTGGATATTTTACCTGTAAGAATGGACCACTGTGTGTGAGATTTTTCCAGTTTTTTTTCCTATGGCAGATGTGTCTGTGATATTAACCTACATATGTCTCAACGTATGATATTGGGGACCCATTTAAGACATAGGCTGTGTTCTCACGTAACCATTGTTTATTTTAACCACCGTTTGTTGCTTTAGCTACGAATTGTCTTGCAGATGAGCAAACAAACCATGGCTTGTTTTCCCTATTTCTGGGTTGTTGCTGTCCCGCCCATTTTGTCACCCTTCAGAGTGGTTTCATTTTCAGGCTGCTCTTGCTGGGTTCCTCTGTTTCAGGGTGGACAGTAGCAAAAACAAGCCAGGGATAAGCCACTGTTCTGGTTCAGACATCATGACAAGCAATGGTTTAAACAAGCCAGACATGTAAGCCAACATGAAACATGGCTTCTTGTTGTGGTTTGTAACTCGTTAACAAAACATGGTTTTTTTGCAGGGATGGGGTGAGATGCAGCAACAAGCCAGATTTCAACAAATCATACCATGGCTTAGGGCTAGATCGTAAGATAAATTAACTTAAGAAAGTTCACAGAAGGAAAGTTTCCCCTCCCTTCCTCCCTTGTACAACCACCGGTGTCCCCCCAAATGCCTCTGGATGTTGGTGGTGGGCTCCTGAACAGTGTGGGATGGAGTGCTGTAAAAAGTGCAGCTACAGTGGCCACTAGAAAATTTGGCTACCCTATTCTTGCGTCCTACCTGAAAAACAGTGTTGTTTAGTTGCTAGGCTGCTGGGTTTCGATGTGCAAAACTCAGGTGGGTTAATCTTCACTAAGCCTGAAACTTCTTGGGTGGCCGTGGGCAAGTTGCTTTCAGCCTAACGTGCCTCACAGAGTTGTTACGTGCAGCTATAACACTTGCTCTGAGTGCTTTAAGGTTGGGATACAAATGCAGTAGATGAGAGTCTGTGCAGATGGTCAGACAGGGTAGAAATGAATGCATGTAGTGGGGGGAATATGACTGTCAGTGCCAGACCTGATCAGAATTGTGTACTGGGGTCTATGGCAGTACACTCAAACATATGAAGGCTGTAAAGATTAGATCTGTACCTTCTCTTTTTGCAAGTTACGGATCACACATTTAGAGCCTATGAATGTCTGCACATAATTCCACAAGTTGCAATCAATGTGTGGAGGCTGGGGACAGGGCCGACGGACACGATCCCATTCACCTCCTCCTCATGTGCATTTTTACACTGCTTAGCCATCTGTCCAGGGCTCAGGTTATTTGACATTCTGATACTAGCCACATTTACTTTGAAGTAACTTCCATTTGTTCAATGAAAGAGCATTTGTTCCAAGTATTTAGGATTGCTGCCCTCGGGTCTGTTTAATTGTAGATTCCATACAACCTGATCTTATACAGCAGGGGTGTTGATTCTCTTTCAGCCCGAGGGCCGGATTTCATTTTGGAGAAGCTCTTGGGGGCTGCATTCCAGTGGTGGGCAGGGCAAAAGGGGCAGAGCCAAAATACCAGCATATTTTAGCTTAAGGCTCTCACTGCCAGTAACTAAGCCTTAGGGGAGGCATTTCAACCTTTTAGAATGCGGGGGAAAACTGCACTAAAGCTGGGAAACCACCAAATGACCAGTAGTCGGGGGGGAGGGGGGGCAAGGGAAGGGGGGGTCATCTAGAGAGCCGAATTGGGACCCCAGGAGGGCCAAATGTTCTGCACCCCTGCTATACAGACTTAGGTATGCCTAAATCCACTGAAACAAAGACATGGTTGGCAATCAAGTAACATATATTCTGGAGGATCTGAGCCAAGGGAGCTCCATTGAATTGCTGTGTCCAAAATAGCACCCATATAGAGACAGGGATGGGGACTCTGGCCCTCAGCATATTGGACTACAATCCCCACCAGCCCCAGCCAGCATGGTCCATGATTCAGGATGATGGGAGTTGTAATCCAACAACATCTGGAGAGCCACAGGTCCCCCAACCATATTTATGAGTTTGGGATTAAGCTTTCCAAGAGGTCTGTTTTAACTCAGCTAAGATGATGAAAGATTAAGCATCGAAGAAAACAGTGTGAAATCTGTGATCCAGGTTTGAAAGATAGCAATGTGCAGCAACTTATGAAGCAACGTCAACCCAGACTTTGCTTTAATAGTGTGCTTAGCAACCATGTCTGTTTTTCTTTTTAAAAATACCAGACAAGGGGTGGGGAAATCTGCAAAGCACAGGGAGGTTTAACCCTTCCCCCCACAGCTGCAGCCTGACAATAATCGCCCATGGGTACCAATGGGAGTTTTTGTCCCATAAGAGAGAGCTTCGGCTATTGGGCGGTATAGAAATGAAATAAATAAATAAATAAATAAGGCCAATTGCAAAATTCCCCTTTCTATGTGTACTGCAGTCCTGATGAAAACAGACCCCCATGGCTGGAATTATTTTTATTTTTAAAAACAGCTGTGGTTGCTAACTACACTATTAAAGTAATATTTGGTTTGGCCCTGAGAAGCCAGCTCTCTCTGGTCCTAGTGCAGTATTCTAATCACTACATCACAGTCCATAGATGTGTAGCAGCACTGTAATACCTTTGCAGCCTAATAATACTATGTACAGTTACTCAGAAGTAGCCCCACAGAGTTAAATTGGAATTGCTCTAAGTAGCTGAGGATAGAACTGAAGCCATGCAACATGATCCTAAGCATGTTCACTAAGGCCTCACCTTATTCAGTGGGACTCCTTAATTACAGCCCAATCCTACGCAGAGTTAGACATGCCTAAATTTTTAGAAACCAATGTCACTTACTTTTAAGTAGATGTGTATAGGATTGCACTCTTAGTCTGTTTAAGATTGCATTCTTGTAAACCTGATCTTTTCTATGCATGGGATCCAGACCTAGTCATGCTTAGAGCAGACCCACTGAAATCAATGGGATTAACTGAAGTTCCATTGCTTTCATTGAGTCTACTCTAAGCATAAGTATGTCTGGATGCAACTACCGATGTTAACGTGGAAGTTAATCCTACATATTTTAATTTACTTCCAAATGTGATAGGACTGAAGCCTCAGTCTCTAGCAAATGTGCTTAGGATAACAGCATTGGGAATTTCATGTGAACGAATGCCAATATTTTAACAAATGTTAGGTACATCTTACACACATTTAGTAATACATTCCTTGAAGTTAAATTGAACTTCCTTCCTGTTAAAAAAGCTTAGGGCTGCAGCATTGCAGCCTGATCTTACACATGTTTATTCAGGAGAGAGAGAGAGAGAGTATTCACAAGCAAGCATCTATAAGATTGCAGCTGTACAGCCAAACATATACACATACACACACACACACACACACACACACATATATATATATATATATATATGGTTCACATGCATACACACTCACAAGTTCTGTGTGGGATGGGATCTACTTTCATATGTTTGTATGGGATTGCAGCTCTTAGCTCTAATTTCTATTTGTTTTTACTTTCAGTATGATTGATGTGACAAGTGTGACAGGGGGTGATGAGTTTACGATCAAGGGGAAGTATCTGGATCTTAAAACCACATGAAGTTAAACAAAATACAACCAAATCTCAACCAGAGACTGCTCACAAGTTTTGCTTCAGTGCTCTGTATCTGTACCATTAGAGAAGAGATTTGCTTCAATCATTAAACAATATGGACTCTAAGGGTGTTGCAGTGTACACTGCGGTGTTGACTGAAGGCAGTGTTCTGGCTGGGCTCAATCATCCTTATCAGTAACAGTACAGTGACAAAGTACGACTGCGTACTCTTTGCAGTTCTTTGGAATTAGGAGGCGTGGACGTAGACCTGTATTTAACAACTGAAATCAAATAAGCAGTGAATGTGAGGTTACAACAGAGCCACTTTATCATTCATTACAAATCTTTCCGGGTTCACTTTTCCAAAGTGCGCAAAGCAGCTTACATAAAGCCTAAAAAGTGGCTCAAAAATGGGTAGCCATCTTGCTCTAGTCAAACAAAATTTGCAAGGAAAGTAAAAGAATAGCTTAGGGAGAAATCCTGTGGACCCAAGACAGAGTCTGGGGGGCCTTAGGATAGTTTGGGATCCTGGGTCAGAGTCAGCACTGTGCCCTGGGAGTAGGAGTCCGAGCTCCCTGCCCTCTCCCCCTCTGTGCAGAGAGAACTGCACCAGCTGCCTGCTGGAGCTTGCAGAAGTAACCTCAGAGAAGAGAGAAAGGGGCATGTCGGTGGGCAGGGAGGGGACTGGGGAGGCCAGCTTACACTGTATCCTGAGGCCTCCCCAGCCTCTTTCCCACCCATCCCACATAGCCCCAGCTAGATTGTGGGGGGAGCCTGTCTAGCCAAAATGCAGAGCAGGAGGGAAGCCATCCACTCTGCTTTGGATGGGTTTGGAGGCTTACAGCCATCCTGATAGGATTGCTCCCTTGCAGCAATTCCAAAACATGGTCTGAAGGCATACAACGCAGCCACCTTGCTGAAGCTACGCAGCTCTGGGTCTGGTCAGTGCTTGGAGGGGAGACCAGAATCACATGTAGCCACCTCGAGTTCCACAAAGGAAGAAAGGTGGGATATAAGTGTAATAAATAAATCCTATCCTTTGTAACACTTTTTCTTCAGGGTCTCTAAAAGGACTCACAGCAAAGGCTTTGTACAGGGATAATTAACATATATCATTTTAATTTCCTAATTAAAAACAACAATAATGCACATGTAATAATTTCACATGGATAACAGCTCACTTATCACCAAAACAATAAAACAGAGCACAGCCCTCCCAAAGTTCTGTCTTTCAGCTTGAGTCCACAACAAAAATATAAATAAAACTTCTCTCTGAAGCTTCATTTTTCTGCTGGCCGACAAAGGAAAACAGTCTCTACTCAGTTCACTCCAGCTCCATAGCAATCTTCTCAAGGTGGATGAGTCCAATAACACAGGAACAAACTTTGCAAACAGCCCTTTATACAATATTAAAGAACATAAACAAGGAATTCATAGTGTTTGAACAAAATCATGACTCTTTAAAAAGAATTCCAAGAGGAAATCTCCCTACAAACCTGTCTCAAGGTTTCAGGGTCTTAAGGGGAGGAGAAAGCAAGCTTCTTCCACGCTGCATTTTGGTAACTCTTAAAATGGTGGCCACTCCCCATCTTACTGCCTTACTGAGCATGTGCAAGAATATTCTCCCTCCAAAATTCTGAAAGGGAAAATATACAAGTGGATTACACTTTATCTACCCAGAAGTGAGTTCCAAGGGGCTTTACGCTCAGGTAAGCCTGCGTGGCATGGAAGCCTTAATTACACAGGTTGCAGAACCTCATGCTTTCTAGAAGGAATCACCCGCTTTTCCTCAACCACTGATCAATCCTTTTGTTGTTTCCTGGCTTTTTGTCAGGGTAGAAACTGAGCCGATAGAACCCCAGAGCAGTTCTGATTCTGAGGAGGATCAGCAATCCGTGGGAGAAGAGCTAGCTCATCCCTCACAGGCACAGCAGCTGGCAGAGATTCCTCCTGCCGGCATTCCTGAGATAGTGATCCTAGCAGTGAGAAAGTGCGGGAGGGGGGCTTGCTCGACGCAGAGAGCGACAAGCGATGGAGGGCGCAGAAAGGAGGCGTAGTGCCCGTTCGGCGTGCAAGCAATGGCTGCGTCCTGCGGACCCAAGGGAAAGAGGGAGGATCTCTCCCTAGCCCATAAGTTCAGGGTCTTCAAGTGATTCTCCTTCAGACAGGGATCAACTGCCTAGTCGGAGCATAGGCTACTCTGCTGTTCCTTGCTTAGTCGCTGGTGATTAGCATCTGAAAGAGTCATTAAGTTGTAAAAGGATTAAAGCCTTGAAAAGAATCCTTTCATCTGTGTCTTGAGTTGGCTATTGGAGTCTACTGAAAGAGGCTGCTAGGGTGCTCCTGACACTTTTGTGCACCCCCAACCCACCCATTTTAAAGGTTGCAGTGCCTCTCCTAAGGCTGTTCCTGGTGGTAAGAGCTTTAAACTAAATTAGGCCGATATTTTGGGCTTTTTGGCCCCACCCACCTTTGGAATGTGGCCCCTGAGAGTTTCTCTGAAATGGAATTTGGCCCTTGGGCTGAAAGAGGTTCTGCACCCCTGCTTATTCAGGACCAACCTGTGTTTACATACAGTGCACAAGCCTTTGAGTTACACAGAACCCTCAGGCTGGATACTAAGGTGGGAAAAATGTTTCTAGGAGATGGCATCGCTCCGGGCAAGAAAGCGTGCTAGTCCTTGGTGTCAGGGAAGAGGAAGAATGTCTTAGGGCGCAATCTTATGTATGTTTAGATAGAAAAAAAGTCCTACAACTCCCAGCATTTGCCAGCCTGCACAGCCAATGGAAGTTGTGTGACTTTTTTTCTGGTTAGACATGCATGGGTTTGCAGTTTTACTGTGCAAGAATTTATAACTGTTTATAAGAGATTTCCCTGGTGTGTTCTGAAATATGAGGTTCTTCCCTCTCCCAGATAGATGTGATGAGCTCAAAATACCTATTGACAAAGCAAGGTTTTTACTTTCTCCCCTGTTTTTATGTTGCAACAGCATTGTGCAGGCTACCAGAGCAAAACATGGAAAAAATAAGAGGCGGAGCCAAGCTAGTGTTAAGCACATGCCTTTTCTTGCAGAGTTTATGGATCTTTAAAGGTTCTGGGCATTGGAGCTGCAGGGATTAGCTTTAGACCACAGCAAAATGCACAGAATCAGACAAGAGGACTAGTATACAAAGTGTAGTTTCTGATAACCAATCAGCAAGAGAAAGTGAGGCACTAGCAAAGATCACTAGCCAGGAAAATAACACTCAGGTGCATAGGTCAGTGGATATAGCAGGAAGATAGGAACTACAGTTGCCAACTGATCAGAAAAAACCCCTCACCAATTCCTGGGCTTTTATCTGCATCTTGCTTTCCAGTAATCAGCAGAGGGAGAACTTCACAGCACAGAGATTGATTTCATCTACTTACAGGTGCAATTCAACAACTGTTAAATACACAGCTACAGAGGCCAGATGAAAAGCTGGCAATTCATAAAGTGCAATCCTAAGCACATTTACTCAGAAATGCATATCACCAGTTTCAGTGGGCTTACTTCCAGACTAGTGTGGTTAGGACTGAAGTCTTCAGGAAAACAAGGCCAAACTAATGCCATTGGCTACCCAAAAGAGCCCCAGGTTTTATACCTTCAAGAACTGGCACTTAATCAGCCCTTGCAGAAGGAATGATTGGATATGGCTGGACAACCATTGGCTTCTTCTGGCACCTGAATGATTGTCAGGAAGGGAGCCTCCGATTGGGTCCATAGTTTTCAAGAGGCGAAGCAAACAGCTAGTTATGTTCTTTGTAGAGCAATGGCTTTCTGTGCTTATCAGCAGCTCAGGCCTCTCCCCTTGGGATTCCAGGGCAGTGGAAACTTGGGAGGAATGGGAAGGACTAGGATAAGGGGCAGAGTTAGGTGAGTTTCTGGATGTATACCAGGGTGGATTCTTGCTCTGGAATCACAAGCGACAGAGGGGTTTATGCTGCCTGTACGTGTGCTTTGAGGACATTTTTCAGAACTGTGTGAATTATTTAAATTACAGTGATACCAAACTCCTGGTGTTCAGTGCCAGTCTACAATGCCTGTATTTTTATAATCAGCTGAGTGTGTTGTGTGATCATACTGTGCAGGTGTAAAAACTGGAATAAGAAATGTTGGTGTGTTTTGCTTTTTAAAAAGTAATTTTCTAGTCTTTGAGCCAGTAAGATGGTTCCCTTGCTGGGTGTGGGGGTGTGCAAAGTTTCAGGAAGGGATAGCATCAGATCCTGAGGTATGTGGAGCTTTCATCTCCTTATCAGCAAACTCAGAGTAAGATGCCCTTGATAGAGGACACCCACAGAACCACACTGCCGTTACGGGGGGGACTGTACCATTCCTATCTTCATTCTAACATGTGGGAAGAACAGAAGAGTTGCTGCTAGGGCCTAATGGTAGTTCCTGTGTGTGGATTTAGGATGGGTGTGCAGTCCAAGGCGTCCTGTTCTACGATTGCCAGTCATGGATTAGTGCACCTACCTACAGATCTTTGTGTACATACCACTGCAAACAGATTATTAGTGCTGGGTTGGGGAAGCAGAAGGCAGAATAAGAATATAGAACAGGGGCATGGGAACAGCAGCCCTCCCAATGTTGGACTACAAATCCCATTCACCCCAGCTGGCACGACCAATTGTTAGCCATGGTGGGAATTGTAGTCCAGCAACATCTGAAAGGTCATAGGTTCCCCATCCTTGATATAGAAGGAGGCCCGAGTTCAAAGTTGAGCTGTTGTAAGGCCATGAAGATCGGGTTGAAAATTGTTAAATGGAAGTAGTGGAGTTGAACAGGGCCTATGATGATCAGGAGGTTGGCGTTTACTGCCTGCATAACTATTTGCACATTTGTAGTGTTAAAGAAGAGGCACAATCACACTCCCCATCCCTCACCCCATGATTTTAAGCAGGGTGACCTCTGACCTGGAAGTCCCTCCTTTTATTAGGTTCTCCCTTCAATAGAATATGAACTGTGGAGGACCAGAACTCCATGATCACTCAGCAACGTTTTTCGTGTCTTGTAGACATGGAAGCATTGGAAAATGAACAATATACAGGTTAATGCCTCCCTTAGTCAAGGCAGAGTTCCAGCTTGCCTGAAGGAGGCAGTGGTGAGACCTTTGTTAAAAAAAAAAGCTCTCCCTGAACTCCACCATTTTGGATACCTATTCAGCCAGTCTCCAATATTCCATTTCTGGGCAAGATATTGGAGCGTGTGGTGGCCTCCGAACTCCAGGGATTCCTGGATGAGACAGATTATCTAGATCCATTTCAGTCTGGCTTCAGACCCGGTTATGGGACAGAAGCAGCTTTGGTCGCCTTGGTGGATGACCTACGCTGGGAACTAGACAGGGGGAGTTTGTCTCTGTTGGTTCTGCTGGACCTCTCAGCAGCTTTTGATACCATCGACCATGGTATCCTTCTGGGCCACCTCGCTGGGATGGGACTTGGAGGCACTGTTTTACAGTGGCTCCATGCCTTCTTGGAGGGGCGGATCCAGAAGGTAGTGCTGGGGGACTTCTGTTCGACTCGCTGGCCATTGGCTTGTGGAGTTCCTCAGGGTCCTGTTTTGTCCCGCATGTTATTTAACATATACATGAAACCATTGGGAGAGGTTGTCCGGAGTTTTGGGGTTGGGTGTCACCAGTACACTGATGACACCCAACTCTACTTTTCCTTTCCACCCAATTCCAAGGAAGCTGTTCCAGGGCTAAACAGGTGTCTGTTGGCAGTAATGGACTGGATGAGGGCAAACAAATTGAAGCTTAATCCAGACAAGACAAAGGTGCTCCTGGTCAGTCGAAAGGTAGATCAGGGAATAGGGATTCAGCTTGTGCTGGACGGGGTTACACTTCCCCTGAAGACTTAGCTTCCCAGCTTGGGTGTACTTCTGGGTTCAGCCCTGAGCCTGGATGCCCAGGTTTCTGCGGTGGCCAGGAGTGCATTTGCACAGTTAAAGCTAATGTGCCAGCTGCAGCTGTTCGTTGAGATGTCTGACTTGGCCATAGTGACAAATGCCTTAGTTACATCCTGTTTGGACTACTGTAATGCATGCTAAGTGGGGCCGCCTCTGAAGAGTGCTCAGAAACTTCAGCTGGTTCAAAGAGCTGCTGCCAGACTGTTGACTGGGGCTGGCTACAGGAAGCATACAACTCCCCTGCTAAAAACAGGGGAGTCTGTTTCCCAGCCTGTTTCCGGGCACAACTCAAAGTGCTGGTCATGACCTATAAAGTCCTATATGGCTCGAGTCTAGGTTACCTGAAAGACCGTATTCTCCCCTATGAGCCTGCTCGTGCCCTGAGATCTTCAGGGGACGCCCTTCTCATGGTCCCGCCATCATCACAGGCACATCTGGTGAGAACCAGGAGAGGGCCTTCTCAGTGGCCGCCCCAAGGCTCTGGAACTCCCTTCCTAGGGAGGTGAGAGGGCAACCTCCTTGACATGCTTTTGCAAGCATGTAAAAACTTTTTTGTTCTGGCAGGCCTTTGGGGATAACTAGTCTGGACCTGTGAGATAGGGATGGCGGAGAATTCCGCCACGGACTCCAGTGAGGCCGGATTCTTAGAATCCGACCCCCCCGGGGTCCGTGGCGGAACGGACCACCCCACCCCGCCACCCCGTGAAGTCCGACCTGACTGGATCCTACCTGGCAGGCTGGCACCGCCAGCTCCAGATCCAGCTTGGTCCGTCCACTGCCCCGTGCGGATGCAAAATGGCGTCCAGCATAGCGGACGCCATTTGCGTCCTTCTCTTTGGCCATGATAGGCTACGTAAAGATTTACGTAGCCTATCACGGCAAAAAGGGAAGGATGCAAATGGCGTCCGCTACGCCATTTGCGTGCCTCCCTTTTTGCCGTGATAGGCTACGTAAATCTTTACGTAGCCTATCACGACCAAAGGGAGGCACGCAAATGGTGTCCGTTATGCCGGACGCCATTTGTGTCAGTAGACCAGCTGCGGCCGGAAGTCCGGCAGCAGCTGGCCCCGGCCGGTGGCTCTGCGGACTCGCTGCGGAGTGCAGCCAGCTGGGGAGGATTCCGGGGGTTTCAACAACAAAAAAGTTTCAAAGGCAGAGTGTAGAGTAAAGTCACTTGAGATGGAATTAATTAGCAAATTTCATACCTTGGAACTTGGACTCAATAGAGACTGGGAGTATCCAACACTACAGATATTAAATATCTCTCTTTAGTTGGTTATTCATGCTGTTCATTTTGCTATACTCATTCGGTAACAGTGATTCTTAATCGGGAGTGGATCACATCCACTCGGGGTGAGTTTCATGAACACCTCTATATCCTACCAACTTAGTGGACCACTTTGTGTATCTGTCAAAATGGGGACTGGCCAATGAATGTTTATCCCACAATATATTTCTTCAGCTTTAAGCTGCCTTATCCTGTTTTTGTTACAATGGTCCAACATGACTACCTCTCTAGAGCTATACGCTGTTCTGTAACACAGAATTTGCAAACGTTTTCTGCCAAACATAGGCAGAATCTCGGGAGAATGATGCTGCACAGCAAGAGCTCAGTGAGGGATATATCTTGGTTTAAACCCTCCAGAATGCTGGGGAAATTACAGTGAAAACCAGTAGACTGGTGTGTGGTTCTTCGTCCTGTCCCAGGCCCAGTCTCCAAGATGAGGGATCTGAGGAAAGGAAGAGGTGACGCTAGTCCTCAAGATCATATATGGGCAAGGAACTAATGGACAGACAGGGAAGCAAGACACCAATTCAAGCTGAAGGGCATACAGCCAGCACAGGTGCTTACAAATGCTCTTTTTATTGTGCAGTTGCCTTGCCTCATCCTTGGAAAGCGGAGTGGTCCAGACATTGCTGTCTTCTATTTCTAACCCTCCCACATTTTCCCGTTGTTGCTTCTGTCTTCTTTTCTTACTGCAGAACATGTGTTGGGGGGGGGGGGGGAGATGGAATAGGTGTTCCACCCCTACCCAACTTGGTGCCCTCCAAATGTCTTGGACTCAGTTCCCATCAGCCTCACCCAGCATGGCCAATAGGAATGTTGGGAGTTGTTTTGTATGACATTTGGAGGGCATCAAATTGGGGAAGGCTGAGCTACACAATGCCTTATGGTTGGTAGCACTAAGGAGCCATTGGTTAGGAAGCATCCCTGGTAAGCTCTGGTGTTTGGAGTGGGTAGATGGCCCAGTTCTGACTAGCCTCTAGGCCCTGAGCTGAAAGAGAGTCATGGAATAGCTGGTGCCTCTCTTAGCCATTATGTCTGTCTTGCTAGGGAAGCCCATATCACTTTTGAGACACGTGGCTGTATGTCAGAGAACAGGTCATGCTAATCACAAAAAACTAAAGTGCCGCTTTAGTTTAGGAGTGAACAGCATGCTCTGGGCCCTACAAGATGTCTGTTAGGGACTGATGAGGAGTAGCTCATTTGTATATTTAGATATATGTTATGAGCATAATGTTCATATGGGGTAACCAGAGACAAAAGAGAACATGGGCTGTTCCTTTAAATAGGTGGGGAATCTTTTTGTTGTTGTCAAGGGCTCCATTAACTCGAGGCTCATCTGTCAAGGTGTTGTATGCCAGCCAGTAGTGGGCAGGATTGAAGCCAGGGGGTGGGTGGGACTGGAGCAAAAATTGGATGGGGACTGCTTTTCCCCTTCCCCACCCAGCAGTCTGCCACGGGGGGGAGGGATAGATTGCTTTTGCCAGAGGTCTGAACTGATCGCTTGCAGGGGGCTTTTGAAATTAAGCCAAGGACCACGGGTTGCCTTCCCCTGCAGTTTAAAAGAAGTGTAGAGGGAGGGATTTTGGCAGACGTAGTTTGTCACATCACAGCCCTAAAGAGGTGAAATAAGCTGCATTTGCCAGCAATTTCATATGCTGAGCTACAGGTAAAGGTACAGGTGTCCAGCCCCTCAAGTGCATTTTGTCACCGTGTGCACACATGTAATTTGGTGGAGAAGTTGTGCTTTATGTGCACTATTCTTCTGAAATGGTTACACTCCAACATGGAAAAACATGAGTTAGTTATTGGGAGAATAGAGAATCTTGAGAAATGGGCTTATAATGGTATATCCGCTTGCTTAAAGGAAGGGAGACTTAGATCAGTAGGTTGGAGGGAGTTTTTCTTCCTCGCTCTTTAGAACTTGGGGCACTCGATGAAATGTATAGGCATTCGATTCAGGCCAGACAAACAGAGAGCCCTTTTTCACCCAATCCATAATTAAGTTATGGAATCTGCTCTCACAAAATGTGGTGGTATTTATTTATTTATTTTATTACACTTATATCCCACCTTTCTTCCATTGTGGAACTTGAGGTGGCTACATGTTGTTCCCAGGTGGTCTCCCCTCCAAGCACTGACCAGACCCAGAGCTGCGTAGCTTCAGCAAGGTGGCTGCCTCTTGTGCCTTCAGACCATGTTTTTGGGTAGCCATGGGTGTAGATAGCTTTGTAAAGGGGATTGAACAAACTTTGGAGGATAGGTCTATTTATGGTTGTTAGCCAACACCATTAATGGAAAATCTTGTTCAGAAGCAGTGTGCCTGTGAATACCTGCTGTTGAAGGGTACTTATATCGTGCAGTTCCGTTTAAAAACAAACACTGAAGTTGTTGGATGGCAGAAAATGAGAGGGCTGTTGGCTTCATATCCTGCTGTGGTAGAGTGGCCACTTATGCGTTGCCAAAAAAGGAAAGAGGAAATGCATCACTATAAAAGAGGACACCAATTTGCATAATGTTTGCATGTGTTAATTTATATGGCTCGAGACAAATTTAGAAATAAATAGAATTTTAATATAAATATATATTTTAATATAATATAAACATCTCATCATAGGAGGGAAGATTGACCAGGTGCCTATGTGCATGTTTTATCTTTAAACTGGACAGGCCTTCAAATAGAGAACAACTTCAAATAGAGGCCTACCAAGTAGAACACCTGGCCACCCTGTGGACTTCCCGGAAGTGTTTGGTTAGCCACTGTTGAAACCAAAATCCTTTGGTCTGATCCAGTACTCTTCCTATATTTAGTATGTTAGTTCTTCTCAAGATAACGAGTTTTTATAATTGCCACTTTTCTACAGGTGTTGCGAGTGCCTAAGATGCTGCGGAAGAAGAGACCCAAGGCCTCGGACGGTTTGGCTTGGCCATCCAGAAAAGAGAGAACAGAGATATCCACGCAATGTCATCAACAACCAGAAATACAACTTCTTTACTTTTCTACCAGGGGTATGTATGTCACCTTGAATAACCACATTGTTTTCCTATTAATATTTAGAGCCTTAAGTGACGGAAGTAAATTTGGAGAAGGGGATTAAGAGAGCAGGAATCAGGACTGGCTCAAGTTACTCTTCTGCCTTAGGTGAAGTTCTCATCTCTTCTGCTCCTCCAGCTCTCTCCACATCCCATCATCTTGTTGCATACAAGAGTGGCAGTTGAGTTTCTTCCTTGAGGTTTTTCTCAATTACTTCCCCTGTTGGAATGGAGGAAGGGGAAAACTTATAGCGTCACCCCACCTGCACACTATCTGCACTTTTGAGATAACAAGTGGTGAGGAAGGGATGGAACTACGTTACCTCCTTGAAGTCTTTCCCAATTGCAGTCCTCCTTCCATGATCTATACACATCAACAGACACACTGATCCTTCTGTTTATATGGAACCAAAAAAAGACACTGCAGTAGGGAAAACATGTTGTCCTGAGATGTGTGAAGGATTGCATTGCTTCTTAAGGTTTTCCCAATTAGTCTGGAGGCCCTAAAACGTGGCTGTCTCAAGACATTTGCCTGTAGTGCTGTTGGACCTAGTCAGTTCTGGGTAGAATATATTTTCTTCCTGTGTAAGTTCTTCCCTTTCTGCAAAATGCAGACTTAACCAATGGTTTCTTAACAATGGCTTCAGTTCTAGTTTCTCAAGATATCATGCTCATTTTTTGTTATCACAATGTTAATGTGTTGCATCCTATATTGTCTCTCTCTCTCTCTGTCTCTCTCTCTGTGTCTGTCTGTCTGTCTATCTATCTATCTATCTATCTATCTATCTATCTATCTATCTATCTAGATTTCACTACCTTCTCTGATCAGACGGTGCATCTGAAAATTGTTACAAAAGCTCCACGCTGTTATTTGCTGATTAAACTTTCCCCAGCTATTTCCAGAGAAGTCATGGCTGTCATTAGACGTTTTAGGGTAGCTGACAATGTGCAAGTGGAAGGGATTATTTCCACTGAAATGGTACCTGGGAGTCATTTCTATTTTTTATATTTCTTCTACAAGCTTTAGGCAGCCAGTGCTGAAGTATAGCATTGTCACAAGGGTGCTCTTTGTGCCACAGAGTGAGCGATACTTTTCAAGCAGCTGGGATCCAGCTTCTTAACTCCTTAGCATGAAAGGCAAACTTATGCTAAAAACCTTTATTTTTCATGCCTTCAGAAGTGCTATCCAAACATCTTTGTATTAATGTCCACTCCTTTGGGGCAGAATCCAACGGGGTGCCTATGCTTCTGATGATTGTCTTATACCCTTATACTTAATAATAATACTAAGTGGTGGGTCCTGCTCGCACAATGGAATTGGTGGGACCCACTGCTTGTGCAAGAGCATAAGTGCCCCATTGGATTCCACGCTTAGAACTGGAAGTTTTTAAAGAACTGGGTGTTCTCTGTTTCTGCATCTGAAGGAATATTTTACTGTTTAGGTGTGACCCAACTAAATTGATGCATGTTCCTCTATTTAAAAACACAACAATATTACTTTCTAAAAATGCCTTTTTTTAAGAAGCTTTGAAAAGTTTCCATGGTCAGCAATGTTAACATAGATGAGCTTATACAATTTATGCCTCTTGTCACTCACTCTGCCCCTCCCTTTTTTTAGGTGCTGTTCAACCAGTTCAAGTACTTCTTCAATCTCTACTTCTTGTTTCTGGCCTGTTCTCAATTTGTTCCTGAAATGAGGCTTGGTGCACTTTACACATATTGGGTTCCACTGGTAGGTAATAACAGATTTATTTATTCAAGAGAAGTTTCAGTGTTTGAACACAAGTTGTCCTTTGTTAACCTTATCTCGAAGATCCAAGTAATGCTGGAACTTAAAAATGTTTTTTGTTAGCTTATTTTACGAAGCCTTTATGTGTTTGGGAATTGTAGATGCTCGGGTCTGACTTTTAAACTGATTTAATAAAGGTTTGCCATTCAGAAATAGAACCTTGAGCAGTGCAGGGGGAAAAAGTGCATGGGGGACACTTGATCCAAAGGGTAATTTATCCCATAACCCAGCCATTCTAAGAGTATGGCTAAGGGAGATTCCCTTGGGCTAACTCCAGGAAAAGTAGACTATCATGCGAACATTCTAGCAATTATTCCTGTTAGAACAATTAACAATACATTATTGAGCCAGTGTTAAGCAAAGAGTAGTAAGCTTGTGTGTTGAAGTCCTGGGGCCAGGGTCTTTCAAAGGGTTAAACTATATGTTGGTCAGTATTTGCAGTGGTGCACACGGCTCGATGACTTCTGCTGCATATGTGAGTGCCCAAACAAACCACAGACTTTCTGGCCATGGTGTGTGTATCATGATGTATGACCTGGAAACTCTGGCTTGTATGAGGAGACACAGGCCAGAGTTCCTAGTTCGCATGTTATGATGCACAAGCCATGGCCAGAAAGTCCATGGTTGGTTTAGCTGGTCCTGCTTGCAGGAACAGTCAAGTCGGTTGGGGAGCGGGGGAGGGGGGAATCAAGCAACGTGCATCAGAATTCCTTCGAATTCTGGCTTATTGTGCTGTGCAAATATGGCCAGTATGTAGCAAATCTGTGGTTGGATCTCTTGATATATTTTATTTTTATTTGGGTAGGATGTCCCAAATTTGATTGGAACAGTGATGCCTTCATGAGTTTCCCAATTGCAATTTCCAATAAAGGGGGAAGTGATCTTCCTTCACCTATTTATGGACATACAGCATCTTTCCTTCCAGACTTCAAACTAGCATTACTAGGCTTCATTACTGTTCGCAAGGATCCTTTTGCTTTCTTTGGCAT
This sequence comes from Heloderma suspectum, assembly GCF_057233095.1. Lineage (NCBI taxonomy): Eukaryota > Metazoa > Chordata > Lepidosauria > Squamata > Helodermatidae > Heloderma > Heloderma suspectum. Next base: position 288,949,949 of record NC_139461.1, on the reverse strand, counting down.
GCAAGCTCCAGGAGTCTGGGTGTGAGGTCAAGAAAATAAGGTCTATGCGTGTGTGATGCTTTTCTTTCTGAGCAACATGACTGAGAACCAGTGTATGACAATGGGTGCATTTGAAATCACTTTAAACGATGTTCCAATGTGGTCTGAGCTGGACTCTGGGCACCTTCCTTCCATACAGCAGCTTGTTGAAACCCATATCCAAACCCTGTAAGCCCTGAAGACAATGTATAACCTGAGAAGCATTGTAGTGCTTAGAGTTCTCGGTTTGGAGGTAGGAAATCCAGGTAGTGGGAAGGGGCAGAAAGGATGGAGGAGGGAAACGGCAGGAGAAGGACCTAGAATAGATGGGTGGGGGTTGAAGCAACGTCAGAACGTTTTCAGAAGACTATTCTTGGTCATTATCAAACCTGAATGCCTCATATCCCACAGGCTAGTTATATGACAATTACATTTTGTGACTGGATTGCAAGATAACTCACCACAGTGCCGGGCTGGGGGACTACAACTCCCATCACCCCTGACCATTGGTCTGCTGGCTGCAGCTGATGGCAGTTGGGGTCCAACAACATCTGGAAAGCCACAGGCTTCCCACCCCTGCCATAGTGCAATAGACCTGCCCCACGTGCTTTGCCCTGGATGCTGCTGTTCCTATATCGGCAAAAGAGACCCTGGGCATCTCTACATCAGCCTAAAATCCTGCATTTAAAACGGGGCTTTCTGCTTCCATTTTAAATGCAGGATCACAGTGACTCCCTTTTTCACTCGCTTCCTTTCTCCCCACCCCTTTCCTCCTCCTCCTCCTCCTCCTCCTCCTCCCTGTATCTGAGTCTTCCATTATCTTTCACTGATCTTGCTCCTCTCCTTGCCACTTTTCCTCTTTTCACAGAGGGAACGCAAGCGGAACACAACGGGGTAATTTGATAGCTCATTATCTGTGATCTATTTAAAAACGGAATGAAGGGCATTTAGTGCAGGAGACGCCTTGGAGATCCACGGCGTCATGTAAAGAGCCCGCAAACCTCCATGTGGGAGCAATCTTGATCGCAGGATAAAAGCTCTGTGTGAAGAAAGCCCCTGTGTGCCATGACAACTGAGCACACTGGTAGGATTATGAGTTCAGGGCAGTGTTGCACCTCAGCGTCCCCTGCACAATCCCATGCACACAGGGACTTCCTCATTTCTTCTGTACGAGGGGAGTGACCATAACTCGTTGGTAGAGCACATGCCTTCAGTGCAGAAGGTCCCAGTTTCAATCCCTGGAATCTCCAGTTAAAAGAATCTGGCAGCAGGTGATGTCAAAGACTTCTGACTGAAATCCTGGGGGGCTGCTGCTAATCAGCATAAACAAAACTGGGCTGGATAGACAAATAGCCTGCATGTGCACTTGTAAAACAATGGGGAACTCCTTGTGCACATGGGGTTCCTGATATAATAACAGTAATGAATAGCACTTGTGTAGCACTTTAGAGCTTTGAGATAACTTCATATACATTGCTCCACTGCGGGTACAAGAGCCAGGGACTTCTTGGTGGGGGCACTGCGGTTTGAAGCACTTTGTGGATCCACTGGGCTCCCTTTCTGTTGGCTTTAGATGATTAGTAAATACTTAAAAAAAAGAAGTTCCATCCAGCGTTTAGTGTGTGATCTGCTGTGAGGAGTCTTAAGTCTGCTATCTGCTGGAACTTAATTTTTGTACTACTGTCTTCTGTGTTTTCTTTTACTGATTTATTGTTCATAAAGGCGTTAGTGTTTTAATTTTGTTTGTTACTGCTTTGATATGCATTTGTTCTTCTTCTTTTCATTTAAACTGGAGCTGTTTTGATTGACCTGACAGAAAATTTGAACATAAAGAATTAGCTAAATATTATCTTGGTGATCCTTACAGCAATCCTGCAAAGTAAGCCAGTATTAGCATCCCCATATTATAGGTGGGGAGCAGAGGGAATAGTGGCTTACTTCCTAGTGAGTCCATGGCTGACATCACACTAAAACCATTGGGCTGGCTCACATGTAATGCCAAACCACGATTTATCATTATGTGCACCAGTCTCTGCAAGTCCAGGCAAAGCCTCAGTCCTGAACACTCCCAGCTTCCCTCTCCTCCACATGCCCAAACAAGGAATAAACTATGATTTCACTTTCCTCAAAGTGGGCTTGTTGTTATGTATGTAGTAGGAATTGTGGTTTCAGATACACTCTAGCTTTTTGAACAAGCCAAATTCATAACCCATGGTTTGAAGTTGGCTTGATTAGGAGTTGACTAGAATTTATTTTAAAACATGATTTCTGGTTTGTACATAACAACAAGCCAGGAATCGGGGAAAGTTAAATTGAACTATGGTTTATTCCTCCTCCTGGCTATGCAGGAAGAGAAGGAGTGGGGAGTACTTGGGCCAGAGGCTTTACTTGGGTTCACAGGGGCACGTGCACGTAATGTTAAATCATAGAATCATAGAATAGTGGGGCCTACAAGACCATTGAGTCCAACCCCCTGCTCAGTGCAGGAATCCAAGTCAGAGCATCCCTGACAGATGGCTGCCCAGCCTCGTCTTGAATGCCTAAACACTCATGGTTTAGTGTTAAGTGCAAACCAGGCCATACACTTCCCAACTCACAATTGTAGCTGCTATGACACACCAGCTCCCTGTATTCTGGAGATCTGTAGGGGTTGGGGTTATGGTTAAGAAGTTTACAGAGAATGGTAGAGCTGTATGGGGATTTTTTTTTTTCTCACAGCAAATTCAGTTACCTTCCAGCCAGTTTTTCCTAAAACTTGATTTTTCTAGTGGTGTATTAAGAGTTTGGGGGCCTGGGGCGAGGAGACAATAATTGAAATGTGTGGCTGTGGGGAGAGGTTTTTCTTTTTTTAAGCTTACATTTATGCGTAACAAAAATGTGCAGATTCCTCCACACCTCTGGGTCATGATGACTTGATGTACTTCCTGTTGGCTTACCTATCTACTTCTGCAATCGCATTTATTACCGTCCTGTTTTATAGCTAATCTCTGAAACCATGAGACAAAGTAACTTCGACCTAACTACCAAACGATGCCAGGATTCTTACGATGGTAGCAAATGCAGAAAATTAAACTGCTCCATGATAGATAGATCAAAATGCAAGCTCCCTCCAGTCAAACACCTCTACTACATATAGCAGGGGTGTCGAATCGAGTGAAGTCTGGTGGCTCTGATGTCAGTAGGGTGGTGAATCCACTCTAGGTTTCAGTCCAGAACCAGTTCCGCACCTTGGAGAGCTCCTTTACAGTTCTGACTGGTTCTGACTGAAACCCAGATTGGATTCACCACCCTACCGACATCAGAGCTGCCACCCTCCACTGGTTGAACCTCAGGACCGCAGGCCAAATATAGCCAACCTGGGGTCCCAGTCTGGCATTCTGGGTTTCCCCAGATAGCCACGCAAGCCTTCCTTTGGTTCCACCCCGGATTGCTGATTGTTTGGTGGTTTCTTGGCTTTCATAAATTTCCCCCCATTCTCAAACATTGAAATGCCTATCCTAAGGCTTAGTTACTGTCAGTAAGAGCTTTAAGCTACAAAACGGAGTACTGCCACCTTTTGAGGCATGGTCAGTGGCAATGTGAGAGAGGGCCTTCTTGGTGGCTGCTCCCAGACGATGGAACTCCCTGCCAAGGGCGGCTCAGTTGGCTCCCTTTTTGGTGTCCTTCCACCAGCAGGCAAAGACATTTCTATTCAAGCAGGCCCTCAGCTTGTAAAATCGTCTGTTGGGTTGGGTGCTGCTTTTCTTCTGTAGTTTTTGTTGTATTTTATATGTGTTTTTAATGTATTTGTTTTATTATCAACTATGGTTTTTTTTAATGTTTTAATTATTGCCTTGAGTGCCATTTTCTTGGTGGAAAGGTTGGGTATTGAATGAATGAATGAATGAATGCTGGCCTTTTGGTCCCACCCCTTTTGCCTTTGGTCTCGCCCACCACTGGAATGTGGCCCCAGAGAGCTTCTCTAAAATTGAATTTGGCCCTTGGGCTGAAAGAGGTTTCAGTACCCCTGGCATACAGCAACCTCTTGTTTGTTCAAATGATAAGAGCTGCAGCATGAAACTATAGTAATTCACCATTAATCTACACTCAGGGCTGGGTTATCGCTAGGAAGGTATGAATCCCCCACTGTCCAGTCCAGGGAGAGGGTCCGTGAAGCGGCAATTCAGGCCACTCAGGGCCCTGTGTAATCCTCTGGGGCCTAGACGCATCTGCCAGAGTTGGCGGATCAGGTCTTCAGCTCCCTTTAAGATGCGATATGCTAATGGTGGCTGCCATTAGCCTATTGCGGGAAAAATACAGCCGTAAATGGCATATCGTATGCCATTTGCAGCCATAAAGCACTGACTTGGACCTAAATTGCAGCTGTTTACTGCTGTATTTAGGTCAAAGTCAGTGCTTTACAGCCGCAAATGGCGTACAATAAGACATTTCCAGCTGTAACTTTCCTGCGATACACTAATGGCAGCCACCATTAGTGTATCGCGTCTTATAGGGAGCCAGAGAGCCACCCCACGGGAATTCCTCCAGACCTGGAGGTAAGTGCAGCCGTTCCGCCGTGGACTCCGGAGGTTGGATTCTTTGGAATCCGGTCTCATTTGAGTCTGCAGTGGAATTCTCCAGCATCCCTAGTTGTCGCCTTGAGCTCCACAACTCCAGTGCCGAAGCAATCCAAGAAAAGCTGTATCCTGTGACCTCGATAAAGTAATGCTGAGCAAATTTTTATAATTTCTCTTACATTGCCCAATTCTTCCATTTTTTCCCTACTTTGCATAATTCTGGGTTTACTAGTCGTCAGGAGGGGCAAGCAACTGTGAAGAGCCCTGAGACCTCACCACCCCACTGACCCCACTGAAATCTAATTCACTCACTCAGGCTTCACCTGACTTGCCCAGACACTTTCAAACATACCTTCACAGCCCTGAGGGTTAGAAACATGCTGCCTTCTTAATGACAGGTGAAATTTTTAGGAACCTGAATTGCGTGACACCCCACCCCCAATTTATACAACATTTGAATGGACATTCTGGGCACTTGCTTGCTAGCTGCACCATTTCCTTTGTCACAGCTAGGAAGGCAGAGAGTGTTGGAGGTTTTTGCAAGGTTTTCTCCAAATCTGTAAGGCCTTTGTGATTCGTCCGCATCACGTGAGCCATTAGAATCCAGCATGTGAACTGCCAGAGTTATATATAAAAGGCCTTTGTTTGTTGTAGGCTTCTATTACAGCCATTTGTGGCATAGAATGACAACTTGAGTTGAAATGAGTCAGTGAGGTGGAACATGAGGGAATATTTTTGGGAATGATTATGTGAAATTCTGATACCCAAATGAATCTACACCAGTTTGTGTGTGTGTATAGTGTAGTGTAGTGTAGTGTAGTGTAAGAATGAACTAGGCTTTTGGATTTTCTTTGAGAATTAAATTTATTAAGTTCAGAATCTGTTGTTTTAAAATGTTTTAATTGTTTTAATTAGGGTTTTTTATTATTTTATCTTGTTTTTCACTGCTCCAAAATCTTTGATTGGAGTGGTATATAAACATTGTAAAAATAAATAAATAAATAAATAGCAACAACAGTATTTTAAGCAGCAGTTCAAAACAAAACACCACCCTGAAATAGTCTAACAGTGCAGTCCTATTCATGAGTTCAGTGATGCTTACGCCTGAATAATGCTGTGTAAGATTGCAACACTGAAGTGCCAGAGGAGGTTTCCATCGTGGGGGTTGGACATTTCATTTAACCAGATGGTATCTTGGTGCCCTCAAATGAGAAATAATGACCCTGAGTCCCTTTGGACTTGCTTCATACTGTATACTAATGACTTCCAAATTTGTGTAGTTGGAATGTATCCCTCTGCAGCATTTGCATCTCTTTGTAAAAACATTCCAAGCCTTGAGGGCATGTAATAATATAATTTTGAATTAACGTTTGTGGAACATATGCAGGGGAGTAGAATATGCCTTGAAATTAGTTGGGCAGATTGGTTTCCTTTTGGGGGCTTAATTGCATTTAAGTAATCAGTTCTCCCCACTTCGTCATACAAATAGGAAGAATCAGTATTAAGAGGCATGTTACAACTTGTGTCTACACTGACATTGGTCCTTGGTGGTTGTTTATTTTGAAACAAGAACTTAAAATGTCAAGATTTTTTTTTTAAGTCCTAATTTTGCGGTGCGTCTTTTAAAAAGACAAATTGCGTAACTTACTCTGACTGAAAAGCAAAGATTTCAGCATGGGTTTTCCACACCCTCAAAGGGATGTGACTTGATTAGGCTGCACTCCTAGACCTACTTACCTGGGAGTAATTCCCACTGAATTCAACAGCATGTACTTCTGAGTAGATGTAGGATTCTGCTGTAGATCTGCTGGTATGGCCTCTTAAGTTGTGCACTTCGTGCATGATCATTGAGTTTGTGTGAACAGATGCACATATCACTGTATACAGAAACATGTTTCAAGTCTATCATATACATTTTCTTAAATGTTCTATAGATTTCCTTGAAGAAGGAGGTCCAAAACACACTGGAACGGTTTATTTTTGTAGAATAAAACACATCTTTTGCTTGTTGTTCAGTCGTTAAGTTGTGTCCGACTCTTCGTGACCCCATGGACCATAGCACGCCAGGCCTTCCTGTCCTCCGCTCTCTCCCAGAGTGTGCTCAAGTTCATATTCATTGCATCGGTGATGCTATCTAGCCATCTCATCCTCTGCCGTCCCCTTCTCCTTTTGCCTTCAATATTTCCCAGCAGCAGGGTCTTTTCCAGGGAGTTTTCTCGTCGCATTAGGTGGCCAAAATATTGGAGCTTCAGCATCTGTCCTTCCAATGAGCACTCAGGGTTGATTTCCTTTAGGATTGACTGATTTGACCTCCTTGCAGTCCAGGGGACTTGTAAGAGTCTTCTCCAGCACCACAATTCGAAAGCATCAATTCTTCGGCGCTCAGCCTTCCTTACAGTCCAGCTCTCACAGCCATACGTTGCTACTGGGAAAACCATAACTTTGATTATACGAACCTTTGTCGAAAAGGTGATGTCTCTGCTTCTTACTATGCTGTCTAGGTTTGCCATAGCTTTCCTCCCAAGGAGCAAGCGTCTTTTAATTTCATGGCTACAGTCACCATCTGCGGTGATTTTGGAGCCCAAGAAAATAAAATCTGTCACTGCTTCCATTTCTTCCCCTTCTATATGCCAGGAAGTGATGGGGCCAGATGCCATGATCTTAGTTTTTTTAATGTCGGGTTTCAAACCAGCTTTTGCACTCTCCTCTTTCACCCTCAACAAGAGGCTCTTTAGATCCTCTTCGCTTTCTGCCATTAGGGTGGTATCGTCTGCATATCTGAGGTTGTTGATAATTCTCCCGGCAATCTTAATTCCGACCTGTGATTCATCCAACCCGGTGCTTCTCATGATGTACTCTGCATATAAGTTAAACAAGCAGGGCGACAATATACAACCTTGTCGTACTCCTTTCCCAATTTTGAACCAATCGGTTGTTCCATGTCCGGTTCTTACTGTTATTTCTTGATCCTCGTACAGGTTTCTCAGGAGACAGGTAAGGTGGTCTGGTACTCCCATCTCTTTCAGAATTTGCCACAGCTTGTTGTGATCCACACAATCAAAGGCTTTAGCGTAGTCAATGAAGCAGAAATAGACGTTTTTCTGGAATTCTCTTGCTTTCTCCATGATCCAGCGAATGTTGGCGATTTGATCTATAGTTCCTCTGCCTCTTCGAAACCCAGCTTGTACGTCTGGTAGTTCTTGGTTTACGTACTGCTGAAGCCTAGCTTGTAGGATTTTGAGCATCACCTTGCTGGCATGTGAAATAAGCACAACTGTACGTTATAGAATCATAGAATAGAATCATAGAATAGTAGGGTTGGAAGGGGCCTATAAGACCATCGAGTCCAACCCCCTGCTCAGTGCAGGAATCTAAGTTAATTATCTACACTTCAGCTATGAAGAAAAACTATGTCATTCCTTCTAACCTGAGAAAGGCATCTATATTATGGTTTGGGTAGAATACATTTATTTAAACTGAATGGACTGTTACATTAATCTAATCAAAAGCCAGGTACTTAACCAAAGAACAATATTCAATTAGTTGACAGCCCTAGTCTTGTATGATGCACAAATTAGTTAAACCCACATATTTGCACTTAACCCAACATGGCTTGTTAATGGGATGAGATGTTCCAGTGTGATGGGTTAAGAGGATCAAATGTTTTGTTCAAACATTTGCTCCAAAGGTGCTCTCTAGGCATGAGACTCCTAAAAAATTTAATTCCAGCCTAGAATATCCAGATACAAGACTACAGAGCAGAGGTACACAACCTTTTTGGCCTTGAGGACCACATAGGGCAGTACCACAGGACAGCGCATACACACGTGCACACAAATACATATGCACACGCACAAACTGACACAAAAGCCTGGGAGTTCTCTTGCTTGTGCCAGCAAGGGAAAACCTTCCCCCATCTCAGATCTCTCATCAGAAATCAGAGATAAAGGAAGACATTACCCTGCTTGCACGAGCAAGAAAAAACCCTTATATTCTTGTGGCTTTGTTGTAAAGCTTGCCTTGAAATAACAGAGGTAGTTCGAACACTCTTTGGCAGTGCCCTTCTTTGGAACTGGAATGTAAACTGACCTTTTCCAGTCTTGTGGCCACTGTTGAGTGTTCCAAATTTGTTGGCATATTGAGTGCAGCACTTTAACAGCATTATCTTTTAGGATTTTAAATAGCTCAGCTGGAATACTGTCTTCTCCGCTAGCTTTGTTGTTAGTAATGCTTCCTAAGGCCCACTTGACTTCACTCTCGAGGATGTCCGGCTCAAGTTCAGTGACTGCACTATCATGGCTATCAGGGACATTAAGATCTTTCCTGTATAGTTCTTCTGTGTATTCTTGCCACCTCTTCTTAATCTCATCTGCTTCTGTTAGGTCCCTGCCTTCTTTGTCCTTTATCATGCCCGTCTTTGCACAAAACGTTCCCTTGAGATCTCCAATTTTCTTGAAAAGATCTCTAGTCTTTCCCATTCTATTGCTTTCCTCGATTTCTTTGCATTGTTCATTTAAGAAGGCCTTCATGTCTCTCCTTGCTATTCTCTGGAACTCTGCATTCAGTTGGATATATCTTCCCCTTTCTCCCTTGCTTTTCGCTTCCCTTCTTTCCTCAGCTACTTGTAAAGCCTCATCAGACAGCCACTGTCAGGAGCACCCTAGCTGCCTCTTACAGTCTACTCCAATAGCCAACTCAAGACACAGACAAAAGGATTCTTTTCAAGGCTTTAATCCTTTTACAACGTAATTACTCTTTCAGATGCTAATCACCAGCCACTAAGCAGGGAACAGCACTGGGGAAAGATAGCAGAGTAGCCTATGCTCCAGGTTAGGCAGTTGGTCCCCATTTGAAGGAGAATCATGGGAAGACCCTGAACTTATGGGCTAGGGAGAAATTCTCCCTCTTTCCCTTGGGTCCTCGGGACGTGACCGTTGCTTGCGCGCCAAATGAGCGCTACGCCTACTTTCCGCACCCTCCATCTGTCATCGCTCCCTGCGTCGGCGTCGAGCATCCAGCAAGCCCCCCTCCAGTGCTCTCTGGCTGCCAGGGTCACAATCTATCTCAGGAATGCTGGCAGGAGGAATCTCTGCCAGCTGCTGTGCGTGAGAGATGAGCGAGCTCCTCTCCCACGGATTGCTGTTCCTCCTTAGAATCAGAACTGCTCTGGGGTTCTATCGGCTCAGTTTTCACCCTGACAGCCACTTTGCTTTCTTGCATTTCTTTTTCTTTGGGATGGATTTAGTTGCTGCCTCCTGAACAATGTCACGGACCTCCGTCCATAGTTCCTCAGGCACTCTGTCTATCAAGTCTAATCCCTTAAATCTATTTCTCACCTCCACTGTATATTCATAAGGGATATGATTAGGTCATACCTGAATGGTTTAGTGGTTTTCCCTACGTTCTTCAATTTCAGCCGAAATTTTGCAAGAAGCAGCTCATGATCTGAGTCACAGTCAGCTCCAGGTCTTGTTTTTACTGACTATATAGAGTTTCTCCATGTTTGGCTGCAAAGTACATAATCAATCTGATTTCGATATTGACCATCTGGTGATGTCCATGTGTAGAGTCGCCTCTTGTGCTGTTGGAAAAGAGTGTATGCTATGATCAGTGTGTTCTCTTGACAAAACTCTATTAGCCTTTGTCCTGCTTCATTTTGTACACCAAGGCCATGCTTGCCTGTTATCCCGGTTAAGATGAAAAGGACATCTTTTTTTGGTGTTAGTTCTAGAAGGTGTTGTAGATCTTCATAGAATCATAGAATAGTAGGGTTGGAAGGGGCCTACAAGGCCATCGAGTCCAACTCCCTGCTCAATGCAGGAATCCAAGTCAGAGCATCCCTGACAGATGGCTGTCCAGCCTCGTCTTGAACGCCTCCATTGTGGGAGAGCCCACCACCTCCCTAGGTAATTGGTTCCATTGTCATATTGTTCTAACAGTCAGGATGTTTTTCCTGATGTTCAGCAGGAATCTGGCTTCCTGTCACTTGAGCCCATTATTCTGTGTCCTGCACTCTGGGATGATCAAGAAGAGATCCTGGCCTTCCTCTCTGTGACAGCCTTTCAAGTACTTGAAGAGCGCTATCATATCTCCCCTCAGTCTTCTCTTCTCAAGGCTAAACATGCCCAGTTCTTTCAGTCTCTCTTCACAGGGCTTTGCTTCCAGTCCCCTGATCATCTTTGTTGCCCTCCTCTGAACCCTCTCCAGTTTGTCTGCATCCTTCTTAAAGTGTGGTGCCCAGAACTGGACACAGTACTCCAGATGAGGCCTAACCAGTGCTGAGTAGAGGAGAACTAGTACCTCCCGGGATTTGGAAGCTATGCTTCTATTAATGCAGCCCAAAAGAGCATTGGCCTTTTTTGCAGCCGCATCATATTGTTGGCTCATATTCAGCTTGTGAGCGACAACAATTCCAAGATCCTTCTCGCTTGTCGTGAGTCACGTATCCCCCATCTTGTAACTGTGCATTTGATTTCTTTTTCCTATGTGCAGAACTTGGCATTTATCCCTATTCAATGTCATTCTGTTGTTTTCTGCCCAGTGCTCCAGTCTATCCAGATCACTTTGAATTTTGTTTCTGTCTTCCAAAGTATTAGCTATCCCGCCCAATTTTGTGTCATCTGCAAATTTGATCAGCATTCCCTGTACCTCCTCCTCCAAGTCATTAATAAAAATGTTGAAGAGCACTGGGCCCAGGACAGGTAGCACAGAATTGCAGGGATGGCATCAGGAAGGCTAAAGCTGAGAACGAGCTGAGGTTAGCGAGGGATGCTAAAAACAACAAAAAGGCTTTCTTTAGCAACGTGCATAGTAAAAGGCAGAGGAAAGAAATGGTTGTTCAGCTATTAAGTAAGGATGGCAAAACAATAACAGATGACAAAGAAAAGGTAGAGGTGCTCAATTCCTACTTTGGCTCAGTCTTCTCCCAAAAGAGGGTCTATGACCCCCCTGGCAAAGGCGAAGTGCAGGCGGAAGGGGCAGGATTGCAGCTTGAGATCGATAGGCATATGGTCGAGGAACACCTCATTACTTTGAATGAGTTCAGATCTCCAGAGCCAGATGAACTGCATCCTAGAGTAATAAAGGAACTGGCAGAAGAACTCTCAGAACCGCTGTCTATTCTCTTTGAGAAATCATGGAGGATGGGGGAAATGCCAGATGACTGGAGGAGGGCTAATGTTGTCCCTATCTTCAAAAAGGGTAAAAAGGAGTAACCTGGGAATTACAGACCAGTCAGTCTGACATCAATCCCTGGGAAAATTCTGGAGCAGATGATAAAGCAATCCATCTGTAAGCACCTTGAAAAGAATGCTGTGATTACTCGAAGCCAACATGGATTTGCCAAAAACAAGTCCTGTCAGACGAATCTGATCTCATTTTTTGATCAACTAACCCCCCTTGTGGACCCTGGGAATGCTGTGGACATCATATACCTCGACTTCAGCAAAGCTTTTGACAAAGTGCCCCATGATATCCTGATGAGCAAACTAGCTCAAAGTGGGCTAGATGAAACAACGATCCGGTGGATCCACAGTTGGCTACAGAATCGGACTCAAAGAGTGCTTATCAATGGGACCTTCTCCAACTGGGGAGAGGTAACGAGTGGGGTACCGCAGGGCTCAGTCCTGGGCCCAGTGCTCTTCATTTTTATTAATGACTTGGAGGAGGAGGTGCAGGGAATGCTGATCAAATTTGCAGATGACACAAAATTGGGCGGGATAGCTAATACTTTGGAAGACAGAAACAAAATTCAAAGTGATCTGGATAGACTGGAGCGCTGGGCAGAAAACAACAGAATGACGTTTACTAGGGATAAATGCTAAGTTCTGCATCTAGGAAAAAGAAATCAAATGCACAGTGACAAGATGGGGGATACGTGGCTCAACAACACGACAAGCGAGAAGGATCTTGGAATTGTTATCGCTCACAAGCTGAAGATGAGCCAACAATGTGATGCGGCTGCAAAAAAGGCCAATGCTCTTTTGGGCTGCATTAATAGAAGCATAGCTTCCAAATCCCAGGAGGTACTAGTTGTCCTGGTTAGGCCTCATCTGGAGTACTGTGTCCAGTTCTGGGCACCACACTTTAAGAAGGATGCAGACAAGCTGGAGAGGGTTCAGAGGAGGGCAACAAAGATGATTAGGGGACTGGAAACAAAGCCCTGTGAAGAGAGACTGAAAGAAGTGGTCATGTTTAGCCTTGAGAAGACAAGACTGAGGGGAGATATGATAGCACTCTTCAAGTACTTGAAAGGTTGTCACAGAGAAGAAGGCCAGGATCTCTTCTTGATCATCCCAGAGTGCAGGACACGGAATAATGGGCTCAAGTTGCTGGAAGCCAGATTCCTGCTGAACATCAGGAAAAACGTCCTGACTGTTAGAGCAATACGACAATGGAACCAATTACCTAGGGAGGTGGTGGGCTCTCCCACAATGGAGGCCTTCAAGACGAGGCTGGACAGCCATTTGTCAGGGATGCTCTGACTTGGATTCCTGCATTGAGCAGGGGGTTGGAGTTGATGGCCTTGTAGGCCCCTTCCAACCCTACTATTCTATGATTCTATGATCTTTCTGGTGCTACTTGGAAATTCCCTCTGCTCTTCCCCAGTAGTATATTGGACACCTTCCGACCTGAGGGGCTCATCTTCCGGCGTCATATTTTTTAGCCTTGTGATATTTTCCATGGGGTTTTCTTGGCAAGGATACTGGAGTGGGTTGCCATTTCCTTCTCCTGTGGACCACATTTTGTCAGAACTCTCCGCCATGACCTGTCCGTCTTGGGTGGCCCTGCACGGCATAGCTTATGGCTTCACTGAGTTACGCAAATCCCTTCGCCACAACAAGGCAGTGATCCATGAAGGGGATCTTTTGCTTACCCCATTGCTTTTTGCTTCTTGGCATCCTCTGTAGTGTTCCGCATTTTGTTGGATCCTGTTTAGATGTACTGTAGGCATAGGCTGTGGTTGTGTTTTCACATAAAGCTAAGCCATGGTTAATGTTAATCATGGTTTATTTTAGCCACGAATTGTCTTGCAGGTGAGCAAACAAACCATGGCTTGTTATTTCCCCCTATTTCTGATTTGTTTCTCTCCTGCCCATTCAGAGCAATTTCATTTTCACGCTGCTCTCCCTGGGTACTAATGGGAGGTGTTTTTCAAGCCTATTTGCTGTATGGAGGTGGGGGAGATTTTCAGGATGGGGTCACAGCTGGAGAGGGAAGAGTTAGCCATCCCCTGCCCCCCTGCTTCAACCACACCTGAAAGTCAGGCCCCAATCCAGCAGTTAGGTTTGAAAAAAGCTTCCCAGTACCTCCAATGGGAGGCTTTTTTTTCAAGCCAAGTTGTTTCTTGGGGGGCAGTGAGCATGAGAACATGGATCTCTCCGGCGAGATCACATCACTTCAGTGCTGAAGGAGTTGCACTGTTTACCTGTTGTTTTCCAGGCCAAATTCAAGGTGTTGGTTTTGACCTTTAAAACCCTATATGGTTCCTGCCCAGCCTATCTTAAGGAGCGCCTCCAGCAACACCAGACAGGCTGCTTAACAAGATCGGCCTCGGATAGCCGTCTCTATGTCCTATCAGCCAGGACAGCTAGACTGGTGAGGGTGAGGGAGAGGGCCTTCACTGTGGTGGCCCCCACTCTGTGGAACTCCCCCCTAGGGAACTCTGCCATGCCCCCTCTTAATGAGCTTCTGCCATGCATTAAAAACGTGGTTGTTCAGGCAGGCATTTGGGGTGGGTTAGGGTATTTTTTAGAAATATGATGTTTTTAATGTAGAATTTTATTGTTTTAAACTGTTTTATTATTGTACATCGCCCAAAGTGGCTGGGTGACTAGCCAGATGGGCAATTAATAAAGTTAGTTAGTTAATTAATTAATTAATTAAAAATAAATAAATTGGGGTGTGTGTTTGTGTGTAGGGGGGGACAACAGCCATTTTTGCTTTGGCCCCACCCACCACTGGTATCTGGTCTCCAGAAAGTTAGCTACGAGAGAATATGTTCCTTGGGCTGCAAAGGTTTCCCCACTCCTTGGACAGAGTGCTGGACTTTGACTAGGGAGACCAAGGTTTGAATCCCGAGTCAGTTGCAAAGCTCACTGAGTGACCCACCCCATCTAAACCACCTCACGGGATTGTTGTGAGGGGGAAAGGTGGGAGGACCATGTATGTCACTGAGTGACCCACCCCCATCTAAACCACCTCACGGGATTGTTGTGAGGGGGAAAGGTGGGAGGACCATGTATGTCACTGAGTGACCCACCCCCATCTAAACCACCTCACAGGATTGTTGTGAGGGGGAAAGGTGGGAGGACCATGTATGTCATCCTGCTCGTCTTGGAGGAAGGGCTGGCTATTTTTTAAAAAGCGTATCTTTTAATTCTTGAGGGCAACCTTTTTATGAAGGAAAGTTTAGATTCAGGAAGCTGAATTCTATGCTTTTTGTATACTCTTGCAGAGTTGCAGCATTCACATTCATTCATTCATTCATTTTCTTAATTGCCCATCTGGCCAGTCACCCGGCCACTCTGGGTGATGTACAGCAGTACAAACAGTTTAAAACATTCAAGTTACACATTTCTAAAAATACCCTAACCCACCCCAAATGCCTGCCTGAACCACCAAGTTTTCAATGTGTGGCAGGAGCTCATTAAAGAGGGGGCATGGCAGAGTTCCCTAGGGAGGGAGTTCCACAGAGTGGGGTCCACCACAGAGAAGACCTTCTCCCTCATCCTCACCAGCCTAGCTGTCCTGGCTGATGGGACAGAGAGAAGGCCATCTGAGGCTTGGATAATGTAAGCAAAGCTCTTTCAGTGCTTGAAATACAGTCTTTAATGCTTATTATCGATTATCATTATTTGTCCCAAAGTTTAGTTCTGTCGAAAACTTGACAGTGTTGATGAAAAGTCCTTTTTCATCCGGTAGACCCTACCACAGAATTTTGAGTATTTCCCCACATTCAGTAGCTTTCCATGCACTCTGTGGGATCTTTATCCACCCTTTTTTAACTATCCGTCTCCTTCCTGATCTTTTTAGGGTTTTGTGCTCACCGTTACCATCATCCGTGAGGCTGTGGAAGAGATCCGATGCTACGTGCGTGACAAGGAAGTGAACTCCCAGATCTACAGCAAACTCACAGCAAGAGGTCAGCTGTTTGGTTCCAGCTTTCCACATCTGCTTGCTGCGTCCCTTAGCTGACTGTCAGAGCAGCAGGAGCTGCAGTTCAATCAAATGCTGTTGACAATTGGAGGGGCAGAGTTTCTAGAAGGGACGGGCCAGCTGGGGGAGGGAATTGTTGCTGAGCGTACAGGCACGTGGCTTAACAGCCCTTTCTGTTGCTTGTGGCCCGAGGGGAGCTGTGGAGTCTCCTAGCAAAGACCAAGAGCTTCTGGCCTAAGCACCACAGAAATTTATCTATGAACAGGCATCTTTCTCCAGAATAAATATTCAGAGCGTATGGGATCTGACAAATTACTTGGAATAATTATGTCACTGTGTATTGGGGGAATAAAATAAGTGGGAACAATATGTGCCCAGTTCCCACATAATGGTGTAGCATTATAAGCCACAGTGAGCCTTGGCGCTTCCCTTGTCTTCTGGCATAACTGCAAGGAGAAATGCTTCCATTTTAGATTAATCACAGCTGAGTGTTACTTGCAATCCCTAAACTGTGGTTTGTTGAAACAAACCAACTTCTCAAACCAGGGGTGTAGAACCTGAAGCCCAGGGACCAAATCTGGCCCCCTTTGGGTTCTAGTCTGGCCCTCCAGCATTCCCCAGATGTCCATGCCCTCTTCCACTGGCCCCACCCGCTTTCCCCTGACTGCTGATTATTTGGATGTTTCTCAGGTTTTGTCCAGTCCCCCCCCGCCCGCTCCTTTAAGACCAAAATGACTCTCCTAACGCTTACTTACTGGCAGGAAGAGCTGTAAGGTAAAATATGCTGGTATTGTATTTATTGTATTGGCCTCACCCCTTTTGCCCTGTCCCTTTGGCTTTTGTTTCTGCCAAAAGAGAGCCGGAGGAGGTCCAGCACCCCTGTCTCAAACTGTGGTTAGAAGTTGGCTTATTTCAGCAAACAGTAGTTAAGATTAACCACAGTTTGGCCAGCTTCGACTGTTGACAGCCCTAGTAGCAACGCTTATGTAATTTCAACAAGAGGTGAGCTCTTCACATCCTGGGAATTCGAAGGCTGTCTGGGTATATTGGAGCATATTAAATCTCCTTTTAAGTGCATGTTCTCACAGCAACGTGCAAAATGCTGGGCAACCGACAAAAACCTTAAAAGTGCAAAGATACTGCATTCATTTGAAAATAGGTTCCATGTTCTTCATTTACTGGAGGTCTGACCTGTTTTCATGCCATCTCTCCCAGGAATGAATTTTCTTTCTCCACACATTTATAGAAAAAGACTACCCTAGATTCATATATTGCCTAAACTGATAATGTGTCTTTATGTGATGGAGGAGGAGGGGGCTTTCCCCTTCTTTCCACCACAGAGGTGACCTCACCTGTGACACAGGTGTTTCACACAATGTCTGATCATGTAGACATCTGATTTGCATGAGTCTTTCCCCTCCCTTTTGAAGGTATGGGGAAATTATGCAAACTGGTCACCTGGACTAGAACAGGAGGTGCATCTGTAGGGAGCAGAAAGGAAATTGTGATGTTCCTGAGACAGGCATATTATGGAGCCTTTTTATTTGGGATAGGCTGAAAGATGGTAATTAGCCCACCTCACAGGGTGAGGACAAAATGACATTGGAGAAAGGGTAGAATATAAATGTCATTAATATGAGAGGGCAACCTCAACCCTCCACCAATTTCATTCATCCTTACTGGGCTGGTTATTGGGAGCGGGGTTAACAGAGAGAAAATGACAAGATAGATACATTCTTTATTGTGGTAAGCTGAGACATTATTTTAAACAATACTTTCATTGTAAGCTTAATTTCATATTGGGCATCACAGTTTGCTATCTTCCTAACTTATTTTGCTGTGACGTTCTGGGTCAACAAAAATAATTTTTGGAAGTAATTTTAAACCATCCACATAAATCAGATTTAAGTTTCCTGTTCATTCCTCCTTGCGCCCAAATTTGCTACCACGTTTCCAGGGTTGATTTCTGTTTTAATACTATTTGGTTGCTTTAAAATTCCAGGGTTGTTTTTCTTTTGTTGCCCCCCTTCCCACCCACCCTTCAAGATTACAGAGCATAGTAAATGAAACTTACATTAAAAAAAAAAACCCTATGAAATGCAAAGAGACCTCCTGCCAAGAGAGTGCTCCTTTGATACAGATCATTGGAATTTACCAGCTGTATATAAAAAAAATATTTTTCCAAACCTTTTGTGCTCTGTTTTGCAAGTCCTGGAGTGTAAGGCCACCTGAAAGCTTGCCAGAATAAAAGAACTGTATTTGATGCTTAGGTACATTTTGCTGGTTCTTGGAAATGTTTTAATTTGACTTTCTGTTTGCATATTAAATGCATCCTAGTCATTGTAGTGCTCAGGGATGCAAAGAGCCACTGAAAATATCTCCACTGAGGCCTTCATATGAAGGACTTATTTCCCCTTTGCTATTGTTAGCTGCATTTTCGCCATCAAGTAGCCTGCTCAGTCTAACTGAACGCAGGTTAGAGCTCATTATTGAGCCTACTCTGTGGCAGTGATGGTGGCAAAGAGGGAGTTATTTTCCACCAGCATTGCATTTGCTCAATGTCATCCAGCAGAGTTTTCCCAAGTGGTTCATGGGAGAGAGATGGTAGAAACCTTGGTATCATGCTGTGATGAGTTTGAAGATAGAGTCGCTCACATTCATCATGACTTGTACACCACAGTTAATGTAGTTCCATTGGTAGAGGTGTCCAGAGCACCATCTGGTTCAGATTTATTTATTTATTACATTTCTATACCGCCCAATAGTCGACACTCTCTGGGCACTTCACAAAAATTAAAATCACGAGGTACAGCATAAAACAGTATACAATACAAAACCTTAAAACTACAGTATAAAAATACAACCAGAATTAACCCTAGCAGCAATGCGAGATTTAAAATACCATAACAGATTTAAAACAGCAAAGCTAAAAGACTGGAATGCTAAAATGCTGAGAAAATAAAAAGGTCTTCACATAGCTCTGGAAAGAACACAATATAGTTTTATTGGAGGCGTTTCACTTGTTGAGGCCTGAGGATGTGGACAAGGTGCTTGGCCAAATCCAGTCAACCACCTGTGTGCTTGACCCTTGGCCATTATGGCTTATTACTAGGGATGGCAGAGAATTTCTCCACGAATCTCGGGGAGGCCAAATGCCAACGCATTTGGCCCCCCGAAATTGGCAGTGAAATTCCCTGCCCCCCGCGATGGGACTTATCTCCCTCGAATATCCCTCTCGGCGGCGGGTCCCGGCGGCGTTTCGGCAGCATTTCAGCGGGGGCGGGGATGGCGGCTGGTCGGAAGACTGGCCGCCACCGCCGCCATTTCCAAGTAAATGTAAAACACACACACACACACACACACACGTGATAGGCTACGTAACGATTTACGTAGCCCATCACGGCTAGATTTCCAAAGTCAGCCGTGATAGGCTACGTAAATCGTTACGTAGCCTATCACGGGTGACTTAAAAAAAAAAAAAAAGCGCGTACACAAATGGCGGCGCCCATGGGCGCCGCCATTTGCGTTCCTTATTTGGGCCCGGGTAGTCTACGTAAAGATTTACGTAGACTACGGCGAAAATAAGGGCAACGCAAATAGCGTTGCCCTTATTTTCACCGTAGTCTACGTAAATCTTTACGTAGACTACCCGGGCCCAAATAAGGAATGCAAATGGCGGCGCCCATGGGCGCCACCATTTGCTTACGCGCTTTTTTTTTTAAGTCACCCGTGATAGGCTACGTAACGATTTAGGTAGCCTATCACAGCTGACTTTGGAAATCTAGCCGTGATAGGCTACGTAAATTGTTACGTAGCCTATCACGTGTGTGTGTTGTTGTTTTTTTAACATTCACTTTTGTATTTCGCGGCCGGGGAGACGGGGCGCTTCTCCCCAGCCTGAATTTCAGCCGAGCGAGGCGGGGCGCCCCCCCCGGCCTGAACTTCCGGGGGAGAACCGAAGCGCCTCCCCCCCACCGTGAAGCAAGCTGCGGGACCAGGTAAGTGACTTTCGTACATCCCTACTTATTACATCTAATAGGGAGGGGATATTTGGCTGGGTCCAGGAGGTTGTCAACTCCTCCTTGAGAGAGGGAGTGGTGCCGGCCACTTTAAAGGAAGCCGTTATTAGGCCACTTCTGAAAAAACTGGGAAACATGGGCGAGAAGATTCTGTTGCCCTCATGTCCTGCTTGTGAGTTTCCCATAGGCAGATGGTTGGCCACTATGTGAACAGAATGCTGGACTAGATGGACCCTTGGTCTGATCCAGCATGGCTCTTCTTATGTTCTTATGTAAGCCTAACATGGACCCAGAAGATGTTAACAACTATAGGCCGGTTGCTAATATCCCCATCCTGGGCAAGGTGCTTGAGTGGGTGGTTGCCAGCCAACTTCAGGCACTCTTGAATGAAATTGGTTATCTAGAATCATTTCAATCAGGCTTCAGGCCTAATTTTGGAATGGAAACTGCCTAGGTCACCCTGTGGGATGACCTTTGCCAAGAGAGGGACAGGGGCAGTGCAACCCTGTTGATTCTCTTGGACCTCTAGGCGGCTTTTGATACCATCGAACATGGTATCCTTCTGGATAGGCTACCTGGGCTGGGACTTGGGGGTACTGCACTGCAGTGGTTCCGCTCCTACTTGGATGGCCAATTCCAGAAAGTGGTGCTGTGGGATTATTGCTCTGTCCCTTGGTAGTTATGCCACAGAGCTCTATTTTATCCCCCATGCTATTCAGCCTGTGGGAGGGGTTATCTGGAAATATGGACAGAGGTGTCACTAATATGCAGATGGCACCCAGCTCTATCTCCTTTTCATCAAACCTAGGTGACGCAGTGGGTGTTGTGAATCAGTCCCTGGGTATGTTAATGGACTGGATGAAGGTACTGTTAGTGGGTGGTTCATCTGCCCAGCTAAGTGATGTTCAGTCTGTTCTGGAGGGGGTTGCACTCCCCCCAATGGATCAGGTTCATAGTTTGGAGGGTGCTCTTGGACCCAGCATTGTTACTAGAGGCACAGGTGGACTTGGTGGCACAGAGCACCTTTTATCAGCTTAGGCTGATATACCAACTGTGTCCTTATCTGGCCAGAGACAGCCTAGCTAAAGTTATCCATGCTCTGGTAACCTCTTATCTGGAGTACTACAATGTGTTATACATGGGGCTGCCTTTGAAAATGATCTGGAAACTTTAGCTAGTCCAAAATAGGCCAGTGAGATTGTTAACAGGGACTGGCCAATGTGATCATATTATGCCAGTACTTTTTCCTCTGCACTGGCTGTCCGTCCACTTCCAGGCCTGATTCAAAGTGCTGGTATTAACATTCAAAGCCCTAAACAGCTTGGGACCAGGTTCCCTGAAGGATCATCTTCTATTCCACCCCAGTTGTGGAATGAGCTTCCCAGAGAAGCTTGCCTGGCCTCTATGTTGTACTGTTTTTGGTACCAGGTGAAGATGTTCTTATTTTCCCACGCATTTTAGTCTTTCAGTTTCTGCTGTTGTAAATCTGTTACTGTATTTTAAATCTTCTCACTGCTGCTAGGTTTTATTTGGTTATTTTTATTTTACACTGTAGTTTTAAACTTTTAAACTTTTATATTGTATTTTATTGTCATGTTGTATTTTATGATTTTAATTGTTGTGAATTGCCCAGAGAGTTTCAGCAACTGGGCAGTATAGAAATGTAATAAATAACTAATAAATAAATATCAGAAACTTAAGAGCCTGAAAGCAAACAGCTAATTGGCAGAATTAGCTGCTTTATCATTGCTACCTTAATGCCAACGTTTTAAGCCTTAAAGTGCATCACTACAATTGATGGGATGTTTTAAATTTCATTTAGTGTAATAATTTTATTTTGCTATTGTTGCACTCAAAAACTTGAGCCAACACTTCAAAAGTGTTGGAACACATAGAGTTAGAAATAAAGAGGGCAGGAATTACACAATCACTAAAATGGTTTGGATGAGCGTATTTCAGCTTAATAAAAGGAAGTATGGGGAACCTTTTGCCCACGCACACTGCCCTTGCGCTGCCTCATCACTTCTTCTTGGCACACTGTGATAGTAAGTCTACCATTAACCATAGTTTCCTGTGACATCCAGATTCAGAAATTATGGTTACCAGGTTTGGAACGAACCAAAATCTTGGATCTCTGTTTGAAGATGGTTTAAGATTCTGTTTTTTCTTAGCCCTTGGTTTCCTGGTTCAGGTATACTGGATCAGTTCAGATGTGATCATAAGCCATGACTTACTGTGCTGGGAACAAGCTGCAGCAATCCTCGGGCTCATGTGCCCCCCTTCTCTCCCCTGCTCTGCTGCAGCCGCAAGGAGAAGATTGGAATATTTGCTTCCATTTTTTATTAACTGCATCCAAACTTGATGGTGAGCTGGTTTGCACATCACAATTCCCCAGCAATTCCTGGTTGACCCAGGAATTGCTGGGGAATGAGCAAAGCCATGGGCCATTTTGGGGTTAATTCTGGGGTGTTTGACCCTTAATCAGCCTAGAGCTTTCAGGTTCGCATGTCACAAATCAACTCGGGAACAGGGCATTCCTGTGTTGTTAATGGAAATGATGAGCACATGGGAGGCAGTGCACTCGTTGCTTTGGTCAACCCTGGCAATTCATGGGTTAAACAACCCAAGAATTGCAGTGTCTGTTGTTAATCTTAAATGATGGATAGTTTGAAACAAGCCAACTTCAAGTCATGAGTTATGAAGCTGGCTTGTTTCAACCAACCAAAGTTTAGGGTTCAGACAACGTGCTAAACTTAAGCTTATTAAGGCAAGATAGTTTATTAAGCCCAGCCAAGCCTCTGTGGGCATGGAACTCTAGGGCAGGAGCTCTACCTTCCGCACAAATAGATTGTGCTGTT
Source organism: Heloderma suspectum (assembly GCF_057233095.1). Classification (NCBI taxonomy): domain Eukaryota; kingdom Metazoa; phylum Chordata; class Lepidosauria; order Squamata; family Helodermatidae; genus Heloderma; species Heloderma suspectum. The sequence continues at coordinate 288,927,341 of NC_139461.1, read as the reverse complement.
TAAAAAAGCAGCTTGTCTCTTCAGAAGCCAAAAGAGCCGCAGCATGAACCATGCATGAACTTGTGGCTGCATGTGCAGTTCTCTCCCATGTATGCACCATCTATCCCTTGAATAGAAGTTGCCTCTTCTCTGTGGTGCATTCCACAGCACTAGGGCATTTGTGTGAATCTCACAATCTTTATTTATTTATTTATTTGCGATATTTACATACTGCTAAGTATAATAACTAGGTTATTAGTTATAACTAAGTAATAACTGCTAAGTATAATAATAATTCTTTGCGATATTTATATACTGCTAAGTATAATAAAATCCCAAAACAGTTCACATATAAATATTAAAATCACATTGAAAATACAATATTAAAAACACAACATTAAAAACAATTCCAATTACAATAAAACCAGTTCAATACAAGGAGCAGTAAGACGGAGCAACACAAGGGCTGGATGTCCCTGATCTTGTCTGATCTCGGAAGCTAAGCAGAGGCAGCCCTGGTTAGTACTTGGATGGGAGACCACCTGGGAATTAGGCTTCCTGCATTGAGCAGGGGGTTGGACTCGATGGTCTTGTAAGCCCCTTCCAACCCTATGATTCTATGATTAATTTAATTACAACGTGGGGAAAGCCTGGGTGAACGAGTGCATTTTCAGGAGATGTTTGAAGGATGCCACATTTTTTGCCTCCCGAACTGCACGGGGGAGGGTTTTCCAAAGGGTGGGTGCCATTACCAAGAAGGTCCGCTGTCGAGGTATTGCATGACGACATTCCATGAATTTCAGGATGACCAGCAAGGTCTCCTCTGACTGTCTTAAAGGTCGGCTGGGTATATATAAGGGAAGGCAGTCTGCTCTTGGTCCCAAGTTGTTTAGGGCTTTGTATGACAATAACATAACCTTGTATGTGGCTCGGTAGCTAATAGGGGTCTCTCCCACCCTATCACCACACTGTTGGTAGGAGAAGCAATGATCAAGTGGGTATTTGCAGTATTTATATTTACCCCTGTTTTGCAGTATTTATATATACTCCCCACTAGTGTAGGATTGCCTTGTGGGGGAGCAGCTTCCAGCCATTGGGTATAAATTTGTCTTTGTGTTACTTAGGGTGCAGTCCTATGCATGTTTAGACAGAAAAAAGTGGCTGTGGAATGCTGTGAGTGGTAGGACTATTTTTCTGTCTAACTATGCATTGGATTGCTCCCTTAATATGTGGAAAATCTGGGTGTCTTTAACACACAGCATTTGTTTGAGTTTTCTTGTCTCACAACACACACACACACCCATGTTTAAACTGGTTCGCTGTGGAGTCAAAGTGGATTGCCACTTGACTGTTCTTTTGAGTGTGCTTTTCTGTATTTAACCTACAAATCTCTTCCCATCCAAATGCGTTCTAAATGGTGTGGGGGCAGAGAGTGGAATAGTGGAGGTCATGCTTTGGTTATATCATGCCACATCTTGGATTTCCCTAGGTTGGATTCATACCACCCCTATTTATGGGTTGTTGGGAGGTAGGCTGAGGAAAGGCGTCTGTTTGACACACTTGGGAGAGCTGAATTTGAGGGCCATACTGCAAAGGGCTGTGTGTAGGATGGCCAGGTGGCCTGCTTTACAGAAGGCAGCTGGATATTTGAAGAACCGTTAGAGGACAGTCCTCTATTTGAAGGTGTCCTTTGTTTAAAGGGCTGCTCAGTCCAAGTCCAGTTTAATGATAAAAAGCCTTAAGAAGGGAGAGTAGGGGCCTTGAATTGCCCCATCAGCAGTTAGTAGCACCTGGATAGAAGACTGAGCAGCGGACACACAGATCACCTGGTCAGTCTTCCTCACTATTTAAATTACAATTTCTATTTAATTTCTTGTTATATATTTTCTATTTAAATTATTTTTATTTAATTTAGAGTTATATCATTTCTATATAAATTATAGTTATTCTAAATTTGCATTTATACATATAAATTAGCATAAACATTTATTTATTTATTATATTTTTATTCCACCCAATAACCAATGTTCTCTGGGTGGATTATAAAGACTAAAATACAAACAGTTGAAATACAATATTTAAAAGAATAAAAGAGCAAATGTTGTGTAAAGTGGTGTCCTCTTCTTTTTTTGGTGATACATTTCCTCTTTGAGGGGCAATGCATAAGTGGCCACCCTAGCTGTATGGCAAGGTACAGATGTCCAAATGGGGATACAGAAGCTATCCTTCTAGAATCAAGCTTCCTGTGTTGTAAAGCAAGTGCTTCTGAAACTCAGGGGAACTTTGAGTGGGGTCTCTGATGCAGCACCAGGGAGCACTTGTTGCAAGAGCCTGGGGCTGGGGCAAAGGTAGCCTGATGCATAGAATCATAGAATCATAGAATAGTAGAGTTGGAAGGAGCCTACAAGGCCATCGAGTCCAACACCCTGCTCAATGCAGGAATCCAGGTCAGAGCATCCCTGACAAATGGCTGTCCAGCCTCGTCTTGAATGCCTCTAGTGTGGGAGAGCCCACCACCTCCCTAGGTAATTGGTTCCATTGTCGTATTGCTCTAACAGTCAGGACGTTTTTCCTGATGTTCAGCAGGAATCTGGCTTCCTGTAACTTGAGTCCATTATTCCGTGTCCTGCACTCTGGGATGATTGAGAAGAGATCCTGGCCTTCTTCTCTGTGACAACCTTTCAAGTACTTGAAGAGTGCTATCATATCTCCCCTCAGTCTTCTCTTCTCAAGGCTGAACATGCCCAGTTCTTTCAGTCTCTCTTCGTAGGGCTTTGTTTCCAGTCCCCTAATCATCTTTGTTGCCCTCCTCTGAACCCTCTCCAGTTTGTCTGCATCCTTCTTAAAGTGTGGTGCCCAGAATTGGACACAGTACTCCAGATGAGGCCTAACCAGTGCTGAGTAGAGGGGAACTAGTACTTCCCGGGATTTGGAAGCTATGTGCAGAAGGACTTGTATGTACCTGAACAGGCTTTTCAGATCACAGCCAATTGTTTGCTGTTGTGCAGCATTGTTGTGAGAGAGTTACAACAGCTGGATTGTTTAGCTTGGAAAAAAGGAGGCTAAGGGGAGACATGACAGAGGTGTACAAAATGATGCATGGTGTGGAGAATGTGGACAGGGAGACATTTTTCTTCCTCTCTCAAAATACTAGAACCCAGGGGTCATCCTATGAAGCTGATCGGTAGGAGATTCAGGACAGATAAAAGGAAGGAGTTCTTAACACAGTGCAGTTAAACTATGGAATTCGCTACCACAGGAAGTAGTGATGGTCACCAGTTTGAATGGCTTTAAAAGGGGGTTAGATAAATTCCTGGAGGAAAGGCTGTCAATGGCTACTAGTCCTGATGGCTATGTGCTACCTCCAGTACCTGAGGCAGTGAGCCTATGCACACCAGTTGCTGGGGAATATGGGCGGGAGGATGCTGTTGCACTCATGCCCTGCTTGTGGGTTCCCAGTCAACAGCTGGTTGGCCACTGTGTGAACAGAAAGCTGAACTAGATGGAGCCTTGGTCTGATCAAGCATGACTCTTCTTATGTTCTTATGAGAGATTAGTTAGAGACTTGGCATCCTTGCAATATTGCCCGGTTGTAGCAATAATTACAGCCTTGGGAGAAAAAAAAAACATCCGTGGATTTTATTAGCAGCAGTGATGGGGTACCTTGTTAAATGTACAGTGCTTGTCACAAGAACAGCAAGCAGTCTGGGAGCTTGGAATAGATTTCCATTGTTTGTTCTTATGGTCTAATACTTTTTTCTGCTGTGTCCCTTAGAGCATAAAGGAAAGCCTTGCTGGATCAGACCAAAGACCTGCCCAGTCCAGCACCCCAGTTCCCACAGTGGCCAAGCACATGTCTATGGGAAGCCCACAAGCAGGACATCTGATCCAGCAGGACTCTTCTTGTGTTCTTAGTTTCAGTTGATTTTAATTTTTCAGCTAAATTTGCATATCAGTAAAAAGCAACAATTGTTTTGAAGCAAAAAGCATCCTGAGAGCTTCTCCAAAATAGAATTTGCCCTTGGGCCAAAAGAGATTCAACACCCCTGTTGGAGCAGGTATCATCTTAGAGAAGCCCTCCCCAAACAGATGCTCTCCAGATGTGTTCGACTGGATGTCTCCCAATCCAGTGCCCTCTGGAGGAGTTGGATTGCAAGTCCCATCATTCCCAGTCAGCATGCCTGTAGGAATGATGGGACTTGCAGTCTGAACATTAGAGACATTCTCTCCTATGTGAAAGAGAAGGGGGAATATCTCTTTTAAAATGTTTGCTTGGCTTTGCAGTTTTTATAAGTCATTATGTTAAAAAAAACTTTCAAAAAATAACCCTTCAACCTAATTAATTGGGCCATGGTTTCAGCCAATCAAAAAAAGTTCTTTTACTTTATTTTACATTCTATTAGAAATCCTTTTTATTGAACCGATTTAATGTTGCAGTGCAAGTAAAGGTGTTGATTCCGCACATTTTTGAAAAATGCTGCCAAAGTAAACTGTAAGATTGACCGTATTTAATGCATCTGAATTTTCTCCCTCCTGCCCTCTCTAATAGGGACTGTCAAGGTGAAAAGTTCTAATATTCAAGTGGGGGACCTTATCATTGTGGAAAAGGTATGTCTGGATTTGCAAAGGTTTTATTGGGCTTCTTCACATGGGATTTTATCCTGCTCTTGTGACTGGTTACTCACAAGTTTGCGGGTCTGTTACATGATGCCATCAACAACCAGGACTTCTCCCATGCTAAATTATCTTTATCCCATTTTTTAAAAGATCAGAGTTAATGAGCTATCAAATTACAGTGCCTTGAGTTTCCTCGTGAAAAGAGGAAATCCCACAATAAGAGCAGCTAGCCATGGTGGCTGTATAATGAAACATATAGAACAAAGCAGATAAGGGGGGAAAGTGGGGAAGGAAAGCACGTGTAAAGGGAGCCTGCCGTGATTCTGCATTTAAAATGGAAGCAGAAAGCACTGGTAAAGTTACAAGATTTTACCCTGGTGTAGAAATGCTCATATTCTTCATCGTGCTTTTGTAATGCTGGGAGGAAGAACCCTCTTCTGGCAGTTACTGGCAAAGTACACAGTACTTAATGGGTTGTCTCAGGGGTATGCCCAGAAATGAAATTTGCTTTGGAACCCACTTTGAGGCTTTAGACAGAGGTCTGCTTTCCTTTGGGCAAGACCCGCTTTGCTTTGGACCTGAGCTTTGCTTCAGTTTTCTGAAGCTTTGGATCTGCTCCCTTTCAGAGTTGTCCCAGCTCACGCTGTCAGCACAAGTAGGGACTCCTCTGACGGCATGTATGGCAGCAGCTTTCAGAGGAGGAAAAGAGAGGTTGCACTTTCCTAAAGATGACTCTTGGGAGAAAGCCCGCCCTCCCCCAGCCAGGACTGTGTTGCTCCAAGGGTCCTTGGTGGGTGGTGGACTCCCAACCCTTGCTGCTTTTGGGGAGATAGCCTTTCCTTCCTCCCTATGCAAGTCAACAGAGACAATGCCATCTCCATTTATTTGTATGGGTGCAAAGGAAGGCTGCACCCTTGAAAATGGGTGTGGGTGGGGAAGCTTCTGCCAGGGACCCTTGAGGTAAACCTGGAGGGTGGCTTTCTCCTCCTCCTCTTCCTCCTCCCCCTTCCCCAGACTTCTCTACCATTCCAACATATCTCTTCCCAAAGTTGCTTTTCCTAGAGCAGCCTTCCCCAACCTGGTGCCCTCCAGATGTTTTTGGACTACACCTCCCAGCATTCCTGAACATTGTCTATGCTGGTTGAGGCTGATGGGAGTTGTAGTTCAGTGCATAGTTAAACTATGGAATTCACCACCACAAGATGTAGTGATGGCCACCAATTTGTATGTAATTTGTATTTACTGGACAAATTCATGGAAGATAAGGCTATCAATGACTACTAGTTCTGCTGGCTATATGCTACCTCCAGTATCAGAGGCAGTATGGCTATGTGCACCAGTTGCTAGGGAACATGGGCGGGTGGGGTGCTATGCACTTCTGTCTTGCTTGTGGGTTCCCGGTCGACAGCTGGTTGGCCTCTGTGTGCAGAATGCTGAATTAGATGGACCCTTGATCTCATCCAGTGTGGGTCTCCTTATATTCTTATGTAGTTCAAAACATTTAGAGAGCACAAGGTTGGGGAAGGCTGTTCTAGAAGAAGAAGCCATTTTAATTTGAAGCCACATACGTCTTGTATAATAGGTAGTTTGCTCCTAACTTAAGCTGGATCAGAGCCATTTGTGGTACAGAACCAGAACAACAGGCCTCTATTCTACAGGATATCTTTCTCTTTTTAAAGAAAGTCCTCCTAGCTTTATGCCATATCGCCAGTTAAGACTGAATACTGAACATTTAGTAACTGTCCATTTTTTCACCATACAGAACCAGCGGGTCCCGGCCGACATGATCTTCCTGAGGACATCAGAAAAGAATGGTAAACATCTGGAACCAATTGTGACAATAATCATTAACCTTTGTCCGGTTATTGGGGACAAAATAATCATTTTGAAAATGTAACCAAAGTAGATATAATTTTAGACTTGGTGAGTTTCTAACTGATTCAAACACTCCTCTTTTGATAGCTTGGTTATCCTTCTTGTTTATAGTCTGTGATTGTTTAAAACACAGAGGTTGTTTATCCAGTAAGGTGTCCCCCATTGTGCAAGGTCAACTGATGGGAGGAACAGGGAGATGGATGTGGCGTGCTGTCGCTCACTCTTGCTTTGCTGAGCATCACGCTGGCTTGTCTTCTAACATGTGTCACCGTTTATTCAGACAGCATGAAAAATGTGTCTTATAAAAGCTGAATAGATACAATCAGTGATTCTGGGGTTCCTTCACATATTTATTTACTTGATCCCCAGTATTACTGCAAGAAAAGGAAAGTGTGATTTTCAAAATGGCATAGTTAAAAGACAGTAAGGGGACCCTGCCTGTGTGTGATAATATTTATCAAGTGAATTGCTGCTGGGGGCTCTGTTTATTCAAGTGCAGTCATATTGCAGTCTTGGTGGCCACAGTCAAATTATTTGTGGGTCATACAGAGACAATGACCCTGATCAGAAGTGCGGGGGGGGGGGCACATATGGAGCTGTCCCCAACACTGAAGTGATTGAGTTGCAATGCGTATGGCTTTGACCCCCCCCCCCCAATTGAGTGATGATAAAAGTGAACGCTAAAGCTTCTGCTCACAGCACACCCCTGGGGGTATACTGGTTGGATGAATGTGCTTGGAATAATTTTGCTTCCATTTGATGTGGAAGGAACCAGCATGCTATGGTTGGTAGGAGCTAATCGACTGAAGCCTTGGAGAATGTCAGGGAAATGGTTCCTTTCTTCCTTGCCTTGCACCAGCCTTCAACCTGGTGCCCTCCAGATTTTGGACTACAACACCCATCTGCCATCATGGCCAATGGCCAAGGATGATGGGGACTGTGGTCCAAAGCATCTGGAGGGTGCCGGGCTGGGGAGTGCTGTTTTTTACATCATCAGCACAGGTCATCCATTTCAAGGCTGCTGTGCTAAACTTTTCTGTATGTGAAGATAATGCCAATTAAGCAAATGGATGCGTTTCTGCTTAGTTTGCATTTGAATCTAGTCCTGCAAATCATGGGGCAAAGAACAATGCAGGGTTCTGATGCCTGATTCTGTTTTTTTCAATGAAATTCTCACATAGCATTTCAGGCTTGGGCACCATATTTACAGAACGGGCATAGCACTCTTTAACAGTGGTTTTGCACCATTTCCTGAAAAGGAATGGTTCCGAGACACCGAGAGACACATTTGAATGTACTTGTGCATGTCCGAAATTTACGCATGGTGATTCTCTCCATATATGGGTGCAATTAGAACACGTTTCGTGTCTGACAAACAATTCCTGGGAGATTTTCAAAATGAGGGGTTGATGTTACATGCAAAAGCACATACATACCTTAAACCACCCAAAGACTGGTAGTCCGGAGAAAGGGGGCGGTGCTGGGGAAAGGGGGCATGGTCTTCTGAGGAACCCCAGGGGGCTGGATTGGGATCCCAGGCAGGCTAGATTTGGCCCAGGGGCCTGAGGTTCCACACCCCTGATGTAGTTCTTCTCTATATCAGCAGCAGTTCTCCAGCTCTTTCTCACCACCTGGAGATGCCAGGGATGGAACCTAGAACTTGCTACATGTTTCAAGCAAGTGCTGTACCACTGAGTTACAGTCCCTCCCACTATATTCCAATATAGTCCTTCTAAGCTCATAGTCGTCCTCATAAGGTTTGTCTTAAATAAGTCGGTACCTTTAAAGTGCAACTTGAAGAACAACAACAACTGTTCTCTTGGGTATCCTGGTCCCAAGTTGTTTAGGGCTTGGTACAAGTGTACAAAGCCTTAACCAACTTGGGATCAGGATACCTGAGAGAGCACCTTCCCCCTTACCAGACTGCCCAGTTACTGAGGTCATCAGAGGGCATGCTTCTGGTGGTTCCACATGGACCTATGACCCAATTGGAATCCACCTGGAGAAGAGCCTTCAGTGTGGTGGCCCCTTTCTACAGATCTCCCTGCCTCTGGAGGTCAGGCAGGCACCAACATTGCATTGTTTTTGGCGCCTTCTGAAAACATCTTTATTTTAAGAAGTTTTCCTTGATAGACCAGCCATGTTTTTATTGGTACTCTGCTTTCAAAACAAAATTTTTAATATAGTGTTTATTCTTTTTATTGTTCACCACTCCAGAAGCTGTCTAGATGTGGAGCAGTCTATAACCATTGTAAATAAAATAAATCAATAATAATTAAAACAACAACAAACCCCATTAACACAGATTAATTATCTGTAGGGTCCTGTTTTCTCCGTACGGATCAGCTGGATGGTGAAACAGACTGGAAGTTGCGCCTGCCTGTCAGCTGCACTCAGAGGTTACCCACTGCTTCGGTATGTAGTCTTCTAATTTGCTGGTGGTCGTTTTTATTAACCATCTAAAATACAGCCAGAATTAAAAATCTAAGGACCCAGTTCAGTTGGGCATCTTTTCTGCACCGGTTCCCTTGAAACGACTGGGAGCTTTATGAGAATGTGTCTAAAATGCCAAGTCAGGCATCATGTAGATCAGGGTGTCCAAATTCCAGGGGTCAGGGAGACAGTTCCCTGCCCCCCCTGCCCCTCTGGGAGTTGTACACTGCCTGCTATCACCCAGCACTGCTGAATTTGTCACCAAAATTCACTGTCACAGCAGCAAAAATGGAGCTGCTCTTTTTGCTGCTGTGCTGCTATGCCACCAAATTTCAGCAGCAAACTGCAGCTTGCTTTCCCCCCAGTACAAGAGAATATCATCTCTTCTGGGCTGCCATGCTACAGAATTTTGGTGGTAATTTTACCGGGGGAGGCGCAATAAGTCCTGGGGAACCTACATGCTGTTTGCTGGCCACATGTTGCCCATTCCTGATTTAGAGGGATTGTTGTTGTTGTTGTTCAGTCGTTCAGTCGTGTCCAACTCTTCGTGACCCCATGGACCATAGCACGCCAGGCCTTCCTGTCCTGCGCTCTCTCCCGGAGCGTGCTCAAGTTCATATTCATTGCATCCGTGATGCTATCTAGCCATCTCATCCTCTGCCGTCCCCTTCTCCTTTTGCCTTCAGTCTTTCCCAGCATCAGGGTCTTTTCCAGGGAGTTTTCTCTTCGCATTAGGTGGCCAAAATATTGGAGCTTCAGCTTCATTATCTGTCCTTCCAATGAGCAGTCAGGGTTGATTTCCTTTAGGATTGACTGATTTGACCTCCTTGCAGTCCAGGGGACTCGTAAGAGTCTTCTCCAGCACCACAGTTCGAAAGCAAGAGGGATATTAGAGGGATAGTAACTATTTAAAAAAAGGTTTCTTTTCATCTGTTTTTCTCCTAAACCAGAGGTGGGGAGACTTTTTTCTGTCGAGGGCCACATTCCCTATTGGGAGCTGCATGCTGACAATGGGTGGGACTGAAGCCACAAAAGGGCAGGCTGCTGAGGGAGGGACAGATCACTGTTGACAAAGATCAGAACTGATTGTTTTTAGAGAGCTTCCCCCGCCACACACTTCTTCCATCACCCTGACCATTTGGGGGCTTCTGCCTGTTTTTTCCCCTCTCCTCCTTTTCTCCTTCTGGGATCCCTCCACCTGCATGAAATTAAGCACTTGGGCTGCACGTGGCCAGCTCCTGTCCTAAACCATTTATAATTTGTTTGGAAAGAAAGCTTACTTTAAAGAGGAGGGTGCAAAATTTTTAATACTGTGCACATATTTTTAACCCTCTGTGTAGGACCTTCTTCAGATCCGATCGTATGTGTATGCAGAGGAGCCCAACATTGACATCCACAACTTCGTTGGGACATTTACTAGAGTAAGCAATCGCTTTGTTATGGAGTAAAAACAAAAAATAACATTGTGTCTCAAGAACCCTAGGATTGGATCATGCTTGGAGGTGATTTCCCCATTCTTTCAAAAGTTGCTGGGGATAGTCAGTATGTTGCAAGACTGATAAAGTAAGACCGTAACATAGGTGTCTCATGTTTTCTACAAAAAATAGCAAGTTACAAATGTGACAACAAAATGTTGCAGCATGGAGTGTCCAGTGAGCCAATCATGTCTTCTATCAGAATACTCCATACCATTCCCCCTCCCTCATAGATTTCCTTCACCCAATCCCACAACAATCAGTCAGCATTTTGTGCCCACTGAGCATGCTCACTTACTGAATTTCCCTCCCCCACACACTTTTAGGGTTTTTTATCCTTCTGCAAACCTTAGGGATCCCCCAAGCCTTCTGATATGTCCCCCTTCAGTGTGGTTGGTGCCATTTTGGCTCCATAAGGATCCACATCTAGAGGATGACTTCATACATAGTGTATAGACTGTCAATGATAAAGAGAATTCTCAGTGTCCCCTGATCAGGTTGACTTTGGGCCAAACTACACGTTAATGCTTCTTGTGTAGTTACATCTTGTGTTTTCTTGTTAGATTAATTACAGTCACAAGTGGGGAAGGGGGCCGATTCTTACTTTGAATGCAGCATATGGGGATGGAAGCCTAATTCCTTCACTCCCCAGCTACAGTCAGGGCCAGAAATACTGGAACAAGGATAACTGTTTTGGCAGTTGGCCTCTGTACACCACCACATTGAAATTGAAAGGAAACCCACACCCAGATGGGAGCAAAATCAGGACTTTCAGCTGTAATTCAAGGGGGTTGACAAAAGTGGGGCACTAACCATTCAGGAAGTACAGCCAGTGGCATACACACACACCCATCGTTGGGGCTCATAAGAAATGGAACAAACCAACATCATTTCAAACTTAAGGATCACCTTTAATATCGGGATGAAAATCCGTTGCAGTCAATGACTGCCTGAGGTCTGGAACCCATGAACATGACCAAATGCGGAGCTTCTTCCCTCGAGATGTTTTGCCAGGCCTTTACTGCAGCTGCCTTCAGCTGCTGCTTGTTTGTGGGTCTTTCTGCCTTCAGTCTTGTCTTCAGTAAGTGAAAGGCATACTCTATTGGGTTGAGATCAGGTGACTGACTTGGCCATTGAAGAACATCCCACTTCTTTGCCTGGAGAAACTCTTGAGTAGCTTTTGCTGTATGTTTTGGGTCATTATCCATCTGCAATATGAAGCGGCGTCCTATCAGATTGGCGGCATTTGGCTGAATCTAAGCAGAAAGTATAGCCCTATACACTTCAGAATTCATCCTGCTGCTTTTATCAGCAGTCAGGTCATCAATAAACACCAGTGACCCAGTTCCATTGGCAGCCATACATGCCCATGCCATAACACTGCCTCCACCATGTTTGACAGATGATGTGGTATGCTTTGGATCATGAGCTGTTCCTTTCCTTCTCCATACTTTTCTATTCCCATCATTCTGGTACAAGTTCATCTTGGTTTCATCAGTCCAAAGAATCTTCTTCCAGAACTGGGCAGGCATTTTTAGGTGTTTGCTGGCAAAGGCTAATCTGGTCTGTCTGTTCTTGAGTGTTACCAGTGGTTTGCACCTTGTTGTGAAGCCTCTGTATTTACATTCATAAAGCCCGAGGAAGAATGTTCCCACTGGCATCAAGAAAGAGAAAACAGAAAAGAAAGTTAGTATCTGCTTTCAGTGCAAAATGGTGTTTGCCATCATGCTCAGTCTTTCCCTTCACTTCACAGTGACATTTGACTACTGCATCTGGGTTTTTCCTCAGTGCTACACACTACGAAGGCTGTTTCTACATGAGGCATTTATCACGTGCTTGTGATTGGTCACTCACAGAAGTTCGTGGGTCCTATACACGATGTTGTCATCCTGCAGGGCACCTTCTGCTCTTTGCAACTTTTATCGTGTTGTTTTTCATGATGCCGAGAGTCTGGCATTTTCCCTCCTCCTGCTATGAACCGCGGTAAATCTATGCAGTGGTGCTTTATCGCAAATAATACTACATTGCCATCTAGTGGCTTTATAATGAAACATATAGAACATGCCAAGAATGGGGGGGAAAGGGGGAAACCATGTGGGAAGGAGCCAGTCATAATCCCGCAAGGAATCCAGAAGCAGAAGCCCGGGTAAAGATGCAGGATTTTAGCCTGGTGTAGAAATGCTCAAAGTAAACTTCCTATAGCACTCTCCCTTTTCTCATGACTAAGGGAGAAGGCTTTAGAAGGCTGTGCTCCATCCGTTTTAAAATCTTAGGGTGCAGTCCTATGTGTGTTTAGACAGAAAAATATCCCACAACTCCCAGCATTCCCCAGCCAGCATTGCTGGCTGGGGACTGCTAGTAGTTGTAGGACATTTTTCTGTCTAAACACACATAGGACTGAACCCTTAGTGATCTCTTCCTCTGGAAGCTTTTTAGGTCAAAGTTTGGAATCTGTGACAGAGAGGCCTGAGAGATTTTCTGTCATAGGTGACTGGCAGTGGCTCTCCAAGAACTCAGGTAGACATCTTTTTACATCACCTGCTACCTAGCCCATTTTTAATGTGGAGGTGTCCAGGATTGAACCTGGGACCTTTGGCATGTAAACATATACTCTGCCTTTGAACTTAGTCCTCCACAATCTCTGTCCTGAATCTTTCAGCTTTGTATGCAAACCCAGTCACCTATTAAATGGGCTGATCAAGTATTGTGGCCTTTTCAGATACTCCTTTTTACCGTCCACATCAGTTCAGGATGGATGTGGGTTCAGTGTTGGTTTCACACCTGTGATAACAACCATTGAACATCGTACCCTTTAGGTACCTGAAGATTAGGAGCAAAAGTGCTGCAAAATCAACACATCTCTGACCATTTATGAGAAACCCCAATAATGCCATTCTTGTCATTAGAAAAGGAGGTACAAGGTAACTCTAAAAAGCTCTCTCTCTCTCTGGTAACTTTTTTAGGAGGACAGTGACCCTCCCGTGAATGAGAGCTTAAGCATTGAAAATACTCTGTGGGCCAGCACTGTGATTGCTTCAGGTAAGGCAAAACCAATGTGTGAATTTCTGAGGGAGTATGTTAGCAATTTTTAAAAAATCTCTTTGTAATTGAAATAATCATTTCTTGTCAATGGAAATTAGTGGTTGGAATGAAATTTTCCACTTGTCCTAACACCGCTAGGGAGCTTGAGCTGACATCTAATTGCCCCTTTGGGCATTTATAGATGAGAAGGCCTTTGGAATTCCAGTAACCTTCGGGCAAAGCATCCCCTGCTAGAATAGCACTTAATTGCTCTCAATATTGACGTTTTAAATCTGTAACAGAAAGGGTGTTGGAGAGATTATAAATGGAAGCTAGGATAAAAGATCTCGAAGTAACCTCCCACCCCCACCCCGGAGCTGTAGCTCCATAGGAGAGCATCTTGTAAAAGCAAGACCAGATGTATCATGCAGAAGTTGCAAGGAGCCAAAGAGTTTTCTAATAAGTACTCTTCAAGAAAGAAAGCTTTATTTTATTTCCCCCCATTGGAGCTGTTAACGCATCTGCCCTCCTCTGTATAAGCTGTCATGTTGAGGATTTTAAAAGGGTTTACCAGATGGAAGTTTCAAGTGATCTCTGTTTGGTACTCAACTGATGGTTTCATTTTGGACACTCCGTAGTGTTCAGATGGAAGGCTGGCTGGGGGAGGTTGGTAAAAATCCAGCAAGGAAATTCAGTGAGGTGAAGTTTCATTTTGAGCCCCAGATTCAGAGAGCTGACAGTAACTCAGTCTTAGAAGCAAGACTGCAATGTGATGGTAGAGTAACTAGGAAATGGTTGGGGGAGATGGGCCAACATACAATGTGGCACCTGTGACTTAGGTCATCATACAGGCCACCTTTGTACTGCTGGTGGTCAGGTAGAACTTGTGATGCTACCCATTGGCAAGGCCCAGCCAAATCCTGCTCTCGCTCATTCATCAGTTAAGGCTAGCAGCTAGGTGAGCAGGTAATTCTGTTTGGGTGGCTTCCTCTGCCTTTATCTCAGTTAAGAGAGCATTCTGGGGCGAGTGATGACTCAGGGTTCTCATCATCAATGGCTGGCAAGTCTGGGGAGGAATCCATACCTTTAGAGGGAGAATATCTCATCGTCTCTTGGTCTTCATCTTGTGGCAATGCATGATTTAGTGGGGTGGACTCCCCACAGGCCTGCTCTGCATTAATAGAATTAATACTTTCTAAATATATTGCTCAAAGCAATTGACCTCAGGTGTTCACCTGTAACCCAAGTGTGGGGTTAAGAAGATAAGAGCTTTGGGGTTAAGAAGATAAGAGCTTTGGCTGCCAAATGACACACCTTGTGCTGGGTCTGCAGTTACCATCTTCTGCACTGAGGACAGGACCAGAAGCTGGAGATGGGACTGGATACCCATTTGACTCACTTCGAAGTTTCACTCTTTGGCAGGGGTGCACAGCCTGTGGTCCTGGGGCCTTCTGCAAGCCCCAAAGCCAGCAGGACCCCACCCACGTTTCTCCATAGCCCAGCTGATCAGGTCGACTGTGTGTGTGTGCGGGGGGGCAGCGGGAGGAAAAATGCTGTTCTCTGCCTTCCAAGATCATTGCTAGTACCAGTGGAGAAATTGCAATTTTGGTGACGATCACTGGGAGCTGGGAAAGACCTTGTTTGTTTGTTTATTACATTTTTATACTGCCCAGTAGCTGAACCTCTCTGTGTGGTTCACAACAATTAAAACCATAAAACTCAAGACAATAAAATACGATAAAATGCAGTATAAAATTTAAAAGTCTAAAGCTACAATATAGAAGTAAAAATAATAACCAAACAGAAGCTAGCAGCAGTGCAGAAATGTAAAATACAATACCAGATGTAAAACAAACTGAAAAACTAAAATGTCTGGGTGAATAATAAGGGCTTCACTTGGCCTCTGAAATGAGCACAATGTTGGCACCAGGCCAACCCCGTCTGGAAAGCTCATTCCACAGCTGGGGTGCCACAGCAGAAAAGGCCGTCTTCTTGGTAGTGTCAGGGTGGAAACTGAGCCAACAGAGCCCCAGAGCAGTACTGATTCTGAGGAGGAACAGCAATCCGTAGGAGAGGAGCTCGCTCATTTCTCACAAGCACAGCAGCTGGCAGAGATTCCTCCTGCCAGCATTCCTGGTCTCCTGACAGTGAGAGAGCGCTGGAAGGGGGCCTGCTGGACGCTCAGCGCAGATGCAGGGAGCGATGACAGGTGGAGGGCGCGGAAAGGAGGCGTACCGCTTGTTCGGCGCTCAAACAACGGTCGCATCCCGAGGACCCAAGGGAAAGAGGGAGGATCTCTCCCTAGCCTATAAGTTCAGGGTCTTCCCGTGATTCTCCTTCAAACGGGGACCAACTGCCTTACCTGGAGCTTAGGCTACTATTCTGCTATCTTTCCCCAGTGCTGTTCCTTGCTTTGTCGCTAGTGATTAGTATCTGCAAGAGTCATAAAGTAATAAAGGAATAAAGTCTCGGAAAGAATCCTCGTCGTCTGTGTCCTGAGTTGGCTATCGGTGGGGACTGCAAGAAGCAACTAGGGCGCTCCTGACAGGTAGCCACCCATCTTACTTCCTTTGGCAGGGGCTCCTGGAGAAGGACTGCTGAAGCTGATCTTTACCTACTTATACATACACACACACCAGTGATCCCTAAAGGGGGAGAGAGTTTGTGTGTGGGGGGGGGGCAGGGCAGGGGAGAGTGTGAATAAGTGTGTGTGTGTGTGCATGCACAGCTTCCAGCCCCCAATTGATGCCAGATGCAAAAAGGTTATGCACCCCTGCTCTATGGACATTCAGTGGTACACGTGAATAGAAGTCCTTGCTGCATACCTTCTTTGTTGCTAAGGGCTGAGAGGAGCCCCACTTTCTTTCTACAGACCTGTTTTTAGGTCAGCTGCCATATGGGAATGGTGTGTTTCCTGGCTTCTATCTGCAGAGGCGTACCTTTCAAGGAAAGCATGCCACGAGATTTTTACTCCCAGCATCTTTTTTGCATTTGGCTACAATATTTCCAGTTACATAAATATAGCGTTCTACAGACTTGCAGTAAAAGGGTTGGCTGGTTTATTTTAAAGCAGTATGTGAAACTCATTTCTTGCTGTGCTGTGCCATCTTGTATTTGCCTCCTCACCCTCTCAGCTCCTTTTTAGAAAGGGCCTTAATGTAGGAGATGTTTATGTGCCACTGGTGGAATAGGTTGTTTGTGTGCGTGTTGTTGTACATTGAAAGGTTTTTGAGATTATTATTTTTTTTACAATGAAAGGGCATCTCTACACCAGCCTAAAATCCTGCATTTAAAATGGGGATTTCTGCTGCCATTTTAAATGCAGGATCACAACGGCTCCCTTTTTCACCCGCTTCCTTTCCCCCCACCCCTTTCCCCCTCCCTCTCCCCGTATCTGAGTCTTCCATTATCTTTCATTGATCTCACTCCTCTCCTTGCAACTTTTCCTCTTTTCACGGAGGGAACTCAAGCGAAACACAATGGGGTAATTTGATAGCTCATTATCTGTGATCTATTTAAAAAGGGAACAAAGGGCATTTAGTGCAGGAGACACCTGGAGGTTCACCGCGTCATCTAAAGAGCCCGCAGACTTCCGTGTGGGAGCAATCTCAATCTCAGGATAAAAGCTCCACGTGAAGAAAGCCAAAGAAGCCCTGTTTCTGCGCTTCCCAATTATATACTTGGTGATAAGATGATATAGAACAATAAGCCTCAATTTCTCATAGTTCTCCCAAACAAACTGAAGGCCAAACAAAACATTTTTCAAATGGCAGATAGCAGAGCTATGCATGATTGGCTTGTTTAGTCCAGTGTAAGTGCACGGGGGCCTGATTTGGATCAGGACCGTGGTGCTTTGAGATGAGGGAATTTAAGCTTCCCTCGCAGATTTTGTCCCAATGGAGACAGGGATGGTTGGTTGGTTTTTTACCCTGCTGGCCCCCCCATGGGAAGAAAGGATTTTCTGATTGGGTGGAAAAAGCCTGTCATGTGCAGGGGGCCCTTTCTCACCAGTACTGAATGCGTAATCACTGGGGCGAGGTTGCTTAGCCAGCATGTGTGTTGCTGTGAGAGGGGCCTGGCCAGTGAACATGCTCCCAATAACCTTTCCATGTGTTCATTGAATGGGTGAGGAGGTTCATATGAACACCCCTGTTGTGTTATCCTAGAGGAAGTCTCTGTCATTTCCTTGTGCTTCTTTTCTCTGTTTAAATCGAGATACTGTTTTGGCCTCATGTTGCCTATACTCCTTGTCTATCTGACAATGTTCCAGGAGAGCAAATGTATGGTACTGTGTGCTATAACATAGTCATGGTCTAAGAGAACCTCTAGGTGGTATCATAACACACATGTTTAATAACAGAAGGAAGGCCTGCAAATCTGGCTAAGGCATAAGAGTATTTCATATTTGTGGCCTTTTAAGCTCTCTTACTATATACATGTTTATTTGGTTTTTGTTTATTCATTTATAGAGCTTATAACCCTCTTTTCCTTATAAAATAATTCCAAAGTGGTGTACAAAACCAATAAAACACAATAAAATACAGTATCAACCTTTAAAACAGGAGAGAACAGAAACACAGATAAGTAAGTTTACAAGACGCAGCAACACAGATTCAGTCAAAACATGAGTGAAAAAATATATCTGTAGTTAGTGCCAAAAGCTTGTAAGACTCAGCACCGGCTCTATATGATTGGGGGGAGGGGAGCTCCACAATCAGGGTGCCTGCGTCGAGAACACCTTCCCTTGGGTCGCCCCATATCAAACCCAAGCCTTATGCAACAGCATCAAGAGGGCATTCCCACTAGATCTTAATATCCAGATCAGGTATCCAGATCCTAAACTGTGTAAAGCTTATTCATAATCCATATAGGTTAACATCTGATCATTGTTAAGGGTGGAATGAAATGGGGAGAGGCAGGCAAACGAGCATCCTGGCCTCTGTAGGTTTCGGACGTGATCAAAGCAAGAACCGCTTTAAAGCTCATGAATAACAAAATATCCTGCCTTTACTCCTTGCCTGCCCCTTCTGTGTTGTGCTTCTTCCTGTTCCCTGGCTCATTAGTCTAGACAAGCCTTGCCCCAACCTGGTGCCCTCCAGATGTGTTGGACTACAACTCCCATCAGCCCTGGCCAGCATGGCCAGTTGTTGTCCAAGACATCTAGAGGAGACCAGGCTGGGCAAGGCTGGTCTAGAGGAAAAACAACAACAAAGGGCATCTCTACACCAGCCTAAAATCCTGCGTTTAAAACAGGGCTTTCTGCTTCCATTTTAAATGCAGGATCACGAATCCCTTTATCAGCTGCTTCCTTTCCCCACTCCCCTTCCCCCCTCCTTCTCCCCATATCTGAGGCTTCCATTTTCTTTCAGTGATCTCGCTCCTCTTCTTGCCGCTTTTCTTTTCACAGAGGAAACTGAAGTGGAACACAGCGGGGTAATTTGATAGCTCATTATCTGTGATCTATTTAAAAACAGAACAAAGGGCATTTAGTGCAGGAGACGCTTTGGAGGTTCAGGGTGTCATGTAAAGAGCCTGCAAACTTCCATGAAGGAGCCATCTCAATCTCAGGATAAAAGCTCCATGTGAAGGAGCCCAAAGACTGAGGCAGGCATCGATTATATAATACAGTCTAGAGTGGCACTATTCTGGATTTGTGGCACACAAAAAGGTCAGCCAGCACAATGGTACTCTGTCGATTAGGTTACTTGCAAAAGCAATACACAGCCTAAGAGAGCTTCTTTACTTGTACTTGACACAACTGAGACACATGTTTTCATGATGCATTTTAGGGCAATGAACACACCGGAATATAATAATGCTCTTGTTAGTCTCCAATAACTGGCTGGTAGAAAGCATGCTCAGTAATATTTTCTACAAGTGGGACCTGCAAGAGAATGTTGCAGTGTGGAGTGTTCCTAGTCAGGTTGCCTGCCTGGCTGCCAGCCAGACATGCCTCCTTTCAGCTCACTCTATTCCAACCCCCCAACCCCAGTTTTCTATTTTGAGACTGGGGCTAAATTGCGGACCTCATGGCCACAACATCTGGTCTAAGAGTCTGTTCTGTTCCTTGTCCCATCTGCTGCTTTTTGTATCACCTAGCCAGATGAAGAGCTCTGGCAAATTTGGAAGCTTGCACACTTTGGAGTCATTTTGGTTGGTCCTAATGAATGTATTGTCCAACAATGGGTTTTGGATTCCTCCCCCCACTCGGTGTTCTGTGGCCGCTGTGCATGCTCAGTCCTCTTTGAGCTGTTTTGGGGGTAGCCCTTAGGGTTTTTCCCCTAACTTCTGCAAAACCTGAAGCTCCTTTGAGGCTGCTGACCTCTCCTCCTTGTGCATGGATGGTGCTGCTTTGGTTACATAAGGACTGGTATTCTAAGAACGAGTTTGCTATTATTATATATGATACAAGTGCTATTCTCTTAGCACTTACCACATGTTGAGGTGTTTCTTCAGGAGGTTAGGTGTGTGATGACTAGAGAAAGTGTTTTCAGCTATGGCACCCCATTTATAGAATCCTTTCCCCAGGGAGGCTTGCCTGATGCCCACTCCTACATCCATTTGGCACCAGAAAAAGACCTTTTTATTTACCCAGGCTGTTAAAACAATACTGCTTGAATTGGCTTGTTTTTCTGCTGCCACTCTTTGTTTTCACTGCTCTCCTATTCCTAATGTCTTCTTAAAGCAGCCTTCCCCAAACTGGTACCCTTCAGATGTGTTGAACTATCACTCCCATAACCCCCAGTCTAGCACATCTGGAGGGCACCAGGTTGGGGAAGACCCTCTTAGAACACAATCCTATGCATGGTGAGATAGGAAAAAAAAGTCCTACAACTCCCAGCATTCCCTAGCCAACGTGGCTGGCTGGGAAATGCGGGGAGTTGTATGACTTTGTTCTGTCTAAACATGCATAGGATTGCGCCCCTAAAGTATTGATTTTATTATTTTATTCTGTATGTTTTAATAGTGTTATAAGTCACTCTGGGAGTGGTAACACTGATGACTGGGATGTAAATTTTCTAAATAAACATTATTAGACATGCCAGTGCTTACAGCATTTGGCAGAAAGTGGGGATGCAAAGCTTATAAATTAAATTGCAAAAAAAATATGGGCATAAATTGCATGCAGTAAACACAGCTTGGTAAACATGGCTTAGTTGTGGGAAGTAGAGAGAAGTACCTACACCAGCTGCTTAAACCCATTCCCATATTTATGTGTAACAACTGCCTCTATCAGTCACGTTTTCTGCCTGGATCGATCAAACAAATAATTAAGATTCATTTCCAGGGGTCTTGCTTTTTTCTTTCTTTTTTTTAAACACTCTTTTCATTACAAGTTTTATCAGTCTTTAATCTTAGTCATTATGTTTCCACAGGAACAGTTGTGGGAGTTGTTCTGTACACAGGCCGTGAGCTGCGCAGTGTCATGAACACATCAAATCCACGGAGTAAGGTAAGGGGCAAGATTCCCTGATCTGTTTTACTCATTAGGAGCTAGCAAACCCAGGGTTGCCACTGAATGTACATGTGAAAAGGAGCTGCGGCCCATGCTGGCCACCTGATTTGTACCTACACGATGCATGTGTTGGTCACATGAGCACTAAGGTGTGCATGTAAAAACAGCTTAGCTGTTCACCTAAAATTGTAATGTGTGAATTGATGTTTCTCATTTGGGTGACTTTATACATTATAGCTCCCACATGGATACCACCCAAAACAGCTTCATGATCTTCCATACCAGGGCCATTATGTTAGTAGGCTCTTGTCATGTGTGGTGGGTTTTCTAATCAGAGTAAACGCACAATCCTATGCATGTCTATACTGAAAAGAGTCCTGCAACTCCCAGCATTCCCCAGCCAGGATTGTGACCTTAAAGGTTGAATCCATAGAAACAACCAAATAACCCCAAAGTGTGTTCCCTCATTCCACATAGCATACCTGTCTCTGTGTGTGTGCGTGTGTGTGTGCATGAGCTCTCTCTGTTTATATGTTTGTATGTAAACAGTTTTTAAATTATGTACTGTATTGTATTTTTTAAGGTTTTTAATCCTTGTATAGTGGCCAGAAAGCTCTGGCTATTGGGTGATATAGAAATGTAGGAAACAAAATGAAATTTTCTACCACACATCTGCACCACTTGGCAAAATGGTCATCGGTAGCCACCCATTCTGAATACAGAAAGTAGGGAGTGATGACTGCACTATTTCTTCTCCCCCCACCACGCCAAATCTGGTGTAAAGGGTGTGAACCTGTTTGTTTTGAAGACCAAAACGTGACTTTGCTGTATCATGTTGGCAGCTCATAGAGTTGTGAAAGTGTCAGATCATGTATTGATCTGGGGTCCTGATTCTGCCAGGGCCGAGTCAAAATAGATTATTTTAGATTACCAAGATGAAACAATGCCTCTTGTGCAAAAGGATGGCAGAAAATGGATGCAGAATAAATATGCAAAGAAGGCTCACGTCTCTCATCAACCAGTGAAGCTGTCACAGCTGAGTGACTGTCTGAGCCCCCAAGATAGACGGGAAGTCATTCCTAGAGCCACAAGTTTCTCCAGGCTGGTAGCGCGCTTTCCCCCATCAAGCGAGACCAAAGGACAAAGCCTGCGGGTTGGATTTGATAGGTTCCTTCTCCCTCCAAGCTCAGGAGCTGGCAGGGAGAAGGGGGGCTTCTCTTCCCATGGGAAGCGAAACCTATCTCATCTTCCAGGATGACATAATCCAGCTGAGCAAAACAGCTTCAGAGTGAAAACTGTAGATTACTAGCCTGTGTGAAAGGGCTTCTTAATTAGCGATAAAGCTGCTGGTTTGGCCAAACTACACAAGTCTCTTGGTGGCTACCAACAGCATATAGGAATGCTGAGAAGTCCACCTTACTGCTCACCAACAAACTCACTACAACTCATAACTCTTGTATGATGCAAGCAATCTCTTTTCCTCCCTTAGATCGGTCTCTTTGACTTGGAAGTGAATTGCCTCACCAAGATTCTCTTTGGGGCACTGGTGGTGGTCTCTCTTGTCATGGTTGCTCTTCAACACTTTGCTGGCCGCTGGTACCTGCAGATCATCAGATTTCTTCTTCTTTTCTCAAATATAATTCCTATTAGGTATGAGACTCCCCACCCCTACCCCAAACACACACACTTTAAAGTAGCACTGTATTTATGTTAGGGTATTCTGCAGTAGCCCTTGTTTACTCAGCACGTACCTCAGCATACTGTAAATAGCAGGGTTAGTCTATACCCTTATGAGCCCAGATGCACATTACAGCTCCACTTCAGGTTTCCTCATGGAAAAGCTGCTTAATTAAGAACTAGAATAGCTGAGCAGGAAGCCCCACATGATGTATCTGTTTCTGGGTGAAACAGAAACCATTCCAGACGATGGCCCAATGAATGAATAAGCCATCAGGAATCTCATGCTTCTGTGTTCCCCACTCCACGTGGGAAAGAGACCTTATATTTCCATTCCTAGCTAGGGATGTGCGAACCCACCCTAGCCCAGGTTCACCAGGCGCCCACTGAAGTGCTCCCCCCGAGACCCACACTTGAGCTCCCATGAGCTCAGTGAGTCGCCCGCACTCACCCCAGGCCCGCCTGGCAAGCACCCGCCATTTTGCCACTTTTTTTTTTTTTTTTACGAAAAAGGGGAGCTTAAAAAAAGGTGCATATTTAAATATGTGCAGTTTGAGGCTGGGAAAGCTTAATACGTGCAACATTAGAGGCATAATGCCTCTAATATTGCGCATATTAAGCTTTCCCAGCCCCAAACTGAGCATATTTAAATATTTTGCCTTTTGAGCTCCCTTTTTTCATTAAAAAAGTGGCAAAATGGTGGGCGCTCACTGAATGGGTCGGAGTGAGTCCAGGAAGGTGCGAGCGGGGGCAAGCGAGGGCAGGGCCTTGGCAGGCATGGTCCGGGGGTTGCAGGCGGGGCGGGTGGACTCCTGGACCCAGTTGGGCATCCGTAACATCCCTATTGCTAGCTGGCAGCAAACCAGATCCTGGTTCGTTTGCTTTCTGATAAATTGCGGTTTGAACAGACTACCATTTGCCGCATCTGGATGCAGCAACAAATGATAGTTTGTTGCTAACCAGGAATGGAAATTTAAACCTGGATGTTGAACCTCTTTAAGGGCCAAATTCAATTTTGAAAAAGCTTTTGGGGGCCTCACTACAGTGGTGGGAGGGCCCAAAAGCAAAAGGGGGCAGAGCCAGATGCAAAAGAGACAAGACCAAAATACCAAAAACACTAACATATATCTTTTACTAACAGTAAGTAAACCTTTGGAGAGACATTTTAGCCTTTCAAAATGGGGGAAACTCCACAAAAGCCAAGAAACCACCAGTCCATAGTCAGGCAAAATAGGGTAGGGACAGGGGCAGGAGTGTGGCCATCTGGGAACCCCAGGGGGCCAGATTGGGACCTCAGGTGGGCCAGATTTGGCCTGCAGAGTTCTGGTTCAACTCCCAACCTTTGGATCTCCCTCTTTGCATGCAAAGTAGAGCAGAGAGTATGCAAGCGCAAGGCTTGTGCCAGCCCATTCATGTAACAACAAAACATGGCTTGTTGTGTCTGAACTGGGGTTCTGACGGTTTAAATGATCCCCTGCATAAAAATATTCTTTTTATGTATGAAACCCGTCTAGAACTTTCACCCTGACATGCTAATTTTGTACAGACAAGGAATATTTTGATGCGATGGAGCATGAAAAGCATTCAAACCAAGGAGGGAAATGGCAGCTTTGCGGGGGTGATTTCAACCAGGAAAAGTACACAGCCCTCTCTGAATGCCACAACCCTGATCTGATTTGGGATTCCTTTCTTCATAGCAGCTTTAGTCTTTCCAAACAAAACACAAAGGGCATCCTGTTCATTCATAGGTCTCCCATATCATGCCTAGACTAGCTCGGAGACTTGTATTGGATTACATCACTGGTTCATAATTTAAGGCTGACCCACCTGTTACATTCCTTGCTAATTACGGCCAGGATCCAAAGACCTAATCTAGGCTTGGGCGTGCCCAGTGGCATTTTTTATTTGGAACAGATCCTAGAACCATATTGCTAACTTCTTCTGGAAGACCCCTCCCTTGCAAAAGCCATTCACCGTGTGGCACTGGAGGAGGACGGTGACGGGCTGCCGCTTGAGAAACACCAACTCAGAGCTCCCTTGGGACCCGTCTGGAGTTAGTGCAGTGCTGCTTTGGATCCTGGCTGACTTCTTTTTTCCTTCTCATATAAGTGGTTATACTCATGCAAGCAGACCACTCATGTGAACGGGTGAAGAATAAAAAGATGACAGAATCATCTGTTTGAATCAGACCTTGGATCATTACATTAAATTAATATTTAAAATATTATACATCACACATTTATTTATTTATTTATTTATTCCATTTTTATCCTGCTTTTCAGACAAGGCTGCTTAAGGCTGCTCTGGGAGCTGGAGCTAGTCGGGAGTTGCCCCTTTTCAGCGGGCAACTCCTTTGCTGAGGGAACTGCACTGGCTGCCTATCCACTACCGGGCTAGGTTTAAGGTTTTGGTACTAGTTTACAAAGCCCTAAACAACATGGGACCAGGATACCTGAGAGAGCACCTTCCCTCTTATCACTGAGGTCATCAGTGGCATGCTCCTGGTGGTTCCACATGAACCTATGGCCCAATTAGAGTCCACCCAGAGAAGAGCCTTCAGTGTGGTGGCCCCCTTTCTATGGAACTCCCTGCTTCTGGAGGTCAGGTAGGCGCTAACATTGTGCTGTTTCCAGCGCCTCCATGAAAACATCTTTATTTCAGGAAGCCTTCCTTGACTGACCAGCCATGGTTTTATCGGAATTCTGTTTCTTGTTAAAAATAGTAATTTTTAACATGGTGTTTTATTCTTGTATCCTAGGAATTTTGTATCTTTTATTGTTCACCGCTCTGGACTCTGTCTAGATGTGGGGCAGTATATAAAAATAATAAATAAATAAATAAATAAATGTCTCCCAAAGTGGCTCAAGAAGTAAAAAAGAGAAACAGGCCCTGCCATGAAGCTTAGAAACTAAAAAGACAAGATACTCAAGGGAAAAGGAGTGGAGGGGAAAAGAAGAGCAGGGAGACCAGTTTTGCAAATGCACTTCTGGCCAGGCTGATCTTCCCTTGCTGGCATCCTTGCTTTAATAGCACTTGGTTGCTCTTGTTCCTTTGGTCAATGAATGGCCAAATTTTTCCTACATACCTTCATGTCTTTGTGGGTGGGGGAGGGGGGGAGAAATGTTTGAGTAAATTTATAATATCTAAGCATTGTTCCTTTTTTTCTTCCTTGCCATCTTTTCCCTCCACACAGTTTACGTGTGAATCTTGACATGGGGAAAATGGTCTACAGCTGGATGATCCGGAGGGATTCTAAAATTCCTGGCACTGTGGTTCGATCCAGCACGATACCGGAGCAACTAGGAAGAATATCGTATTTACTTACAGATAAAACGGGTATCTTTACATAGTTTTAAAACGTTTTATTATTATTAAATTATTATTAAATTTATTATTAAATTTACTAATCGCCCATCTGGCTGGTCACCCAGCCACTCTTTTTTATTACGGTGTTAGCTGTCCTGGGGGGTGAAAATTTTGAAGAGCAGGATACAAATCTTTAAAATAAATCAGGGCGCAGTCCTATGCATGTTTAGACAGAAAAAAGTCCCACGACTCCCAGCATTCCCCAGCCAGCCATGCTGGCTAGGGAATGCCGGGAGTTGTAGAACTTTTAAAATTATGATTGTTGTTGTTGTTATTATTATTATTATTTACATTTCTATACTGCCCCGTAGCCGAAGCTCTCTGGGTGGTTTACAAAGATTACAAACCATTAAAATACAGTATACAAAGTTTAGAAACCATTTACATAAAAACGCAAAGGCAGTACATACAGAGACAACATGTATCTTTTCTGTCTAAACGTGCATAGGACTTTGCTCTAAATAAATAGAACCTTTGAAAGAGAAGGAATCAGGCTGTTGCATAGTTAAAGATTGCTGTTAGAGGTGAATATATATATGAGGTGTGGTCTACACAAGCCTTGAAGTGAGCTAGTAGAATAGACTTGCAGCATTTCAGAGTGAAAATGGGAGTGGCCATTTTTGAGCGTTCCCCTACATAAAAACTCCCGCGTAAAAAGCTGGCACATCACAGAGAATGACACTCTGTTGGCTTGCTTCCTGCTGTGTTAGGTTTCCTTCTTCCAGGGAACTCTTAACACAAAGAAGCATTAAAAATTCTGAGGTGGTATATATATTCCAGTCCATTCTACCATTTGAGTCAGCTACATGTGTAGACCAGGCCTCATAGAAGTAATTATTTAAAGAAAAAAAATCTCCATTAAAAATCATAGTTTTTTTTTAAGTACTTGCATAAAAATAATTTCTAAATCTGCTGCTCACTTTATCAGAGGCACCTTTTTAGTCAATTTACATTTTTTAATTAACCAGTTCATTAACTAAATATTGCAACTAAATATTGCAATATTTTCTGTAAACCATAGACTCACTTTCCATTACTCCATTGGCTAAAAAAATGGACTGGCTTATGTTCTACATTATATGCTGTGATTTAAAGCTGCCTCCGCTTAGAGCAGCGGTCTTCACTATTTTTCAAATGGGAGCCACGTTGGCAAAATACATTCAGTATGAGAGCTGCCGCGTCTCTCTCCCTCCTCCCCACCCACCTGCCCTTCTCATCTGCCTCCCTTCTCCCTCCCATGTTGCCACGATCTCCAGGGACACCCCTTCCTCCCACAATGCCTGGCTCTAAGGAAAGTCCCCTCAGAGCCAGGCATTTGGGCATGGCCGCTTCTCTGAAGAGGTGTACCAGCTGCTTTTCCCGGCGACGCAGCTCTTCATAGAGCTCGGCCACCTGCTGGCTCACTCTGGGAGGATCTAGAGAGTGGGCTGCAGCAACAAGATGGATAGGAAGGTAGGGGGGTGGGAGACATGACAGAGACAGCAAAGGGAGGGAGCACAGCAGTAGCAGGTCCTCCTGGCAGCAGGGCGAGCGCACAATTTGCTGCTCCACCACCTGAGCTTTGGCAAGCCACCAGTGGCCGTGGGCCTTGCAGTGAAGACCAGGGGCTGAAAGGGAACAATTTATGACCATTCGTCTGTGTGTGTGTGTGTGTATCTGACCTCAAGCTATTAATTGTAGTCAGTTAGCATCTTCCTATAGCAGGGATGGACAACACACAGCCCACCAGCCTTTTGTGTGCCCCTCATGCTGGGAGGCAGGTGTGCAGCCCCCAGTGGGTTCTGTGCAGGGCAATACAGCCCTTGGAAGTGGCCCACCACTGTCCTATATGTCCTATACATTATCCTATAGACATATTTAGTCTGCAATCATGTACATACTTACCTGGGAGCAATTTCCATGGAACTCAGTGGGACTTATTTCTGAGTGGACATGCATAGGATTGTGCTGTTAGTCTGTGCACCGAGGTCTCTCTCTCAGCCTATCTTTAGAAATGAAACAACCTGGCCACTTTATGATGAGGAGAAACGGTAGGTGTGTTGTGTCTCTTCCTTTCATCATGGATCAAAAAGTAGGGATAAAAATGAAACAGCCTCCCTTGTTTGGACCATGACTTATAAATCTGCTCCTGCTCTAGGAACCCTCACGCAGAATGAGATGGTTTTCAAACGCCTTCATCTTGGAACAGTGGCTTATGGACTAGACTCCATGGATGAAGTTCAGAGCCATATATTTAGTATATATACTCAGGTGAGCTCAACAGCATTTATCGGAATGTATGGTCAGGATCCAAAGAACCATGGAACAGTTCTTTTGGGACTTGCTGTTAATTGATCATAGCATTCTATGCTACATCACATACTGTTTTTTAAAGTGAAGGGAGCTTCTGTGACATGGTATTTGACTGGGGAGCGGGGAGTCATCTGTTCAAAGAAGGAAAAATTGAACACTCAACTGAGGCTGAACTTCAGTTGAGTGTTCGATTTTTACTTCTCTTTACTTCAGACAACACGATAACCAATGTTTCAACAACAACCCATGGTTCAACGACAACCCACACTCAACCGATACTCAACCCTTGAATTATTGTGTTGTCTGAGCCTAGTCAATTTACTTTGGATCCCAAACTAAACTGACTAGGCTCAGACGACACAATAACCCACACTCTGAACCCAACCACTCTAAGAAACCATAGTTTGTTAATCACAAAGAATCCATGAAGAAAACTCATGGTTTGCTGTTGGGTTGTGAACCGTGGGTTGGTCATGGTTAACAAATCATGGTTTGTTATTGTGGCTGGGATCGGACCACATGATAACCCACGGTTCAACAACAACCCACTAGTCCAACACAAGTGAAGGGCAGCAGGTTGGGGAAGGCTGTCTGGGAGCATGGAAAGTCGATCCACATGTCACTTTTTACCCATCATTCTTTGTTATTACTTCTGTGGTATTGAGTGATGTCCAAAGCAGACATTATGCTAAAGATGTAGCAAGCACTATGTCTTTTGTTTTTTACTCTAGTGTAAGCACATGGCCCCCCCTTCTGGATTGGGACCCTAGTGTGGGGCTGGGGCTTTAACCCTTTCCCCTCCTGTGGTCTTGATCTGGATCAGCTTCTGTGCGCCTGCAACTGATGGTGCAAAATAGGGATCCATTTGTTTAATGGATCACTGTTTTGCACTATCAGTTGCAGGCATAGGCTGCTGACCCAGATAAGTAGCTGGGTGGGGTGGGGGTAAAAGCACTCTTAAACTTTAGGATCTGGATCGGGGAGGAGGCTGCATTTACACTAAAATAGCAAAGAATAAAAGACATAGCTGCTTGCTATGCCTTTAATGTAACATTTGCTTTGGCCTTAGGCTGTCTTCAGTCAAGTCAGGACACCAACCTGTTTCAAAACCCAAGTCTAACTAATATAGTTATATTTAATAACAGGGAAGTACTGTTTAACGGCGGTAAAGGGAGCTTCTCAGTGAGTATAAGTTTAAATATAATTAAAAGGTTGGATTCTTTGTTAATTGGAAGCATTTGCTGGCCATGATTCATTTAAACTGTAGTTCTGATTCACTGCTCTAATTATTGTTACCATGCTATGCCCTTTGACATGGAAGTGAAACTTCTGTCCTTTTGACACAAGAGGTTAACAGAGCAGGAAACTGGATGGCTATATCTTCCCCCTGTGACCAGCATAATTTAGTAATTGCAAAATTACCTGGAAGGTCTGATGCAGGACTCTAAAAATAGTATTAAAAATTAAACAACTGGCTTTTTACCGCCATGTCAGCCCATCTGTTTTTTCTTTTTCAGTGACTGTGTATTTATGAGTATAAAATCCTGTTCATCCCAAATGTTCAGCCCCTCACTGAGTTAAGTGATTTCACCAAAAGATAGGCTGTAGCACTTCATGAAGCTGAACTTTAGAGGCTAAACATCTAATGAATCTCTAAGAAGCATACCCTTCCTAACCGACTCTGAAAATGTGTGTTCAGTTGCCTCATGTTAGGCAGTGGAGGCTGGTGGCTCCGATGTCAGTGGGGCGGTGAATCTGGTCCAGGATTCAGTCAGAACCAGTCAGAACTCTGAAGTAGCTCTCAAGGTGCACCTTGGAGAGCTCCTTTAGAGTGCCAGCTGGTTCTGACTGAAACCTGGAGCGGATGCACCACCCCACCGACATTGGAGCCACCAGCCTCCACTGATGTTAGGAACTTCCTTTATAGCTCTAAACTGAGGCAGGCAGAAGGGATATTGGAACCTACTGGTTGATCCCTAGAGCTGTTTCCAAATGGAGGGCTCCTACCATTACCAGGGTCCTTCCAGACAAGGCTTTTACTATGCAATTGCATTGCCTCATTCACAAAATTTTACAGCAAATGCAGATGACGTCATTTTCCATTTGCAGCCCTCCTGTGTTTTCCCACCGCTGCTTCTGCCTTTTTTTTCCTTACTAGAAAAAAACTGTTAAGGGGGAAAAAAAGATGAAATAGCTGTACCATGGCTTTTCTTTATCCATTTACTCATCTATTTGTGAGCATTTATAAACTGCTTACATTTACCAATTTCAAAGCAATGTACACATATCATAAAAACAGAAAAAATAGAAAAAATAATGCATAGAATATATCATATCTTAAGATCCATAAGATGGTAGGCTAAACGACCCAGGGAGGGCTTACGTAAACAGATGTATCTTCAATATGTGGCTAAAAATAAAAAGTGTTGGTGCATGTCCAGTCTTGAGGAAAGATTATTCCACATAGTGGGCACTTTTGTGCTAAATGCCTTGCTCTGATCAACTTCAGAGCTGACCTCAGAAGTATGGGGCATCAGCAGGAGAGTCTCAGCAGATGACCTCTAGGATCAAATGGGTCTATAGGGGAGAAGGTGGGCTCTCCAGTCTTTTGAGTGTTAGCGGTAGGAGCTCTCCATCTGGAAGCACCCCCAGTTAGAAGGCATTTTGCAGCTATTCTGTCTTTTTCTCCCTAACGGATTTTCTGTGATTTGCAACTGACCCCCAGATCAGCAACTGACCCCCAGTTGTTTAACAGTAGCAACAACAATCCCCACCCCCACCCCTCTAAATTAGACTGCTAAAAGAAAGCTTCCATGGGTGGTTGGAACCTGGAGTGGATTTTTATATGACAAGGGCTATGAGCTCAGTTCTGATACTGAAAACAAGTTCCTAAGCTGAGTATTCTGCGGCATATTTTTGTCACCAAATTCAATTTTCTGATTGCTGGAACTTTATTTATTTATTACCTTTCTATACTGCCCAATAGCTGAAGCTTATAAATATTTTAACCAAAGCTTGCTTGCTTGCTTGTTTGTTTGTTTGTTTGTTTATTTATTTATTTATTGCATTTATACCCCGCCTTTTTCCCTCTTGCAAGGAACCCAAGGCGGCTTACATTATCCTCCTCCTCTCCAATTTATCCTCACAACAACAACCCTGTGAGGTGGGTTGGGCTGAGAGTGTGTGACTGGCCCAAAGTCACCCAGTGAGCTTCCATGGCCGAGTGGGGACTAGAACCTGGATCTCCCAGCTCCCAGTCCAACGCTCTTGCCACTACACCACACTGGCTTTTGTCTTCCCCTTGCAAATGGAGGGTATTAATGGAAGCAAGGTTTCTACAACTGAACACAGCTGTATTTTTCCTCTTTTCTTAGCAGTCCCAGGAGCCACTTGCTCTAAAAGGCCCCACCCTCACTACCAAAGTACGGAAAACCCTGAGCAGCCGTGTCCACGAAGCAGTGAAAGCGATTGCCCTCTGCCACAATGTAACTCCCGTCTATGAATCAAACGGTGTGACAGATCAGGCTGAAGCCGAGAGGCACTATGAAGATTCTTGCAGGGTCTACCAAGCTGCTAGTCCTGATGAGGTAAAATGTGCCAGGAAAAAATGGTTAGATTTCCTGTGGCATCAACGCTGGGAGATTTGTTCATACCAACGTAATTTGTTTAAATATGAATACCGTCTATATCTTTCCTATTGAGACAAAATGTCTCGCCTACACTCCCTGTACGGATCAGACTACTTTACAATGGGTTGGATCCAGTAGCACTTACTGGATTTCCACTTATGCTAGAGGGAGGAGGAGGAGAGACAATCTTTGTTATCCCTCCTTCTCTCTGCAGCCCCCCGGAAAGCTGCTCTGGAGGGCTGAAGAGTCATGAGAAGCAATGCATGGTGAAGCTGGGGATCAGCAAGATTGGCTCCCCACCCTCTTCCTCTAGCAGGGAGCCCCCACTGGATCCCAGACCCTTCCATAAAGGAAAGGAGTCCTTCCATTCACAGAATGGGCCATCTGGATCCAGCTCATCATTATCATCATCCGATACACGCATGTCAGTTTATTTTATTATTTCATTTATTTTTGTTATTACATTTATATCTCACCATTTCCCTGCAAAGATCCCAAGGCATCTTATGTAATCTTCCTCCTCTCCATTTTTTTAATCCTCACAGCAACCCTGTGAGGTGAGGGTAGGTTAGGCTGAGAGTCAGTGACTGGCCCAAAGTCACCCAGTGAGCTTCATGGCTGAGTGGGGGCTTGAACCCAAGCCATAGAATCATAGAATCATATCATAGAATAGTAGGGTTGGAAGGGGCCTACAAGGCCATCAACTCTAACCCCCTGCTCAATGCAGGAATCCAAGTCAGAGCATCCCTGACAGGTTGCTGTCCAGCCTCGTCTTGAACGCCT
Source organism: Heloderma suspectum (assembly GCF_057233095.1). Taxonomy (NCBI): domain Eukaryota; kingdom Metazoa; phylum Chordata; class Lepidosauria; order Squamata; family Helodermatidae; genus Heloderma; species Heloderma suspectum. The sequence goes on along the minus strand of NC_139461.1, from coordinate 288,894,738 downwards.
CCAGTGTGGGAGAGCCCACCACCTCCCTAGGTCATTGGTTCCATTGTCATATTGCTCTAACAGTCAGGAGGTTTTTCCTGAGGTTCAGCCGGAATCTGGCTTCCTGTAACTTGAGCCCATTATTCCGTGTCCTGCACTCTGGGATGATCGAGAAGAGATCCTGGCCTTCTTCTCTGTGACAACCTTTCAAGTACTTGAAGAGCACTATCATATCTTCCCTCAGTCTTGTCTTCTCAAGGCTAAACATGCCCAGTTCTTTCAGTCTCTCTTCATAGGGCTTTGCTTCCAGTCCCCTGATCATCCTTGTTGCCCTCCTCTGAACCCTCTCCAGTTTGTCTGCATCCTTCTTAAAATGTGGTGCCCAGAACTGGACACAGTACTCCAGATGAGGCCTAAACAGTGCTGAGTAGAGGAGAAAGAGTACTTCCCGGGATTTGGAAGCGATGCTTCTATGAATGCAGCCCAAAAGAGCATTTGCCTTTTTTGCAGCCACATCACATTGTTGGCTCACATTCAGCTTGTGATCGACAACAATTCCAAGATCCTCCTCGCTTGTAGTGTGGTTGAGCCATGCATCCCCCATCTTGTAACTGTGCGTTTGGTTTCTTTTTCCTAGGTGCAGAACTTGGCATTTATCCCTATTAAATGTCATTCTGTTGTTTTCTGCCCAGCGCTCCAGTCTATCCAGATCACTTTGAGTTTTGTTTCTGTCTTCCAAAGCATTAGCTGTCCCGCCCAATTTTTGTGTCATCTGCAAATCTGATCAGCATTCCCCGCACTTCCTCCTCCAAGTCATTAATACAAATGTTGAAGAGCACCAGGCCCAGGACTGAGCCCTGTGGTATCCCACTCGTTACCTCTCCCCAGCATCCCCCGAGTCCTAGTTCAACACTCATTTCCTTTTAAAAGCCAAATCCTGGATGGAAAAGTCTGGCTGGGTTTTGGGATGCAGTTGGCAGAGAGAAGACCAACTCTTTAAAAATGTGAAGTGTACGTCCCTCTGTTGTCTTGGCCCCACAACAGATGACTTCTAAAAAGGGACTGGGTGCTCGATGAAACCTTCAAGTAAGAGAGATGCTGTTAAGCAGCAATTCCCTGTGGGGAATCTATGAAAAGTCTCTTTAATAGGTATCCGCATGCTCCCTTTGAAATTCTGTAGCAATAAAATATTGCTAAGGCACGAAAGTCAGCTTATGCTGAATTCAGAACAAAACCTTGGAGGTATTCACTCTCCCTCCCCCCCCCACACACACACTTCTTTCTCCACTTTTGAACAGCAAAGGTAATTTCTACCACTTGGCACAGGATTCATTTCCTGAAACACAATGCAGGATTTCCTAGATTTGTTTCCTGTGAGCATTCCTGGGCAGGGACTCCTGAAAGCAGCTTTATTGAGAGATCAGTTACAGCCTCTGGGGCTCTGTGATCCTGTCAGGTTGAGGCCATACAGTAACAGAGGGGAAATGTAATAGGTAGAATCTGATCAGAGATAACTTGCCTGGGAGGATTCTTAGCAAACTGGCCTTTAACCCTGACGACACTTCACCACTTCCCAGGATGTGAAAGAATGTAGCGATCAAAAGCATTACGAGCAGCGTTCCCCATTTCCACCCGACGCAAATAAGGCTTTGGAGCAACAACTAATAACAAGCAGGAAACTATTTGTTTCTCTCTGTAGCTATGAAGCGGTGTTGATCAATAGCCTTTTTTTGCCAATGGTTTGATGCTATTTAATGACTGGAAGGAGTAAACGATGAAGTAGATGAGCTAGGAAGCTTGATGAAAATTCATGGTATATAGCAATGATACTGGTTCGTGCTCTTTGCTTCCCTGAATGGAAATTCTGGGACAGGTTTACAGGGTCACTCTTCTTTTGAGGAGAGGTTGACTAGGTTCGCACAACGCGCTAACCTACACTCAGTGCCGTGGGTTATTTGTTGAACCGTGGGTTATTTGTTGAACCTTGGGTTACCATGTTGTCTGAACCCAAGACATTTTTCCCAGAGTGTCTTGTTAACCATGCAGTGTGGCTTATTTTTTCTCAAACAAGCCACCTTGAGAATCCATCATTTGTTGCTGGGTTGTTCAGGGTGATTAACGAGCCACACTTCATGGTTAACAAGCCACCCTACAGAAAATGTCCTGGGTTCAGTCAACACATTAACCCATGTTTCAACAAACAACCCATGGTTCAACAACAACCCACACTCAGCCACTGAGTATGGATTAGCATGTTTTGTGAACAGTCCCAGTGTTGGAGATCTGTTGTGTTTTCATGGCAGTTTGTTTATAAATGTATGAAAACCACAGCTAGTGCAGAATTCAGCAGTTGTACTGCTGAATGGGACAGCCTAGTGAAAGCATGTTACACCTTTGCTCAGTGAACTTCACTGGCTGCCACTATGTTATCAGGCCAAGTCCAAGGTGATTTTATTGACATATAAGGCCCTAAACAACTTGGGACCAGGCTACCTGAGAAACCACCTTCTCTCATATCAGCCTGCCTGTTCAGTGGCGCAGCTGGACAGTTTCATACCCTGGACATAATACTCTTATGGGGCCCCACTTTAAATATCCGTGTGTAGAATGTCAGCTGTTAAGCACACAGCTAACATCTCTCCCCACTCCCATTCCATGGTTTACAAGCAATTCTACATTCCTGAGATGTTAGAGCAAAACCAAGAAGCAAAACAAAACCCTGTTTGCCAATTTCAATTAACCCCCCCCCCCCGCCACTCTCTGGGTGGTCAGTTGGAGGCCCTCCTAGGCTGTGGGGCCTTGACTTCAGCCCCATGGTCCAGCTGTGGCAGCACCACAGGCCCCATTCACTGAGATCTACAGATCAGAGCCTCCTGGTTGTCCCATCACCTGCACAGCTACCTCTGACAGCAAAAAGGGGAAGGGCCTTTTTTGTTGTGGCACCCTGCCTTTGGAATGTTCTCCTCCCTGAAGTGTGACAGGCACCATCCTTGGTGTTTCGGTGCCTGTTGAAAAACATGTGTTTTACCCAGGCATTTGCTGATTTGAATACCTAGTTTACTAGCTTTTTTGTTTGTTTTCTTAATCTCTGTAGTAAAACCTGCCAAAAGCCACTGCCAAAAGCCACTCAAGCATCAGGATTAGAAGAAGGGACTTTTGGCTCAAGTTTCATTCTCATAACCACTATGTTACCTCTAATTGCCTCTGACAGAAACAATGAAATGTCATACTTTGCTTTTGTAAAGTATTCTGAAAAAATGTGAAGAGTTGCCGTTCTGGGTTACCACCTTCCTCAAATAAATAAATCTTCCTTAAGTTACCCCTTTAAGCACCCTGCCATGCTTATGGCTATATACGTGTAGCAATGTAATTCTCTGAGTTATGCAGCCAAAAGAGCGTCACTGTCATGCCAGAGTGAAGTAGTTTGCAGAAGTACTTTTGACAAAATTTAAGGAGGAGGTCATGCTCAGTGGTCATGGGATGCTTTCTGACAGAGAAAGGGGAAATAGAAAACCAGGGTGACTGGGGGAGGTGAAGGGAGGACCTTGAAAGGAGATATGTCTGGCTGGGTGGAATCCTGAACAGGAGCACTCCATTCTGCAACACTTCGTTGCAGGCCCCACTTGTCACATTCCAGTTTAAAATTCCATTTGGCCAATATGTTACTTATTAAAACTATAATGGTCGAAGATTGGACTCACAGCCTTGTCTGGAGGATTATGGAGACAATGGTCAATAGAACAACCTGTAATTTGGCTTCTATTGCATGCCTACACTGGAGCTACAAAACATCTTTTCAGTTATCTTTCCAAATAATTCATGGGATTTGATAGAGAAAGCAAACAGTTATTCACATTGAATAACTGAATACTGTATTTTTAAATGGAAGATGTGGGAATTGTTCCCAGGGGAGGCAAGGCTTTCTTGTGTGAAAGAAAGGCAGGCAGGCAGACACTTGGCCACCTTGTATGTAAAGCAAAGCCCACCTCTGAAAATCCTGTCTTCTCATGTGGGGTGCTGCCTCACCCACAGCTCCTGGAAATCTGTGGTAACCACTGGGCCAAGTACTTTGGCCTAACGCGAATTCATTTATGCTTTGGATTCCAGGGGGGAAATATTTTGAACCTCAGAAGCATTTGCACTGTGGCTTCTGGTTTTCCAAATATGCTCACATTACAGCAGTAACAAATTCAGCTTTAGCCCCAGCGTGCCAGTGAAGAAAGGCAGGCACAATAATGGTATATCCACTTTTAGCAGGGGCAGTAGCAGACGGATGCAATGGGGAAAATGTACAGTTAACAATTGAGTAACTTTGTTCTTTGCTTCACTCATCTCCCTTCCCCCCACACTCCTATTCCATTTGCATGACCTCTGAACCTCTAAACTCAGCAGTCTGTCTGACCTGTGACCTTTCTGGTGTTTAGGTGGCCCTGGTACAGTGGACGGAAAGTGTAGGCTTAACACTGGTTGGCAGAGATCAGTCTTCCGTGCAGCTGAGGACCCCTGGCGGCCACATCTTAAACTACACCATCCTCCAGATCTTCCCTTTCACCTATGAAAGTAAACGGATGGGAATAATTGTTCGGGTAAGTTGCACTAAACTGCATAATAACAGTCAAAGATGCTACAACAAGCCATCTGGCAAAACACAAATGCCATCGATTGCGATGAAGTTTCATGTTTATCAGAGGAAGGTGGGCAGACTTCAGCCTTGCAGGATCTACTTTGTTTTTTAGTTGAACCTTGAGTAGGGATGTCGGAGAAATCTGCAGCCAAATCAAATGAGTTCTGATTTTTATGAATCAGAACTCAACCTATGGATTCCGCAGTAGATTGGCTTTTTCTGAGTCACACAGATTCCATGGACTTGCGGACCGGTTTTTCACTTTTGGGGGGGATTCATGCTAATTCATATTAATGCTAATCGATACATGTGCTAATCTGTATTAATTAATGTGCATTAGTGTCGTAATATGTGTTAACTCATGAGGATTTGAATGCATTACAGATGCATGGATTTTGTAAAAACTGTTCCATCTGTGTTTCGCGGATTGTCAGGTGCCTTTCATTCTGTCGTCTGCTCATTGGCGGAATCAGGGATTTTCCTATTTGCTGAATTTGTGTAGATTCGTATCTGCGCCAATTCACACTTGCGCAAATCCCCCAAAATGCACAATTTCATGCTTCAGCCTATGGAGAAATGTGCATTTTCAGCTGGTTTTTAAAAATTTTCTTACTTTTCTATGACTGAATTTGTGTAAAGTTTCAGAAAGTAAAAAAATCTGGTCCACAAGTCTGCAGAATCCATGCACCTCGGGAAAAGCCAGTCTGCTGAGGAATCCACAGGTCGCATTCATAGAAATCTGAACTCATATGATTCCATTATGGATTTATCTGACATCCCTAGCTCAAGTACACAAGTGTGCATTAGTGTTAATGTACACTTGTGCTAATGCGTATTAACGCAAGTAGAACAAAATGCTGGTTTAAAACAAATCTGATTCTGTCAATGAGCAGATGACAGAACGAGAGCCTCCTTGCAACCCCCAAAACACAGATGAAACAAATTTAACAAAAGCTGTACTTCCTTTCCCTCGGGATCCACCAACCAGAGCCTGGTGCAAAAGACATACTTAGGGTGCAATCCTATTGACGTTTGGGACTTTTTTCTGTCTGTCTAAACATACATAGGATTGCATCCTGAAAGGCTATGCAGGTTTTCACTTGCAACACAGATATAGTTAAACGGGACAGGATATGGGCGAGTATACAAGCCCTGCTCCCAAATGTCCCCACTTCCCTAACTACATCAAAGATCTTTGCGTGCCGAACACAAAGATCTGAGTAGGACTTGCAAGCACGTTCAACTGAACTTACTTACAAACCTCTATTCAGATCTTTGTGCTCAACATGCAAAGATCTTTGATGTTGCTGTTGCTGCAGGGAAGTTTGGGGGCAGGGTTTGGGTGCTTGCCCACGTCCTGTTCCAACTTTAACTATATCCGTATTGTAGGCAATGCCTGCACAAAGCTTTAGAATGAAAGAATCTGAGTTTGTTGTAAGTACCAGAAATGAATAGAGTTCACAGTCCTTCCACACAGAAATCTTCTCCCGGTTATCTCCGCAACCCCCAGCTTTCATTTGTTGTTGTTGTTCAGTCGTTCAGTCGTGTCCGACTCTTCGTGACCCCATGGACCATAGCACGCCAGGCCTTCCTGTCCTGCGCTCTCTCCCGGAGCGTGCTCAAGTTCATATTCATTGCATCCGTGATGCTATCTAGCCATCTCATCCTCTGCCGTCCCCTTCTCCTTTTGCCTTCAGTCTTTCCCAGCATCAAGGTCTTTTCCAGGGAGTTTTCTCTTCGCATTAGGTGGCCAAAATATTGGAGCTTCAGCTTCATTATCTGTCCTTCCAATGAGCACTCAGGGTTGATTTCCTTTAGGATGGACTGATTTGACCTCCTTGCAGTCCAGGGGACTCGTAAGAGTCTTCTCCAGCACCACAGTTCGAAAGCATCAATTCTTCGGCGCTCAGCCTTCCTTATAGTCCAGCTCTCACAGCCATACATTACTACTGGGAAAACCATAGCTTTGATTAGACGGACCTTTGTCGGCAAGGTGATGTCTCTGCTTCTTACTATGCTGTCTAGGTTGCCCATAGCTTTCCTCCCAAGGAGCAAGCGTCTTTTAATTTCATGGCTACAGTCACCGTCTGCGGTGATCTTGGAGCCCAAGAAAGTAAAATCTGTCACTGCTTCCATTTCTTCCCCTTCTATATGCCAGGAGGTGATAGGGCCAGATGACATGATCTTCGTTTTTTTAATGTTGAGTTTCAAACCAGCTTTTGCACTCTCCTCTTTCACCCTCAACAAGAGGCTCTTGAGATCCTCTTCGCTTTCTGCCATTAGGGTGGTATCGTCTGCATATCGGAGGTTGTTGATAATTCTCCCGGCAATCTTAATTCTGACCCCTGATTCATCCAACCCGGCATTTCTCATGATGTACTCTGCATATAAGTTAAATAAGCAGGGTGACAATATGCAGCCTTGTCGTACTCCTTTCCCAATTTTGAACCAATCGGTTGTTCCATCTCTGGTTCTTACTGTTGCTTCTTGATCCTCGTACAGGTTTCTCAGGAGACAGGTAAGGTGGTCTGGTACTCCCATCTCTTTCAGAATTTGCCACAGTTTGTTGTGATCCACACAATCAAAGGCTTTAGCGTAGTCAATGAAGCAGAAATAGACGTTTTTCTGGAATTCTCTTGCTTTCTCCATGATGCAGCGAATGTTGGCGATTTGATCTCTAGTTCCTCTGCCTCTTCTAAACCCAGCTTGTACTTCCGGTAGTTCTCGGTTCGCATACTGCTGAAGCCTAGCTTGTAGGATTTTGAGCATCACCTTGCTGGCATGTGAAATGAGCGCAATTGTGCGGTAGTTTGAACACTCTTTGTGTAATTTAGCGGGAGGGGAGTTATTTTGTTGCTACTATGCTTAAACAATTGGGAGCCAGAAATCCTTGCCACGCTGCTGCAAAACACCCAGAGATTTACCAGTAGATCCAGATCTATCATCTGCCCACCCCGTCTCATCAGATTTCTCAGCTGAGATTTTACATTTTCAAAAGCTGCTACATGTCTAACCACACAGCTATGAGATTAAATTAGCACTGGGGTTTCTCTTTTAAGTCAATGTTTTGTAAAGGTCAAACACTCTACATTAGAATCACAGTGGATGGTCAGCTGATTATCATAAAGAGAGGTGGAGGTGGCTCTGTGGTTTCTGTGGATTCTCCTGTTAGTTTGCAGCCCGTGAATAATGACACAGTCCAACAAGATATGGCAGTCTTTCCCAACCTGGTGCTCTCCAGATGGGTTGGACTACAAGGAGTGGCTGGGTTGTGAAAGGCTGGTTACGTATATTCTCATGTTACTAATGTAGACAGTTGATTGCTTCATGGATATTGTTATATATTGATATGGGAATAAGGACACCTACATGCAACGGTAGGTAACTCTGGACATGGTAAATGAATGTCAGATGATGGGATTTGTAGTCCAACACATCTGGATCACTGTGTATATCAGCCCCAATCCAGCACCCTCCATATGTGTTGGACTACAGATCCCATCATCCCCACCCACCATGCTGGGGTGATGGGAGTTATAGTACAACACATCCAGAAGGTGCTAGGTTAGGGAAGGCAGATATATGTATTCTCTCTCTCTCTCTTTCTCTCTCTCTTAGAAATTACAAATAAGTTGCTTTGCATAGCTGTCATATAACATTATATAATTATAGTTCGTATTAGAATTAAAAAGTTAGTGTGGTGTAGTGGCTACGACTGCCAGACTATGACTGGGGAGACCCAGAATCAAATTCCAACTCAATCCTGAAGCTCACTGGGTGTCCTTGGACCAGTCATTCTCTCAGCCCTAACCTACCTTACAGGGTTGTTGTGAAGATAAAATGAGGAGAGGGGGTGGACCATGTATGCTGCCTTTGAGCTCCTTGGAGGAAAGAGGGGAAATAAAAACAACAATACAAATATATTTAGCATTTACATCATGCTTTAGTTTAAAACATTCACAGTGCTTTGTGATCCCTACATCAACCCTGTAAGGTGGGTAAGAATTATTCCCATATTTCAGATAAAGGGGACTGAGGCTGAGAAATAATGGTCAGCCACCTGGTGAGTTCATGGTGGGGGAGGACTTACTCTTGACACGAGCTCTCAAAAATATGCTTTCAGGAGCCCAGGAAATGGGCTGCAGCAACCAGATACTGCATCATTGTTGAAACTAAGAGCGCAATCCTATGCAGATTTAGACAGAAAAATGTCCTACAACTCCCAGTATGCCCCAGCCCCAGCATAGCTGGCTGGGACATGCTGGGAGTTGTAGGACTTTTTTTCTGTCTAAACCTGCATAGGATTGCGCCCTGAGCAGGTTTGGGCCTGGTCAGTACCTTGGATGCGAGGCCACTGGTAGCCCTTATAAGAGTGGGATATAAGTATAATATTTAACACTAAAATAATGGTTGGTGGTGATTATCAATCACTACCATTATCAGTGGCATTCTCCACTGGAAAACTACTTTTCAGGACCTCCTTTTCACCAAACCACCTGGCAGGTGATGGCCTTTTTAAACTCCACCATGCATTAGCTCACTGCTCCACTTGCATGCAGCCACCACATGTAGAAGCAAGCTGTTTTGCAACTCCCAAGTCAGTCTGTGATGGTTTACAGACAGGCTGCAGCTGCTGAATGTGAATAGGTCTCCCCAAGCTGGGAGCCTCTGCATGACAGAATATGAAATAGCAGCCAGACACCGGGAAGGGTTTGTTTTGCATTGGCCATTGTTTTTTTCCCCATTTTGTTCACATCATTGTAGGTTTGTGCAACAGTTCTGAAATACTAGTGTGCTGGTCTGCATGCTGAAGATACTTTGTGATTTTGGCAATGGACTGACTTCACGTTGCAGGAACTCTTTGTCAGTTGACCGGGGGCCAGAACAGACATTACTTTAAATGTGTGTCTAGCAGCTATGTCATTTTCCCCCATCATTTTATACTCTTGAGTAGGTGCAGGGGCTCCAATCCAGATCAGGACCTGGATTGGGCCCCCTATGCTTACTCTAGAGTAAAAATGAAAAGAAGACACAGTTGCTAGACACATATTTAAGGTAATGTCTGTCTTGGGCCCTGGATAGCCACATTGCTAGATTGTGCAGTAGAGCTTCTCTTCCTTTCAGCAGTTATGCCATAGGTGGAATCTCAGCAGATGTGAGAAGCAGCACCGTGCGTTGAAACTTTCTCACCTGCAAAAAGGCAAGGAGCGCGTAGAACAAAAAAAGATCACAAAGTTCCCATCTAGCCAGGTGATGTCTCTGGTGGTTCTTGTTTCCTGAGTACAGAAAATATGCAAGCTTCCAGTGTGTGCATCTTCCCTTTGGAAGGCGCAGAAAGATGAAAACGTTCTGTTTTGTCCAATATGGAGATTGGGTGACCATTTATGCATTGCCAAAAAAGAGGCAATGCATCGCCAAAAAATGAATACAAAGTGGACACATGTTTGCATAAAATGTGCAGGTGTTAATTTATGTGTGTAGTTGCAGATTAAGAAATTATAACTATAATTTAAATAAAAATATAATATGTCTCACCATAGTGGGGAAGACCGTGACTCTATAAATTAGGACACCTGGCTACTCTTATGACTGGGTTTGGATGACACGATAACCCACGATGGGTTAAACAAGCCATGGTGGCTTATTTAACCCATCGTTGGTTATCGTGTCGTCTGTCGAGAATTCTTTAATCCATGATGGCTTATTTGGCTGAAATAACCCACTCTGATAACCCATGGTCTGCAGTAACAGTTATTTAACCCACCATGAGTTAATCATGTCATCTGGCGTTCACCTTGGCTTATTCCAGTCACCTGCAGAGTTGGCTGGCAAGAGCAGCCAAAACCACTACGACCGCTCTGCTCCAGCCTTTAGAGCCCTTTTTCCGAGATCTGACAAGCAGGGACAACTGCAGCCAAGCAAACACAGCCTTTCCCGATACCACGCAACAGTTACAAAATAACAGGTTTTCCCTACTACATTGACGGCCTCACACTATCATGCTACCCTGCTACAGCAAAGGTACACAATGACAGGCTTCCCTGATCGCTACTTTGACACTGTGCAAATTGGGGAATAGGGGAAGAACTGCTCGTTTTTCCATGAAGAAGTGCAGTTCCATGATTATCCGCCACAGCATCTGAAGACTCCCCATGAGGGCACCCCACCTGTGCAATTTCGCCCCATTCCAGCTGTGAGGGAGTTATAGCTCCCACACCCTTTCCCCCTCTCTGGTCACTTTTCCACAAAGAAGCAAAATGGTTATTGGGGGGGATTGCGCTTTGCAATTGCACTATAGCGCTTCAGTGCTATAGAGAACAGAAGCGGGTCTGCCAGCAATGCCTGGTGTGTGTGTGTGTATGTGTGAAATGTGCAACTCCAGCTTACTGTCCTCAATTTTGATGACAATAAAGGTGTCTATGCCAGCAATGGCTTTGGGGGGAAATGCACAATTGAGGGTTTTGTCTTGATCCTGCAAACCCCAAGGGTTTATCTGTGCCACGCCCTTTTTGGTGTACCTGGGATTTGGTGTACCTCTTCTGGTGTAACTGCACAGGGTTTTGATGGTGCATCGGGTGCCTCCCAACTAGTAGAGGCTGCATGTGAAGCTTTGTCCCAATCCTGCAAACCCCTAAGAGTTTATAGCCGCCACCCCCTTTTTGGTGCACTTGGGATTTTTGCTCCTCTGGGGTAATTGTGCAGGGTTTTGCTGTTGGATCTGGTGCCTCCCAATTAGAAGAGGCTGTGCGTGATTTTTTGTCCTGATCCTGCAAACCCCCAAAGTTTTATAGCCACCACCCCCTTTTTGATGCACTCAGGATTTTTGGCCCTTGGTGGGTAGTTGCACAGGGCTTTGATGTTAGATCAGGTGCCACCCAACTGCAAACTTCCAGCACTTTAGAGGTGAAACAGTGGCACTGCTCAGGCAGGAGGACTGCAGCTGGACAGGGGGCAGGGGGGTGAATCAAATTACACACAGTAACTTAATAAACTGCTCACAGTAGCTTATTAGCCTGTTTGTGTGGTGGGGGATTGTGGACTTTTTCAAAAATAAGCTAATGTATGTAGCTTATTAACCCAACATGTGGTATCGTGATGTCCAAATGCAGCCTATATGGAGTAGCAACGAGGAATGGGGTGCACAAAGCCTCATTCTCACACATTTCACCACATCCCCAAATCTTCTTACTTCTCAAAATCTTCTTACTAGTCCGTGGGAAAGTGATGGATCAAGTTAGCCAAGTACATTGTTTAAGGATAAGGCTATCAATGTCTATGAGTCATAAATATATGCTACCTCCAAAATCGGAGGCGGTATACCTCTGTATATCAGTTGGGAACACGAGCAGGAGGGTGCTATTACGCTGATGCCCTGCTTATGAGATTCCCATAGGTAGCTGGTTGGCTACTGTGTGAATGCTGGACTCGATGGACTCTTGGTCTGATCCAGCATGGCTCTTCTTATGTTCTTAAGGCTGATATTTAAACACATTTGCTATTTTATGTCTAGCCTTTGGGGCAGGGTTGAAAATTTCAAATAACATTTTCAGATTCTCCAGCTACCTCCAAAGATTTGCATGGTAATTACAAGAAAAAATAGCAATCATTGTCTCCCTTTTGGTTTTGCATTGTCTGCTCCTTAAGGGATAAACATTAGAAGCTCCTTGGCCTCTAATGGGTCCAAGAGGTCCCATTATAACTAACAATCTAGCCTTACTGTTGATGCTGTCTCTTGTTGGTAAAGAGGTAGTTGTTTGTTCAACCACAAAAAGTTTCCATTCTCTCTCTTTCTGTCTCTCTCTCACTCTTACTGTGGAATTGGAATGAAGTATGTTTTCTTTGCAACTCAGAGAGTGCTATTGTCATATGTCAAATGGGAGTGTGTGTGTGTGTGTGTGTGTGTGTGAAGGCCTTTGAAATGTGGCCAAAATCAGACCATGGTGGAAAAAGATGTGGTTGAGAAACAATACAACTGGCAAATCTTTCTGCAGATTTATAGTTGTAATCGTGCCATAACATGGGAACGTGCTAACCTCCTACTGAACTTGGTGAGAGGAAATGACTAATGCAAGGAGATAGTTGATATGGTATTTATATTGGACAAAAGATCTAAACTATCATAAAGCTAGTTCTATACCACAGGAAGTGGAGTCTCTGTTCAGTTTCCTACCGAAAAGTTTTAAAAACGTTTCTTAACAGTTTAACCCATTTAATACGCAAACATCTATCTTAACTGATGCCAACAATCTTTTATTTCACAGCTATTTTTTCTGGCCTCCATTGCTGGCCTCTAAGTGGAAGTTTTCATTGACATATGGACAATTGACCCCTTTACAGAAGTAAGGTGAAACCCACAGATGAACCATAATGTGCTATCCAGGAGTTCCACAAAAGATATGGTCCATAATCCAACTTGGTGTTAAATGTGTATAAACCCATTGATTTCAAGGGGCTTAAGCATGTTCAACTCTGTGTTGGTTGCAGCCTTGGAACAATGCTATCACACAGAAGTTTGAAGACCCCAGCCCAGTCTGCAAAAGAACAGCAGAAAAACCATTTTCTTGAAAAATGGGCCCAGTTTGTGAAGCTCACACCCAAAGAGATGCTAGATTGGTCTAAACTGGGCAAAGGGAATCATCCATGCTACGTGGCTAAGGGTGCCTTCACTTCAGGTTGTTTCCTGTCTCCTTGAGTGGAGACACTATCTGGGTTTAACTTTGGGCTGGTGTCAGGAAGAACATAATCCTCTGTAAACAGGAGCAAACGTTTTGCATAATGTCTGAATAGAAGATATGGGTCCATTCAGATTTAATCTGAATACAAGTGGATATTCCTCATTTACAGCACAATCATGTATGTACATCTAGCTTTATCACTGAGTATACATGTCTACTTAAAAGTCGGTCCCGTTGCGTTCAACAGGGCTTACTCCCTGGTAAGCAGCGACAGAATTGCAGCCTTAGTTCAGTGATTTAATATTCGTTAGTTTGATTGTTTGATTTGATTTGCACCCTGCCTTTCTGCCAAGAAAAATGGCACTCAAGGCAGCTTACAATCATAAATAAAACTTGATCAAAACAATAATAAAAGCAGTGCATAAAATACAATTAAAAACACAACAATAACAGAATAAAAATTTAAATGTAAATATATGAGGGAAAATGTTAAAACTACATGTACGTGTGTGTGTGTTTAAATACTAAAAATGAGTAGAAATAATGTTTTCTACTAGGCAAGAGAATGATTGGAATGAGGAAAAAGGAGTGACCTTTTTCCATACAGAATGGTGGGAATCTGACATCAGCCTGGGACGTCAGCCAATACCACCTGTTGTTAACACAGGCTTAGTTCTCACAAAGAGAAGAGGAGATGGTCATTGCGTTACTCAACTGTACCACTTCAGACTACAGGTGGAGGCTTACATCACTGAATGCTTTTCCCTACAAAAGAGATTCCTGGCACATGGCGAATCTGTCAGGCTTGGCTATAATCCTTCTGCTTGACATGCTAGTTTTCCATATGTGGGAATTTTATTTTATTGCAACATTCAGTCATTGAGAACCCACCTGTGTATATAGTGGCACAGCACAGACACATGTTTGCCATTTCATCTGATGATTGCTAGTACCAGCCCTTAGAATCATAGAATTCAAAGGACCTCAAACATCATCTAGTCCAGAGATGGACAGCTTGTGGCCCTCCAGATGCTTTGGCCTACAACTCCCTTCTTCCCTCACCATTGACTATGCTGTCTAGGACTGATGGGAGTTGCAGGCCAAAACATCTGGATGACCACAAGTTGCCCATCCCTGATCTAGTCCAACCACCTGCCAATACAAGAAATTCACTGGGACAGCATCCCTGATAGGTGGCCATCAAGCCTCTGCTTAAAAACCTCTAATGAAGGAGAGTCCACCACCTTCCGAGGCAATCTGTCCCAGTGTCCCAAACAGATCATACCATCAGAACATTCTTAGAATCATAGAACAGTAGGGTTGGAAGGGGCCTACAAGGCCATCGATCCAACCCCCTGCTCAGTGCAGGAATCTAAGTCAAAGCATCCCTGACAGATGGCTGTCCAGCTTCATCTTGAATGCCTCCGGTGTGGGAGAGCCCACCACCTCCCTAGGTCATTGGTTACATTGTCGTATTGTTCTAACAGTCAGGAAGTTTTTCCTGATGTTCAGCCGGAATCTGGCTTCCTGTAACTTGAGCCCATTATTCTATGTCCTGCACTCTGGGATGATCAAGAAGAGATCCTGGCCTTCCTCTCTGTGACAGCTTTTCTGTTGTTTTCTGCCTAGCACTCCAGCCTATCAAGATCTCTTTGAATTTTGTTTCTGTCTTCCAAGGTATTAGCTATCCTGCCCAATTTTGTGTCATCTGCAAATTTGATCAGCATTCCCTGCACTTCCTCATCCAAGTCATTAATAAAAATGTTGAAGAGCACTGGGCCCAGGACTGAGCCCTGCGGTACCCACTCGTTATCTCTCCCCAGTTGGAGAAGATCCCATTGATAAGCACTCTTTGTGCTTATTCACTCGCTATTCTGTAGCGAGCTGTGGATCCACCTGATAGTTATTTCACCTAGCCCACTTTGAGCTAGTTTGCTCATCAGGATATCATGGGGCACTTTGTCGAAAGCTTTGCAAAAGTTGATTATGTCCACAGCATTCCCACGGTCCACAAGGGAGGTTACCCGATCAAAAAATGAGATCGGATTAGTCTGGCAGGATTTGTTCTTGACAAATCCATGTTGGCTTCGAGTAATCACTGCATTGTTTTCAAGGTGCTTCCAGATGGATTGCTTTATCATCTGCTCCAGAATTTTCCCAGGGATTGATGTCAGACTGACTGGTCTGTAGTTCCCTCCTTTTTACCCTTTTTGAAGATTGGGACAACATTAGCCCTCTTCCAATCACCTGGCACCTTCACCCATCCTCCATGATTTCTCAAAGATAATAGGCAGTGGTTCTGAGAGTTCTTCTGCCAGTTCCTTTATTACTCTAGGATGCAGTTCGTCTGGCCCTGGAGATTTGAACTCGTTCAAAGTAACTGAGTGTTTCTGGACCATATGCCTATTGACCTCAAGCTGCAATCCTGCCCCTTTGGCCTGTACTTTGCCTTTGTCAGGGGGCTCATTGACCCTCTTTTGGGAGAAGACTGAGCCAAAATAGGAATTGAGCACTTCTGCCTTTTCTTTGTTATCTATTATCATTTTGCCATCCTCACTGAATAGTTGAACCACTATTTCTTTCCTCTGGCTTTTACTATGCACGTATGTGAAGAAAGCCTTTTTGTTGCTTTTAGCATCCCTCTCTAACCTCAGCTTGTTCTCAGCTTTAGCCTTCCTGATGCCATCCCTGCAATTCTGTGCTACCTGCCTGTACCCTTCATTTGTAGCTTGGCCTTCTTCCACCTTCTATATGTGTCCTTTTTTGTTTTCAGGTCATCTCTAAGCTTTTTGTGAAGCCACATTGGCTTCTTCTGTTGTGTTCCGCCTTTTTTCTTGTTGGAATTGTTTGTAATTGTGCCTTTAGAATTTCCTTTTTTAAAAGCTCCCACCCATCTTGGACTCCTTTTCTCATTAGAGTCACTTGCCATGGGACCTTACTTATCATTGTTCTGAGTTTATTAAAATTGGCCTTCCTAAAATCCAAGGTACATGTTTAGCTACACTCAGCTTTTGCTTCCTTTAGAACCAAGAACTCAAGTATAACATGGTCGCTTTCCCCCGGAGTTCCCGTAACTGCTACTTTATCCACTAAGTCATCTCTGTTGGTTAGCATCAAGTCAAGGATAGCCAATCCTCTAGTTCTTTCCTCTACTTTCTATAGGAGGAAGTTATCAGCAACACAAGTCAGGAATTTCCTGGAGGGGCCATGTCTTGCAGAATTTGTCTCCCAACAGATATTGGGGAAATTGAAGTCCCCCATTACTACTACATAATACTTCCTTGAAACATTGACTATTTGCTTTTCAGAAGTTTCATCCTCGTCTTCTGCTTGGTTGGGTGGTTGGTAGTAGACTCCGACCACCATGTTCCTTTTATTCTTTGCTCCAGTTGAAATCCCCTTTTTTGTAATTAAAATCTGTTGGGTTTGATCCTACCATCTGAAGCAACAGAGAACAAACTTACTCCACCATCTTATTAGACAGCCTTCAGATATCTGAAGATGGCTATCATATTGCCTCTTAATCATCCAGGCTAAGCATAGCTTACAAACTGATAATATCTGAATTAAGTAGATGCTCTGGTATAGGCAGTGGTTCTTCTGCAGCAGGGGTAGGCAACTTGTGGCCCCCCAGATGTGTTGGCCTACAACTCCCATGATCCCTCACCATTGGCAATGCTGGCTACAGCTGAATTTCAAAACATCTGGAGGGTCAAAACTTCTGGAGGGCCACAAGTTGCCCACGCCTGTCTTGGTGACTAAGTTGATTCCTGTGTAGCGTGCAAAATGGGGAGGTGGGGGAGCATAACTGGAACAGGATCTAGAAGTGTGGTACATTCTATTAAATTCTATCCGCATGGCACCACTTTGTTGTCTTTTCAGTGCTAGAAAAAGATGTTTCCTTTTTTTACAGGTGATTTTAACCTTTTAAGCTGTGTTTTGCGTTTCTTTTATTTATTCCCTGTTATTCTGCTGCTATATTGTTGTTGTTGTTGTTCTTATTATTAGACTAGCTGTTTATATTTTGTTTGTTGGATTATTGTACTTTTGTTCTGAGATTATCCTTCTTGGGGTGGCGTACAATATGGTATCGAAGGCGTCGAAAATAAATTATTGAAATAAATGCATACTAAGTACCGATGCTAAAACAGGTTGCCTACAAAGCTTACGTTTCTATTTCTTTCTTCTTCTTTCCCTACTGTGTCTTTCAGGATGAATCTACAGGGGAAATAACGTTCTACATGAAAGGGGCTGATGTGGTGATGGCTGGCATTGTTCAATACAATGACTGGCTTGAGGAAGAGGTATGGAGCAGCCAGTCTGGTACCATGTCTGATTTATTCTTAAGTATGAAATTCCCATCGGTGCAATGAGGGGTTGGCTATTCAGCAGATTTACTCCAGGGAACACTCTGGGAGCACCTGATGCTGTAACCCAGGGATGCAGAACCTCTTTCAGCCGGAGGGCTGAATCTCATTTCAGAGAAACTCTCGGGGGCCACATGCCGGTAGTGGGCGGGGCCAAAAGCTAAAAGGATGAGGCCCACATACCAAACATACCAGCCTATTTTATCTTAGCTTTAAGCTCTTACTGGCAGTATCTAAGCCTTAGAAGAGACATTTCAACCTTCTGGAACTGGGAAAAGGCTGCACAAAAGCTGGGAAACCACTGACAATCAGTGATTAGGGAAAGAAGGCATGACCATCTGGGGAGCCCAAAGGGCTGGATTTGGCCCCTGGGCCTGAGCATCTGCAAACTGATCAATGCTAAGCAGGTTTGGACTTCCATTGGTGCCTGGAAGGGAAAGCATTGGGAACCCCCTGTGAGCTGCTCTGAGTTTTCCAAGGACAAGCTGGATATAGATGTATGAAGGAGTTGCTGCAGTCACCCAAAATCTGATAGAAGAGGACCCAAGGGGGCAACAGGAATCTTAAAATATTCAATTAGTTAATGGAATACAATGTGAGCAATAATGTGCAACATAAAAAACTCAGCCTAGCCTTCAGAATTAGAGTAAAAAAGACTCTGTGTCCTAAACAGAGAGAGGAAGAGAAATGCCTGCTGTGCTTGAGAAATTAAAAAAACATGTTTGTGCCCCACATGGAGACCAAAAGCTGACTGGCTGGTCAGGTGCCCAAGAAATAAAACATTCTTTGTGCCCACCTGAATGAGAGAGCCCCAGAGCAGCCTGCAGCAAATCAACAAATGGTTTTGAAGAACATTAAATTATTCACCTCCCTCTTTGAATCTTGCCTGGCAGCAGTCCTGGCCTAAAAGTAGAAGTTCTAATAATATTATATAAAGAAGGACCCTTCGGTTCTCCCCTCTCCTGTGCCTCTGGGCCCAAGGAGTTGCTTTTTATGCTTCTTCTCCCCTCCTCCATAACTATCCCTGTAGGAAGGTTGTCATCTTTACCTCCTATATAAGAGGCAGTCGCTGACTGAGGCTGAGTGACAGCTTGGCTAACCCTCTTCTTACCTCCTCATTCAGGCCATCTGTCACACCAGTGGCTCGCCTTGCCTTCCTCCAACTCCTCCTCCTCCGCTGTTGCATGCTGTCCCAGCCAAGGAGAGTTTCTCTGCCTCTTGCCTCACCTTCCCACGCTCCTCCTCCCTGACCCCAGGGATCTTTGTTTCCGCAGAACCACAGCACTCTCCTCCCAACCCTCTGATGCAACTCCTGTGCAAAGTGGCACAGATGAGGGCAGATGGCGGTGTCTCAGCAGCCACCCACACTTCCTGCAAGTGCGGCTGGCTGGGACGCTGTCTTTTGCTTTGTCCTAGTTATACCACTGTGAGCGAGCCCAGAGGTCACATTGGAAGGAGGGCAGCAGGGCTACAAGCCCTTGGCACATCATCCTGAGGCCAGGCCCCGCTTCATCCTGCCACTGTATACACCTGTGCAGGACCCAGGTGCCAATGGGTGTGTTCCTTCCATTGTAAATAAATAGTGCTGGCTATGTGTTAAAGAAGAATCTTGCATGCCAGGTGTGACAAACATAGAATCGTAAAATAGTAGGAAGGTGCCTATAAGACCATCAAGTCCAACTCCCTGCTCAGTGCAGGAATCTAAGTCAAAGCATCCCTGACAGATGGTTGTCCAGCTTCATCTTGAATGCCACCAGTGTGGGAGAACCCACTACTTCCCTAGGTAATTGGTTCCATTGTCATATTGCTCTAACAGTCAGGAAGTTTTTCCTGATGTTCAGCTGGAATCTGGCTTCCTGTAACTTGAGCCCATTATTCTGTGTCCTGCATTCTGGGATGACATCACTTCTAGTTTGGCCCTGAAAGAGACCTGTGGGTCTCTGCCCCACGTGTCTTTAAAACTGCCCTGAGTTCCCCTCGGTGTGAGAAAACAGTGAGGCAAATGACCATTTAGTTCCTGTATAACGGAACAATTATTTTCTTAGGCTCATGGCTTATTTTATTTTTATTTTTAGCTCTGATGGCAAGTAGCTGGCTTCAGGGCTGCGTATTGAGATGTGAGTGACCTTATTTGCAATTTCTTTCTCATCTGCAGTGTGGTAATATGGCAAGGGAAGGGCTGAGAGTCCTTGTAGTAGCAAAGAAATCTCTGACTGAGGAACAATATCAAGATTTTGAGGTAAGTAATGGAGAGCCTTTCTACT
Source organism: Heloderma suspectum (assembly GCF_057233095.1). Classification (NCBI taxonomy): domain Eukaryota; kingdom Metazoa; phylum Chordata; class Lepidosauria; order Squamata; family Helodermatidae; genus Heloderma; species Heloderma suspectum. The sequence continues at coordinate 288,874,829 of NC_139461.1, read as the reverse complement.
CAAGACTTTTATTGTGTGCTTGTGATTCCTCACTCATGGTATTTTGCCAGTCCTTTACATCACATCCTCCTCCTCCAGGGGCTCTCTCATGCTTTGCAACCATTATTGTGGGGGGGTTTCCTAAAGAGGAAAGTCTAGTTTTTTTTTCTGAATGGCGTTATAGAAACCTAGTGCAATTGCATAATTCTACTACACCACAGCGCCACCTAGTGGTTGTGTAATGGAACATATAGAATGGAAGAGGAGGAAAAAACCCTGATAAACACGTGTAAAGGAGCTGAGCTTAATCCTACAAAGAATCTGAAAGCAGAAGCCTCAGTAAAGGTGCAGCTTAAAAGCCTCATGTGGAAAATCCCATAGATTATCCATCAGCCTTCCCCAACCTGGGACCCTCCAGCTGTGTTGGACTACAACTCCCAGCATTCCCCAGCCAGCCATGCTAGGAGTTTATTTTTTATTATTTATTTAAAACATTTGCACCCCGCCCTGTATCATTAAGATATCAGGGCGGCGTACAGAGTTGTAGTCCAACACATCCAGAGTGCTCCAGATTGGGAAGACTTCTATACATGACATAGAGACTGTTTCACTTAGCCCTCTTAGAGACTGTTTCACTTAGCCCTGGAATGTATGAGAGAGGTAACACTGGTCGTGTTTCTATAGTGGAAGGGGGTAAAAAGGGGTGTGTCGGGGCAGATCAGGGAAGGCCCTGGATCCAACAGATCCAATGTTTCCTTTTCTTCCAAAGACCACCCCCAGAAAGGGTGAAAAAGTACTCCAGCCTTGGAGATGGCACACTGATTTTTCCTCCCATTAGTGTCAACAGGAAGAGAAAATATTTAAAAGGCCAAACAGGGAAAATAAAAACTGGGAAATCTGCCCCTCCCGACCCTTTGACCTGGCTGACACAAGACAGCAGGGCTTTGAAGTGGCAGTTCCTCTGCCATAGAATCTCCCAGTGGTAGAGCACCTGCTTTGCATGCAGAAACTCCTAGGTTCGATCCCTGGCATCTCCAGGTAAGGCTGGAAAAACCCCTGCCTGAAACCCTGGAGAGCCATTGCTGCCAGTCAGTGTCAACAATACTGGGGTAGGTGGACCCAGGGTCTGACTCAGTACAAGGCAGCTTCCTATGTCCACTCTCTGATTGCTTCATCCAAAGATTTATAGCCTATCTTTCCATCAAATGATTTCCAAGATGGCCTGCAAACAGAAGTTATGAACAATACAAAGCAGCAAAAACTGCTAACAGCAGCAGTACAACAATACCTGCTTAACAACGTGCGTGTAGGATCAATGACAATACCATTTAGTCGAAAAACTTTCCCACAGTTTTTATATGTAAATCGGGGTGGGCAAACTCACCTCATCCCGCTTCATATGCCACTCGCTGGATCCGTGCTGGCTGCCTGACCCTGCTTGCTGCATGTGGCGAGCCGCCAGGCGATCCATGGGCAAACAGTGAGCGGCCTCCCACCCCATCACCAAACCGCCATTTTGCATAAAAATGGCGGCTTGGCCTTTTAGGGAAAGGCCGATTTTGTGCAAATGGTGGCCATAAAGAGCCCCATTTACACAAAATTACAGGCGTAAATGGTCTAAATAGGCCATGTATGCCTGTAATTTTGCATAAATGGGCTCTTTACAGCTGCCATTTGCTCAAAATTGGCCTTTCCGTAAAAAGCCGAGCCACCATTTTTGCACAAAATGGCAGCACGGTGAGGGAGCAGGAATCCCTGTGCTTGCCTGACTCAAGCACCGAGTCAGGCGAGCACAGGGATCTGCGGACTGGCGTCAGGGGCCAAGCCGGTGAAAAATCACCAAGCCTCGAGCCCGAATCGGACGCCTGCAGCATCCGTATATGTAAACACTTGGTGGGGGGGGAAACCCAGGTTTCAACTGGCACATAAAATATGGGAGCAACCTTGGCACCAGGCAAACATCTTTGGAGAGGGTGTGCCATAAACATGAGTGTCATGGCTAAATAGGCACCCAACTATATTGGGTAGCACCCATCTAACTCTGAAGGTGGAGGCGCCCAGAGCAGGGCCTCAGCAGATGATCTTAGAAAGGAAGTAGTCCGGCAGGAGAAGATGGTCTTTGGGATACCTGGTCCCAAGCCATTTAGGGCTATTTTGTGTCTATTTCCATTTGGATGTTCCATTGAATATTTTATGAAAAGGCACCAGACGCATGTAATACATATATATGGGCAACGTGGGAAGATGTGATGAAAAGTGCATGCCTAAGTATATATGTGCCAGCATTTGCACAAGTTTATCCCTCTTACCCTTGCCCAGCCTTCCCAACCTGGAGCCTTCCAGGTGTGTTGGACTACACACGTGCATGTAGGATCAATGACACACCTGGCTGGGGCATGCTGGGAGTTGTAGTCCAACACATCTGGAGGGCACCAAGTTGGGAGGGGCTGCCCTTGCCTCTCTCACTCTCCTCTCCCTTTACCTTTTCCTGCTCTACACTTCCTAGGTTGTCTTCCACATCTCCACCGTTGATGGTGCTATCTAGTTTACTCCAGGGCACAGAAGGACAAAGCTGAAATAAAAATGAATTATGACAAGAGTGCTAGTCTGGATGTACTCTTAGTCTCTGTAGCAATGGCAGCCAGCTGGCAGCTTGTGGGGCCACATCAAGACTATGGGTAGCAGCCAGTTGGCTTGCCATTCACCCATGTTCTTCTAATAGATAAATAATCTCATAGCACAGGCCTAGCCAGTCCCTTCACTCCTGGCTTCAGGAGGGAGGGGGAACTGCTAAAAGCTCATGGGCTGCCCCACTCATCTGTTTCTTGCTGTGTTCCTCTTTTACCCAGGCCTGGTAGCATGCTGACCTGGGGATTTCAGCTACCTATCAATATGTTAGGGAGGGATCATATTTCAATAGTAGATCTCATGCTTTGCATGTAGAAAGTCCCAGATTCGATCCCTGGCACTTCCAGATAGGGCTTGAAAAATCCCTGCCTGAAACCCTGGAGAGCCATTGCTTCCAGTCAGTGTCAACAGTAGTGGGCTAGATGGACCCAGGGTCTGACTCTGTATAAGGCAGCTTCCTATGTCGCTGTGTTGGCAGTGGCAAGTGAGTAATGGGAAGGGGGGAAGGAGTTTGGTCCCTTGCTCTAGGTAGTCCATTCCATCTAACGGAAGGATGTTGAACCTCTTTTGACACAAGGGCCAATTTCCATTTTGGAGAAGCTCCCAGGGGTTGCTTTCCAGTGGTGGGTGGAACCGAAGACAGAAGGGGTGGGGTCCCATATCAGCATATTGTAGCTTAAGGGCACAATCCTATGGCCGCTAGACAGCATCTAGATGGCCATAGGATTTTTTGATTTCTGGGTATCACACTCGGAGTCAGAAGAGCAGTGTGGAGCGGCTGAAAAGGGGGCATTCCTGGGGGAGGGGAGGGGACTGCGGAAGTGCCATTGCGACGCTTTCTATGCGCCATCCGGCCTCCCCCATGACCTGCTCCAAGGCGCCCCAGTTAGACAGCCGAAATTGGCCATCTAGCCCCAAATGCAGGGCAGGTGGAGTGTGGATGAAGATGAGTTCAGAGGCAGCCAACTATCCCCATAGGATTGCGTCCTAAAGCTCTTATTGCCAGTAACTTAAGACTCGGGATAGGATTTTCAACCTTTTAGAATGGGTGAAAAAACTGTACAAAAGCAACCCAGCAAATGACTGGGGCAAAGGGGCGGGGGGGGGCAAAGGGAAGGGGGAGACATCTGCAAAACCCAGAAGGCTGGATTGGGACCCTGGGCAAGCCGGATTGGGACCCCAGGCCTGGGGTTCAGCACCCCTGGTCTAATGGCTGGCAACTGGTCTTTAGGGAGTTGTTATTCACTGCTGCGTCTCCTGCATGTATTTTTGCATTAGTGTAAGCTTATAGCGTTTGGACAAGTATTGATTGGGTATCTGCCTTGTGGCCTTGCTAGGCACGCTACGTCCAAGCAAAGCTGAGCGTCCATGACCGCTCCTTGAAGGTGGCAACTGTGATCGAGAGCTTGGAGATGGAGATGGAGCTGCTGTGTCTAACTGGAGTGGAGGATCAACTGCAGGCTGATGTCAGGCCCACTCTGGAAACTCTGAGAAATGCCGGCATGAAGGTAATGCTAAACTAGAAACGGAAAGCAGAAGGTTGCTGGGGCAGTTTTCCCAGTCTTGAGAGCACAGTGATGAACACAAGTGAGAGAACTGGAGGAAAGGGAGGAAACGGCATTCCACTGCATTAGGCCTGGCCATGACCATAGCGCTAATAATGTTGTGTGTGACTGTCATGGCCTAGGCACCATCCGGTAGGAGCCCATGATGCTTACGGCACCTCCCTCGTCACAGCAATCTCAATTGATATTGTAGCAGCATTTGGCGGAAGTATGGCATTTTCCCAGCAAATAAAATGAGCTATCATCATAGCAGAATGTTTGGCTCAAATAACAACTGTATTTATCAATAACTGCCTGTAAACGCTGCCAGGTTTGAAGGGGGCCTTGAGCGAAATGCCTTCCAGGGCCCTCTGCAACATCTTGGCCTCTCAGCTGAGTTCCATTCTCAAAGTGGCAGCCAGCCACCCAGGCTCAGCTGCTGCTCATCTCTCTGCAAAAAAAAATGCCATGCTGGAGTTAAAAATGCAAATTTTCCTTTGCAGCAGAGGCAGTGGGGAATGCACATTAAAACCCAGACAGACAGCTCCAAGCAGCAGGTTTTGTGGAGCGACTGGTAGCAGACTGGGTGGCCAACCTAGACTAAATCCAGGGCTGACAGGTACCACAAAGTAGAGTTGTGCACAAATGGCCTCTCAAAATTCTCCAGCCTGTTTGTTGGCAGAGAAATTGGGGGGACAATTTCACCAAATTTCTCCTAGGGGAGGAGAAATCCTTGAACAGTTTCTCACAGATAGGGCTCATCATTGGCAGGGGTTGTCGCACAGCTGCTTCTTTTTTTTTCCTGAGGGTTTTTGGTTTACTGCACTGCTTCTCTCAGTGGCAACAGCATCAGCTGTGTGGAGGCTTCCACATTTTTGAGGCAGAATTTTGCATTTCTTTTGGTGGTATTTTTGAGCTTCCCTAATCACTGTGAGGTGACCAAGGGTGCTGTGTGTGTTTTCTTTCTCTATTACACATCCTTCCACTGCTCTGCAGCCTCCCAGGCCACCTGCACTTCCTGAACTGAAAAAGCCCCATGGGAGGAATTGCCTCATGATATCTTCCTCATGATGGCTTTAACTGAAGTGCGGGAAGCTGAGGAGGCTACAGGCTGCCACAGAGATTATTGTGCAATGACAGACAGGACACTCATGCACACCCCTCAGCCACCTCATAAGTAAGGTACACACAAGAACCCCAAACCCAGTCCATGAGAATTTCTCCAAAATTTCTCCTCCTTTGAATTTCTGTTCAAAAGCACTTTCTTTTCTATCAAATTGAATGAGAATGGTTGAAAAACACATGGGAGGAATTTTCAGCACAGCACTACCACAAGCCCAGGGAGTTTGATTTACTCCTTCCCAAGGGTGGCAGCTGTGGGGCCCTAGAATTGGGCCCCAAAGACTGTCCCTAGCAGTGCAACTGCCAATAAATGCCCGAATAGTTGTCATCACCAGCCTCTGACTTTCATACTCAGGAATGTCTGTTTGGAAGTCCCTAATTTTCCCAGCATGCAAGACCAGTAAAAAGTAGGCTGAGAGTTACTTAGTTTGTTTTTGTGTTAAGATTTACACCCTGCTGTTCAATCACATTTTCAGGGTGGTTTACAATAAAATAATGATAAGGAACACAGTAAAATTACAAGAAGATAAAATAAGCCCCAAACAGTAAATCTATAAAAGGAGCATTAAAATATACTAGACACAATAAAACGCATCATCAAACATTAAAAAGGCTGGGCAAATAAAAAGGTCTTTGCCTGGCACCAGGAAGCCATCAGAGTCGGTTCCAGGTGAGTCTCTTGGGGGAGAGCATCCCAAAGCCAGGACACCACTGCTGAGAAGACCACTTCCCTTGAAACTTTCTGCCATACCTCCAGAAAGAGGGAGAACCTGAGGAAAGGCCTGTGAAGATCTCAGGAGCATATGTGGAGACAGACAATCCTTCAGTTACTTCCAAAGTTAGGGAACAGTTTTCATGGTATAAGGTAGCGCCTAAGAGCCAATTTTTGCATTGTGCAGAATAAGGTGGAAGATTCGGATGCTAGAATTCTGGACTGTACTACTTCAGATTACACAAAAGGGTGTGTGTAATATTCTTGATCTGCAGTGGTGTTGTGGAGCCAGGTCTCACAGGGATGAGGCACGGGCACTTTTTTATTAGCAGGGACACAAACTTCATCTGCCACCCCCTGTTCACTCTGAGCTTAACTGCAATCCTCACAGTAGCTGAGAGGAAGTGAATTTTCCCAGCAGTAATATATTATTCCCTGTTGTAATGGAAATTGTTTTGTGGTGGCTTGGTCTTGAATGGACAATTAAGGGCGCAATCCTATGTGGATGGTCGGCAGCCTCCAAAGTTGGAGGCTGCCGACTATCTAAAGCAGGGCAGGGGGACCGCAGAGGTGGTCTTCGCCTCCACGCTACAGCTGCTTTGCGTTTCTGCTAGATGGGCGATTTCGCCAATGTAGCAGCAGCGCCTCAGAGGAGGAGGGAAGAAAGCTGGGGCAGCCATAGGAAATGGTGTACCACAGCCACCCCAGTCTCCTCCTCCCTGCCCTCAGGAACACGCCCTTTTACCCCTCTCTGCGCTCCATTTCCCAAATACGGAGAGGTAGCCGGCGTGGTTCTCTCTGCGCTGACTACGAGGGGGGGTGGAAGGGGAGCGCGGTTTCCTGGCTCCCATCTTGGAGCCTTGTCTCTGACCTCAGACTAAGGAAAGGGAACAATTCTATAGCCCCCAACCACTGTGTCCGGGCCATAGGATTGCTCTCCCCGACCCACTAGCTTTATGAAAGACTTGCTTGTGGTGGAGATGAAAACTGCTAGCACTGCTTTGTTGATGTGGACTCTCCTTGGGGCGTGGTGATGGGGACTGCCATGATGCACACCTAACTTCAAAACGTAACATTATACCACTGTTGATCTTCAGCGTAAAATGTTACCCACACTAGCACAGCAGGGAAAGGGTTACACTAACCATTTCTTATGTGCTCGTTTATGCCAAATGCTTCTGATATGCTAATTTACTACATGGAAAAGTGTGTGGTGGGTTTTTTGTGTGTGGTGGCGGGGGTTGTTTGTTTTATACTGGAGAGCATTAAAAATGGCCCCTCATTCTGAGTAAAGTATGGATTGGTTGTATATGATGATTGTGTGATCAAAGTCCCTTTAGCATTGTCAAGCAAACTTGACTACCTTGCCCAACTTTCTGTCCATTTAGGGAATGCAGACAGCGCTGAATTGTTCTCTCCTCTGTCTTATATGAGGCCACTTGTATTTTTATTTCACACACCACACAAAACTGAGATTTTGGATTCCTGTCCTGAAATAGCCACCAGAGGGAGCAAGATTGGGAGGGATTGTGTGTTGAAGTTTGGGATTATTTTATGACTTCCCGTACAGGTCAAAGCCCAACCTTCAAGCATTTTAAGACTGCTGTTTTTGAGCAGGTCTGATGCATCATTAGTAGGAAAGTGGAGGTTAAGAATGCATTCTCCGCTTTTAGCCTGTTTTAATTGGCAATATATTATGTGTGCATACATGTAATTAACTTCTTGATAGCCATCCCTGAGCTCTAGGGAGAAAAGGGTGGGCTAGAAATGTTGAGGCCCAGATACAAGGTCCTATTGGTCTTACTTGGAAAAACATGGTTGCCATCTTGCTGCATCTGCTTCTAGAATATGTGCAGTTCCCACTCACGAACAGTCCGTAATAGTGATTGAAATGCCCCAGTGTGAAGTCTCTCAACCCAACATAGACTAGACATCTGTATTGTCCCGCCAAATTGTAGAGAGAATTTTGTCAGCTACCAATTTATCAGCTACCACCGTCTGTCAAAATGTATGAAATGGCTGCCTGTATCAATCCATCTTTAGGGCATATTACATGATCATATGCCACACTATTGATGCCCATTCCATTCCTAAGGGATTGTAGCAAATGTGCCACTTTGCACAATATGCAAAGGAGGCAGAGTCTCTTGGATTTCCCTGGGAATTAAGTGCACTTGACTTGAGGCCTGTGAGCACATTCTGGCTATCATGTGAAGGCCTCTTTAAACTATTCCACATGGCAGCCATCTCCTCCTGATGTACAGTGACTCATTGTGAAGATATGGCCGTTATTCACCATACCACCACAAATCTTTCTTGCTTGGTCTTCTACACACGAACAGCCTGCTGCCACATAGAGCAATTAAAAGTTCCCTTTATAGAGCAGCCGGTATCATGTCACTGGTGCCGACTGTATTAACTACAATTTGTGTGCCCAAATGTACTATTATTGTTGTTGTTGTTGTTGTTGTTGTTGTTGTTGTTGTAAAACTCCTGGAGAAATTTATTTTCTGTGGTGTTTAATAAATTTATACATCTCTGCAATTCCAGTGTAACATAAAATGGACCCCATTTTACGAACACCACCTAATTTAGCAGAAAACTATGCTTGCCAGAACTTTTTTTACAAATCTCTCTTTCGTGCTTTGGAAGGGCCCATATATACAATAGTTGGTAAAATACATAGGAAATCTAGCCTTTTTCTTCCCAAAGTACACTGGAACAGCATCAATAGGATTGATGCTAAATGGAACTTAAGGAAGTTTGAGGGATATTGGTTATGTAGAACACAGGTGAGCAGAAGGTAGATCTTCAGATGTTTTGGACTTCACCTCCCAGAAGCCCCTGCTAGCATGGCCAATAGTCATGAATGCTGGGAGTTGAGATCCAAGACATCTGGAGATCTACTTTCTGCCCATCGTTGATGCAGAATTCCAGTCATGGCTTTCAGCAGTTCTGAGAGCTGATTCACACATCATTGCAAAAATAGATTCCTCTGGTTCCACCATGAATCATCTGCATTTTTCTGTCATGTCTGGAAGGCATTCATATGTCTGAAAGCCATATGAATCTCTCTGGAAAGCCAAGTATACATCCTGCGTGTATGTAAACTGTTTTCAGACATGTGAAGGCCCTTCAGTCATTATAGAACAGACTCGGAGATCTCCAGTGCCCAGGAACATGTGAAGTGTCTCTCAGCGTGAATCTACATATTACAGTGAATTAGGTGGTAGAATTCTGGACTGTACCTCCTCAGAGAGCAGATGAGTGGGATCATCTATTGGAATCCTTCTGGTGTGTGTGGCCAGGGGGACGCTTTGCATGTAATTAACTAGCACATGAGGGAAAGAGGTTTAGCATTAGCACTTTCTCTCAGATATGCTTGCGGAGTATATAGATCAGGGGTGGGCAACATCTGGCCCACAGGCCACATCTGGGCCCCTGGTCTTTAGGGGGGCCCTCCCCACTGCCCCCACGCCACTGAATTTACTGCCAAAATTTGGCACAGCAGCGAGGAAAAACTAGCCTGCTTTTAAAAGCTAAAAGCAGCTCTTTGCTGCCAAATTCAGGAGTGCAAGGGAAAGGGGCTATGTCCCTGTGGGCCACATGTTGCCAACCCGATCTAAGTGAACCCAGCACTAGCAGCTGAAACATCTGGAGAAGAGGACTTGCTATCATTACCGCTCCCAGTCCCAGCTCCCTTTTACTGATGCCCACCTCCTCTAGAGGAGAGATAGGAAGCCAGCCTCAAGACATCAGACCTAGTGAGAATGCTCCACCCCCATGAACTAAATAGACAGAGCCAGGCCACTGTGGCCCCCAGGGGTGTAGTGAACCCAGCACTAGTAGTGTGCATTATCTTTATTATGTTTTCTTTTTACCTGTTAATGTTGGTATTGTTTAGCATTTGTTTCACTGTAGTACTGAATTTCTTGTCATTGTAATACTGAATTTCTTTTACATGCATTGAATTGTTTTATATTTAACTTTTTATTGACGTCCTGTAACCAAATGTTTGTTCTTTCAACTGCTGTTTCCTGCGAGCCGCTTTGAGTACAGTTTACTATAGAAAAGCGGCATACAAATAAAAAATTGAATCTTTTTTGCTTTAAAATAGTTCCTTTTTCCTACAGCTGCACCACTGAATTTTGGCAGCAAACTGCTGCTTTTAGCTTTTTTAAGCAGGTTAACTTTTTAAAATTTAGCGTTTGGCTTTTTAAAAATTGGGGTTCTCTTCAATCTGAGAATTGGACAGTGCAGGCCCCGACCCCTGGAATTGGCTCATCCCTTATATAGATGGAGCTTTTTACATGGAAGAGCATTCAAAAATATCTCTCTCTTTCATTCTCTCTCTCTCTCTCTCTCTCTCTCTCTCTCACACACACACACACACACACACACACCCCTACCAGTCTGAACTGGTACCATCAATAAAGTTCTGTTGTTGTTTTTATGGGACTGCATGCTCAAATTGATTTGCTTCACGTAAAAACATAGTGACTAGGTTTATGTTTTTCCTGTTCTCTTGGATTCTTGCATAAGTCATCTTAATTATAATATATATGTTAAACTTACTACAAGCTAAACATTTTATCAAATGCCTTGTTTATGGTTATTGATGTTGGGATATTAATTTTTTTTATTGTAGGTATGGATGCTAACAGGGGATAAACTGGAAACAGCCACGTGTACAGCTAAGAATGCACATCTGGTAACCAGGACCCAGGACATTCATATATTTAGACTGGTGAGTAATATGAATAAAACTAGCTTACTTAGCACTTGTCTGCAGACCTGCATTATGAATCGAGGGGAATAACTTACACCAGCCCTAATGTGCAGTTAGAATACAATCTGAGTATAAGATGCAAACTTAATCTTTATCTGACTATCATTGCATTTACACAACACCTAGAGTCATCTGATGAGTACATAGAAGTTGGACATCCACAGTGGAAAAAGAAAGTTCTGAAAAAGTAGCCCTTATTTCCTCCCAAGTTTCTTGGAATAACGTAATTTCTTTCCTGCAGGCACAATTGATACGATGCATTTGGATCCTTCCTGTAACAACTTCTTAAGGAGGCAAAATACAGAGCAATGTTTTGCTAACAGTCGATAAAGATGTAAATAGTTAAGAGTTCCTGTTCTGATGGATCTTGCTCTGTACCAGGTCTTACATGGCTTACTTTCTAAAACCACATCTACAGATTTTAAGGGTGCAATCCTATGCATGTTTAGACAGAAAGAAGTCCTACAACTCCCAGCATTCCCCAGCCAAGTCTGAAGTGTAGGTATGGTTTTAGAAAGTAAGCCAGAGTGTGCCAGGTAAGACCTGGTACAGAGCAAGATAATCAGAACAGGAATTCTGAACTATTTACATTTTTATCGGTTGTTAGCAAAACATTGCTCTGTATTTTGCCTCCATAAGAAGTTGTTACAGGAAGGATCCAAATGCATAAGAACATAAAAGAGCCATGCTGGATCAGACCAAGGGTCCATCTAGTCCAGCGTTCTGTTCACACAGTGGCCAACCAGCTGTACACACAACAAGTGGAAACCACAAGCAGGACATGAGTGCAACACCCATGTTCCATCCATGTTCCTCAGCAACTGGTGTACATAGGCATACCATCTCTGATACTGGAGGTAGCACATAACCATCAGGACGAGTAGCTATTGACTGCCTTCTCCTCCAGGAATTTATCTAACCTCCTTTTAAAGCCATCCAAATTGGTGGCCAACACTACATGTTGTGGTAGCAAGTTCCATAGTTTAACTATGTACCATGTGAAGCAGTACTTTTATCTGTCCTGAATCTCCCACCAATCAGCTTCATGGGATGACCCCGGGTTCTAGTATTGTGAGAAAGGAAGAAAAATGTCTCTGTATTCACATTCTCCACACCATACATGGTTTTGTACACCTCTGCCATGTCTCCCCTTAACCTCCTTTTTTCCAAGCTAATCAATCCCAGCTGTTGTGACCTTCCCTCACAGGGGAGATGCTCCAGCCCCTGGATCATTTTAGTTGCCCTTTCCTGCACTTTTTCCAGCTCCACCGTGTCAGCTGTGCCTGCAGGAAAAAATTATGTTATTCCAAGAAACGAGAGTAGGATTGCTCTCTAAACCAGTCTAACTGTCATGGTTTCTCTCTCCCCTGACTTGCTCCACAGGCCACAACAATGCTCTGATCATTGTTGCTCAGTGGGGAAACCAGGAATCTCAGTATAATTGCTTTTCTGAGAATGCTGAGCAAAATGTCACATCCGAAAATTCCTTGGGAGAAGCCAGTAATGTTGTTGCATTTATGTGTGTGCCTGTACTAGCCACATGTGTCAGATTCAGGTGAAGCCCAAGCAGAAACGAGCCGCTTTGATCTGGTTCTGTTGCTTCCTGGTGCAAAACAGGCTTCCCTGCAAATGCAAGAGAACTGACGGTGTTCCAGAACAAGGCTTCATTAGCAACTCATGTTTCGGAGACATGGAGACTTTTTAAATGTCCCCTGCAAATAGAGTAGGCAGTATCCAGTGCTGGCAACTCGCCAGCTTTATTTATTTATTTATTCATTCATTCATTTCATTTCTATACCACCCAATAGCTGAAGCTGTCTGGGTGGTTCACAAAAATCAAAGTAATAAATAAATTGCCTATGGCGAGTACATAACATCTTGCATTAGCAGGAACAACCGCTAGTGCAATGGGAAGCTAGTGCTTGCTAGCACCACCCAGGAAATTACCACTTTCAAAATGGAACAGGTCAGTGGAGCTTCCTTCCGCGAGATCCCCTGACCTGTCTCCTTCCGGAAGCGGATAGTGTCTGTTCCATTAGCCAGCCCTAGCTTCCCGTTGCCCTAGCAGTTGTTTCTGCTAGTGTAGCGGCAGCATTGAATATTGCCCAGCGGCTTTAAGTTTTGTTTCTAAAATGCTATGGGTGGGGGGAAGTGGGGAGTGCAGTTGAGTGACTGACAGGTCCGATCCTAGGGCATGTTTTACCAGGGGCTCCAGTCACTGTGCTTTGTGGGAGGGATTGAGTTCTGTTGAGTGTTTCAATAGCATTCTTGCGCTCTCCTGTTTCTCCCAGTTATACAATTGCCACAAATGGGGGAACATGGAAGGTCAGAGTGTTTGACCATCTCGCCCAATGTTGCTCAGGCAGAGGGTTTTCATATCATTTGTGGGCTGATCCTTTTAACTCAGAGGGGTACAACTGATGATGCCAGAGCATGGATCTCCTGGAATCCTTCTGCATGCAAAATGTGTGTTCTACCACCTGGCCTCTCCCATTCCTGAGACATCGCTAATGTCTTATAACTTCTCCATGCTACCATCTTCAATTAGTATAACAGCCATTCCCACTTTTCCACAGAACTCTGGGTATCGTAGTTCTGAGAGGGAAAGCTAGGAATCTCAAACAAAATTATTCTCGCCCCACCAGACTATAATTCCCAATGTCCTTTGTAGGAAACCTATGACAGTGAAAGAGCCCTAAAATAGTTATAGTTTTGTAGTGTAGATCAGAATTGTGGAACCCATGGCCCATGGGCCAAATGCAGATCTCCAAGCCTCCATTTGGCCCCACTTCTGGTTACTGGTATTACTTACTCCATCTTGGTTTATCCCCCAACTACAAAGTTGATGGAGGGAACCTTGTACAGGTTGAGGAAGGAGAATGTCTGGATGCAAATGTATTTTTTGTTGTTGTGTACTGAACAGAGATAAGAGTCACATCCATAACTCTGACCGCTTTTGGCTCTGGACATACTTGCTGCTGGAATGTGGACCCTGACATTTTTTAGCCGAAGTTATGCAGAGCTTGAAAAGATTCCACATCCCAGGTGTAAATATTCTTTTCCTGTGTAGTAGCTCAGGTCCTAGTCTTGTTCTGTGTCAGTTATACTGTAATCCAAATGAGTCTGACAAATTCATGTGGATGGCCTGATCCAGTGCATGTTCACTCTGAATTCAGTCCCACATATCAGTGGCTCTTACTCAAGAGAGGATGAATCCGATTATGTTTTTCTTCTGACAGAACTGCTATCATGCCCCCTTCCCCTGCACACCCTCAAAATATGTTTGGGGTGATTGGGGAACCCTCTGGAGCAGATTTTTGGGGTGCCACAGGGAGGAAGAAAGAGGGAGAAAGTCCCGTTGCATGAGTGGACTGCTGCTTGTGCAATGTTGGCTTCTGCCCTAACTGTGCATTGAACTGCAGCCTAAAACTATTTTGGTAAGGATGATGTAGGGTTCACGATCCAAACCAATTCCAATGTTGTATTATATCTTCGTTCTTCTTTTTTTAGAAAATGGATTTCCAGATAATGTTTTCTCCCAAGGTGTTGTGAGCTCAGGGTTCGCTGTTTGCTCTTTTCCAGGTGACCAACCGTGGAGAAGCTCACTTGGAGCTGAATGCCTTCCGCCGCAAGCATGACTGCGCCCTTGTGATTTCTGGTGATTCCTTGGAGGTGAGAACAGAGCGGTTGCAGGAGCCATTCCAAAGGGTGGGAAAGAATTCGCATGTCACCTGACTCTGCTTGTCTATTACATGGAATAGGTGTGCTTGAAATACTACGAGTATGAATTTATGGAATTGGCTTGCCAGTGTCCAGCCGTGGTCTGCTGCAGGTGCGCCCCAACGCAGAAGGCTCAGATTGTACGCTTGCTCCAGGAGAGAACTGGGAAACTGACCTGTGCAGTAGGTAGGGTGCCTTCAGTTGTGTTCTCCAGTTCAGCATCTTTTTGTCCATCTCCATCAGAAAGGGAGGCTGTGATCTAAAACCATGCACCCAGGAGCTTTCGATGTAAGTCCTCCATAATGGTTGGGACCTTCTGGAAGAGCACTCCAGAAGAAGGAAAAATCAACCATGTGCACTCCCACAGGTGGGAGAAAGCACTCTGCAAGAACGTCTCAGCCTCGCTGGGTCCCAGACATAGACTACATACCTATATCCATAAAAGCCAGTTTCTAGTATCCCATCATAGTCAACTACAGGCTCCCCCAACCTGATGCCTCCTGGCTGTCTTGGACTTCGACTCCCATCAGACCCCAACTAGCATGGCCAGTGGTCAGGAATGCTAGGAGCTGTCGTCCAAAATATCTGGAGGGCACCAGGTTGGGGAACACTCTTCTAGTATCAACAAGCAGAAGGGCTATAGGGTGCTTCCAAACAAGACCTTTAAAGTGCTGTTGACTTGGCTTGTTCATAGATTCTACAGGGGTTCCACACAATGTTGCCATCCTCCTGTAATCCTCCCCTGCTCCCCCACCCCCCACTTCTCCCATCTTTTCTCATTATAATCTGTTAATTTTTCAAGGCACATGATAATAGCACAAACATCAACCATTGTGGATGTTTGGTACCACAGCTTTCCAGCGTTTTGCTGGGGGTGTAAGTTATGACGTGTGCTGCGATGTTACTGAGGGGCAAGTTCTGAGAACACACTGCGGGAATGTTTCTCTGCAGCTGTGCCACTTTTGTTTCCAGTGTTGATGCTGTAAGAGCTCTAATGGCTGATAACGCATCTTGAATTGGAGTGTGCTTTCATGGAGCCACCAGGGTTTGAAGGCTGTGCAAAAAGAATGACTGCTGCTTTGATATCTCCTCCTTCAGCTGCATTTATAACCATTCCATGTAATGAGTGCCTTTTTATTTTTTAAAATTAGTATTTGCTCAACTCTTATTATACCTACATGGTGAACTATAAGCATTCCATCATTTTGGCATTTTCAGTCACAGTACTTTTAATCACTTATTTCAAATGAAACATTTTCCCCCTGGGGACATTGCAACTTGAAGGGAAATTCTTTGTGGGTGGGTGTTCTGTTAATACATGTGTAGCTTCAGGGTGCTACCCACCAAAAGGACATCGGGAATTTGAAGAAAGAAAAATGGAAGACATTATCTGCCTCCCCCCTTCTGTGCGTGAGGCAGGACAATTGCATAATAAAAGCCTAATCTGGAAGTACCTTCAGTAAAAAGAATAAAGAATGCAGCTCCATTTTGGGGTGCAGAGACCAAACCGCCGCTCTATTGCTGTTGTGCACTTCCAGAATAATGTTTATTTTTAAAAGGTGTGTGCCCAGATGAATAGAGTCACCTGCGTGCATGCCCAGTAAGAAATAAAGTGGAAGGAGGAAATTGCCGGCGGAGGTGAGGGGAGATTTGGTGGAGGGGAGGGACAAAAAACAGCTATTGCTGCATCCTGTCTTACTATTCCCACGTGTGTGAATGGAATACTGGTGGAATAACGTAAAGGAAAATAAAGAGATGTCTTCTGCAGTGTGGAAGGGACATTGCAATTCTGCATTTAAAAAGACCTGTACCCGCAAGAAGGCTTCCATCCGGAAGCATCCATAGAGACATACAGTGGGCTTGATTCTTAGGGCATCTCTACACCAGCATAAAATCCTGCATTTAAAACGGGGCTTTCTGCTTCCATTTTAAATGCAGGATCACAGTGGACTCCCTTTACACACGCTTCCTTCCCCCCATCCCCTTCCCCCCTCCTTCTCCCCGTATCTGAGCCTTCCATTATCTTTCATTGAGCTCGCTCCTCTTCTTGCTGCTTTTCCTCTTTTCATGGAGGAAACTGAAGCCAAACACAACGGGGTAATTTGATAGCTCATTATCTGCAATCTATTTAAAAATGGAACGAAGGGCATTTAGTGCAGGAGACACCCTGGAGGGACATGGCATCATGTAAAGAGCCTGCAAACATCTGTGAAGGAGCAATCTCAATCACAGGATAAAAGCTCCGTGGGAAGGAGCCCTTCGTGGTTGGCGTTACTAGAGCAGGGAGAAAGTTTAGAATGTAGATTCTTCTTCTGGCAGCTGCCCCTTTACTTCCTGCTCAGAGGGCTGCTGGGAGGAGACAGATTGCTCTTGCCAGAGGTCTGGACTGATCACTTGCAGAGGGCTTTTGAAATTCCAAGTTTCCTACCCCTGATGTGGGATATGCGACTCGGATTTTTGAAATATGTCAGCCCTCCACACAGCAACATCACAACATAATGAAAGGCTTTTTGTTCAGGGCTCCATAGTTCCACTTACCAAAGGCGATCCCATCTTTTAAACTGTCAAGAACGGTCAAGAGCTTCTCTGGAGCCAGACTCAGGAGTTGTGCTGGGTTTCCAAAGCTCAGCATGATGTTAGAGGCAGGAGCCCACCTCGTGCCCCTTAGCCTGGGGGCAGAGTCTGTGGCGAGCACTACAGCCATCCCAGTTTGTGATCCCCTGTTGCTAGTCATATATCACAGTCCCTGCCTCTTATGTATTTTATGTATTTATTTAAAAGATGTAGAACCCGCCTTTAAGTGAAAAACCTCCCAAGGGATGGCATACAAATTTGAAACCACAAAAATTCACATATGCCTAAATTCAACATGTACTCCAGAAAAGCTAGAAGGTAAAACTCTTCATATTTAGAGTTTGCCTACACTTACATTAAATAGAGAAACTCAAAATTCCTGAATACAGCCCTATCTATACACGCCCTTTTGGAGCATTGTGGTTCTTAAGTGGATTTTCACCCGTCCATTGGAGTCCCAACTTCAGTGAATATTGAATGGGGGAATTTTTTTCTCTTTTTTAAAAAGTGGAAGTCTTGCTCCCCTCCCCACAAACTGGGATAAATTGTTCATTGTTTTTAGCTCTCATGCTTGCTTGCAATCGCTAACAGACTACAATCCTCACTTCACCTCTAAAGTGTGCAAGGGGAGTGCTGGGGAATAATCTGCCCTCTGCTTTATCTTCAGCCTCATCATGAGCAAGAGAGGGTAGCTGAAGGGTGTCAAGGGGTAATTAAGTCTGCCTTGAGCACTGGCCCTGAGAAACATTTATATGCAAGTGATACTTGGAATATCCAGCTTTTTCAAAGAGAAATAATATATGAACAGCCTGCTGCTTTCTTTTGTTTTATGTTGCATGTATAATTAAGCTCTGGATTCCATTATTGTAAAGATGCAAAAGAGTATCTCTGCCAGCCCTGAACTTGAGAGCCAGAAATGATTTGTCTATTTATGTTTAGCAGCAGCAAAGCGAGAAAAACTTAAGCCAGATCCAATCCTGGCAGGCAGGGAAAATGGGTGTGGGCTTTGAACATTGTGGAAGGCTGCAAAAACGGGATGTTCTTGTGACTCGATGCTTCTGCTTTTTGCCATGTACAGCTTCCAGATAAGACATGAACTTGTGCATCTCTCCCCCACCCCCTGCCATGTGCAGTTCATATTTGTGCATTTCCTCACAAAGGGAAATGTGCCAGTTCCTTTTCACTTGCTAGCTGGAAGCACAGAAATCATTAGCCTGAATTACTTTCTTTTCTTTGTCAGACAAATTCAGAGAAACCTGAATCATCATACACCAAAGTTGGGACCCATCCCCAACAGCAGTGCTTGCCTTCTAGGGTCCCTGACTTTTTTGGACCCATGGGCACATTTGGGAATTTACTGTGGGCACCACCACAAAATGGCTACCATGAAGGATGTGGCTAGTCACATAATGGCTGCCGTGGGGGACTAGCTAGTCAAAAGAGGTGGCAGGGGGAAGAGGAATAGTGAGGCTAGAGGCTGGGAGGGTGGGAGAAATAGCAAGGCAAAGTGGCAGAGGAAAGAGAAAGAGCGAGACTAGAGGCTAGGAGCAGAGAAACAGCAAGATAAAGAGATGAGTGGGAGGGAAGAGCAAGGCTAGGGCTAGGAAGAGAGAGAAAGAATAAGGCTATGGATGGATAAGGGAGAGAAGTAGCAGGCTAGAATCTGGGAGCGGAGACATAGAGAGCGCAAAGGGGAAAGGTCTGTGTGGATGGCACACATTTGGGTGGGGCCATGAAGCCACTCTTTCCTTCTCTTCTTGCCTGCTGAACAGCTGATCAGGGGCATGTTCAAGAACAGGAAGGAGAACCTGGCACCTTAACTTTTTTCAAGTTTTGTCTTAAAAATAATTTTTGAAGAGGGTAGGGAGGGGAGAACGGGTGCCACTGGAGGTGCCCATGGGCACCATGGTCCCCTTGGATGCTGCGTTGGGGACCCCTGCCCTACTGCATGGGCACCAGTAGCACCTTCATGCTGGAGGTGAGATCCTCTTGTGATCCGGCAGGAGGGCACTGGTGTGATCTGGCAGGAGGGCACTAAGAGTTGGTTTTACACCAAGATTCTCCATGGCCTTGTTTCTATGTTGTCTCTCGCAGGTGATGGTGGGAATGATGTCAGTATGATTCAGGAGGCAGACTGTGGAGTTGGGGTTGAAGGAAAGGTGAGTTGGTCTCTCTGGAGCACCGTTTCTAGTTTTAACACGGTGGTCTCGAACCTCTTTCAGCCTGAGGGCCAAATTCAATTTCAGAGAAGCTCTCAGGGGTGAGGGGATGCATACCAGTGGTGGGTGGGGCCAAAGGCAAAAGAGGCAGGGCCGAAACACCCCAAAAACCAGCCTATATTTGCTTAAGGGAGCAATCCTATGGCCCCTAGACAGCATCTGGGGGGCCATAGGATACTTCATATTCCTGGATCTGAGGTCAGAGACAGCTCTCTGACCTCAGGGCCAGGAATCCATGCTCCCCCCCGCCCCCTCACAGCCAGTGCAGAAAGAACCGTGCCTGCTGCCTGTCTGAAGTCACAAAAGCGACCTTGGATAGCAGGTAAAGGGGGCATTCCTGGGCAGGGGACTGGACAGGCCAGAATATGAGGTATCCCGAGGCCTCTCCAGCCTTCTTCCCTTCCCCTCCAATGCGCCCCAGCTAGATGGGCAAACCAGCCCGTCTAGCTAAAATGCGGAGCTGGAGGAGCAGCAGGGGCGACAACCACCTCCGCCACTCCTCCCACTCCACACCGGATGCTTGTTAGCCTCCAAATTCGGAGGCTTACTAGCATTGGATGTGGAAGTGAAAGGATTGTGCCCTTAAGCTCTCACTGCCATTAGCTAATTCTTAGGGGAGGCATTTCAACCTTTTAAAATGGGGAAGAAGAGTGCGAACTCTGGGGAACCACCAAACAATTGGTGGTCGGGGGAAGGGGGTGTTGCCATGTGGGGCTGGATTGGGACCAGAGGAGGTCTGGATATGGTCTCTTGGCCTAAGATTCTGCACCCCTGTTTTAACCCAACAGTTCTACATCTGGCATGGTATACGCTGGATGTGCACAGAGTACTCAAAATGCACATTCGCCAAGCAGCATCGCTCGGACATACCGATTCCCCGTTTTTCTCCTTTCATTCTCACTTCGCTAAGGAAGATGGCCTCCAGCCAGCTCAGTCCTGGGCTCAGTGCTCTTCAACATTTTTATTAATGACTTGGAGGAGGAGGTGCAGGGAATGCTGGTCACATTTGCAGATGACACAAAATTGGGTGGGATAGTTAATACCTTGGAAGACAGAAACAAAATTTGAAGTGATCTGGATAGACTGGAGTGCTGGGCAGAAAACCACAGAATGAAATTTCATAGGGATAAATGCCAAGTTCTGCACCTAGGAAAAAGAAACCAAAGGCACAGTTACAAGATAGGGGATACGTGGCTCAATAACACTACAAGTGAAGAATCTTGGAATTGTTGTCGGTCACAAGTTGAATATGAGCCAACAATGTGATGTGGCTACAAAAAAGGCCAATGCTCTTTTGGGCTGCATTAATAGAAGCATCGCTTCCAAACCCCGGGAAGTACTAGTTCCCCTCTACTCAGCACTGGTTAGGCCTCATCTGGAGTACTGTGTCTAGTTCTGGGCACTGCACTTTAAGAAGGATGCAGACAAACTGGAGAGGGTTCAGAGGAGGGCAACCAAGATGATCAGGGGACTGGAAACAAAGCCCTATGCGCAGAGACTGAAAGAACTGGGCATGTTTCGCCTTGAGAAGACAAGACTGAGGGGAGATATGATAGTGCTCTTCAAGTACTTGAAAGGTTGTCACAGAGAGGAAGGCCAGGATCTCTTCTCGATCATCCCAGAGTGCAGGACACAGAATAATGGGCTCAAGTGACAGGAAGCCAGATTCCGGCTGAACATCAGGAAAACCTTCCTGACTGTTAGAGCAATACGTCAATGGAACCAATTACCTATGGAGGTAGTGGGCTCTCCCAGACTGGAGGCGTTCAAGACGAGGCTGGACAGCCACCTGTCAGGGATGCTCTGACTTGGATTCCTGCATTAAGCAGGGGGTTGGACTCGATGGCCTTGTAGGCCCCTTCCAACCCTACTATTCTATGATTCTATGATTCAGCCCGTCCCTCATTAGGTGGCTTAAAGCATACATCTTCATGACACACAAGGCTCAACAGCTTCCTCTGCAAGCCACTGCACATTTGACACAAGCGGCTGCCACTTTAGAGGCCTGCTTTATGCATGCACCACTCTGGGCGATCTGTAGGGCATCCACTTGGTCCGCTTCCAGCACATTCACAAGACACTGCAAACCAGTCACTGGGTGACCCTGGGATAGGCACTGTCCCTCAGCCTAACCTTCCTCTCTAACTGGTTGTGCAGATAAAAGGTGGGAATCATCCAGGTCATCCTGAGCTACTTGGAGATAGGGTGGGACAAACATCTGGGTCATAGAACAGAACAGCAAATAATAATTATTAAAAGGGCCTGAAAACTACTAAGGAAGCTGCCCTAAGCACCCTTCCCTGGGAGTAAGCCCCATTGAATTGAGTTGGGCTTACTTCTGAGTAAACATTAGGACTGTGCATGGACCCCCCGATCTGACTCGGAAGCTGCTTCGTGGCTTCTAAGGTGGGCCCAATTCGGCTCAGGCTGATTCGGGAGGCTCCTGACTTGACTCGGCCCTGAAGCGGGATTCAGATGGCCGAATCCCACTTTGGGCCCCCTGATGTGCCCACGCAAGCCCCCAGCTCCTTTCTTGGGCTGCTGCCGCCGCCACCACCATCATCACCGCCACTGTCATCGCTGCCGCCAGCTCCTGAGGCCTGGACGTGTACCGGCTCTTGTTGCAGGAAGTGGCGTTTTAAAAATGGAGACTCCCTGCAACATGAGCTGGTGCGCTTCCAGGGCTCAGGAGCTGGTGGTGACAATGGACGCGTCCAGGGCTCAGGTGACGGTGGTGACGGAGGTGGTAGTGGCGGTGGCAGCGATGACAATGGTGATGGGAGTCTCAGGTAAGGAGCTGGAGGCACTGACGCAGCTGGGCCGGGGTGCTGAAGCTCTGAAGTGCTTCTGAGAGCCCCCTACCCAGTTTAGGTCTCTTCGTGCCCCCTCCGCTTTGCCTCGGAAGAGGCCCGAAGCAGCCCTCTTTGACTCGTTCCTCAGGCCAAAGCGGTGCACAGCTCTAGTAAACATACACCAGATTGTTTCTGTTTCTTTTTTAAAATAGTAATTATTTTAACATAGCGTTTTTATTCTTTTATCCTATCTGTATTGTTCACTGCTCTGAAATCTGTCTGGATGTGGAGTGGTATACACATGTTGTAGATAGATAGATAGATAGATAGATAGATAGATAGATAGATAGATCATGACGTCAACCAGACATCTACCTTTTTCCCCCCAAAGGTCTTGCTGGCCTTTTGTAGAAGAGCCAGAGATGGCTTTCTACTCATTTTTCAAGGTTGATTGTTCGAAAGCCTAGGGGCCACTGTTGCAAAGGTCTTGCTTCTTGCTGTCTCAGTTCTAACTTTTGCATTGAGGGCATGTGAAGCAGGGCTTTATCACCTGATCACAATGGGCAAGGAGGCTGATATAGGGAGCATAGGGTAGTATCCCATATTAGTGTCATGTAAAATCCAATGTCGTGACTAACATAAGTTTTATTTATTTCAGTGGGTCTACTCTGTGTAGGACTAACATTGGATACTATCCATAAATACTACAGAATTAGGGTGAATTGCTGCTATCTTGTAGTCTGATGATAAGGGCGTTTGTTTTTTTTAATTATTATTTCATGGTGTGCATAGGAAGGAAAGCAAGCTTCTCTTGCAGCAGACTTCTCCATCACTCAGTTTAAACATCTGGGCCGGTTACTGATGGTGCATGGACGGAACAGCTACAAAAGATCTGCAGCTCTCAGCCAGTTTGTGATCCACAGAAGCCTGTGCATCAGTACGATGCAGGTAAGTAATGCTTCTGTACCTTCCTTCCTGTCCCTGTTTATTCAGCATAAGAGAAGGTGGATCAGTATGCTAAAGTGAAATTTTGCTTCTGCCAGAACTGAAAATCTAGGTTATTTTTGTTGGCACTGCAGGCTTTAATCCATTGCTTTAGCAATCTGACTAAACATTTAATGACTTATCAAAAACCCCAATTAGTGAATCAGTTGGTTGACAATCAGCAAAGACTGAAAACTACCCACACTGTCTCTTTCTTATGTGAATTTTGATGAAAACGACTCTTGCAGGTGGCTTTCCTTACAATTTTTCATATAAAAAGCTAGCTATTCTGCCTGGGGTGGGGAGAGGAATGGCTGTGACTTGTCTTCTCATAAGAGCCACAGGCTGAAGTTGATAGTATTCAGTTGAAAAACACTGACAGTATCAAAAACTGGATCTTTCAAATAATTTATTAGCCTTCAACTTCTTTTGGAATCTATTTTGGCTCTGGTATTATAACATATATACCAGTTGCTGGGGAACATGAGAGGGAGGTTGCTGTTGAATTCATGTCCTGCGGTGGGGTTCCCGTAGGCATGTCATTGGCCACTGTGGAAACAGAATGCTGGTTTTGATAGGGCTTTGGTCTGATCCGGCATGGCTCTTTCTATGGTGCAATCCTATGCATGTTTAGACAGAAAAATGTCCTACAACTCCCAGCATTCCCCAGCTACTTATGCTGGCTAGGGAATGCTGGGAGTTGTAGGACTTTTTTCTGTCTAAACATGCATAGGTTTGCGCCCTTACGTTTTTAAAAATAGGGAATATAAGTTATCTCACACTTAACAAAAACTGTTCCCTTTGTCCAGAATCTTCTGAAAGGCACTATCCTTGAGCCCTGTAATACCTACATTTTATTTAAAACCGATCCATTAACAGACTAATCAGTTAAAACCAAATTAATTGAAGATGTTTAAAATTCCTCTTAGAAGTGGATATTGAATTTATACTCCCCCTAAAGAGAAGGCTGTCAGGGAAGCCTGCAATATAAAACCGCATTGCTAAATCAAGTTAAAGTATTACAATATCAAGAAGATTCAAGACCCAAGAGGAGTGGCGTGAAGACATATTAGGCTAAAATCCTATATGCACTTACCTAGGAGTAAGCCTCATTGAAATCAGTGGGACTTCTGAGAGGAAATGTATGCATAAGATTCTTCTGTTAAACTTAACCTAAAGCTTTTAACAACAGATGCGTCTCCCCTGAGCATCTGAAGGCAAGCTATGAAGGGATCTACTACTATGCATCGTAAAGCATTTATTCTGTACGGGAAAGTGTTTGAATTTTCTGTGTCCAAACAGTTCTGTGGAAAAGTCAGTGACTTTATGCACCCTGAAGTATCTTCACACCTGTTGCTCAGCAAGATAGCTCACAACTATGTATTGTTCCTGAGAAAATTCATTACCACCACCACCCCCTGCCACCCCATCCAGCTACTGTGAGGACTGCAGCTAAGTTCAAAGGAAACAGGGAAGGCTGAGGGAGGTGGCAGATGACATAAGCGTCCCTGCTAATCAAAAAGCCCTGGCTCCACTACACCACGGTATACAACACAGGTTACTGCCCCACCAGCTCAACTTGCACTGTGGGTCTTCCATGCCTGGAGACAGACAATAGTTTTTAAGGGCACTGTCCTATCAGATCCGCCCTTGGTACTCATCAACCTCTGAACTTGGAGGCTTACGAGTGTCCAGTGCAGAGCAGGAGGCTCAATGGAGGCGATCCTCACTTCCAGTGTGCCTCCTGGTCTGCAATTTACCTAGACAGGTTTTTTCACCTGTCTAGCTGAGGCATCGGGAGTGGGCGGGAAGGAGGTTGGGGAGGCCTGAGATATGGCATAAGCCATCCCCTCCCTGCCCATCAGCACACTCCTTTTCCCTTCCTTCTGAGGTTGCTTTTGTGACCTCGGAGAGGCAACCGGCACGGTTCTCTCCACACAAGGAGTTCAGACTCCTGGGTCCTAGGTCGGAGCACTGTGTCTGAACTCAGATCCAGGAATCTGAACTATCCTATGCCCTCCCCCCAACTCTGTGTAGGGGCCATAGGATTGCTCTGTAAGAGAGTTAAAATGGTCTGAGACATTTTGCCTTTCCTTTTTAAAATAAAATAAAATGTATTATATAACCAACAGAAGAACACACACAAAAAAGACATCATCAAATGGACAATAAAAAGTTACCAAACTATACACACACAATACTTCCAAGAAATAGACAACCCTCCCTTTATAAAGCTCATACCCTTATTCTTCTCAGTTTTCCATAGAAGAGTTGTCTATAGATGAAAATCATTGTCAATACACGAGGAAGACTTTTATGCAATTTCACATCCATTTATTTCCAAAGCTAATAGGAATACTGACTAATTCAGTATACCAGTATCTCATGTAAATCTATGGAAAGATTTGGGGTCATTTTGCCTTTCCATGGTGTGTCCTATACCACACACGCACATTGTTTCTTATAGTCCCTTTATCATCTTGTCAAACAAGTCTTGTAGCTTTTTGAAACCCATATAAAAACCTGTTTCACAAAGGCTAAAATGAGTTGGGTGCATATGGAAGAAGCAGCACTCCCTCTTTCAAATTGCCTTTACCTTTTTGGGGTGGGGTGGGGAGTAGGGATGTACGATTATGTTGATGGGGGGGGAGGCGTTCCGTCCCTCCTCCCGGAATCCTTGACGGGGGAGGAGGCGATCTGTTCCTCCCCCCCGGAATCCTCCATGGCCGGCTGTGCTCCGCAGCAGCTCTGCGGAGCAGCTGGCCAGGCCCAGCCAGGCCAGAGCCGTCCGCAGCCGGATTTCCAGCCACGGAGGGCTCTGGGGAAAAAAGAAAAAAAAACCCGCATACACAAATGGCGGTGGCTCCGGCCGCCGCCATTTGCGTTCCTTATTTTTGGCCATCTTAATCTACAAAAATAAAGGGGAACGCAAATAGCGTAGCGGGCACTACTTGCGTCCCTTTTTGATTCACCGTTTTAGCCTACGTAAATATCTTTGCCCATGGGTGGTGAGTTCCAATCTTGCTGCTTGTCTATGAATTGTCAGAGCATTCAAGCATTGAGTCACCATTGCCATTAAGAACCATCTGGACAGATCATAGTCACTGAACACTTTTTTGTTGTAGTTTTGAAGCCTAAAGAGTCATTCCTTTTTGTTCCATAGGCTGTGTTCTCTTCGGTGTTCTACTTCGCTTCGGTTCCCCTCTACCAGGGCTTCCTCATTATTGGGTAAGAGCCAAACAGTTCCCCAAAACTATGTGAATAGAAAGGTCAAAATGTAAAGAGATGTGTTTGAAAACCTCATATGTTTGGGAGCATTTACCACAATGAATGGTACTGGCTAAAATGTCAACTGTTTTCCTTCCTGCTATTGCCGCTGTTATTAGAATAATGGCCGAGACTTTGAAGACCCACATTTTCAAAGCAACTTTAATCCAGCAACCATGATAAACACATGGATCTTATTAGGACCAATTTCAGCTGTTAAAGCAATTTTTATTTGAGAACCAGGAAGTAATGGTTTAATATGCGGAGCTCCTCTTGTGGAAGGCAAAAGCAGGATATAAATTTTAAAATGCGTAAATAAAATAATTAGCACAGCCATACTTTTTAAACCTCTCTTTTGCAGGAGGGGAAATACAGTTGATGCTTGTGTCCCAGTTCCCTCTTCTGTGAGCTGAGCCCTGGAACTGTAGAGAAAGTTTGAGGTTGAGCCTTGTTCAATTTGGACTAAAATAAAGTCCTGTGTCTTTGGACAATTTCACACAAGGACTGGGTTCCCACAACATGCTAACTCACATTCAGTGGTCGAGTGTGAGTTGCTGTTGAACCATGGGTGTTGTCTGAACCCAGGACATTTTCCGCAGGGTGGCTGGTTAACCATGCAGTGTGGCTTATTTTTCTTGAGTAAGCCATCTTGCGAACCCATGGCTTGTTGGGTTGTTCAGGGTGGTTAGCAAGCCACACTGCATGGTTATCAAGCCACGCTACAGAAGATGTCCTCGGTTCAGACAACACGCTAACCTACGGTTCACAAAAACCCCATGGTTCAACAACAACCCACATTCAACCTCTGAGTGTGGGTTAACATGTTCTGTTAACAGCCCCATTGCGTGGCAGCAAACCCAGGTTTGCCTCAAAGTGTATTCTTGCCAAGGAAGCACAGCCAGTTCCAACTCTTGATGAGGTGACCTGCATGATATGCACACTTTGCAAATATATTTGCCATAGCTGTGTTTATAGATTGCACACAGAACATATTACATTTTTGAGATGTGTATTTCAGATGTGAAGCAGCTCTTAGGCTCCAGCATCAGGGAGGGCCGTTGCTCAGTAGCAGAGGACATTATTTGCATGCAGAAAGTCCCGAGCTCACTTCATGGCATCTCCCCTAGTTAAAAGGGTCAGGTGGCAAGTGATGGAAATGACCTCCGCTTGAGCCCCTGGAGAGACAGGGCCAGCCAGGAAAGGCAGTACTGGGCTAGATGGGTAAAAAAATCTGACCTGCTTAAGGCAGTTTCTTATAATATCCTATTTTAACATTGATTTTCATTTCATGCTAGTCTTTCACTTCCCGGAGTGTGTTCTTTTATCTCTTTGAATTTATTCAGGGTTATTTAATAGCAATAAAAATAGTAGTAGAAGATGTAGTAGTGGTAGTAATTAAAAAATACTGCATTTGTCCAATTTCACCCATGCACTTCCTCTACCTTCCAATACTTTTATACAGTGTACTTAAAAAGATGTCAGGGAAACTGCTGTCTCTGCACAAAATATGATGAGATTCTTCAGCCTGCTGGTGCACCATGTCCAGTCACTCCCACTTGGCTCTTCCTGCAAGCAGGAGTGGCTAAAGGTGGGAAAAAAATGTCCAAACCTGAATTCCTGGCTTTGTTGTTCAGTCGTGTCCGACTCTTCGTGACCCCGTGGACCATAGCACGCCAGGCCTTCCTGTCCTGCACTCTCTCCCGGAGTGTGCTCAAGTCCATATTCATTGCATCGGTGATGCTACCTAGCCACCTCATCCTCTGCCGTCCCCTTCTCCTTTTGCCTTCAGTCTTTCCCAGCATCAGGGTCTTTTCCAGGGAGTTTTCTCTTCGCATTAGGTGGCCAAAATATTTGAGCTTCAGCTTCAGTATCTGTCCTTCCAAGAATTCTATGTACACCAAGAACTCCTGGCTTGCTGCTCCTCTAACAAGCCATAAGCCAGCTATAAAGTCATGGTTCAAACTCTGGCTTATTAGAGGAGAGAGAAGCCATGCTAAGCTTTCCCAACTTGGTAAGTTCCTAGTTACTATAGCTGCTCCCTCTTGCAGTGGGAGCCAAGAGAGAGTGACTGGGTAGCGTGTGCCAGCATGCTTGCTCATTACTGATAAGCTAGAATTCTGCCTTAGCATTTTGTACTAACGTGTATGGACTTGCGAATTAGCCAGAATTTGAGATCCAGGTTCTTAGCTTTTGCCAATAGTGGAATTAAAAATGCATCCATTTACATAAAACACCAGTACAGTGGTGAACATTCACTAATAATAATTTAAAAGGAAGAAGCTTTGATGGTGAAGTACGAAGGGTGCAGATACTGGGCAGGAAGAGGCCTAAACGATCTCATCTCGGATGGAATCCTGAGGGCTGAGTTATGCTGAAACAGACCATTAGAGTGGTCAGTGGCAATGGATTGCAAGGTGGCATAGAGAAATGTAAGAATCAGCAAAATTGGCCACCCATTGCATCTACATTTGTAACCCTTCAACCAGAGTACCCCTTTGATAAGTGTGCAGAAGGTTTGCCAAGAAAAAAAAATACATTGCTGAGTATTGCAGAAATCAGTGGGCATTTCTCTTGTTGCTTTCAGGTATTCTACACTCTACACCATGTTTCCAGTGTTCTCTCTGGTACTGGACAAAGATGTCAAATCAGAAGTTGCCATGCTATATCCAGAGCTCTATAAAGATCTTCTAAAGGTTCAACATAACTTCAGGCGGTTCTTCAAAGTTTCTGCATGTGATGTTGATCATAATATGCATCAGTCTTATTTTTCTTTTCTTTTTCTCTCCTCTTATTTTAGGGAAGGCCATTATCATACAAGACATTTTTGATATGGGTTTTGATAAGTATCTACCAAGGTAAGAGACTTCATTTGTCTGTCAGGGCACTTCTGAACCAATTAATTTGAAATGAATTATTGACATCTCATATTTCCCCAAATTTGGTGTATATATACTCTGTTGTTGTTGTTGTTGTTTTAACAAACAAAAAAGAATATTCCCCAAAGGTCTGCACCAAGTTGGCTGGAATTTCGCATCAGAAAAAGCTGGATTCAGTGACTTGCAGCAAATATACTGTTCTCCCTTTCCCTGCAACTTCCCCCCACAGACGCACACACTATTTACCATCTTCCTTAATCTGGTTCCCACCAGACTAGTTGGACTGCGACTCCCATTATTCCCAGCCAGCATAGCGAATGGCTGGGAATTATGGGAGTTGTAGTCCAACACATCTGGAGGGAACCACGTTGGGGAAGGCTCCTGTGTATACAGTATGTGTGTGTATGTGTATCCCTGACCACTGGAAGTTCTGCTCAGTTTCCTTCCGGCTTCTCAGATTTCCCCAGACATTGGCTGCTAACCTGCTTCCTCCATGTGCAGAGAGCAGCATATGGAGTGACTGTCAGGTCTGGTGCTCTGGAGACAACTAAGAGATACACAGCCCACGAGCAGCTCAGTCTCTTCAAAGAGTTGCTCAGGGATCCCTAACATGTAGGGGTTGGTGGGCACATTTGGAATTTTGAAAGAGTATCATGGGCTCATTCATAAATTAGCTGCTATGGTGGGCATGGCCAGTCACAGAATACTCATTTCACAGAAGACAAACAGCTGACGCTAAAACACTAAACACTGTTATGAACCCAATAAAGATGGCAGTGGAGGGCAGCACTTTCCTTTGCAACATTACAACCTCCCAGTTAATTAATTTTTTTAATTGTAAGAAATAAAATTACAATCAGGAGAGGCAGCCTGTCGGGCACCAAGAGAGGTGTTTGCAGGCACTATGTCGGAGACCCCAGGTCCAGACCAAGGAACCAAGCCAGGATCAGCAGCTTTATAGGACCAAGTGAAACCCTATTGGTCCCTTTACGTCACCTGACCTGTGCTCAGTGGATAGCTGTAATACAATCATCTGGCCACTTTTTGTGAAAACAGTGCAGCACAGCAGAGGAGGCCAACAGTGCCCTCATCCAGCCAGCTGTCAGGGTAGTGCAGAGAGCAAGGTGCTTGGTTCTGTTGCTACAGTCCCAAGTTCAAAACCCCTGGTGTCTTGTAGTGGCTCCATTGAAGACCAATTACAGCCCCTCCCCACCATGTCCCATTGCTACTCTCAATGCACATCCACTTCTCAGAAGAAGGAAGAGGAGTGCCATGACTTAGAACAGGGGTGAGCAGAAAGTAGATCTCCAGATGTTTTGGACTTCAACTCCCAACATTCCTGACCATTGGCCATGCTGACAGGGGCGTCTGGGAGTTGAAGTCCAAGACATTTCAAGATATACTTTCTGCCCACCCCTGGCTTAGAACAGCCTTCCCTAACCTGGTTTGGACTGCAACACCCATCAACCTCAGCTGGCATGGCCAATGGTCGGGGTGCTGAGAATTGTAGTCCCAAACATCTGGAAGACACCAGGTTGGGAAAGGCTGGCTTAGAACCTGGAAAAGGACGAGTTCAACGTGAGATTGAGGTTGACTTTGTCTGGAAGTGAATCTCTGGATTTGATGTAGTGGGTAAGAGTAGTGGGGCTCAGTCTCAAGGCGGCATCGTGGGCGGTGGCAAGCCTCCAGTGGCCACCAGTAGAATTGCCTTGCACCCTGCACTCCGCATGCAGAGCAAAACAAAATATTGCAACTGCTGTCCATCCACTGTCAAGGTTATCTTAAGAACATAAGAAGAGCCATGCAGGATCAGGCCAAGGGTCCATCTAGTCCAGCATTCTGTTCACACAGTGGCCAACCACCTGTTGACTGGGAACCCATAAGCAGGGCATGAGTGCAACAGCATCCTCCCGCCCATATTCCCCAGCAACTGGTGTACAGAGGCATAGTACCTCTGATACTGGCATAGCAAATAGCCATCAGGACTAGTAGCCATGAATAGCCTTCACCTCCAGGAATTTGTTTAACCCCCTTTTAAAGTCATCCAAACTGGTTGCCGTCACTGTGTCTTGTGGTAGCAAATTCCATAGTTTAACAAGGCACTTCTCATTCATAAAGGCTAGGTTTTATCCACTTGAGTGATAATTGTTTTCTTTTTAATTAGAAAAGCAGGAGCAACGCTATAAAACATTTTGGGAGGTAATAGAGCTGCAGGGGAAAATGCTACCACAGCAATTGCTTTTCAAGGGCTAAATCAGTCCTTGAACAGTATCAAGGCCTTGATAGAGAACACACAGCTTCTGGACAGTCAGAAAGAGTGAGACATCGTGGGAAAGCTTTTAATGCCAAGAGCCTTCTCCTGTTACATTCTGTGGGTCAGATGACTTCACCCCTTGATGGATCACACCATGCAATTTGGCTAGTAGCTATCACCCAAGATCGGGGATGGCCCAGAACTGAGCAGTACCCAGATGGTGGAAAGGTTACTCGCTGGGTCTCTGCTTTATGGCTTGAACTTGAGTCACTGGTAGAATTGTTCTTCAAACAAGCATAATGTGAAAGCTGTGGATTACTCATCAGTGCAGATTAGTCATGCTGATGACATGAATTATGTCTACAGCTGAGTATCTGGGATGCTGTGAAGTTATACTCAGATCAGCCAGAACCAAAATGCAAAGTAATTCTCGGTCCCTTCTTTCTCCCTCCCTCTCACCAATCTTCAGTATGTTTACTTGAACACTAGACAGTAGAGGCTGGTGGCTCCGATGTCAGTGGGGCGGTGAATCCACTCTGGGTTTCAGTCAGAACTCTAAAGGAGGTATCCAAGCACCTTGGATAGCTCCTTTAGAGTTCTGACTGGCTCTGACAGACCCCTGGAGCAGATTCACCACCCCACTGACATCGGAGCCACCTGTCCCCACTGACATTAGGGCTGCTCAGTTCAGTGGGACTTTTTTCTTAATAAGTATGCTTAGGTTTGCAGCCGAGAGTAGGTTCAAATCCCACCTCAGCTGTGAGCTTGCTAGTCAGTTCTCTCTCAACCTAACCCTGCCCCTATCTGCACTATGTGAAGAATAACAGTGATCTCTTTTACAGAGGTGTACAAAATGATGCATGGTGTGGAGAAAGTGGATAGGGAGACATCTTTCTCCCTCTCACGTAATACTCAAACCCAATGGGGTCATCCCATGAAGCTGATTGGTGGGAGATTCAGGACAGATAAAAGGATGGACTTCTCCACAGAGCACATAGTTAAACTATGGAATTCACTTCCACAAGATGTAGCATCAATAGGGATGTTGGTAGGGGGGTGGAGCTTGACGAGCTTTTGCCAGCTTGAGCCTCCAACCCAAAATCCGCCAGCTGGCCTGGCTCAGTCCACAATGAGTCGGGCCAGCTGGCGGATTTTCCGCCTTCGTACAGTGATGGGAGGGGAGTGCCATGGCACTCCCCTCCCATCCTGTCTCTGCCACCATGCAACCCTGCCTCTCTCCCTGCCATTGTCAGCCCCCAGCACAGACAGCCCAGCTCCTTATCCTTCTGACATGCAAGGGCTCTCCAGGCTGGGACCTACGATGGCAGGGAGAAAGGCAGGGTCGCACGGTGGCAGGGTGGGGATTTGTTCTTTCCCCCCGATGTAAATCCCGGTTTCCACAAATTGCGGTTCTCATTTGCAGAAACTGAGGCTGTAATTTGCAGAAATGGGGGGCTATGGTGGGGAGAGAGAAAAATAGCAAGTTCTTGGATTTTGGGAACAAACTCCCGGATTGGCTTGCAAAGGCAAGCCGAGCTGGGGATGCTGCATGAGTCTGTCAGGCCCTAGAAAGGCCGGATTTACCCGCAACAGACATCCCTAAATGACGTCCAGCAACTGGGATGGCTTTAAAAGGGGACTGGACAAATTCCTGGAGGAGAAGGCTATCGATCGCTACTAGTCCTGATGGCTCTATGCTGCCTCCAGTACCAGAGGCAATATGCCTATGTACACCAGTTGCTGGGGAACATGGGTGGGAGGGTGCTGTTGCACTCATGTCCTGCTTATGGGTTTCCTGCGGGCAGCTGATTGGCCACTGTGTGAACAGAATGCTGGACTAGATGGACTTTAGTCTGATCCAGCACAGATCTTACATTCTTTGGGCTGTCGTAAAGACGACTGAGATAATTTGTATGAAGTCCTTTGAGCACTGCCACTATATAAATAGAAAGTTACTGTGAGCTGCTAGAAGAAAGAAGTGTGCTCTGTTTTCTAGATTCCAAACTGTCCTCAAATAAATGTGCTCCTCCTCTAAGAGAATTATGCCTTGATGAGATGTTCTCAGCCCTCCAGGCATGCTCAGAGTTCAGCTTCTCCTGCTCTTAGCTCAGTACTTATTAATTAATTCAGAAGTGCAGGAAGCAGATATCTTTAGAAAAGGCAGTCCTTTCTTTGTGGGCTTAAAGCATGCCTCCTACAGTGCAAACTACCCTGGGCCTGGAATTGCTGCTTTCTGCCAGGTGAGCATGTAATAACAGATAAGTCTCTACTGGGGGAATTATGTGGCAGACACATGTTGTCTGAGGCAGGGAGATTAAACTGGATGCAGCTCTATCCCCCTGTGAATCTGCTGGACAGGCATGTCCTTAATTATTTCTAAGAGAACTTAAAAACTGTTTTCTCTTTGATTAAGGCAAGGCTGAGCAACCTCTGGGGGGTTGGAGGGCTGCATTGCCCACCCCTGGACCCCTCTGGGGGCTGTGCCCCTGCCCTTGATATTGCTCATAGGTCAATGGTATTGCACCTGCTTTGCATGCCAAAGGTCGTAGCATCTCTAGGAATCCTGAAACCCTGGAGAGTTGCTGTCAGTCATTGTTGACAATATTGCTGGGCTAGATAGACGAATGGTCTGACCTGGTTTGCATGATTGCAGGGTGGTGAATAAGCCACGATGGCTTGATAATCACCGGGTATGGCTTGTCGTGACGTCTGAAGCCAGCGGGGGTGGGTGGTTGGGATGGTTAACTAACCACCCGGAAACCATGGTTCTGGGGTGGTTTGTTAACTACCCCAACCACCCATCCTTGCCAGGTTCAGATGTCATTACAAGCTGCGCCTAGCGAGAGTAATTATGTAAATTGGGCTGGCATGTAGAGGGTGATTAACAAGCCACCATGGCTTATTAACCACCCCCGTGTCGTGCAAACCAGCCCAGTATAAGGCAGCTTCCTATTTTCCTCATTTACATCCGAAATTTGGCAGCACAGCAGTGGCAAAAAAGCAGTGATTTTGCTTCCAAACGAGGTGCGTGCACCTTGTGCTGCTTTTCTGCTGCCACCACGGCAAATTCACAAGCAGTGTGAGCCACAAAAACAACCAGGCAGCCCACATTTGGGCCATTTGTTGCTCACCCCTGGTCTGAGGGCTGCTGCACACATTATACCTCTAATAAACTGATTACTAAACACTTGATGACATTCGTCTAAATGTGTGAACAGTCTCTGTCAGAAAGTATTGTGCTTATGTTGACAAAGGTGATCTGAAAATTCTGCATGCGGTGATTAATCTTTGATTGATTTATCCTGCTTTTGTACTGTACGTAGTGAATGTTACTGTATTTCAAATTGGGGTGGTTTTTTTTTTATTGTGAGCAAACTTTCTTGGGACGAAAAGCACCATACACATCTAAAATGACCTCTGAATGGCTCATTCACACATGCAGGTTCTCACTTGACCCTAAGTCAGTAGCCCTGTTCAGTTGTTATGCCTGAACAAGGCATATCAATGCATATAAGAGCCATAGAGCTGCATGCTCTGACCCCACCCCCAATCTCCCCACATACACCAGCCCCACCCTCTCAGTCCCTGACCTTCCCATGTTGAGGGAGAATTTATTCATTTATTATTCATGAATTGCACCTTGCCCAAAAGATGCTCTGCATTCTAAGCAGAGTTCCCAGTTACATGGTGGCTTCTACTCATGTTCAGTTGAACACATATAGAACCTCCCTTCAGGCCTTTCCACGCAATACGAGAAGGTCAGGGACCGAGAGGGAAGATGGGGACTTTGTCCTGATGGCCCTTACACCATTGTTGTACCCTGATTAAGTATAATGCCTGAATAGGGCTGGTGAGTGCGGTTTATGCCTTCTTGACACTAGATGAAATTTTCTCTGCATTAATCACATCTTGAAGAACCAATTGTCTGAGTCATCACATGTTTATGCAAGACGGATCCTCGGCCAGTCATGGCTTCCTGAAGGTATAGTAGGCTTGGATTTAACCACTTTTCTGGTGGACATAGGCAGCAAGGAAAACTGCATGCAGGCGAGTGAGCAGGCTGGTATAGGTCGGATGGAAATCTCCATCCCACCAGCACCAAAACCAAGGCAGGCTGCCAGAGGATGGAAGCCCCTTTTTCTGCAGTGCTGCAAGAGGGGAGGGAGCTCTCTGTCCCTCTTCTGCCAGCCCCAGCAGAGAAAATTCCATCAATTTTTGTAGGCTATTTTCTTTTGTGGGCTTCTTTGCGAGGCTGGTGTTGCGTCATGGTGAAATAGACACATGTGCACAACTCAATAGAGGATCATGCAGTTCCATACACAGATGTTACTTCCATGTGGGAAATGTTCTTATTGGTAAAGCAGCCCTTAACCATATTACAACCAATTCTGAGAATGCCTGCTCTTATTGAAAACTGAGAAAAATCAGATTTTTCCATATTACCTGGAGAGATCCCATATCAAAAATATAATTTTGTTGTTCAGTCGTTCAGTCGTGTCCGACTCTTCGTGACCCCATGGACCATAGCACGCCAGGCCTTCCTGTCCTGCACTCTCTCCCGGAGCGTGCTCAAGTTCATATTCATTGCATCCGTGATGCTATCTAGCCATCTCATCCTCTGCCGTCCCCTTCTCCTTTTGCCTTCAGTCTTTCCCAGCATCAGGGTCTTTTCCAGGGAGTTTTCTCTTCGCCTAAAATATAATACAGTATAATAAACAAGAGTCCCTGTTGAAGTATGCCTCCAGTGACATGGTGCAACACAGGGACTGAATTCCCACTCAATTCAGACAGCCAGGATAAGCAGGTTTGGAGTCATGGAGGTTCCATTGTATGTGTTGATAGCTGTTGGACTGATCAATTGCTGGTGAGGTCTACAATCACTTTTTTCTCTCCCTCCCACTTGCAGGCAGCATCATTATGTATGGAGCACTCCTGCTATTTGAATCTGAGTTCGTCCACATAGTGGCGATTTCCTTCACATCCTTGATCCTCACGGAGCTGTTGATGGTGGCACTGACAATCCAGACCTGGCACTGGCTCATGATAGTGGCAGAACTACTCAGCCTTTCCTGCTACATTGCCTCTCTGGTCTTCTTACATGAGTTTATTGGTAGCCGTCACTGTTTTGTCTTTCTCAAAAATGTTCCCAGTCAAATGGTTTGCAAAGCTAGGGCCCGCTGTATCAGGATGCTCTAAAAGAGGTGCCTCAGGAAACGGGTTTGGGGTACTGTTAATAGGCCAGCACATGATCCATGATTTAAGGCACAATCCTATCCATGTTTAGACAGAAAAAAGGCCTACAACTCCCAACATGCCCCAGCCATGTAGGACTTTTTTCTGTCTAAACATGCATAGGATTGCGCCTTTAATCTGTCATATTTTTACTGAAAGTTGGGGAGGGGGGGAGTGCAATTTGAATTTTCCATCCCAGGCTCCAAACTGTTTAAGTGCAAACCCATGAACAGGAATGGGTGAGGTCAGAATTGAATTTGTGCTAGACTTAATGGGTTGTCTCCAATGTTAGTCCTACTTAGAGTAGACCCATTGAAATTAATGGGACATAAGTAAGACTGACGTTGAATATAACCCAGTGTTGATAAACTGTGATCCAAATGAGTCATCTGCATGCTGCTCTAGAAAATGAATTGACACATTCACTAAACTAGAGGTAGAGGATCAAGATGGTGATGAGCTAGTAAAAGCAATTGCTGCACGTTTTTGCGGAGGAGTCACCTTTCACCATCCAATTGTTGTCATGGAAATAGTATGAATGTTCAGTGCATAAACTCTGTGCCATTTGGGGCAAATCTGATGCCAGTTTTAACCATGTGGAAAACACTCCTGATTTAGCTTTAAAAGGCAGTGGTATAGCTTTTATCTTGCAGTTGTAGGAAGACAGCCAAAACCTCAGTTGATCTCTAGCCAAGTTGATGTAAGTATCAAGAGGTGACATCTCAGATTTCGGAGAGGGCTTACTTAGTGGGAAGAGCAACATTCACAACAAGGATCAAAGGCCTCCTTTTGGATATATTCAAGATACGTTTGTTTAAAAGCCATGCGTATCTAGAACATTTTATCATGTTTTTTTTTATGCCCATAATAACCAAAGGCCTCCTAAAGAATGTTTTATTTATTAATTGCTATTAACATTCGTATAGTGCCTTATTTGCTAAAAGGCCATCAAGGCAGTACACAGCAATTTAAAACAATGAAATCTTAAAACAATAAATTAAGAACATTAAGAACAGAAAAAAACCATTAGAACATTAAAACTACTATGTAACTGAAAAGGCTAAATTAAAATGCGTCTTCACACCCTTTCCAAAAGCCAAGAGAGTGGGGGCCAGTTGTAGTTCTTCAGGGAGTGCGTGCCACAGTTTGGGAGCAACACAGGAGAATAATCACCTCACAGGTGTTCTGAAATGGAGGGAGGTGGCACAATTATCTCCACTCCCTCCTTCAGGGCACAATCTAGTGGGGATAGTCAGCTGCCTTCGAACTTGGAAGTGGCGAACTGTCCAATGCAGGGTGGGCGGAGCGCGGAGGGGATCTTCTCCTCCACGCTCCCGCCACCCTACATTAGTGGCTAGATGGCTGATTTCAGCTGTTTAGCCAGAGCGGGTCGGAGCAGGGGATGGTGGAGGCCAGAGAGCGCATAGGAAGCATCGTAATGACGCTTCCACCATCCCCTCCCCCGAGAATGCCCTCTTTCCCCCCATACCACCCTGCTTTTCCAAGCACGGAGCCGGGGACGAACCTCACCACTTACCAAGCAGCGGGGGCGGGGAGGCAGCTTTCTGGGAACCGACCTCAGAGTGCTGGCTCTGAGGTCGGTTCCTGAAAACCGAATAATCTTATGGCCATCTAGCCACTGTCTAGCGGCCATAAGATTGCACCCTAAATGGTTCTTCTGTATATCAAGTAATACACCTTGCTCAACCAAGTACAGGATTTCACTTCCAAGCTTTGGAAATTCCAGGGAGCAGAGCTTGCCCATGTCATCTTCACAAAATCTTCATATATAGTGGCAGCTATCTTTACACATGGGAATTTCAGCTCCGGTTTGAATCCTGCTGCAAACTGGGGTGCTTCCAGATGGAGGGGACCTAGCGCTAAGTAGTAGAACACATTGTGCATCTTCATTTGGTCCTGTTTAGCTTCAGAACCTATACCAGTTGGTTTCAGGCACCCCAGTGGGTAACCAAGCAGGCAAACACCACCACAGGCTCAAAAATAAATTGAAGTGCACTAAACACTGTATTTAAGAAAATTACAAACAAATAAGGAAATTAGTGTGGTGGTTACATGAGCATAATTTGGACACTTCTTTGTAATTACTTTATTAGCAATGAAAGAGAATGTGGCATAAATTTAAGGTTAACCAAAAAGATTGCAGTTGACCAAATTGACACTACAAATGTAACAAGCAAGACAGCAAACTGAGCTTCTTGCATTGTTCTCTGAATAATATGCCTTCTCCTCCTCACTCTCCTGCCCTCTGCTTGCATTTTAAAATGTGCAAAATTTTCTAACCTG